>NC_071501.1:87890948-88515948 GCF_028408465.1 Anastrepha ludens
TAAAGAGAATTTGAAAAACAAAAGAAAATTACAAAAAAAATGTATTTTATTTTTAAAAAAAATTTTATTTTTATATTATTTTACTTAAACAAAAAATTTTTTTGGAGATAATCCTTCCTTGAATGATGTGGGCAACTACGTGAACGGACGACAGTTATATCCTTACTGGTACCGGTATTTAATTGCGTGTATGTTTAGGGCTGACACAGTAAACTTTCATTTTTTTTTTTGGAAAAAAATTTGTTTAGTTTTTTCCAATTTCTTTTATTGCAAATGAACGAAAAATTGATATAAAAAGTTATTTTATTTAAAAAAAAAACTATTTATTTTTCTATTATTTTATTTATAAGAATTTTTTTTTATTTCTGTTTAATTTTTTTTTTTGTTAAATATTTTTTTGTTGTTTTTTTTTTATTTTTTTTTTCCTTTCATTTTTCTTTTTAACTAATTTCCTAAATTATAATAAAATTAAAAAAAAAATTTTATTTCTTATAATTATTAATTTTTTTTTTTGGTAAACATTTTTTTGTTTTTGTTTTTTAAATTTTTTTTCTTCCATTTTTTTTTTAAATTAAATAAAATTAAATTATAATAAAATTTTACTTTTAATATAAATTCAACTTTTATCTACATACAAAATATTGCATATTGAATGATTATTTTTTGGTAATAAAATATTAATTTTTCACTTTAACCGGTAAAACTAAAAATTTAGGTTTCCGAATTTTCAATTTTAAATTTGAATGCTAAAAATAAATATCGAATTTAGTGCATTGAACCATGAATTTAAAATTCTTATCTTCAAATTAAAATTAAAATTTTTTTTTTTTTTTTTTTGGAATTCTGAAAACTAAATTGCAAGTTTTCGAATTTTGAGCTTTAATTCTGGGTTTTGAGTTTTAATTTCAAACTTTGAATATTCTAATATTTAATTTTAAACTCTAAGTTGTGAAATTTTAGTTTTCAGTTTGTGCCTAATTTTTTTTTAATCTGAATTTGAATTTCAATTTGAATTCTGATCGATGAACTTTGAATTATATTCTTAGAATTTAAATTTTCAATTCTAAATTTTGAGTTTTATAGTTTAACCTCAACTGTGAATATAAAATTTCAAGTTTTCGAATCCTTCATTTTATATTTTTTTCACAAATTTCAAATATGAAATTGCAAGTTTTTGAATTTTGATTTTTTTTTTACCTGAATTTTTGAAAATAAAATCGCGAGTTTTCGAAATAGTTTTCTGATATTGAATTGTAAATTCTAAAGTGTAAATTTTTAGGTTTGAGTTTGTGTTTACAATTTTTTATTTTTTTAATTATTTGTACTTTTTACGGCAAAACTGTGAAACCGTAAATTTTAAACTTTGAATTTCGAATGTTTAATTTTGAGTTTAGAAATTTAATTACGAATCTTAAGTTGTAAGTTTTGCTCTGAACTTTGTTTAAATTTGAATTTGGAATTTACAGTTTGAATTGGAGTCTTGATCGATCTATTCTTGGAATTTTATAGTTTTACCTCAAACTTTGAATATGAAATTGTAAATTTTCCAATTTTTAATTTTATTCTGAAATTTCGATTTTAAAATTGCCAGCTTCAAATTTTGAACTTTAATTATGAATTTACTAATATGGAATTGTGAAATCTAAGTTGTAAATTTTAAGGTTTGAGTTTGTGTTTTAATTTTTTTTAATTCTCACTACAGAACTGTGAATTTTAAAATTTGAAAATCGAATTTTTGATTTTGAGCTTAGTTTGAGCTTGATTGAGAATTTTAAGTTTTAAGTTTTTGTTTACATTTTTCTTATTTGAATTTGCAATTTTAAATTCGAGTTTTAATTGATGAACTTTAAGTTCTTTTCTTGGAATTTGTATTTTAAGCTTTGAACTTAGAATATTATAGTTTCGCGCGAAATTTTCAGTATAAAATTGTAAGTTTTCGAATTATAAATTTTATTTTTTCCCAGAAATTTTGACAATAATATTAAGATTTTTTGAATTTTATATTTTACCTAAAATTTGCATACAAAATTGCAAGTTTTCGAGTTTGGAATTTTATATTTTAATTGAAGTTTTCAATATAAATTTGCAAGTTTTCGAATTTTGAATTTTTGAATATTGAATTCGGAATTCTTAACCGGAGGATGGTTCCATATGTAAAAGTCCACGCAAGTGGGAAAGTTACTGATCGCCATTCAATTGGGAGTAACCAGGACGATTCTTCTGCATATGGATCAAGCAGCTCACAACTCCCGGGATTAGCCCAAGTATCCTCTTGGTAGCTTTCGAACACCCGTTCGGTAGTGAGCTAACGTGAGAAGGCGAAGCATTCCAGGATAGCTGGTTGTGCGCTGGGTTTGGGGCCCGCTACTTAAAAATCACCAAAAAATTATTTGCACTTATTTTTGAGTTTATAATCCTTTTTTAGCTTGAGTTTAAATTTTTCAATTTTAATATGAGTTTTTAAATTTTTTATTAGGAATCTAAAGGGTGGTTAAATTTCAACCACACCGTTGGACTTCTTTCTTTGGGGTTATTTGAAAGAAAAGGTGTACGTCAATAAGCCAGCAACAATTCAAGAGCTAAAGGATGAGATAACTCGGCACATCAACGGCATAGAACCTCAATTATTCCTCAGCGTCATCGAAAATTTGGAGGAGGTGTCCCGCCGAGACCACGGTTGCCGTTTGGCCGATATTTTGTTATATGCATAATTGAGCCATAGCAATATTATCATAATAAAGAGAAATGACAATAATTTTCTAAAAAAAATTGTATTTTATTCAAAATCAACACCGGCCCTTGAAACTTAACCACCCTTTAGATTTGCAGTATCAAATTTAAAGCTATGAATTTCAAATATTCAATTCTGTTTTGTTTTAACTTTCACATTTATCAATTTTAAAATAAGTTTTTAATTTTTTTTTTTTTTTGTTTTAATTCGATTTTTAAATTTGGAATTTATCTGGCAACTAGAATTGAGCGCATCGAATTTGAAAATAAACAAAATATAAATAATTGGTGCGTACACCTCTGTTAGGTGTTTAGCCGAGCTTCTCCTCCTATTTGTGCCCTGTGCCTTGACGTTATTCCACAAATGGAATTTACCCTCGTGAAATGTGAACTTTAAACTTTGGAAAGCGGCTTCGTAGTTTCAAAAACCAAATATTATTTTGTTAATCAAAAATAAATTGCCACCAAATGCTTCCTTTATTATCCAAAAATCCTTAGCTTAAAAATTTCCTTTCCCTTACATTTCTCATTTTGGTATTCTAGTAATTCAGTCCACATACTCGTACTCGTACTTTTTCCCTTAGATCCTTTCAACAAATTCCGCCAATTCCAGTGACCACCTTTTTAGTTTTCCCACGAATTTACCAGTCTGCACCGCGTACCCCATTTCTTCCTCCACTCATCTGAGTCGCTCACGAGTACCGGAAATTGTGTTAAGCTTTCCAACACTTTCGCACTTTTCGCCAACCAGCTATTTAACACTTCCTGTCTAAGTTTTTTATTACTTCCGCTCGTCGTCCTCTCCTGGCGTGCAACGACATTTTTATTGCTGCAATTCAAGTTTTTTCACAGTTTTAATTTTGTTTTTGCTTTTCGCCTGCATTGTCACACAGCACTGTAAGTCTGGCAGCACTGCAAAAGGAATTGTTTTAGCAAAAAGCGAAAAAAATTAAAGAAAGTGAAATGGGAGCCAAGCTAAAATAAAACATAAAAATAGTTGCATAGTCAACGAAAAGTCTCTCGCTTGGCATTTATGGCATGTGGGTGGTTGAGAGCGGAACGATAGCAGAATTGCGCTATAGTTTTGCGGTGGCTGATAATGAACTTGACTAAGTCTTGCGTTAGTGGCATTTGAACTATTTCAAGTATCCTTCACACTCTCTCTCTCGCTCTTTCTCTCTCTCTTCTGCATAATTTGTACTCTTTTGTAGTTTCACCTAAAGTCACGTTTGGGTTTTTATAGTTTTCCGGAACGAGTTGATTAAAATTCCGCACGTCATAGTTGGGTTGGCTTCTTTTTTTAGGGGGAAAAAAGAAAAAAGGAGGAAAGAAAGAAGTTACGAGGTGAGCAGCTGAAACTTTTCAAGCTTGAAAATAAGAGCTTTTTGTTAATAGGGCTATGAATAAGTTCGTGCGGTTTTACAACAGATGGCGTAACTTGATTATTATTCCATCGATCCACATTTCCAAACATTCATTGGAGAGCTACTATCGTAAGGCACAAACGTCAGTATAAGTTTTTTATTTGAAGCGTAAACAACAATATTTTTACCACACTTGAAAATGTCGAATTTCGTGCCAAATAATGTGTTTTTGCGGGGAATTCTTCTTCATTATTTTAATATGAAGAAAAAAGCAGCCGAAAGTCATCGTATCTTGGTGGAAGTTTATGGTGAGCATGCTCTATCTGAGCGAACGTGCCAGAAGTGGTTTGCACGCTTTAAAAGTGGTGATTTTGGCTTGGAAGACGAAGAACGCGAGGGTGCGCCGCCAAAGTTCATGGATACCGAATTGGAGGAATTGCTCGATCAAGATCCGGCTCAAACGCAAGAAGAGGTTGCAAAAACTTTGGGAGTTGATCAATCAACCATTTCCAAACGTTTAAAAGCCATGGGAATGATCCGAAAGGTAGGCCATTGGGTGCCGTATGAATTGAAGCCAAGAGACGTTGAACGCCGTTTTATGGCATGCGAACAACTGCTTCAACGGCACAAAAGAAAGGGTTTTTTGCATCGAATTGTGACTGGCGATGAAAAGTGGGTCCATTACGACAATCCAAAACGTCGGGCAACGTATGGATACCCTGGCCATGCTTCAACATCGACGTCGGCGCAGAATATTCATGGCCTGAAGGTTATGCTGTGTATCTGGTGGGACCAGCTGGGTGTTGTGTATTATGAGCTACTGAAACCGAATGAAACGATTACGGGGGATGTCTACCGACGACAATTGATGCGTTTGAGCCGAGCACAGCGAGAAAAACGGCCGCAATACGCCGATAGACACGACAAAGTTATTTTGCAACATGACAATGCTCGGCCACATGTTGCACAAGTGGTCAAAACATACTTAGAAACGCTCAAATGGGATGTCCTACCCCACCCGCCGTATAGTCCAGACCTTGCGCCATCCGATTACTATCTCTTCCGATCGATGCAACATGGCCTGGCTGACCAGCACTTCCGTAATTACGATGAAGTCAAAAAATGGATCGATTCGTGGATTGCGGCAAAACCGACCGAATTTTTCACAAAGGGAATCCGTGAATTGCCAGAAAGATGGGAAAAAGTAGTAGTAAGCGATGGACAATATTTTGAATATTAAATTTGTAACCATTTTACGTCAATAAAGTTTCAAATTTCGCACGAACTTATTCATAGTCCTATTAGTTTGCACTATTTGAAACAAAAAATTTAAAATTAAATTTAAAATTGAAGTCCAATTGGACATCGATTTTTGATTTTAGTGGATGGATCTGGCAATTTTACGTTCTTCAATGAAATTTTTACTTGGAAAATTTTTCAACTGCTCTGTTTGGTTAGAACACAGTCCCCCAAAGGTTTAAGGGTACCCGGTAGTCTAGAAATTTCCAAAAATCGATTTTTTGTTTTTTTCAATATTTCGAAAGTATAGCACCTTAAGAATATATTGTGAAATTTTCATGCGGAAATTCCCAATATTCAAGCTTCTACAGTTCATTAACTAAGTAGAGAGCGGTCCGCGCGTTACTGTACCTCAAACTTTAAACTCATTTATCTCAAACAATTTTTTTTCGGCCAGGTGTTGTCAAAAAAAAATACGATGCAACCGAATCGTCTGAAATTTTAATATGTTGTTTACAAGATCAACGGCTAGAATCATATTATTATTTCAATTTTTGCGTATTTTTTTTTATTTGTGATTAAAGAACTCCAAACACAAAAAACGATTTTTAAAGTGTCCAATGCAAAACTACGCTATTTTGTAAAGTTCTTTTTTTTGTTTGTTTTTGTTATTCTAGTACGGGGCATAGCTACAGTCATACTAATTAATAATATGCTTGGTTTTTGTGTTTCAGTTAAATAGAAGAGCCAAAATGGACTACACCGTCCAGGTTCAATTTTTCGGGAGGGTCAAGTTCAGCGACATTTTTTAAATTAAAAAAATTTTTTTTTTTCATTTTTGTATGTAAAAGAAGTTAAATAAAAAAGCCTAAAAATGTATATACCCTTTTTTATTTTCTTTATTGTAAAGAAATTTCTGAACATACCCTATTTTTTTAGCTCTAGGCGCCCGGAACCCAATAATTGCTACTTGAACATGGAATATTATATTAGAAAAAAATTTAAATTTTTTGCTTACCCAAGAAAACTTTTCAACCAATTTTTTACACAAAATGAGAATTTTTGTTTTATATTATTTCTTTTTAGCTTTGTATGCGCTATCTGGTATGCTGCGAAAACTATCTTGGAAAAGAGAATATCACTTGAGGATATCCGTTTTTTCACCGACAGTCAAGCGGCCGTTCGAGCACTCAGCTCCTCTTATACCCACTCAGATGTGGTTCGATCCTGTCTCTTATCTCTTAACGAGATAAGTGTTCGGAATTCTGTCCAAATTATCTGGATACCGGGTCACAGTGGATTCGAAGGTAACTGCAAAGCTGATGAGCTCGCAAGAGCTGGAGCTGCGCAATCAAATGTTAGTAACTTACCCACAATCCACATTCCGCTCGCAACATGTAAAATGATCATTGATCGAGAATTTCACAGCATTGCTGGTCGGAAGTGGCGAGTGGAAACTACTTGCGTTACGACCAGACAAATCTGGCCATCCTACAATCTGAAACAGACAAAAACCCTTGTAAGTCTTTCGAAACACGAACTAAGGCATATAATATCTCTCATCACCGGTCACTGCCTTTTGGGCACTCACGCACGTCGGCTCGGGGTTCCTCAAAACGAACTGTGCAGATACTGCGAGGACGAAGATGAGGAAGTATCGAGCAGGTATTTGCTGTCCAGTTGTCCCGGCCTAGCCAGAAGTCGACTCGCTCTTCTATGCTCTCCAACAATTGACAATCTTTCAGTACTCTCGGACCTGAAAATCGAATCTCTCATCAAATTCTCGAAACGAATTAATATCTTTGACCAAAATCTATAATAAGGTGGGGAAATCATACAAGATAATGAGCTCTAGGGCAACACAACGGACCCAACTTGCGGTCTATGTGGCACCCCGATGCGGGGTCACATTAAACCAACCAACCAACCAACATTTCTTTAAAACCTTTTTAAATTATTTTATTATAATATATTTTTTTTTAAGTTTATTATTTTTTTTTTTTTCTCCTTATTTCACATCATTTGTTTTTATTTTGTTTCGTTTTATTTAATTAAATTTTTTTTTCAAACTATTTTGTTAATCTATTTGTTTTATTTTCTATTTCGTTTTCAATTAACATTGTTTTAATAGCTTTTTAATTATTTTATTATCAGATTTTTTTTTTTCTTTATTTATTTATTTATTTTTTCTTTTTTTCACTTCATCTGATTTTATTTTGTTTCATTTTATTTTATTTAAATTTATTTATTTTTATAATTTTTTTAAATTATTATTTTTAATTTAATTAAATTTGTATTTTTTGTATGTACCATTTAACATTTTTTATCACCTTATATTATTCTATTATTTTATTATTCACATTTTATTTCATTTTATTTTTTTTTATGTTTTTCATATGATTTTATTTTGTTTCATTTTATTTTATTGTAAAATTTTTTTTTAATTTAATTTTTTTTTATTCTCTTTATTTCACGTCATTGGTTTTTATTTTGCTTCATTTTTCTAATTTTAATTTATTTATTTTTATTATTTTTTAAACAATTTTTTTATCAATTTATTTTATTTTATTTTAATTTGTTTTTATTTAATTTTTTATTTCGTTTTTATTTAACAGTTTTAAATATATTTTTATATTATTTTATTGTTTTAATTGCTTATATTCCACTTCATCTGTTTATGTTTTGTTTAATTTAATTTTATTTGTTTTTTTTATTTTACTTTATTTTTATTTCATTTTTATTTAAATTTTTTAATATCTTCTTATATTATTTTATTATATAGTTTTTGTTTTATTTGGTTGTTTAAATTATTTTAATTTCACTTTCGATTTTATTTTGTTACAATTTATTTTATTTATTTTTATTATATTTTTAAATTATTATATTTTTAATCATTTTTCAATAGCATTTATATTATTTTCTTTTAATTTATTTCATTTTATTATCCTTTTTAATTCTTATTTCCTCTTTTATACTTTCCAGCCGATGGCCTTGAGTTAGTGCAATTATTTTTCGTATTCTCTATGCTTAAAATAAAATATAATTCTAATTATATTTCCTTTCTAATATTATTTTGCCATTTCTTATTTATTTTTAATTTTTTTCCTTCACTTTTTCATACTCCACTTCATACTTTTCGACATCACCTTTTTCCCCGAACAACCTCAGTTCATTTGCACGCATACTTAGAAAAGTGTTTGAGAGGTCGAAAACTGTTAGCAGAAGTGAGAGCATAGGAGGTCACCAGAGCAACCGACAAGCCGTACCCAGTCGACACTTTCCTACACATTCCAGGTTTCTTTGCCGCCAAAAAACACACAACACACCAAAAAAGAAACCCAAAAGCAGCTGTTAGATAAGTCTCAGGCTATACAGAAGTACGCATATCTACATATTAATACACTCACAAATGGAGCCATTGTCAACTGCATGTGACTTCAGGCATGAATCATTCAACACTTTAGCTGAGCCAAAGAACTGGAGAAATGCTGAAGACGCAATCAAAGGGAACAGAGGTGAAAATAAATTGTTGCAAAGTGAAAAAGTAAAAGTGTTTTGCTGGAGGAAATGTGAAAGGCCAAGCCAAACGGATGTATTGAAGTGTTAATAGACTGTTGTAAGCTGTAGATATAAGCGAGTGTTGATGTGTGCGTTTGTCAGTTAGTGCCTGTCCCGCAGAGAAATCCATTTGTAACGAACTGGTGCGCTTTTGGTGAAATTAGAACCAAGACTTTTTTTTGCGTTCCTTCTTTTTCCATATACATAAGTAACTGGCGCTTGCCGTCGTATTCACACTAATGATTTCGAAACTACAACGTGACGCAAATTAATCAACTTTTCGGAAGACTTACAATTTTTTGCAAATGACGTCGTAAGTTAGTCGTCAAATATGACAGACAAACTAAGATCAGAATAGAGGTTTGCATCACTCAAAACTATTTTTTTAGTTAGTAAAAAAGTTGTTCAAAAACAAAATTGGGTGATTAATTTCGCGCAACCTGGTATCTAAGAATCGTCAGCAGCCATTTGTTTCAATACTTGATTCTTCTTTTCCCTGCTGGGTGTTTTAAGTGTCAAATGAGCGCATTACTATGCGTCGGCATGACGTCAACTAATGCTGTAGCTAAACATGATTTTTATGCTAATGAAGACTTCTTAGTATTTTTTTTCTTATGCTGGTGGTGACTTTTTAACTCTTCTTCTTCTTCTAGTTGCGAGTATGTCAAATGTCTGCGGTTGTAGTTGTACAACTGAAAAAGAAATGAACTTAAGACATTAAATAAAAGTGACAATTTAAATGAATGTAGAAAAAGCGAAATTGAAAGTGAAAAATCTAGAAGTCATTAAGCGCACCCTTTGCTGAATAATTCTACAAAAAATTTAAATTCAGCTTTGTATGCATGGATGTGTAGTGGATCCATTAACTGGCGCAGCGAGCGGGTCTGATTTATGGAAATCAGACCTATAGCTCGCAACCTGGAGCTACTAAGAACTCACTTTTTCATTCATTTTATTTTATTTTAGCTTATTATTTATTTTTTATTTATTTTTTATTTTTAATTTATTTTTTATTTGGTTTTATTTAACACTTTTTTTAATTCCTTTTTATATTATTTTATTATTAATTTTTTTATTTCATTTTATTTTTTAATTCGTATTATTTGACTTCATCTTACTTTATTTTCCTTCATTTAAATTAATTTTTTTTATTTATTTTTTCAATACCATTCATTTTATTTTGTTTTTTTATACCCTTTTCAATATTATTTTGTTATTTATTTTTTATATTATTCTATTTCTTCTATTTCACTTTATTATGGTTTATTTTATTTTAATTTCATTTTTCAATAATTTTTTTTTTAATCCAATTTACTTTCTTTTTCTTACTTCTTTCAATATCTTTAGTTTCTTTCATTTTACTTTTTCAATTTAAATATATAAAGTATATTATTTTTATAATTGCTTTTTAATTCTTTGGAATTAAATTTTTTTATTTCTTTCAAGTTATTTTATTCTAACTTTTTTTATTTTAATTTCTTTTTTCAATAAATTATTTTTATTTTTTTTTTTTGTTGTACTCCAATTTTTTATTACTTCTTTTAATATCTTTTATTTTCTTTCACTCCATTTTTTCAATTTAAATAATTTTATTTTATTTTTATAATTGTTTTTTAATTCTTTGGAACTAATTTTCATATTATTTATCTCACTTGATCTTGCATTATTTTATTTTAATTTATTTTGGTTGGTTGGTTGGTTTAAGGGTGACCCCGCATCGGAGTGCCACATAGACCGCAAGTTGGGTCCGTTGTGTTGCCCTAGAGGTCATTATGTTACATGATTTCCCCACCTAACCGAGATTTTTATTGTGGATTTTGGTCAAAGATATTAATTCGTTTCGAGAATTTGATGAGAGATTCGATTTTCAGGTTCGAGAGTACTGAAAGATTGTCAATTGTTGGAGAGCCAAGAAGAGCGAGGCGACTTCTGGCTAGACCGGGACAACTGCACAGCAAATGTCTACTCGATACTTCCTCATCTTCGTCCTCGCAGTATCTGCACAGTTCGTTCTGAGGAACCCCGAGCCGACGTGCGTGAGTGCCCAACAGGCAGTGGCCGGTGATAAGAGATATTATATGCCTTAGTTCGTGTTTCGAAAGACTTATAAGGGTTTTTGTCTGTTTCAGATTGTAGAATGGCCAGATTTGTCTGGTCGTAACGCAAGTAGTTTCCACTCGCCACCTCCGATTAGCAATGATGTGAAATTCTCGATCAATGAGTAATTTACATGTTGAGAGCGGAATGTGGATTGTGGGTAAGTTACTAACATTTGATTGCGCAGCTCCGGCTCTTGCGAGCTCATCAGCTTTGCAGTTACCTTCGAATCCACTGTGACCCGGTATCCAGATAACTTGGACAGAATTCTGAACACTTATCTCGTTAAGAGATAAGAGACAGGATCGAACCACATCTGAGTGGGTATAAGAGGAGCTGAGTGCTCGAACGGTCGCTTGACTGTCGGTGAAAAAGCGGATATCCTCTAGTGATATTCTATTTTCTAAGAGAGTTTTCGCAGCATACCAGATAGCGCATACTTCCGCTTGGAATACGCTACAGTAGTCGGGTAATCTAAATGATAGATTGATGTGAGGGGAATTGGAAAAGATTCCAAATCCCACTTTGCCGTCTTGTTTTGAACCATCTGTATATATAGTCAGAGGGCCATTGATTTCGGTTAGATTTGTCTTCCATTCTTCCCTAGTTGGGAGTGAACAGGAGAATAGCAAGGGTGGTGATGGAAGACTTACATGATAGTCTATGTCAGAAGAGATAACAGTGTTCCTGTTCAGTATGGCCGAATGGCCAAGATACTTATTCCATTTCGATATAGCATTCATGCGTGTCGCTGCTTTCGCTGCAATCGCTTTGCCAGCCAGATCGATAGGGAACAAGTGAAGCAACGTATTTAGAGCCTTAGTAGGTGTTGTACTTAAGCATTTTATTTTACTTTATTTTATTTAAGTTTTCCTTATTTTTTTGTTGCTTTTTTAATCGTTGTATGTTAAAATATTATTTTTTTTTTGTGATTTATGTTTTTTTTATTGAAACTTTTTTTGTAGAACCCTTTTTTACATTCGCTTACTATTTATTTAATTTTGCTTTCTCTTAATTCGTTTTGTTTTAACTTATTTTATTTCAATTTATTGATTTTCTACTATTTTTAAATGCTTTTTATTCTTTTATTTTATTAGGTGCGCAACTAAGTTCTCGCTGTTTTTTGATGAAAATACAACATTATTCTGAAAAATGGTTACAAGTGAATCATTGAAAGTTTTGCCCATCGCTGGCTACTACTTTTCCCCATCTTTCTGATAGATCTCGTATATCGTCGCGGTAAAACTGTTCATCTTTTGAGGCTATCCACGGATCAAGCCATTTTGAAGCCAACTGCTGATCAGCTAGACCATGTGCCATCGATTGGAACAGGTGATAATCGGACGGCGCAATATCTGGAGAATATGGCGGGTGGGGTAGGATTTCCCATTTCAGTGTTTCCAGGTAGGTTTTAACGGGTTTGGCAACGTGAGACCGAGCATTGTCATGCTGTAGAATCACTTTTTCATGCCTCTGCGCATATTGCGGAAGCTTCTCGCGCAGTGCTCGGCTCAATCACATCAATTGAAGTCGATACCGATCCCTTGTGATGGTTTCGCTTGGTTTTAACAGTTCATAATAAGTAACACCAAATTGGTCCCACCAAATACATAGCATAACCTTCGCAGCGTGAATATTCAGCCGAGGCGACGATGTCGAAGCATGACCGAGCAGTACCCATGACTTTCTTTTCTTTGGATTGCTGTAATGAATCCATTTTTGATCACCCGTCATGATGCGATCAGGAAAGCCCTTCCTTTTTTGCCGCTGGAGCAGTTGTACACAGACGAAAAAACGACGTTCAACATCCCTTGCTTTTAACTCATAAGGAAGCCAAGTCCTCTGTTTCTGAACCATTCCCAAAGCATGCAATCGTTTGGAAAGGGATTGGCGGGTAACTCCTTATACTGAAGCAAACTCTTCTTGCGTTTGACACGGATCCTCATTGAGCAAAGCATCCAATTCAGCGTCTTCGAAGGCTTTTGGTCTTCCTACACGCGGACGCTCGTCAACCTTACAATCACCGTCTTTGAAGCAACGGAACCAATCTCGGCACTTTGTTTCACTTGAAACAGCATCTCCATAAACTTTTTGTAGCTCTCGATGCGCTTCAGCCGAATGAAAGAGGAAAATCAACACTTCCGGCAAATGGCGCAAAATCAGACATTTTCACAAAACCGAAAGTATGTGATACCAAAACAAAATCACTTATGTGTCGAAGCAGTTTGTTTACCGTATGTCTAAGCTTGGTTTATGATGTTTAGGTTATGTTAGAATCGACTAGCACACACTGCTGGTAGCATCTATTAACAAACAGTTTACAATTTTTTTATTCTTTGGAATTACTTTTAATATCATTTATTTCCCTTCACCTTATTTTCTTTTGTTTCATTTAATTTTGTTTTATTCTATTTAACTTTATTTTAACAAAGTTTTTCTTATTTTACAATACTTTTTCTATATTTTTTACCTATAGGTATATAAAATAGATTTTTTTTTAATTTTACTCTTATTTATTTTTTAACTCATTTTGTTTTAATTTCTTCTTGTTTTAATATTTTTTAATACCTTTTACTTTCTTTTCTTTTCTTTTATTTGATTATTTACTTTTTTTTAATTATTTTTTATTTTATTTTATTTTTTAATTACTTTCACTTTTTTCATTTTTTTTTTTCATTTTTATATATATATACAATATATTTTTTTATTAATTTTATCTCACTTTATCTCACCTTATTTTATTTTATTTTATTTTATTTTATTTTATTTTATTCTATTTTATTTTATTTTTATTTTTTTTAATTATATTTGGTTGGTTGGTTTAAGGGTGACCCCGCATCGGAGTGCCACATAGACCGCAAGTTGGGTCCGTTGTGTTGCCTTAGAGCTCATTATGTTATATGATTTCCCCACCTAACCGAGATTTTTATTGTAGATTTTGGTCAAAGATATTAATTCGTTTCGAGATTAGATTAATTATATTTGAGCTTAATCCATCTCGGCTATTGCCGGAGATTACACATCCCGGATAAAATTTTCAAGGGATTGTGCTCTGGTGGAGCGTAGTCCAAGTTCTACGCCCATGCGATTACTATTGTTTAAATATTTAAAAATCTACGAACTATTGCACATGTGTCCAGTATGGTCGACTTCTGCATGTCTTCTAAGAGGTGTTGGCAGTCATACTTCTTCAAGTTTTTTATTAAATGCTTAGGCACTAATCCAGTGGACGATATAATTATTGGAATTATATTCACTTCCCTCGCTTTGTACATCCGTTTCAGTTCTATGGCCAAAGCTGCATACTTCGATACTTTGGTGGAGTATGTGCTTTGGATGTTGCGATTAAGGGGCACCGCTATATCGATTACTTCGATTGTTTTATTTATCTTGTCGAACAAGATGATGTCAGGTTTGTTGGCAGCTGGGGTTTGATCTGTGGAAATAAATCTGTCCCAGTACAGTTTAAAATTTGCATTTTCCAATATTGGCATTGGTTCATATTTAAAATACAAGACTTCTGCTTGTAAGAGACCGTGTTTTATCGCAAGTTGTTGGTGGAGGATCTTTGCTATATTGTTATGTCTCATGACATATTCACGGGGGGCAAGTACGCTACATCCAGCAATTACATGGTCGATTGCTTCGCCGTAAATGCCGCACCTTCGGCATCTATCTTCTATTGCCTCGCCATGTATCGACCTTCGGAAATTCCTTGTTGGAATAACTCGGTCTTGAATAGCGATTGCGAAACCTTCTGTTTCAGAAAATAGCTTTCCTTTTTTCAACCATAAATTGGATGATTGTGCGTCTATCCATTCCATTTCGAGGTCATGGGGATGGGCACCGTGTATTGTTTTTGCCTTCCATGCTGAGATCATTTCTGCGGGGGATTTAACCACCTCAGGTACTGGGAAATTCTGCTCCATCAAACTAAGCGGGGTAAAGCCATTATCTGCCCTAGCGATAGCTTTAAATAGATGAGACTCGCTGCTTAGAAAATATGTACGTAGCTTTAAAGTTTGCGAGAAATGTATTTATTTTATTTTATTTTATTTTATTTTATTTTATTTTATTTTATTTTACTTTATTTCATTCTTTTTTTTTTTTTTTATTCTATTTTTTTATATTTTTTTTTATAAATTTTTTTTTATGTAATCAAAATTTCAACCGCTAGTGCTTTCAGTTCTAGATAACACTCATACTTACATATACACCTACACACTCATACAGTCTTGTGTAGCAGCCGTTAAGCCCGCTCACCGGAAACGGATGTGGCCCATAAACGGCATCATTAGTTGCACTGCGTAGCTAATGGTTAGCTTAGCTTAATACGCGTTCGCACACAAATCTCAGCAGCCAGCCATTTTCCTTTCGTTTCTCCATACACACATACACATAGGTGCGTATGTACAACTGGTAGAAGCATTTGAATTTCAACCTTCATATGAGTTTCTTAACGCACTGCTGTTCCACGCATATTTTCTTTTTCCCGGCTTGTCCTTCTCCACATCCGCTCTGGCTACGCGTATATCCGCACTTTACGTCTTCTTCTTCCCCTCCACTTTCTCCAACTTCTTTCTTAAACATTTGCTTTTATAATTATTTGAATCTCATGAACCTTTCTGCGCTTCCCTCAGCTTCTCTTCAGCTCCTGGTCGTATTAAAATATACTTTAAGGCAGGTCTCGCCTTGAAACTGCTTTCTTTTATATTATTTTGCTGGCATTTGTTATATTTTTCGTTTTTATTTCTTTTATAACATTATTTTTTTCTTTTTTCCTTTCTTTTATGACTTTACTTTTTATGACATTTTATAACCAGTGCGCGGTTATCCTTTCTTTTATTGTCAGTTTTTAGTATGGCCTTAACGTCTGAAAGCCCGTCTGCCGCTGCCTGTGTGTGAAGGTTTTTATATGAAATTTCATTTTGCCCGTCGGAAATGTCATCGTCACCATTGCTATTGTACCTCACACCCACTGCTCCTGCTCACACGACCCTTAGCTGTATTGCTGTCTATTAAACTTTGTAAAGCTCCAGGCGCAACAGCTAACCTTCATTGGGTAGGTGCAAGTGGGGTTTGGTACCGCATTCATTCACCCTCCAGCTGGCGTGGGACGCCTTGCGCCTTTGTGAATTCCAGCGAAGCAGCAGTTCGTGTAATTTCATCAAATGCACCAACTTCCTGCAGACAAAATGTTATTTCACTCAATTTTGCAAAATGGTGAAATAACAAAATGGGAAAAAAGTCATTCGTCTTTATTGTTGGACTTCGTTCTTGGCTGCCTCCTTTCTTTGCCGCATTTCATGACCTTTCAATGTCTTTACTCAAATCGTTTTGCTGCTTTAAACTCTAACGCAACGGGCGCATTCGTCTACGTGGTGAGGTCGTTACCATTTATGATTGGGGCAAGAAATTAAATTTATTTTTTACGGCATGGCATGGCATTTGTAGACAATTAAAGCCTTAAAATGGAGCAGCTTATTTAGCTGTAAGTGCGCTTTTGTCATTCACCGTCAATGCTTGAAAGTTCCTAGATTGGGTTGTATTGGATGGGCAGGGGCAGAGACTGCAGTAAGGACAGTAACAAAACTCCGAAACTTAGAATGGGAGCGCAAAGCGAGTTCGACCAATGTAGAACACCCAACAGATACGTCGCCCAAGAAGCCATTGACTGTATTCACGAACAGTTGACAGGCGCGAACGCGTGAAGTAAGCCTCAAGACGAACCCAAACAGACGACAATTCGATATCGTGTAACGTTATAGGGTTGTCATAGGGTTAGTGGGAGCGTGACCCACATACCAATAATGCGATGGCACCTTTGATGTTGTTTCGATTTGCATTTTCGATTTTAACCTCCTCTGAATAAAAAAAAAAAAGAGGCGGAGGCTAGGAATGGCTTACGTAATAAAATCTACAAGCCAAAAGAATACCACGCCAAAACTTTGACCCGTTTTGACTATTTTTCAGATTTTCAATATCACTTGAACGGCTTCTTCTTATTATAGACTGGTGCGATAAGCACTTAAGTGACTTTGATCGAATTTACCAAAACGTGCCAATTTCTTCTCTTTTCTCTAACAGGCGAAGCCTTTTTTGGTTTTTTTTTTAAGTCAGATCCATTTCGTGAGGTTCAGTATAACAGTACATTTTTTAACTTTGTGCCTGAGATCCCATTAATTTGCTGCAGGAAAGGTTTACCGAATGAGCGAAGTTTTGTTCTGGCTAAACCCGGACATTCGTATAAATAGTGGAAAAGACTTTCTTTCACCCCCTCCACCAGGCAGCTTCTGCAGATGGGGTTGAAAGGAGGGCTAAGTCTCGCTGCATGATATTCTATTCCAGTGACATGCAAGTGTTGCAGTGATACGTGAAATGTTTGCGTGAGAGCATCCTAACTTCTGTAAGGAGCTCCCGATGAAGCTCAAATTCAGGCTTCCGGACCACTATAGTGTTTTCCAAGGGGAGGTAGCCGCAATTATGGAAGCAGTGAATTGGTTGCTTACTTCGGCAATTACCGTTAAGGAGTATTTACATTTACACCGTCAGCCAAGCGGTAATTTAGGCCTTGGGCTCGCTGTTTGTGCGTTCGAGATTGGTAAGGGAATGTCTGGATTCTCTTTCGATTGCCTCCGAATACTTCGATATCAGGCTCATTTGGGTTCCCGGTCACAGCGGCATAGAGGGAAACTGCTAGGCTGATGAGCTGGCTAGACTATTTCGTTGTGAAATGAGAGGATTGGGGTTCCCGTAAGAACTTGTGGTCTGCTCCTGGAAAGTCTGGCCTCGAGTCAATTCAGCGAGCGCGGGGCTAGTGCGCAAATGTGTAAGGTCGTGTGCTTATTCTGGTCACGGGTAGATCGGGGGCGTTCGAGAGAACTCCTTAAGTTAACAAAGCCCCAGCTCTCGAATTTGGTGGGTATTCTTACCGGGCATTGTCCGTTAAGTGTCCATGCGATGAGACTTAGGATTGCCTCAAGTAGGTTCTGCAGAAGCTGTCTGGAGGACGAGGTAGAATTATCTCAACACCTTCTTCTCAGCTGCCCTGCTCTCGTCTGGCAATGATTTCAACATCTGGGCTCTCATTTTTTCGCTACGCGCGCGGATTTAGCGGGTTTAAATATCAAACATCTGGTGAAGCTCATCGGCAGCTTGTTGCGTCTAATTACGAACGTAAATCAGTCACCGTCTGCGTCGTCGTAAGTGAATGGTCATCATCTCTAATCCCAAAGCTCCTTCTTCCTTCCCTTCGAATTTCTCCTTTACCCTGGATGACATCACAACGGACAAATTTTGAATATTTACCTCTTGCAACAATTTCTTTGTGGCGAATTGATTTGGATAAGTTGAGCGGTTCCGAATGGAGGATGGTTCCATATGTAGAAGTCCACGCAAGTGGGGAAAGTTACTGATCGCTATTCACTTGGGAGTGGCCAGGACGTTTCTTATACATATGGTTCAAGTAGCTCACAACTTCCGGGATTGATGACGATCCCTGCAAACGAACTAAGGGCCATGATTTGAGGGCATGCACCTGGAATATACCGTCCCTTAATGAGGAAGGTGCCTCTTTCTGGCTGCTTGATGTCTTCGTGAGAGTAAAGGCTGGCACTGCCATTCAAGAGATGCGATGGACGGGGCAAGGCAAGAAAAATAGAAGTACCTTGCGACGTCTACTGCAGCTGCCATGTCCAAATCCGTTGAGGGAGAGACTTCGTCGCCAAGTACTGTCGTAATTCGCATCAAAGTCCGATTTTTTAACATCCCGCTCATTTGAGCCCACGCTCCGATGGGAGAGAAGGACGATGCGACCCAAAATTCTTTTATGAGCGCCTGGAACGTTCCTATAAGCGCGGCCTCCGCCACGGCAAGGAGGGAATTTTTGGTTCCACAGTCGGAAAATTCAGCCTGCACAACTAAACACCCGGTAACGGACAGAGGCTGATCGACTTCGCCGGGGTCCGAAACATGGTGGTCTGCAGCACCAGATTCCAAATTCGCGTATCGGCACCCACGTCACTGTTGGCAGTTATGATTTCGAGGTTATAAAAGTCTTCGTATACTTAGGAACCAGCATTAACACCGATAACAATGTCAGCCTGGAAATCCATCATAGAATCTCTCTTGCCAAAGTACTAAGTAGGCAAATGAGTAGTAAGGTCCTCTCTCGACGAGCAAAACTGAAACTCTACAAAGCTCTCATCATGCCCGTCCTATCGTATGGCGCAGAAGCGTGGACGATGACAGTATCCGATGAAGGGACGCTTGGAGTGCTTGAGAGAAAGATTCTGCGTAAGATTTTTGGAACTTTGCACGTCGGCAACGGCCACTATCGTAGGCGATTGAACAATGAGCTGTATGAGCTTTACGACGACATAGACATAGCGCAGCGAATAAAGACCCAGCGGCTACACTGGCTGTGTCATGACGTCCGAATGGATATAAACGCGCCGGCTCTGAAAATATTCGATGCGGTACCAGCTGGTGGTAGTAGAGGAAGAGGAAGGCCTCCTCTGCTTTGGAAAGATCAGGGAGAGAAGGACTTGGCTTCACTTGGTGTGTCCAACTGGTGCCGGTTATCACGAGCAAGAAATGACTGGTGCGCTTTGTTAAACTCGGCCAAAATTTCGTTAGCGGTTAACTCGCCAATTAATAAAAAGAAGATGAAAGGTTCCGAATTGAGGCGAGCTCCCACCTCGCAGTTCAACTTGGAACCATTAGTGTAGATTCAAACATCAAACAGAAGGTACTTTGCCTTCTTCTTATCCTCGTTCACAAACCAGATGTCAATATCATCGTCACACGACAGCGAGTCACCTTGTCTGAAACCTCGTTTGGTATCAAACGGCTCGAAGAGGTTCTTCCCAATTCTGATGGCGCTGCTGGTATTGAAAGGCTATGCGTATCATTTTCTCAAAGTAAAACAAATCAACCCGTACCCAAACGACCGCAAGGAACGCCATCACAAAACACGAACACGCAAACTGTTAAGGCATTCAACCAACCATTCGTTCAGCTATTCATTCAAACGTTCATTTAAAATTCAACTCTAGCCATGTTGCATATTCCAATGCCACCACAGCATCAGCATGCCTCCAAATATTTAATAACGCCGTTGTTGGCTTGCGTTGCTGGGCGGGAAGAAAGTGCGGCCGCGGTGTTGCATGAGCAGCGCAAAAAGATGGTAGCAGATCACAGCAGCTGGTGCTCCGCTTTCAGCTGAGAATGGTTGGGTTAGAGTGAGTAAGGTTAGCAACAGCGCCTCTGCTTAAAACTCGCATTATTTCAAAATATTAGAAAACTTTTTCGAATTTCGATGCTGTGCGCCACGTGCACTTCGCTATTGTTGCGGGCACTAATGCAATTCATTTCTATCGATTCCATTCGAATTGAAAGCATAGCCCTTCGCTTCCCAACCCCATTTTAGGCAGAAATTCTTGAGTGTCGTGACTTTTTTATGACTTTTCATTTTCACAGTGACAAAAAAACACGAAAAACAAAAAACGAGTACCAGCTCGCACACTCATCCGCCTGCACACTTAAACGCGCCGCTGTTTGCAACAGCTGTGGCCGTTTTCTGTTGCTTCTTTTTGTGGTTGTTGCTCTACACCCCCGCCCAATCTACTCGCTTGCTTTCCTGTCTGTGCTGTCGAATGTGTTGTTCTTGCCTCGCCTCGCCGCGCTTCGCTGCACTTACACCTATCCGTAATTCGCTAGTCTCGCCTGTCGCGGGTGCTTTTGGACTCGGCTGACTTGGTGACTGTGTGACTGTGTGACTCTTCGTGCTTTCGACTGTTTGCCTGCTTTGCCTGTTCGATTTTTGGCTGTACGCCAATCGATAGCAGAAGTGTTGTAGTTTTCGTTTGTTTTCGTTTGTTAGCACGTCGCATCTATTTGTGGAGCTGTTCGCGCCTGCCACCGCCCCCTCTCAGTCAATCTCGAATACTGCGGGAACAGACAGAAGTCAAGCTGCCAACCGGCCGACACCATCGCCGTACGCTTCGGTCTATTTCGCGCCGCTTTGGTTCATCATATTGCAGTTATGTGTGCGGCAGCTCCAAGCGACTGGTTGTCGATATGTTCACCTAATCGCCATCCGCTCTTGGTTTTTTCTTGATTTCCAGCAATGACTGCTTGTTTGCTTGCGGAAGCGCGATTTGTGCAACAAACTTTCGTGCTTCGATTTGTTAGCTTTCAACTGGTAGTTTCTGCAAGTTCGCTAATCTGTGAACACACACACACACACACAGCTTTAAGCTAAGAGTACGAGTGCATTATGTGACTTTTAGTTTCAGTTTTAAATGCGCAAAACTACTTTGGTCGTGCAATTTTTTGCTTTTTCATAGCCATTTTTATTACTTCTCTCTCTTTCATACAGTTCTTAGGCTGCTTAAAAATTTAATTTCGAAATGTTGCACTCTCCATAGGCGGCCCCTTACTAACCTCGCCCTATTTTATTGTGCTTTTAGGCGCACTGCCATTCCATTGGTTCATTATTACCGAAAATGATATCGAGAAGTTGAAGCGTTAGGTTACTTTTGGATACTTGGAGGTTAAAATCTTCGAAGAACTTTACATTAATTTTTAATTTATTTATTTCACTAAAAATTTACTTTACTGATGTAGAGCATTTTAATGTCACGACTACTATTTGCTAAGTATTTACATTTATAATGAAAAGACAATTTCAATCAGCGGGCTCTCATAATACTTATACATCGAGCGAAAAAATGCTGCACATCAAAATTTTTATCAATTTTGACAAGTTTTTCCTACGTTACTTTAAATGTTCATAATTTTTGTATAAAGATATAACTCATTCTCTAACAAAAACGCTGAAGCTGCAGCTTTTGTATACGGCGTTTGGACGTTCCAAATTTAAGTATGCATGTTTCATTTGGTCTCCATATTTCACGTGTCCTGCTGCTAGAATTGAGCGAAGCCAGAAAGTATTTTTAAATTTGATTTCACCCGTGGTGTTGTTGATTCTTGGGTGCTTCTTGAGAGGATTTCTTTTAATAATTCGACCAGAACTGTGCGTAGTTCGGAGTTCCTCTATATTGGTTTCTCAAGTTCTCTTTATGCTCGAAATGCCCCTACCAATAAAGACTCTAGTTATTGAATCTAATAAAATCTTTAAATGTGTTGAGATTTTACATTTTCAAAAGATCACCTTTTAAAATATTAGAATATTTATTATAAATAATTTAATTGTACTTCCTTTTTTTAATGCCTACTAACCTTCCTGCGGAAAGCTTATTGGGAAAAAGCGGTGATTGGAACTCATAATGCTACATTGGCTCTACACAGCAGTGGCTGTGGCCAATTTTTTACTATGGTATTGTAATATGGTAGAATGCCCTTGAGAAGGGTATGAACATCAAAAAACTTGACAAGGTTCAGAGACTAACATCTGTTCTGATAACCGGTGCGATGTCACCCACACTATCGAGAGCATTTTATGCGACATTACACTTCCTTCCTAGATCTGCAGGTAATATACGAGTATAATGCACGCAGTGCAGCAAGAAGGCTGAACACTCTAAGTAACTGTTCAAATACGGATTATGGTCACGGTAAAATCCTGGCTGGCACTTTGGGACTTCCCTTTGGGACTGGTGGGCTATGCACTCCCGCCTACAGTTGCCATTACAGCGTTTACGACCCTCCTACCCCCAAGGGAAGAGTGGGAACAGGATGATGTAAGACAGGGCGATATACACAGATGGCTCAAAGCTCGAGGGCAGGGTGGGCGGAGGTGTATACTGCGCACATCTGGGGATCTCCTTCAGTTTTCAGCTCCCCGACTACTGTAGTGCCTTTCAGGCTGAACTGATGGCAATAATAAAAGCCGTGACACTGGTACAGTGTGATGCGATGCCTGGAGATGATATTTACATTTTCACTGATAGCCAAGCGGCGATAAAATCCCTCACAAAACAGTCGAAGGTAGCCATAAAATGCCGCTCATCTCTTAACGAGATGGCTGAGTCTTTTCAACTAAAGGTAACATGGGTTCCTGGCCACCCCTTAACTGTTGAGCCAATGAACTAGTGAGACTCGGCACCAAATTGACCGATGAGTGCACAGACAATGACATAGGGATACCCTTACAAACATGTAAGCTACTCATCCTTGAAGAAATCGTAGGGAAAGCAAACGAAAGATGGCAAGCCAAAATAAACACAGCCTTACCACACTGATTTCAGTCATAACTGGGCACTGCCTAATAGGTAGATACACCCAAAGGATGGGCGTGCAAACACATGATTTCTGTAGAAGTTGTCTAGATGAGCAGAAGGAAGAGTCAATCTCGAACCTTCTGTGCCATTGTGCTGCTCTATCCAGACGTAGGTTTACTATTCTAGGTAAATAAGTTTTTAATGAGTTGGAAGATCTCAGTTCTGCAGAAATCAGAGATAATCTAAAATTTTTGGAAAGTACTCACTGGTTTTAGGAGAAATAGGGACAAGGTTCCCACGCGGCGTCACAATGGGCTATAAGCCGGAGTTGTCCCACAGGACAACCGCTTCAACCTAACCTAACCTTAAAAAGTATGTTCCTTAGCCTATAAGAATCTATTATATTCATTGGCTTAATAAGGAAATAAATAAAAAAACAGGTAAATCAAAGTCTCAAACCTTTTTTTTTTTAATTTTTATAATTAAATTTTTATTCCATCACAATTTCACAGTTTTTAATTAAAATTTCTAGAAAGATTTGTATGCAGTTCTGAAGCTTATTAAATTTAAGCTAGAGCAAATTTAAATTTGCTGAAAAATTCCATTGTTTTTTTATATTTTTTCCTTATTAATTTCTATATAAAAGAATTGCATGCATTCCTTATTGATACAAATATTTGGTAAAATACGTTTATTCTTATTTTCCATAGCCTATCAAAAAAATTCTACGACACCCTAAGGGCTACATTTTGTTGCCCTGCGTAATAAGCATTAGGCCGAGGAAAAGGTGGTGGTTGTACTCCGATTACGACATTCAGGGGTCGGGAGTTTAGAAAGATGGTAAGGATATCCCTAGGAGTAATCCTCGATAGTAAGCTCCTATGGAAATCACACGTTGAGACAAAGGGATCCAAAGCGCTGACAGCTTTCTGGCAGTGCAAAGGTGTCTTTGGGAAAACGTGGGGTCTCTCTCCTAGCAAGGTCCTATGGATCTACACGGCTATGATAAGACCCATTATCACCTATGCATCAGTGGTCTGGATGAGTAGACTATCCCTAGTGGGAGTCAGGAGGAGCTTATCGAGACTACAACGCACTGTGGCCATTTGTTGCACCGGAGCTTTTCCGACTACTTCAGGCCCGGCACTTGATGCTCTGATTGGTTTACCACCACTTGATGCTTTCATCCGAGGAGAGGCCCTGAAGGCCATCTGCAGACTGAAACACAGTGGGAACTGGTACGGCCCTTGTCCGGCATTGGAACACAGAGAAGGCATGGACATCGATCCAACGATTCTCTCCATGCCCCTTGACTCAATGCCATCAAGAGTCGTACTTGAAAAGAGATACAGTGTAGTGCTACCAGAGGCTCAGTTGTGGGGAGACTCAGAAAATGAGTCCGGCAAACACTGTTTTCGCATTTTTACGGATGGCTCCAGAACCGAGCATGGCTCCGGCTCTGGGGTCTACGTGGAATCCAGCGGGACAAAACTGCACTTTGCTCTTGGAATGCATGCATCTGTGTTTCAAGCGGAGGTGTATGCAGTTCAAGAAGCGATGAACTTTGTTGTGGAAAAACGATGGAGAGGCAGATCTATATGTGTCTGTAGCGACAGCCAAGCAGCGCTTATGGCCTTAGACAGCCCTCAAACCATATCAGGGGTAGTGAAGTCCTGTAAATCCAGGCTGAACTATGTCGGCAGACATAATAGCCTGATGCTAACATGGGTCCCGGGACACGTGGGTATCGCGGGTAACGAGACCTCTGACTCCTTAGCTAAGATGGGCTCTGAAGCCAACTTCTTTGGCCCAGAGCCCGCTTTGCCACTCCCCTCTGCGGCCATCACGGCCACGGTTAGCAAATGGGTAACTACTACCCACAAGCGAGCTTGGCACGCTGAGAGAGGCTGCAGATGGACAAAACTGATGTTACCTGTCATGTCCGATCGACTGTCGCAAACCCTTCTGTCATTAAGCAGAGGGGAGTGCAGACGGCTGGTTGGACTGATGACGGGCCACTTTCTGTGGGCAAAGCACATGGAAAGGTTAGGCATCTCAGACAGTGTACTCTGCCCAGCTTGTGAAGAGGAGGATGAGACGGCGGACCACTTCCTGTGTGTCTGCCCCGCCTTCGCCCGAATCAGGTTTGAGGTCTTTGGCACTGATGTGTTAAGAAGCGACCATCTTGGCTCCTTGGCTACTCAGATTTCTTCGGAGATCGGGTAGATTTAAAGAAAATTAAAAGGGAATCCAAGTGTAGTACAATGGACTCAATTAATGTCTGAGTGCTACACTGGCTAGTTGTCCCGACAAAAAAAAAAAAAACAAAGGGTATCCCGATGAATGTCATACTGTTAAAGGGTATTACCCCTTGCTTATGAATCGAGCGACGATTGTGTGCGCCACTTCCGATAAAAACTTTTCCCTCAAAGCGTAAAAACAAGCTCTTATTTGATTCGAGCTTTTCGCTTTTGTTCAGAAAAAGTCATCGCGGGTATTCATTTTAGGAACGGAAGTAAGTTGAAGTCTCCCACACGCCTTTTTAAGACAAAGGAGTGTGCCCTTGCTCTGGGATAGATGGACCTGAAGTCAGCTCAGTTAGCACTGGGCATTGACATGCTACTAATATGACCACTTTCCCTTCGTTGTGGGAGAGATCTTAGCAGACCACTGTCAGATTTTTCAAAACTTCGAGTACCTTCTGTAACAGCTGACTGGAATATGATGGAATAAGTTCAACTTCGCATCTACTCCGCTGCTGTCTAGACATGTTAGTTCTTATTACTTCTCAACTACGTCTGAGAATTTAAGTGAATTGAATATTAGCCACCTGCGGAATTTTGTTAGTGGCGCTCAAGTCATCGCTCGAAGATCTGCATAAAACAAACTAGTTATTAATTCATTATATTTCGAAAACATGACCTACATATTATATTTTCTTTTTATCTTTTTGCAGGCAAATATGACTAATGTAAAAGTCAAATGTCTACAACAATTGAGGGAAATTTCGTCATTACAGTGGGGAAAACTTAGATTTTGAAAATATTAATGTAGCTTAGCTTAATACAAAAACAATGCTTGTGCATTTTACAATTAATGTACTTAAGAAAGTATATATTTTTTAAGTGTACAACAGATGATGCCATGCATCACTTTAACATATTCTATATATGTATTCATGTGCGTACACATACACACACATATATGTATTTCAAAATACCACGAAATCCAAATGGCATAGAATAAATCATTTAAAAAAATGTAACATTCATTAAATTGGAAACAAAAACTAACAGGCAGCTAGCAGCGCTGTCAGCCGCGGTGGCAGTTATCAGAATGATTCTAATATTGGTGCATTCTCTTTGGTGGCAACAGCGCAAACATCTACCAGAGTAGCAGTAATAATATTAAAAGCACACTATAAAAATATTCTAAATGAAATTGTGAAATATAGTAAAACAAAAAACCATAACTTAAGTTTATTTGATTAGGAAGAGCACAAATGGCAGAGAGATGCATTAAGCCGAAAATGCAAAACACAAGAGTGAGAGTAGTACTCACACAAACTTACTCCTACATACATGCATAAGTGCATATAAATTAGTTACTGAAAATGAGAGCGCATAGGAGTAAATTACTAGAACAGCCAGCAATTATGATAAAAATGGCGTACAATTGAAGCTGGACAATTAACAGCGCGCACTGTTAACAGCACAGCTTCCACAGCAGCAGCAGCAGCAACCACTAACCAATTGGTGGGCCAAGAAATGAGAGTGAGAGGAAGAATGAGTGTCGTTTAAAGAGCGTAAGAGCGAATCTAGAATGTTTTTATATATAAGCAGTTCTTCGTTATTTTCCTTCTTTGCAATATTCTACATTTTTAATACTTCAGACACTCTTTGACGGTGCATATATATGTACATAGTACTTCTCACCACTAATGCTTATGAAAATGTCAAGTCTCATTTTATCAACTTAAGCAATACATATGACTGCGCTGCTGCTATTTGCCATTTGCTGGAGCCACACACGCTAAAGAACACTTTGCCCAACATTCGCTTTCGTTAGTGCGCTCTTTGCCAGCAACAAAACAAGTGCTTCACTTTTCTTCTACGGTGCGCGCGCTACTCAATTGTCATTTAATAGTGTTATTGTTGTTTTAAAAATTTCTTATTGTGCCGATCGTGAATCGTCAGTTAATGCAAGTTGTTTCGGTATTGCCGTCGGTCATTTCGCTGTTCGGTCATTCTTCGCTGTTCGGTGAGGTAAAAACATAAGTTGCATTTGATTGGTATGAAATTAGTGTGAACTTATTTCATTTTGTTGTTGCTGCTGCAGTTCAGAAAGAAATGCAGAAATCTTGTGGAGCTTACTTAGTTCGCGTAGTTATGAAGGTAGTGCTGTGTGCGCATCGTATACTACATAGCATTTTACAGAGATCTTCCATTAACATTGTTGCGGTTAACAGTGGAATGGATGTTAATAACATTGTCTGGTATTAGTGATGCTGTTAGTGAGCAAATAAGCCTGTTGTCGATTCTGCTAGTCATTTCATTTTCGTTTTAAATTTTGGATATTGGCATATTGATTACGAAAGTTTATAAGTTACTGCATTAACTTGAGAAATCAAAAGAAGCCAAGTTATAATATTCGAAAATTTTAGGAAAATTTTGAATTTTTGGTAATAATTTGGAATAATTCCATCATAACATTGTTTATATAATTTAATCTTATAAGACCAAAGTGGTCGTAGAACCTGAAGCCAACTCTCACTAGATTATATCTACCGCCCCCCCCACAAGTCACTGCAATTTGGCATCGGTGGGCAGGGTCTGAAAAAAAGCTAGGCTAATATGAAAACTTACAGACTATCTCATTAACTCTAGACGATTTTCCAAGAATGCTAACGACGGTTCTCATTTCCAAGAGGCGCTATGAAATTTAGAACATACAAAGAATCCATTCCATAACGCAGTATCAGCGCTCTGAATTCCCAGCGGATTTTTTATAAAATGTTGGAAGAGCTCATAGGCAGCCCTATTTTAACGCATTCGATAACTTCCTAATACAAACTAAAGCTAAAATTCATTTGAAATTCCTTTCCATCGAGTATTACTTAATTTACGTTGATTATGAATTCATTCGACAGATATTTTCTATGCAAATCGCTTGCATAACCCTCAAATGTAATGCGCCATAGATGAAATGTAATTAAACTTTTTACGCCGCCAATTAAAATACTAACGCAAAAGGCGCCTTAACTAAAATACGCAAATCAACTAACTCAGAATTGAAAATCAACGAGAGCCCACCATTTCCAATTTCTGCATTTCACGCCATTGCAATACGCTATTGAAGGGGGCGCCAAATGCACCGAACAAAAAACATACTCACTTAAGAAAAGTATTCTTTTTCATTTATTTATTTTTCTTGACATCATATTGCTACACTTGTGTGTATTTGTAATCGAGCTCCATTGGCAATTTCACACTCGTCACTCCACAGCGCCCCAACAGCCAATAGTACATTAAAATTCTGCTACTGCTGCTGGGGCTGTTACTGTTACCAGTGCTGTTGAGACTGTTGCTTCTGCTCTCTTCGGTTGAATTTTTTACAATCAGTCTGGCAAACAAGCTGATGGATTACTGCCGATGTTGCTTCGGCTACTCTTTATTTTACTTACATTTGTTTTTATTGCTTTTGCCTTTTCTTTGTGTTAATGTTCTGTTTAACTGCCTGACTGTCGCTTTGGGGTCTCGGTTTCCCAGCCGGCCAGCGCGCCACGCCATTCCACACCACTCTTTGCTCTTTACTCTGCGCTCTGCTTTTGTTTATATCTCTGCTTCGTCCGACTTCGGCTTCGGCTATGGCTACGACTTCTGTTTCTGTTTCTGTTTCTGCGTTGCTTTTGCTCTGACATGGTGCGACGAATATGGACAGCAGCAGCTGAGTTACTGTGCGAGCATGAGTATATGTATGACGGCAGTCAACAGGCATGGTTTTGGGGTGGTGAATGATGCAAGGGCAGTGCCGTGGTGGAGTGGTATGTGGTGCGGTGGACAGCAACATATGGGATATGGTGTGCATTCGCACACACATACACACACACACACATGAAGATAAATGAATGTGTGTGTTGGTTGATGGTATGCGCTGTTGCTGCTGCCACTGCTTGCTGCTTTTGGTTCGCTGGTCGCTTTGTTGTTTGGTTCGCTTGCTTGCTTTACTTTTCTGTTGTTTCTGTGGCTGCTGCTGCTGCTGCTTCAACTACTGCTACTACTGCTTGGTACGTCTGGTCTGCTGTCAACGCAGACGGTCTGGTCTGGTCTGGTCTGGTCTCTGGTGTGGTCTGCTCTGCAGTTGCGTTCGCGTTTCGAAAATAGTTACAAGATGTTCATCGAAGTGAATAGAACGTCTGAACGGGTGGTGGACTAACTAACCAACCAATCAAACAGTAAGTCTGTGTGCCCGCGAGCGCTTCAGCCAACAATACGTGTACTAAATAAATACAAATATACAAGTACAATAAAGACGACAAGTCACCGTCGCGCACTGCTTTACAATTGAAGTGAAGTGAAAAACTCTCTGCTGTTGTTTATATTTTGTTGTTTTTTTTTTTCATACTTTCTGTTCTGTGTTGTACCAACTGAGTGTAGCTCTGCAATTCAGTCACAGTCACAGTCTTTACTACTGTTGTCTGTTGGCTACTCAATTTAGTTCGGCGGTAACATCAGCAGCAGCCGAACCATCAATTCAACATCGTCTCTTCAATTCAACCCCCAACGCAAACGCAGACGGTACTAAGTAAATTTGTGTGGTGGACCGCGCGTGGACTTACCCAACGCCCTTTAGTGATCTCTTTGGGGAATTTAAAAGAAAAATAATAGCATAGAAAAAGATAATAAAATGGATTTTTGCCAGTGCACGATTTTCGATTATTTGAAGGCATGTGAAACGAAAGCGAAGGAAGTGTCACAATAAAAGTGAAATTGAAAAATGCCGAAAGTAGAATAAAATTTTACTTCTAACTATGGTATACAAGGGACGATGTGGAAGCAGTGCAAAAACAAATGCAAATAGAAATATTTGAGTAGATATTTATGTGCATCTGTGCGTACATGACTAAATGCAAAGTATGGTTGTATGTAAATGATAAAGCAAAGTGTGCGCGTGCGACGAGGTTGAATTAAATTAAAGTTGAATGAGAAAATAATAAAAAACACATAAGAAATGTTCAAATGATTTTTTTTTTACATTTATTGTAAGAAAAACTTGAACGTTTTAGAATATTAAAGCTGATAAAAAACAATTTTAAATTTGGGTCTTGAAAAAAAAACAAAGTATGCAGATTTGAAAAAAACAGGAAAACCAAAACGAAATTTAAAACTTTTTAAAAATAATAGTCAATTTTTTAAGTCGGTTATTTTTGTTAAATCAGTGCGATATAAAACTGTAAAAAATAATACGAGGAATGGCTGAAAACAAGAAAACTAAGCCTTACTAAATATTTAACCTCAAAACTTTTACTGCAAACATTTTTTGAAAATATAAATATTAATGAAAAATATAAAAAAATTTAACAAGCTCAAATTTTTCCCCAAATAAAATATTCTAAGTTGGCTTGTTCCGGCAAACTACAACAGCTGAATTCCTACGAGGTGGTTTAAATTTATTTTCATAAAGAATAGTAAAAGGCTCTATAAAAAAGGGGCCCTCTTCAAAATTTTATACCGAAGTGCTCCGAAAAATATCACAAAAAATAAGATTTTATAAACTGAAAAGTGGATATCATTTTTGAACTGGCGGTGGTGATGTGAACTGACAAACAACTGAAATTTGTGGATACGAATTTTTTTGCTGTGCATATGATGAAGGAGGTCTTATCGAAAGCTGAACAAAAAAATTATTCATTAACTAAGTACGGCAACTGAAGAATATTTAAAATAATAAAAACTACGAAATAACGAAATTAAAATAAAAATTAAATAAATCAATAATTGGCGCGTACACTTCTGGTAGGCGTTTGGCCGAGCACCTTCTGCTATTTGCCGCATGCGTCTTGATGTTGTTCCACAAATGGAGAGATCCAGCTTAGATCAGAACTGAAAACTAAATTTAAAAAATTAATTAAAAAAATGTATACAAAACTAAAGAATGCATAATTTTTGAAATACTGGACTAGTTAGAAACTTAATAAAATCAAGGAACATTTGAGGCTTGGAACTTTAATAAATGTGAACAAATATTTCTTTGAGTTGCGGGTAAAGAAAAAAATAAATGAAAATCTAATCTCATTGAAAAAGCAAAGCTAGGTAAAAAACGAAATTAGAAACAAAATTTAATAAAATGCAGAACTCAGGAATTGTATAAAATGGATAAAGTACCAAAAAATGTTTTCTCTCGAACAAAATTTTTTTCGTGATCACGAATTCAAAAACTTGACTTTAATGCCAAAATAATTAAATATTGAAAGTTTTTTCTGAAGCATTTTTTTATGAAAAAAATAAAATGAAGTAATAACTGAAAATTTTTCTAAAAATTGGAAAATAGTAAAAAGCTATTAAAAAACAATAACTGAAAAACTTTCAAAAAATTGGAAAATAGTAAAAAGCTGTTAAAAAGCAAAAACTGAAAAATTTTCAAAAAATTGGAGAATATTAAAAAACTGTTCAAAAGCAATAACTAAAAAATTTCAAAAAATTGGAAAAAATGTTAAAAAGCAATAACTGAAAAAAATTCAAAGCTCAAAATACTCACATATAAATGGAAAAAAGGACTTAATTGAACAAAAAATTTCGACAACAATAAAAAAATGTGTAAAACAACAAAGCAACAGAATAAAAACTAAACAGGAATTAGCGCTCTTATTTCTGAAATCATGGCAGATATACGAACACTACTTTACAAGAGTACTTGAAATTAAAAAATATAAAAATTTTAAAATTTAAAAATGCTTTATTTACTCATTTAAGAGCACCCGAATGCTTAATTGAGAATTTCACTAAAAAAAAATTTTCAGAAAAATCAATTAAATAAAATGGGGCAATAAGGAACTCGATATTTCGCTTTAAAATAAAATATTTCTCCTTAAGAAAAAATGTGAGAAATAATTAAAGGAATTCTTCCGATCAACGTGAATTCACAAATTAACAAAAATTTAAACCAAACAGAAAAAGCAAAAAAAAAAAAACAGAAAAACAAAAAACCGCGCCTTTGCCACTAAAATCTAAGCACAACACTTTGTCAGCAGCAAAACAGTAGCACCAAATCGAATGGCGAATCTCGTGACTATTTTTCCAATTTCTTTCCGCAAATTCTCCGTATTCCTACAAATGAAAATCGTGAAGCACCAAATGCGTGTGCGACAACAAAGACAACAAAATTGCTTTAGAAATATACAAAATGAAAAAATATAATTAGTTTGTCGGCGCACAGCTGAAAAATTAACTAATTTGCGAAGATATAAATGACAACAAAAATCAGAAAATAAAATTTACTTAATTTATAAAAAGTGGGGAAATTGCCGCCGAAGAATCGAAACAAAAGTTAACGTGGGGTGATTATAAAAGGGTGCAAATGCGCAAAATTGCACAAATATTAAAAAAAAAAAACAATGTTGCTTTATAAGTTGCTTTTTTACTTATAAAGCAACAACAACAAACTGCAACCGCTAAATGAAAATATTAAATATTGCAGAAGCCAGACTGCCATTCTGCGACACTGCGTAAGAAATATTCGGTACTACGCTGATAAAAAAATGTTCGAATGATTAAAATTAATTGTGTGTGCGTGTGTGTATGTGCATTAATATGTAACGGAAATTTCTTTGAAGACTGATATTTCTTAAATTCGCTTTCGAAAGATATTAACTGTGTATGTACGAGTGCGTGTGTGTGTATGTGCAGTGGTAAAACAACAAATGCGTTCAAACGTGAGCGAAAAGTTGAATAACTGATAAAAAAAAACAGCTGAAAATTGATTGCAAAAAGTGACTGGAGTGTTTTTGATAGCGAAAAATTAATAACAAAAGCAATGAACAAACTCACAGTTTAGTGGAAAAAATAAATAAAAATTCGATAAAAAAATTAAGGGACCAAAATAAAAAAGTAACACAGTAAAATAATAAAAGTAAATAAAAAAGTTAATAAATGAGGAGTTTTTCTAAGAGTTTGTTGGTATATAGGATTTGCAAGTTTTTTGGCTGTGAAGTATTTGAAAATTCTGCAAAATTCTAATTCAGCACCCCAACACATTAAGGATTTCTCGCCAACTATTCCATAAGAATTGAGCAGCTAAGTAAAAAATGTAGCTAAAATTTAATAAAAAACTATCAAAATTTACTTTTTAACAAACTTTGCGCAACTTAACAAAATTGCATAATAAAAAAATTAGATCAAAATTAAATGAAAAATAAAATAGACAGGAATTTTTAGCAAAATATTGACTTTTAAAAGTAGCTCCCAAATTAACTTTGCGCAAATTAACAAAATTTCATAACAAAAAAAATTAATTAAAAAATAAAATAGACAGGAGTTTTGAGCAAAATATTGACTTTTAAAATTGTGTAACAAAAAAATTAGATAAAAATCAGATAAAAACTTAAATAGACAAATATTTGTAGCAAAATATTGACTCTTAGTTTGAGAAACTAGTTATTTATTAATTTATAGATTAGAAAAATCTCCCCATAAAAAAACCATCTGCCCTTCGTAGGCGGCTTAAAACTGTAGGCCCCTCCATTTGTGGAAGTTCAAGGCGCACACCATAAAAGGGAAGAGGAGCTCGGCCAAACACCCAAAAAAGTAGAATATGTATTAGAAATATAATTATGAAAAATTGTATTGCATTAAGAAAGCCACGAGTAGCTAAGACTATTGGGTTATGAATTTTATTTTCAAACTATTTTGATGACTTCCAAATATGTTCTAGTTTTTGCGCAAAAAAGCAATTGCAGAACTTCTCATTAAATAAAATTTATCTTTTATCCAGAGAGACGCAAACCTTGAGCTCCGAAACTTTACTTTTGGTTTAACCAATTTTATTATTTCGCGGTGAAAAAAATATATTAAGTCTAGGCAAACTAAACTTTTTAAGGCTAAAAGTTTCAATATTATAATTTTTTAATTCTTCCATATAATTTTTTAGTTAATTCTTGTATTAATGAAAGTGAAAAAATTTTAATTTACCTGTTAAAAAAACTTAATAAAACAAATTGCGGAATTAAGTTTTTTAAAACACAAAACTAACGAAAATCCTACATATAAAGTAGAATAGAGTAAATAAATTATTTGAACTCTTTATAAACAATTATAATTGTGATAATTTTTTAAGAAACAAAAACAAACTACTTTCTAAAAAAATGAGTAAAATAAAAACTTGTAAACAGGTAATAAAACTAACTACAAATTAAAGGAAGTTTACTTTTAAAATAAATATTAAATTTTTCAGAAGAAAACGATTTATCTTTTTTATTTTCAAATTTTTTTTTTTTCTAATTTAAAAATTTCTTTTTTTTAATAAATAAACATTTATTTTTTTTAATTCTTATAGTTTTTATTTTTCTTACTTATTTTTTTTTCTTATTTATATTTAGTTTTTATTTTTCTGCCAAAAAATTAAATAAAAAAACTATAAATTACCGAAAATTTACTTTTAAAATAAATTAAATAAAAAAACTATAAATTACCGAAAGTTTACTTTTAAAATAAATATTAAATTTTTCAGAAAAAATAAATTTTTTTTTTTTTTTTTCGGAATAAAATTTCCTTGTAATTTAAAAATGTGTTGTTTTTAATAAATAAACACTTTTTTTATTTTTATTTTGTGGCCAAAAAATTAAATAAAAAAACTTTAAATTGCAGAAAATTTACTTTTAAAATAAATTAAATTACAAAACTATAAATTACAGAAAGTTCAAAGTTTAAGTTAAATTTAATAATTGGCTGAAGTAAAAAAATGTAATTTAAAATATATTTAATTAGGCATGCGTATGTAGAGTTAAAGCACATAATTTGGCTCACGAAACAATAACAATAACAAACTTCTCCTGAACACAAATACAAGCATCCGCATGCAAGTTTGAGCGGATATTTGATTGTTTTTTTTTTTTGCTTTATCTATTGTAGAAACAGGCAGTAAAAACTCTGCAGGCGCTGCAAAATATTTTCATCAACTTATTTGCATACAACGCGCAATAAAAAATATATTGAAACTCGCACGATGCGGATTAGCGCGGCATCCCCACAAAAAAAAACTTGATAAAAGCAACCGGCATCGAGATTTAAAATTTAAATTCCAGGCAAACTCAATTTTTATATTAACATTTTTTTCTATTAAAAAGTGTGTTAGTCTTCGAAAAGCCAATCACAACTAATTGCATTTGTTTTGCTGCATTTTCGAAACTAAAATAAAATATTCATTTGTTTTTTATTTTTTTTGCCATCATTTTAGAGCGCAGCTACAAAAACAACAAACAGCCAGGATTTAGCAAACAACAAAGGATTAAAAACTAATTAAAAACTAAAAACAGCAGTAAGAGTGCAGTGAATGTAACAAACAGAAAAGTGTTCTAAATAGAAAAAAGCATAAAGTGAAATAAAAAAGAAAATTCCACAAACAGCAACAAAGTGAAAAACTAAATTGAAATCAAAAAAGGGAAACCCCGCAAAAAATATATAGCAAATAATTGCAAACTGTGAAAGCGTGAATAAATGGAAAATTAAAAAACAACAACAACAAAGTGCGCGCGTATCAAACAATAAACACAAAAAAAAATGACTACAAATGCAACAACAAAAAACTAACAGTGCAACAGCTGCACACTGCTAAAAGCCAAAAGGAAATTGAACTACAATTAAATATTGAAAACACAACTGAAAATTGTTAATAGTTTTATTGTGAAAAAATAAAAAATCAATATAAAACTGCTGCTTGAAAAAAACGCAAAATTTTATTTTCTATGAATATAATACAAACACCGTTTTTGTGTCAAAAAAAAACTTTAAACTTTTTTTATGTGCCAAAAGTGTGAGCCACAAAAAGTGCGCAAATATTTACAAAATTCAACGCATCGATTTTGGAATTTCCTATTCAGTGAATTTCGTACGAAATAAAATAGTATTTCGGTACGTGACAGTGACACGCCTATTTACATATAATAACGGTTTTGTCTGCGCTATTAAGTGGCAACTGAATTCCTGCTATTTTTTGGAGCCACTGATTTGCATAAAGGATACGAAATAAGCGAAATTTGTTAGCTACATTTTTTATATGCAGGTGAGTTAATGCAACACAAATTAAATTATAAAAAAAATAATAAATTAGCTTTTGTCGAAATAATGGATAATATTATATATATTTGACTTGGGCAGGATTAGCTTTGAAAAAAAAACATAAATTATAATCTTTGAAAGAAACTTTTTTAATTTTAATCAAATTTTATTTCTATTTTTAATTAAATTTGATTTAATATTAAATAAAATGTTCATTATGCTAAATTGAAAAACTAAATAGGATGATTAATTTTGCGCCACTTTGCATTATCGAACCACTCCTACTCTAGCGCTCAACGCAATGCTGAATGCAGAACCCGGAGACATCGCAAACAAAAAACTGCCTTTGCACGCGCCGTAATCAGATTGAAGTGATCGGACTAAAAGCAAGACTTAAGCTACGGACACTTTAGTATTCTTAAAAACTTAGAGTTCATTCCCATAGTGATTGTTCAATGAAAATAAATCTTTGCTGACTCCGAGCGGTACTTTTTCGATTCATATTCTCTCAAAAGAGCAGTGGATGGGGTGCAACATTTATAGACAGGGCTTGACAAACATGTTAAGCGATCTTCGACCCATGCACAGACGGGTTGGTAGAGAAATATTCTGCGTGTAGCCCCCCATCAAGCTTAAATTTAAGCTACCGCAGCACTGTAATGGTTTCCTGATTGGATTGGTTCCCTACTTCTGTAACTAAAGTAAGTGAGGTAAACATTTATTCCGATTGCCAAGCGGCAATTATGGCCTTCTCGCTGTTGGTGTGCTCATGTTTCCTCTGATGGTATTTCAATGAGCGAATTTGATTATTTGTCTAAGGCGGCTCTTGCCTGAATTTACCCATTTACCCTAAACTAACGCTAACTTTAAAACGTCAAGAAACAGAGGTAAGAAAGCTGTGCCTTTATTCTCATCCCTTTCTCGACGCTCCAATAAATATGGACACTAATACATCTCGAATTTTTTCCAGAATCTGCTTTTGTTTGTTACTAAGAGAGGATTAAACTATTTAGGGCCATTTTCGCTACTCGCTAATATTAAAGTTCACTTTATCTTGCCGATAAACGTACTTTTATTCACTCGAAAGCTTATTCAACTCTCGGGCCGATACTCTCGCGAGGATATACCTGTATTTGTGCTTCTGGCTTGCCATAGTTTCAGAGCTAACAACTGCTTCTATCAGGCAGCTGAGAAGACGTGAATAGTCAACGCGCACTATAAGCTTCTGTTAGGCGCAATGACTTTTGCAGCACGGAAAGGTGTGTCGAATTTCCAAGTATAAACGAAAATTGATTTGAAATTTATAAGAGAAAAAATAATAAAAAAGTATTGTTTTTTTCGCAAATGATGGACCTACAGTGTTTTGCCGCATTCGAATGGCAGATGTAGTTACACACCATCCCATTGGGCTAGAGCGACCGGGCCATTTGAATGAAATAATTTTCTATAATTAATTTAACTTTCAAATAAAAAAAACTTAAATTAAAAAACAAATATTCTATTATCGCCATATTTAAATGCCAAGGAAAGATTAAGTGTTGATACGCCACTACAGCAAAAAAAGGTCACTTGAATCAACTTGAACCTTTGCGCCTAACAGAAGGTTGAACCTCTGTGCCTAACTAAAGGGAATAGATAACCGCCTCGCTTAGTAAAAATCACTCAATTGCTCAGATGAGAAAAAGGTAAAATATAAATACTCGTCTTTTTTTGAAATGGCAGCAAATGGCTGAAGAAAAAAATTTCATAAATCAACGGTATTTTATAATTTAAAATTTGTACTTCTTTATATTAAAATTCAATGGACTATTAACCTGCATACCCAGAAAAATTCTAAAAATTCTTGTTAAAAGTTGAAAGCGTTAATGAAATTATGGAAAGTTAAAAATATGGAAAAAAAATTGTGCACACGGTTTAAAATTTGGGGTTACTTGGTACAAGGTGGCGCAAAATTAATCATCCAATCGGAAGATTTATAATTTTTGTAAATGGCAACGTACGTAAAACATTGTTCACACTTGTGAACTGGATAGCTGCAATATGTAAATAAGCAAATGGAGGACAAACCGGCCAAAATAAAGATTTCTATCACTAAAAATAATTTTTTTTTTTCATTTAATAAAAAATTATTCAAGAACAAAACTGGATGATTAATTTTGTGCCACCTTTTCGTACAAACTATATTTTTATTAAAAAAATAGTAGTGTGTTTATAATTTTCCAACGGGGTGTATATGATAAGAAATCGTAGGGTCTCGAATTAAGAGCGGTTAGGGCAAGTAGTACTTGCATCGCATTCCGAATGGTTACAGCAAATTCGCACATCTGCAAATGATTTCTTAAGCCCAAAACCACTAAATCTTTCGCTATTCTTTTGCTAAAAAAATATACAAGAACCTCATAAATTATGCGCGCGTAAGGCAATAAACCCATTCAGCCGCATAAGTACACTTAATTCAAGAACATTCATCAAACGCGTAAATGAATGGAAATACAAGTGCCCATATATGTAAATGTGTGTGTGTGTATATATGCGTATGTGAATTAAACAAACGTGGAGTTAAAAATAATTTTCAATTTAAACGAAACGTAGCACTTCATTACAGAAAACCGATTAAGGAAAATGAGCAGCATACAAACAAACAAACATACACACATACATACCTACATATATATACACACATGCATACATATATACACATCCATGTACACACTTGAACATACGAACACTTGATGGTAAGCGTTTGCGGCGCACTGAAATCTCTTGATGGATTGCGGCATGCGTGTTTCCTGACAACAAGCGCAACAACAACAATGACCTTTAAACAAAAAATGGCAATAATGTGACAAAGTGTAGGAAAAATTGCAATTAAAAAGTGCATCGAGTGAAAACAAAAGCTCACAAAAGGCTATCCGGCTGGTCGCCAATCAAATAAAATGACGGAAAATGTGGCGCGTTTTTTTAATTATAAAATAATAAAAGTTCAGGGGAAAATAAATTATATGTTTGTGTTGCACGAGAAAAAAAAGTAAAAGTTGTAAAACGCATCGTACCTTTGCAGTGCGCGGAAAGTCAATCATCCCAAGGCTCAGGAACCACTTAAACCCTCAAATGGCCAGCCAGTCAACGCCAGCCAACCGCCCAACTGCTCAAGAACATGTGGCGAAAATTAATTACGCTGTCACATCAATCAGAGAATATTATGAGCTCAAAAGGAGGAAAAGCTCAAACAAAACAAAAATCCAAAAATTCAAACAAAAAATATAAAACACAAAACCTCATAAAACATACGCGAAAAAGTGAATGACAAATAAAGTACAATAAATAAGGCAGAAAAGCGAAGTGAAGATTTATTGAATTCACAACGAGCGCGCGATTGAGCACCCTCATCAAGGCGAGTCAAATCTGTTGACAACAATGAGACTACTAAGCAACAAAAGTGCATACGCACACACACACACACACATACGCAGCACTGACGCTGGCTTTGACACTGACGCGCGTAGGGACAATGACGCGAAGCGTAGACAATCGTCCACCCACCGCAGCGTATGATCCCTAACAGCTCCCGCTCCACCCACGCCATGCAGCAGTCATTACAACAGCGCAGCATTCAAAATACAAAAACAAAATAATAATACGAGTAACAACAACTCATATTGTTGTGACAATGTCAAATATGAATATAATAATTCTTCGAGTTTTCCTGACGCACTGTCGCTACTGTCACGGATGCGGGTTTTGTCATTTTATTTTCGTTGTTTTTGCGGTGGCTCCTGATATTTTTTAATTCTGGTACATGTAAAGTTTTTTTTTTTTTTTGTTTTTTGTGTGCATTTTTCACTGATTCTTTATGAACGCGCTCGAGTTGATTTATTGCAGTAAAAGCACATCAATTTTGCTGCTTCACCAATTTTTTATTTTTTTTTTTGGAAAATTGTCGCCTATAAAAATGATGATTATGAGTGTCGTTAAAGAAAATTTTTCTTAAACCGCAGCCATGATCACAGAGACAGCTGGACAGTTGGACAGTTGGACAGCTGGGCGCATGAACTGCACCAGAGGCCAGACAATGGTGACAATACAGTTGACACTTCACAACTGTTGCGCCCAGCTGGTGCATGTATCGCTTTGGCATTTCATCAGAAAAAGCCGCTAAAGGCGACTGAGGCGGTGGGAGGTGGGCATGTATGCGGCTGACATTGTGTTTATTTTTATGCTACCGCCGTACGCAGGAAAAACAAAGGTTTTTTGTGTAATGAGATACTCCTCTTTTACCTTCACTGTAAATTGTTTTCACTTGGTATGTAAAAAAATGCATTAAATGATGAAAATGTAGTAAGGTTTCACTTGCAACAAAGCCACCAGGTGTGTAAACATTTTTTTTTTTTATCTAAATTTTTTTAATTTTTTTTTTTTTTTTTTTCTTTTTTTATAATTTATTTTTTTTGTTAAGTGCTGACACGCAAGTTGTTGAGCTATTATTCGAGGAAAAGTTAGTAGTTTTAAAGTTTTAATGGCAACAAAACTACCAGGTGACAATTTTTTTTTAATTTTTTTTATATTTTTTTCATATTTTTTTTTTGTTAAGTGCTGAGATGCAAGCTATTGACCAATTATTGGAGGCAAAGTCAGTATTTTTATTCTATTTTATTTATAAATATTTATTTTATTTATTTTATGTATTCATTTATTTATATTAAAACGTTTCGCCAATCTCTCAACGATTAAAAATCTGGCTAATTTCAACGATTTCTGCTTCTCTGCTTTTGAAAATAAGTCTCAGGTGGTTACTATCAACACTGATTTCTCGAACGCTTTGTACAAAGTATCACATCGTTTGTTGATGCTGAAATTGACCTCTTTTGGTGTTCATTCAATATCCTTGTCCTGAGTTAAACTCTACATAATTTATAGGCGCTGCTTTGAAGCTATTGATAATATTGTTTCAATACCATTCACCGCATCCGCAGGCCCCTCTTTTTTGTTCTTCTCATCAATGATATTACAGGGTCCCGCACTCGAAGTGTAACCAATTAAAAAGGCCAACTAAACTAAATTTAGGAAAATTTCTTTTATTTAAATCAAAGTAAAAATGTGTAAAATTTCTCGTCAGGAAACACAATGTTCGGAAATTGACCGCTTTCGGCCAAGCGAAGCAACTCCTTCGCTCTCTCAAGTCTAACTTGTTGCTGCTTTGGTGTGAGATCATGCGCCTTTTGGAACTTATAAGGCTTGACTTCGAGATCATTTCTCAGTATGCGGCGGATGCGGAAATAGGTGAAGTGGTTGAAGTACCACTGTGGCACTCACGGAATATCATTAAAGCGCCATTTCGACACATAATAGTCATGTCGGTTATATTCTTTCGCGCTCGTATTTGCTGTTTGCTTTTATACACCGAAACTGTCAGCCGTTTACGTACACTTACACACTAACTATAACTTCCTGTATTGCGCATTGGTTAGGTCAAGACTGAAGTATGCAGCGTTTATTTAAGAGCTTTTTCACTAAAGTGCTATCGAACAGCTTTGGCAAACTCATAATATTTTTCTAAAATTTGGATCCGCTCACTAAATTTTTGTCCACCACTGCCTTCTTACTATTCTCGTTGCCAACTAATTAGCCTTCCTACATTTTTTTAAACAGCCTCAACTACCTAAATAAATTTCTATACAGAAACTATATTTCTGGAGTGGAATCGAACATCAAGGCGGCCCTAAATCCTTCTTTCATTTCAATAAATTCCATGGTGAAACGAATTTTAAAGGTGTGACCCTCAACCGGCTCTCAGCGAATTTGAAAGAATCAGCTAATTGGCTGACGTCCCCAGGGTCATGATAGCGATTTGTTTACGAAAAAACTGAGATTATGTTGGTGATATATGAAAAAAATCAACAGGAGCGTAGACTCCTCCAGCTTCTTTGCCTTCTGAGCAATGACTTCCTGGACGAATGCGTGAATGCGTGTGGAATGCGGAAGGCATAATTCTGCTGCCAAGTCCACCATAGCAGAACCATCATAGCCAAACCTGGTAATCTAACATTCTTGATTGAATCCCATAAGTTTTGCATTGGTTCTCCATCACTAGTTTGCTTTGGAGAAAAATTTGTTAGCTCTCCTTTGAATGCAGCCAATTAATTTAATTGCCGAGTTCTTTATATCGAATTTCGCTTGCGTTCAAGCCAGTAACCACTACACTTTCTCGGAATGTAATCCGCTAACAGTTTAAATTTGGTTACATAAATTTTACTTCTGAAGATTTAAATATTTTATTTATTTATTTTTAATGGCTTAATACAATTCACGCAGACGGATATCAATGGGCTTATTCAAAGTTTTTAAGCAGATAAAAAAAATAATTGGCGCGTACACTTCTGTTAGGTGTTTGGCCGAGCTCCTCCTCCTATTTGTGGTGTGCGTCTTGATGTTGTTCCACAAATGGAGGGACCTACAGTTTCAAGCCGACTCCGAACGGCAGATATTTTATGAGGAGATTTTTCATGGCAGAAATACACTTGCCTGCCGAGGGGCGACCGCTATTAGAAAAATGTTTTTATTAATTTTGCTTTCAGCGAGATTCGAACCAACGACCTCTCTGTGAATTCCGAATGGTAATCACGCACCAACCCATTCGGCTACGGCGGCCGCCAAGTTAATAAGATAGTTAAAGATAAAATATACTTTGCGGTACAGATTGAACCATCCTGAGCTTTGGACAAAGCGTAGAAGATTAGATTATCTATTGTATATTTATTAAGAAGTAGAATCTTAACGGTTCCTGCTAGAGCCGGGCATGTGCAGAAAAGATGTTGAATTGTTTCCAACTCCTCCTCATTCCTACAGCTACGACAGGAGTCATGCATGTAAAAACCTAATCTCCTTGCGTGATTTCCTATGAGACAATGTCCTGTGAGGGCCCCTACTAAGGTCTTAATTTGAAATTTACTCAGTTTTATAATATTCTTGGACAAACGTAGATTTAGCTTTGACCATGTTTGCCTAGCAATTTCACAGGTGTTAGCGCTAATCCATCTTTGGCAAATAAACTGGCGACATTTTATGACGCTAAATAGCTTCTCTCGGATTCCACTCTAAATGGTTGAATTTACACTATTCATAATTCATACTAATGGTTGACTTAAGAGGTGTTGGGCGATCTTGATAAAGGGAGCATCCTTTGCTCTCTTAGACGTGTTCCATTGTGATAAATATCTGAAGAAATCTACTACTTATTCTATTTATCAATGATTTAGATCATTGTTTCTTATCTTCCAGATTCTTGCTCTATGCAGATGACTTTGATTGTTGTTTCAACTGTAAAAAATTTTGAAGTTGCAACATGGCTTCAGGACGATGTTACTAAAAGTATATCCTAGCTTTTGTCTTAATATAAATAAAAGCGTATTACGTACGTCTCATATAATCTCTGGTACTGTTCTTAAGAAGATCGATTAAATTAAATACCTGGTGTTATATTTGATTCGTTTTTTTCCCGTTTTGAATGCATCAATTTATAGTATATAAATCACTTCGCAATATCACGCATATCTATATCGCGACTCTAGGTTTTCTGCGTCGAAATATTTCCTGCTTCCAAGATCCCTATACTTTGAAACTGCTATACACATCTTCCGTTCATCCCAAGCCTGCATGCGTTGCCTTCATTTGGAGGCCTTCTTCCTGGTTACCAATTCTGCAGCAACAGTGTAAGCTCTTTACGTCGGCAAGAGCTTCCAATAGCTTAAGCAGAATTCAAATCTAAAGCCCTCACACCGATAAATGATGATCTTGTGACTAGCTTTAATCGATTCATGTGATTCAGGCTGCTGTACCTGCGCACATAAATTAATTACTAGAATTAAAAATATTCTCGAAATATTTCAAAAGGTGTTCACACTAAATATTTTGAGACTTTTAGAAATACAAGAAGGTCAAAATTATATGTGTATATGCATGTATGTGTGTGGATCTGTACTGCCTCGCTATCTTTTTGTATCTACCTTTCAGATACAGTCAAAGATACACTCACACACACATGCACATCTTTCAATACTGTCAATCTTTTGCGCTTCGTAACCCAGTTGAGTGTTTATCTTTTATACTAATATAAATACACAAAATCACGTATGTATACATACATACACGCATTAGGGTGTATCACTTACCATCCAAATAAAATCGGTACTGTTTGCATTGTGATTTTAAAATTAACCACATTTTCGCCAAAAAATTTCGAAAAAATACTGAGCTATAAGTGAGCTGCACTGATTTGAAAATACTTCCAAAAAGTATTTTTTTTTAATTTTTTTTTAAGTTATATATTTTTTAAATTTCTTTTTTTATATTAATTTTTTTTTTTAAATTAGTTTTTAAAAATATTTTTTCACCTCTTCTGATCAAAATGCTTACACTTGAAACATCTGCATAAAAATGATCAAAACAAAAATTATACAGAAAAAAAAGGAAATACTAAACAAAACTTGGACGTGAGTGGGTTAATTTTCCCAGGAATGAAAAAAAAATCTTTCCAATGAGAACTTAGAAATCTCAATCGAGTAAATCTTCGTCGATTTAGCCAAATTTTCCTTCAACTGTTCGTCCAAGAAGAGTCACAAATAGAATCAAAAAAATATCTCGTCGGCAAAAACTTGAAAAATTTTACCTTTAAAGTTTAAAGTATTCTGTTATTAATATTTATTGCACTGCCATCTCTGGACGTGAGTGATTAATTTTCACCGGGAATGAGAAAACATCTATCAAATTATGCGTTAGAAATCTAATCGATCAAAATTTAGTCGATTTATGCAAATATTCTTTAAATCCATCCTGCAAAATGAGTCAAAAATAGCAGCAAAAATCTTTTTACTTTCCGATCTCTGGACATGAATGGGTTAAACACCTACCAAATGATGCCTTAGAAGTCTAAATCGATCAAAATTTATACGATTTTTGCAAATATTCTTTAAATCCATCCTGCAAAATGAGTCAAAAATAGCAGCAAAAATCTTTTTACTTTCCGATCTCTGGACATGAATGGGTTAAACACCTACCAAATGATGCCTTAGAAGTCTAAATCGATCAAAATTTATACGATTTATGCACATTTTCCTTCAACTTTTCTTTCAAGAAAATCCATAAACAGCATCAAAAATATTTTTATTTAATTCCGTTGATTAAAACCTGAAACATTTGGCCTTTAAAGTTTAAAACCTTCTCGATATTATGCTCGATCGCAAGTCTAAACTTGAAGATTTCTGATGAATTTGAGTACCTTCTCAGGCGTTTTGTTCTACAAAGTGGCGCAAATTTAATCACCCTATCGGAAGATTTATAGTTTTTGCAAATGGCGTCGTACGTCAATCATATTTGAGACTTGTGAACTAGACAGCTGCAACGTACGAACAGGCAAATGGAGCGCATTAAAGTCAAAATAATTAATTCTCATCACTGAAAATATATTTTTTTAATTTAATTTTTTATTTATTTTATTTTTTAAATTTAATTTACTTATTTTATTCAGTAAAAAAGTTATTCAAATACAAAATTGTTTAAATTGAATAATTTTGCGCCACCTTGTGCATCAGTAATGTATTTAGAGTCGCACCGCCTGCGTGTTGAAGCCTTCGTCTTGCGAGACTGGCACATTTGCAGAAAATGTGAGGTTATTTTTTGGAAAAAATATTTTTAAAAACTAATTTTATTTATAAAAAACAACTCGTTTCTTGTAGATATTTTAAAATATAAGTCTTAATATTTTTCCTAAATATTTTCGCGGAAATCTTAAAAATAACTAAATGTTCCTAATCCTAAACACTCCAATAATTCCATTGGAAAAATCGCTACGTTTTTTTAGTGAGACACCCTAATACACTCACACATGCATACAGATGTATTTTATATTGCATTTAAGGTCACTGCCGACACACCCCGCCTTGATGGCTTGCAACTCCTTAAAATTGAAAAGACTCACGCTCTTCAACTTACACAGAATTATATATTTATGCACCTATACACCTATACAGCTATACGCCTATACACCTATACACCTATACGCCTGTACACCTATACACCTATACGCCTATACACCCATACACCTATGATTGCATAAATTCGGTCGCTGTATTTGTTTAAACAATTTGCGCCATGCTTATTGACCTCGAAAGCGGCATAAATGTGTTTCTCCCCACCTCATCTGCTGCTTTCAGCAATTCAACTATTTACTATAGGTAAACGCACACACACCTGCATCTACAAAGTTGCATGGGCATAAATATACGAATGTTTAAGAAACTTTGTATGCTCACTTTGCCGGCTATGCTTGGCCATTAGGTTGGCAGCTGAAGCCAAAATGAATAGCAGCAGCATCAGCAGCCGGAGCGGCCACTCAGTGCTGTATCAAAAATCTCTGCATTTTCCAATTTTCCAATTCACTGGCACGTGCATATACACACGCTCGTCTTTTTCTTTTTGTTGGATTTCAAATTTATTTTTCTTTAATTTGCCTTAATTTATCTGTTTTGCTTTTAAACTTTTAATTTTCGCTTTTTTTGTTTTTCTTGTGTGCTTCTGGTTTCACTTTGGCCACTGATTTCCTCAACACTGCTGGCTGGCAAAGGCACAAACACAAATAAAAAACTTATTTGAATCAAAAGAAAGTAAAAAAAATAAAAACAGACAACAAAAACAAACGCCTCGCAGGGAAAACATTTAAATTTTCCTAATTTTCCTATTTGCGCGCTGTTTTTTTTTTATTTGTTTGTTCTTCGTGTTTTTTCTTTGCTCTGTTTCATTTTCTGCAGACGCGTACACAACAAAAATTATTGGCATTTATCCAAAATTCATGGTTAAACAGGCCAGGCGATGAGTCAGTGCGGTAAGGGTGCGCTTCGAGCGACGAAGAGATGGACATAGATGGCAGAAGATATGGTATTTTGGCACTTTTAGTTGGGCATTTCGGCTGCCTCGCGCGCTACCCACTGTTGCTGTTGGTCACTGTTGCTGGTTTTGGCAGCCATCGGCTGTTGGTTGCTGTCTGCCGCTCGTGCTTTTTTCGATGCTGCCTGCTGTGCTCTAATCTTGACGCTGCTGCCCGTGCAGCGCGTGTTTTTTGAATTTGTATTTATGCTTTGTCGGCTGTGATTTTTAAGCATTTATTTTTCTGTTTTTTTTCTTAAGAACGTTGGCTATTTGTGTTTCTTCTTCTGATACTTTTTTTTAGCAGAATTTTATTTTAGGCAGGGGTAGTTGCTTTGATAAAGTAAAATTTCTACATAAGATGAGTAATTGCGTATGTATGTACCTATAAAAGACGTTTTTCTTCCTTTTGCTAGTTTCAAACCTGGAACAAAATTTTTAAAAATTTCATGAAAAGCTTTGTTTTTCAAATAACTTTTGAACTTTGAGTGGAAGAAACGACTTGACACCACAGCGAAAAAAAATGTCAAAAAACAACGGAATTTTGTAGTCACTTGAAACTTGCACTTTGTCATAGTAAAATTTAATGTGCTATAAAATTGCATATCTAGAAAAAATTTTAAAATTTCAATATATTGTAATTTTTATAATATATATTTTTTTTAATTTTACGAATTTTGCACAAGTTTGAAAATTTGCGTTATATGGTTTTTGTTGTACTATCAACTGTTCTTTTATTAAAACAAAACAAAAAAAACCACAACAAGATGTGTATATGAGAATAAATTGTAAGGAAGGGGTACGAACTAATAGTAGTTAGAGTAGATTAGGTTAGGTTAGGTTAAACTGGTTGACTTCCAGTCACACACAGAGCAGTTCGGTCCATAGCCACATACCAGATGGAGCTTATAAGTTATGTGTTTTGAAATGGTAGACCCGCATGGGACCTGTTTCTATTGTGAATTTAAGAAGAAATTTCCCCCCCCCCCACTGCAACTGGTTAGGGTAAGTATTCTAGAATTTTTCGTTGACAAGAGTGCTGCTTGGTTATCTGAAAGTATACAAATATGAATTCTGTGCGCTTTTCTTCAAACCTCTCAATCCCTCGTACCTACCATTTGAAGATACTAGATACTAGAAAATATGGGCTAGATAGTGGACACTATGTGGTCAGTGGAGATTTTCTAGTCATCAGCATAGATAGCAATAGAATCCCTTTAAATACTCTGCCTCACTTTATACTACTAATGTTCTCCATATGTATACGCCTCCTAATGATGTCCTTATATGTGAGGCTTACAAGCGTTCTAACTCTTGCATCAGTATAATGACTGGCTGTCAAGCTTTGTGACTCATCAATCGAACTGTATTATTCGTCTCAAATCTTCTTCCACTTAACAGCTCATTTGTTCATAACATTTTTGAGATGACAGAACTGCCCAATAGATTTTTATTTTGAAACATAGATCTCAACATGGAAGACGCTGCTTTAATAATAACAAAAAATCGTTTCTGGCAGTCAGGCTGCACTGAAGGCCCTGGAAGGCTACAACGTTCGGTTGATGGTCGGTGTTATTAACAGGATCATTGGCATCATTAGTACCCGATTTTCCTGTCTTGCTTAGAGGAAACGGATGGCACTGAACATTTTCTCTATGAGTGTCCTGCGTTTGCTAGAGCAAGGCTACGAATTTTGGGATCCGATCCAGTGAGAATGAGTAAAACTCCTTCTCTCATCCAGGAGGATATTTTCAGGTTTGGCAAAGAATCTAGAAAATTTTCACAGGACTAACTATCTCCGTCTCTGTCTCTATTTTGTCCTATCTCATTCTTGCTGTTACTTCTATCCTCTCCTCCTTGACTATTTACCGGTTTACTTTCCAGAGCTTTGAATGCAATGCGTTTTTTAACCTCCGTGTTTTAGGAGTTACCAATCTCTCGGTGCTTCTTGGCTCACCTTTATCAAATTTCATTCAAATATAAAAAGTAATGAGAAATGATTTATTGCCCCAGACATGAAAATGTCGAGAAATCTCTACTTATTTTTCTTTCTTGAAATCTTTGCTAGTCACTTTAACTCATAAAAACTTGCACGCAATGCTTTTAACTTCGCTCGGCCTAAAATTCATTTTGCAAATTGTTAACCAACTTTTATTTATCGAGTTCTACAAGATTAAGAGAGTTCGACGAGTTTATTTTCAAGTAGGTAAATAAAATATTGGCTGGCCGTAACTTAGTTTTTCAGGTCAAAAATATTTCGCAAGTTGTACTGTCATTATGCGAGCGTTTGAAAATCCTTTCTCTTCATTATTGCGGCCCTAACTTCAATTACCTTTCATGCAAGTTCAGGTGGAGAAGGACTAAGTTTCTCTTAGTGCACCTAAATGGCTCGCTGTGTTACACGAAACGAAAAAGGCAGTGGCTTTAGACTAACTAAGGAAGGCTACAAGGTTCTTGGATTATTTTGTTTTCAGACAACATTCTGAAAATACTCTTTTTTGTCTTTCGCCATTTTCTTCAAATTCCTTTTTGATCCGGAGGGTGCAGCGTTAATCAAAAACTGAATTGCTTTAATTTTTACATTCACTCAATCAGAATTAGTTCTATTTCACTTCAAAGTCATAACATAATTTGGGGTTTGTCACCCTGGTAACTGATGAATGTACACCCCGTGCAGTCATCCCATTAGGGTGCAGCATATGGAGGCTTGTTTGGTGAAGGCATTGCTTTACGGTTGACACGAAGTTGTATGGAGGGATTCTGCGAAGAGCTGCCCATCAGACTCAGTTTCAGAATTCCGGATCATTACAGTAGGCAGCGGTAGCCGCAATAAAAGAACCAACAGGTTGGCTGCGCTCAATTGTGCAATAAATGGCATGGAATTAAATATCTACTTCTATAGCTAAACGGCAACCAGGGCCCTGGGCTGATGATGTTGCACTTGATCGGAATTTCTGACTTCATTTTCGATTCCATCCGAAATCTCATCTGCGTGATCACGATGTCTGCAAAAAACTACGAAGTAGATAAGCTGGGTAAACAGTTAACTTATGAGGTAGTTTCTCTGCGAAATGAGATGGTTGGGATCCTCTTGAGTAACTGTGGTCTGCTCTTTGCATCAAGTGCACAAACTTTTATGGTCGCGAAATCATTCTGGCCGCGTCTGGATCAGAGGTACTCGAGGGATCTTCTAAGGTGAATAAAGCCTTGGCTCTCGAATTTTTTGGGTAACCTTACAGTACACTGTTCGCGAGGTATGCATGCTGTGATGCTCAGCATTACTTCGAGTGCTTTTTACAGCTGATCTGTATGGATGGATGTAGGATGAGGTGAAATCATCTTAACAACTCAGTCATCGTTCGGTCGTGTTCCACAAATGCATTGGTGTAATGGAAAATTGATGCTAGGATCAGAATCGGTTAGGAACAATGTGGAAAAAAATTTACCCGCTCTAAAATATATACATACAAGTATATCTTAAAAACGAAAATATTCACATTAACAAATCATTATCAATTAATTTTTATGTACCTACAAACATATTTACATGATCCCTACTACAGCAAAGCAATTCACAAAAAAGGAGGCGCATTGCATTCGGCAAAATATTAAAACGTTAATTTGTTTACCTTCATACACAAGTGAACACTCATACACACATACAAGCATGCACTCACAAATGAACAGCCCACAACCCAATACATATTTTCGGCGCTAAGGCGTATTAACTAAGTAAATGATTGGATGTGGGCGAGACTGGCAAAACAGCAGAACTAAAATAGATAAGAATCGTCGAAATGAAAAATTGAATGTGTGCTTTGTTGCACGTATAATACCTATATAAGTGTGTGTATGTATGTATGAGCAAACACTATTAAAGGCTTGCAATATTCTGTGGATATTTGCCTTAAGCCGAATACTCATACTCATACATACATACATACTAGGCATTTTCGCTGTGGTTTCATAGAATTCTCATTATTGTTGCACGAGCTGTCAATTCTTATTCTATAGATCTTTAATTATTTTTCATTTTGTTTTTACTTATTTCACCCAGAAATTTTGCTGTTTTCGGTTGGCCACCAAATGCCCGGCTGTCGTCCACACTAACACGGCTCCGTTGGTCCACTGCTGGCCCGCAATCTATCGACGTGCGAGGTCAGTTGGCCTGCAGTGTCTGTTGGCTGTTGGCTACTACTGCTTCTTCTTCTTCCTCGTCTTCTGCTACTCAACGACTTGCACGCCGCGCATCATTCATTGGTCATTGATGGTTATTTTCGTACAAATTAAAAAGGCTGTCAAGCGCTAATACTTTGCTCCTCGCCGCACTGCTGCCGCTGGTCATTTGGTTATTGTTTACCGACTTGGTGCTGCCGCAATTGTAGCTCTTCGATTGCTTTGCTGTGCTGTTGTTAATTTTGTTGTTGCGTTGAGTGACATTTATTGCCAGCACCATTGCCATCGGCAATGTGCTGCCTGTCGCGCTGTCGAACTGTCACAGTGGTTGCTACTAGTGGTTGTTACTCTGTCTATGTGTGTGTGTGTGTGTGTTGCTGTGGTGGCTGCTGCAATGCGCGCCCAGCAGTAAAACATTTCACTTAGTGTTTTTTGTGGTTTCGTTGTTTTTATTTCAATTCAATTGTGTTGTTTTTGTTTTCTTTTATCTTTTTCCTTGATAATTTTTTTTTTCTGTTTTTGATGCTGCTGCTGTTGGTGGTGTTGTCGCGGCATTTTTCGCCACTCAATTCAATTTGTATTTTATTTTTGTGGGCCAAGGCAGTTGCTGGCACGCGCTACCCTCTCCGTTGATGGACGGATGGTGCATGGCAAGGAGACAAGTTGCGTTGTTGTTCTTCTTATTAACAGTGCAGCACACAGAAAATTTAATTTAAATAAAAAAATTGTTTTTAATTGAGGTTGAGTAAAGTAAATTAAATTAAAATAAATATAAAATAAAATAAAATAAAATAAAATAAAATAAAATAAAATAAAATAAAATAAAATAAAATAAAATAAAATAAAATAAAATAAAATAAAACAAAATAAAATAAAATAAAAAAAAATAAAAAAAAATAAAAAAAAAATAAAGTAAAATAAAGAAATAAAAAATAAAATAAAATAAAATACAATAAAATAAAATAAAGTAAAATAAAATAAAATAAAATAAATAAATTGAAAATTAAAAAAAATAAAATAAAATAAACTAAAATAAATTAATTAAAAATTAAAAAAAGTTAATTGTGGTAAAATAAAATAAAATAATATAAGTAAAATAGAATTAAATATAATAAACTCAAATAATATCAAATAAAGTAAAAATAATAAAAAAATAAAAAGGTATGAAAATCATATTAAAATTTCATTATAAAATAAAAATTGTTTATAAATTAAGTAAAGTAAACTTAAATAATATGAAATAAAATAAAATAATTTGAAAACAAAAATAAAACGAAGAGAATAGAATAAAATAAAATAATAAAAAAATAAAATAATAATAAACTTAAATTTAAATAATAAAATCAATTTAGATATAACAAAATAAAAAATTAGCTAATATTAAATGAAGTTAAGTAAATTAGGATAAATTCGAATAAATTAAATTAAGTAATGTAAAATAAAATTAATTAAAATTCAAATTATACAAAACTAAATTTTATTAGCTTAAGTAAAGTAGAATAGAGTAGAGTGAAATAAAACAAAATTTAAGTAAAATAAAATTAAAATAAAGCAAAGTAATATTAAATAAGATTATATAAAATGATATAAAATGAAATGAAATAAAATAAAGTGAATAAAACAAATACAATAAAATACAACAGAGCCGAAAATAAAGAAAAATATGAGATAAAGTAAAATAAAATGGTGTAAAATAAAATTCCACAAATCAAAATTAAAAAATTAACCAAAAATAAAAAAACATAAAAGCAAAAAAAAAATATCAGTAGAAATTTAAAACAAAAAAAATTAATTTTGAAAATCTGTATAACATTTTTTTCCAGGGTTGCCATGTGATTTTTTTACCATATTACTTTTGAGGGGAATTTTCTAAACAACAACACAATATTTAATACAACTAAAACTCTTTTACGAGCAATTTTATAAGTTTTCTTAAAAACGTATAACTTTCGGATAGAGTTGCCGTCGATTTGAACAATTTTTTTTTTATGAAGAACGCCAAACACACACGAAAACATCACAAGATAAAGGAAAAATTTATGTTTTTTGCACCAAACTTAAAATTGCATTAAAATTATATTATTTCATCATATGGTTGCCCTTTAATAGCTTAAAAATAAAAAAACAATTCAGTAGGAAATTTCGATTTGTATCAACCCTAAATTTATTTACTCTAAAATTTGCTTACATTGAAGATGTCATAATTCTAATTATTAACAGCAATAACTTTTATTTCACACTGAATTACTAATTAACTGTTTTCTTTATTTATTCTTTCTCCCTTTTAGCCACGTTAAAGCGAAAAATTGTACACATTCAGCTTTAAAATTGAGGTAAGTTTTTCTCATTCAGATTTTTATTCCAACACAAATTTTTTCTCAAATCTTTCATTAATGCATTTTCTTATACAATTTTCCTTATAAAATATTCTTTATACAACAAATTTTTCTCAGTGTAAATAATTGCATACATACACGCATCTGCATTGCACGCACACTTATAGGTGCTGTAGGCTTTATTTGGTGTCGGCTTGTTTTTTCTCACAATATTTTACATCACTCCCATCACTGCTACGTGCAACATTAACAACATCACCACCAGCATCGCCCTCACCAACCTCCTGCTAGGGTCCTCTAGTCAACCAACCGGCCTCCGCTTTTACTACCCGAACAACAGTGACTTGCACGAACTGCGTCACTTACTGGCGTCGGCGACATGGCACCAACACTAACAACGCGTGGCCACCACTCATATGTGCTAATTCGCTTTTGGCTGCTAGCATCTGCTTTCTGTGTTACGCTGTACGTTGCCAGATGACGCCAACGTCGATGGCACCACTTTGCGGCCGTTGTCATTTCACTTTGTTCTGGTAGTCTCTCTTCTGTGGTTGCGCTGGTGTTGGTGGTAGTGGTGGCTTTGGTGGCCTCCAAGATCCGTCACCGCTAATGCCGCCTACTTCGTGTCTCACTGCCTCACTGTCCACTTGAGAACTTGAGTGGTTGCCGTTTCGCTTTGTTAGCTCGCTGCGCTTTGTGTGTGTGTGTGTGTATGTGTTTCTGTGTGCATGTATTAGTTCAAATGTGTGGCTCGGTGTGGTTAATTTGCCTTGCCTGTGACATTACTGCTGGCATGCATTACTATGTAAATTTACGCACATAAGTAGACTTGCGAACGCTTGTTTATGTGGTCGCTCGCCACCGGATGTAAGGCGTCATGTTCCAATTTTCTTCGCCGTGACGCCATCTTTCATCGCCGTCCTCGTGGTCCTCTTCATTTGCTGGTGCTGCTGCCGCCACTACTTGAGTACGAGTTTGAAATCTTGTTTGTTTGCTTGTTTACTTGAATCAGCACATAGCTCACCAACGTAGCGACTCATCAGCGCTCCACCAAAGCGTTACTTCCTCAGCAAACACACGCTCCCTATTACTTTCACCACCTTCTGCATTGCGGCACTTTTTCATCTGCCACCCATAAAACCCCAAGCAGCTCAACAGTCGCGCTTTCGTTCTTCACTGTCTTCACTGCCAGTTCGCGACTTCACTTCTCACTTCCCTTGTCGTGCCATTTAGTGCCCTCTGCTGTCATTCGTTTGTTGCTTTCCACTTGTGTTTTCTTTTCAAATAGATTTTTTATGTGGTCGCCATTAGTGCCTCTGGGTGATTCTGCTCCACTATGCTCCTTCGCGCAGACTTTATTTATTTTTCTACTGGTTTCTCGCTTATTAAAAAATGTTTCAACTTTTTATACTACAGCGTGACAGCATTTTTATTTAGCCTTATGCGCTTGATTAGCTCGAAAAGGTGCCGCAGTGGTGGCAATAAGAAAAGCGAAATGAAAAAAGCACTCGAGAAGAGTGAAGTGGTCGGAAAATATTTTATGAAATGTTTCGGTGAAATTTGCTCTTACAGCTCTCAAGGGCATATCCGCAATGTTAGGCAGTGAGCAGGACAAATAACTTTTATGGAAATTTCGCACAAAAATGGAGTGGAAATTAAATTTTTTTGGAAATTGAAAGAAGTGCTGCAGAGGGCATTGGGCGAGGTCCAATTATGATTTGCAAACAACTTTTATTGATTAAAAATTAAAGGACGTGGGCAAAATTCGTAAATATAAAATAGTATTTATAAATATTTTTCCAGGGCTGCCATCTAGATTTTTTTGCCGCAATATTAAAAAAAGTTGTTTAAATAAAATCTCAATATTTAATAAGAATAAAATTACTTTTCGAGAATTTTGCTAAGTCTCCTAGGGCAGCATCACATTTTCCAGGCGAAATTCTGACAAAATGCATACTATGTAACTATTTTTTTTTATTAATATGTAATTATTTTTGCTGATTTGCCATGTGATTTTTTTAAATGTTACTTTTTAAGGAAATTTTCTAAACAGCAACACAATATTTATAAAAATTAAACTCCTTTGCGTGAAATTTGAAAACGTATAATTTTCGGATAGGGTTAACGGGTAGGTTATTAGGAACGACAAACAAAAGTAAAAATATCACCAGATTAGTGAAAACTTTAAGTTTTTCACACCAAACTGAAAATCATCGTAATGTTTAGTTAGGGTTGCCATATGATAGGCTAAGCTAAAAAGCAAATTTTAGTAAGAAATTTCGATTCAATCTCATTCGAAAGTTATTGATGGGTTTCATAAAAATTAAAATTGTATTGAATAGGGTTGCCATAGATTATTAAGAATCTAGTTTTACAGCATGAAAATGTAACTAACAAATGTGTAGGTATGTGTGTTCGTACAATAATTATACAAAAAGGTAACGAAAACTATATTTGCCAGGAAAAATGTGCGATTAAGCTTTAAGTAACAACAAACAGGATTGCCATATAATTTTAATTAAAAAAAAATTATTAATACCTTACGCCCGCTTCGATTTTTCGATCGCAAATTTTTGTAGTTCAAATTTTTAATTTTCTTGTATGAGGTTTTTAATAATTACTTAGAAATTATTTATTTATTTTCTATTGCAAGCAAAGCAACTAAAACACTAATTTTTTTCTGCTCTATATTGCCACATCCAGGAAAGCGGACGTACATTGATTTGAATATTTGAAATGCGTGGGTTTACAATAAATATTTTAATTAAACTTTGCGTTTGCTTATTTAAAGTTTAAAAAAATTACGAAATATTGATAAAAATCAAATTTATTGTAAAGAAAAAATTATCAATTAATCGGTAGCAAATCCCTTGAAAAAAAATATAAATTTAAAAAAATATATCAAAAATTTTCAGCCACTAAATTCTGAGATAAAATTCTTAAATTGATTTTATGTACTTTATAGTACTTTGCCATTTTTAAAGTCCACCCCAACTATTTTTCATATGTATGTAATATGGCGCTTCTAGTCTAAAAATGAAATATATTTTCACAAGCAAAACTACTTCTACACTTCCCTATTTGCTTTGCTGTCCATACATCAATTCGTCAACACTTTTGCGCCAATAAATTCCCAACGACCGAACGAACGAGCAGGACCTTCAGTCGCTGAGCGATTTACAATAATTCGTAAGCTTAAGCGCAAAGCACCAGCGAAAGGCAATGAAAGGATCAGAGCACGCATTGAATGATAAATAGAATTTCTGCTTTTGTTGAATTGCTTTTCACGCTCCCATTTCGCATTGAATTGTCAGCAGCCGCGGCACAGAAGTAACAGCACTCCAGCGCTATCAGCATTGGCTTGGAGATTTGAGCTGCTTCACTGCATTGATTGCCTTTCGAGGGCAATAATAAATCAGCTGCAAATTTTCAACCAGAAAAGTTATTTTCCACTTCACATTTGCGCTGACACGAGAAAACCTTCTGCTGCCCACTTTAAAGTATTCCTTAAGGATATCTATGCCAATGAGGCAGCCCAACTGAATGGATGTGTATGTGACGGCATTACCTATAATGTGTTTGTGTACGTGACACGGTGTTAATGTGTGTTCATGTCGATAACTATTATGACTTTCAATGTAATACCGCAGATACTTCGAAAATGAAAAATGTGAAAATCATGAAATGTTGAATGCTGATGAGAGAGAGAAAAAAAAACTTAAAACAGAGAAACATTAGAAACTATGGAATGAAAATGTTTGGTGCTGAAGGGAAAAGGAGGTTATGAAAAGGCATAAGTATTCAAAAATGCTTATATACATACACTAGTGCTCACATAGTTAAGTTACTTTAATCTTTTACAATATTCGCATTATTTTTTACGCAAATTTTTTTTTTTTTTTTTTTATAAAAATTAGATTATTTATATTCTATAAATAAACGTTCCAAACTTTATGAAAATTTCACAAAAGTTTAAAAAAATACAAAATTTTTTTTTTAATTTCATCGAAATTTTCAATTTTTCAATCAGAATTTTTAGAAACTCTTTAGATCCGCAGTTTTCATTCCAAAAACGCGTTGATGCTCTTGAATTGTTTTTTTTTTTGTTGGATTGTATTTTGAGAATTATCTTCCATAGAAAGGAAATGTTCGGATGGCATTCATAAGAGAGAAAATAGGCAACGTCGTATGCAAAATGATGCTTACACATTATTGCACTAATTCCAAGTTGGCAGAATTAGAACGAGGATAATATCTGTACCTCTATCTTCTCTAGTACCTCTGTCTTCTCACACGGCTCCAAGATGGAATCGGAAGTCGGATCAGCGATTTTCTCTAAATCCTCCAATTTCTCTATGTCCTTAAAATTGCCGAATACTTCAAGAGTTTTTCAGGCAGAAGCCTTTTTCGGTTCCGCAGGCACGCATCTTGGTAGCGAGGTAGATATTAACATTTTTTCCTGTAACCAAGCAGCGGCCAAATCACTGACGACACCAGGGCTAGAACCAAACTAATAAACTCCTATAAGGAGGAAATCAAATGGCTGATCTGGGTTCCAGGACATAGGAACATAACGGAAAATGAAATTGCTGATGAGCTTGGGAGGAAAGCGTCGACTGAATTCGTCTCAGAGAGCTTCTACCCGCTCATCGGCATCCCGCTGACTGTTGTGCGAATTGCACAACTTATTTCTTAAGAAATCGCAGTAAAGATGGACCTCCATTTCTTCATGTGCTGTTTCGAAAATCTTGTGGCACCAGTACAATAGACGGAGGACTCAGAAAGTTCTGGGGACTTCACGCCATTCAATTCCCAAACTTGTAGCTGTATTTACTGGACATTAGACGATCGACACACACACAGAAAAGCTAAGTTTACCATTTAATCCCCATTGCAGAACTTTGGCGACCTTTCAGAGCAGAAGACTGTAGAGCACTTTCTCTGTAAATGTCCAGATTTGGCAGCTAGATGCTTAAGGTTACTGGGTGCTCCTTTATTTGACAGCTCGGGGCTAATGCGCCAACCTAAATCCCATAAACCTTCTCTACTACATCCACAACTCTAGATAGCTGTGGATATCTGCCTGTTTGAGGTTTTAGAATGGAATCAAAACGGCGCTTTATTGCTACTTGGGGAGGGCACAGTGCGGCCGATTCCCAAAAAGCTGGCCAAAAGTCGAAAAAAAAAGTTTCTAGATAGAGTTTTTTTGTCTTTGGGTTGGCTACAGTAAAACCTTGAGTAGTGAAAACCGTTCATAGCAACGTCCTGTACCCTAAGTATCCTCTGTATTTTCAGTCGCAACGTGGCCTTCGTTTGAGCATCGTATTACTGTCGATGAATAGTGAAAGTTGTACACATTTGAAAGATTTTGTAATGGAGTAAATCGAACAAAACCAAATGGAATCATCTTCGGAAGGTTAGTAAAATACGAGAAATCTTTAGTACATATCAATACCTCGACACAAAATTTTTAGCTGCAGCAATACGTAGATACATTTTTTGCAATTTTTTTTATAAAATTTGAGTTTTCAAACTGTATAGTAACACAACGCCGTCATATGCTGCTTTGAAACCTATTAGAGGTTACTCAAAAAAGTAATGGTTACTGAATAAAACAAGATTCAGCTGCTACCACTTGCTACCTTGCGACCCCGAAAACATATAAATTTGCATTCATCTTGATTATGTTCTTGAATATACGCTATTTCACGTGAGGGGGCGGCCAATAGGGGTGGAAGGGGGTGGATTTTAAAAATTTTAAGATCAAATTCGTAATCAGCGACCCAGACAACCCCCGAGTAAGAAATTTTGAATCAATTACTTAATTTTTTGAGTTTTGGCCAGCTTTTCGGGAATCGGCCGCACTGTGGAGGGGTCAGACTGATACTTCAACCATTTCACCTACCTACCTACCTACCTTTAAAATATTCGCAATATTTTTAACTATAATTTTTTTCGTTATTTTTTTATAGAAATAGAAAAAAAACTATAAATCAAAGTTCCAAGCTTTGTACAAAATTCACAAAAATTTCCAAAATATTGCATCAAAACTTTAAATTGTCTTAAGTCTTCTTTTTTATCCGTGGCTTGAATGAAGCGATTGGAAGAGCTGGTTTTTGCCTAAATTTACTAAGGAGGCAAAATGTTTTGTCTTTGACGATTTGGGGTGTAATTTTTCAGAAGTGCAACAAATTTGTGCTTTTACGCGTCACTTGACTTCTGAGCAATCACTTGAAAATTAAGCAAATTCGCCTACTCCATATTAGTTTTCTACAACTCCTAACTTGGCAACCACAAACAAAGTCCTCACTCCTACTCACACGTTTTATATTCAAACGCAAGCTCGTTGATGCCTTTTTGGAAACTATTCCTTAGATACTCTACTTCCTGCCTATCTACTAGCAATGCTTTGATTAGTCCCACTTCAGCAAACTTCTTGTCACATATTTTTTTCTTCACCAGCTGCTCCTTTCGCTTCTTGGCACACCACATCTCTACTCTCTGCACTGAAATTTTGCACCACCATCTACTTAACATAGTTACCAAGTGTCTCAACCTCAATTAGAATATAACAAATGATATACTCGTACATATGACCCAAAACTCAGTCAAGCCAACTCAAACGAAAATCCTTAAATCCGAACACTTGGCATGTCCATGGCAGCTCGAGCACACAATACGTGCATAGAGTATATCGAATTCCCATAGCTACATCGCTGAAGAGCAGCTCATTTGAATAGAAAGAGAGACACACACACATGCACGCTCATGCACTCATACATATGGGCACTTATATGCACATGATTTTTTATGGCAACGCCAAAAACGTTCATCAATTATCAGATGAATTGAAAAATCCATAGCTATAAATTTGTCCAGAAGAGAAAGCATATCTGCAACACGACACTTGCGATCTAAGAAGATGCAGAGGTCACACAACTCGGCACACTTGGCCTACAAAATGTCGTCCATTTCAACACAATAAAAGTACAAAGCACAAGGATATGCAAAACCACTATAAATGTCCTTGTGGGCGAATTCAAATTTTTTTTTTTGTTCACCATTTTTTGTTGCCAAAGATTTGCATGACTGTAGGCTGCCACAAATGTGTTAAGTGCAGCTGGCTCAGAATAAGCCATTTGTATGTAGGCCAAGTTACAAATTTACTACACACATACAAACACACATACACATACGCATACAAGTACTACATGATTTCTGTGTGATAAAAAGCGCAACGTTGGCACAAAATTTTGGCCTCCCAACAATTGGTTTTCTCAGCACAGGGCCTTCAACTTTGACACCTTTCGCTATAATTAATGCATTTTGCTTGCGATTTTTTCACACTTTTGCAGTCCTTATCTTTCATTCTCTGTTTTATATACATTTTCTGTGCTTAATATCTTAATATAAAATGTTTTTATTTATTTATTTGCAACCCATTTCCATCCCTTACCTCCTCGTTTGTCCGAACCTATTTTTTCAAATTGCTTTTTCGGCAATTTTATTTTTCCTCGCTTTTCATTCAAGTCTACTTATTTTGCATTACACCAGCGTTGTCCTTATTTTCAGTTTTTTCCTCTTCCTCCGCAACTCGCCATCGCCTCTGCATTTTCGTTCTCCATGCCTACATCGCCAATCTGTATGGGCTATATGTGTGTGTGTATGTATGCATACATGTATGTAAGTATGAGTATGTATAACTATTTATGTATGTATGTGTGTAGGTATATTTGTATGTATGTATATTTGTATGTATGTGTTGTAGTTGTATATGTGCCAGTAGGTACAATACATCAACCGAAGAATGCTGCTGGTGCTGCAGCAAGACAAAGATTTCCTCTCATTTTCCTACTTTTCACTTTTCCTCCTATCTTTCCACCCATTCTGCTGGCTACTCTGTAGCGAGGTATCGTTGCCAATTGTTTGCTGCATTGCAGTACACGCGCACATATTTGCTTGTATGTGAATGCATACAGTTCTATAGGATATCCGTGTCTGAAAGGCTTAAATGCAAGCCAATTTAAAGGAACAATGGCTGGACAACAACGTCCCAGTGGAAATCAATTAAGTTGAATCGCATCACGTGTCAAATGTGTTTTTATGTATTGATTGGACATTTTACACTTTGGAATCCTCTTTCAAATTGTACTTTTATTCTAGCACTTATGGCCCACTAAAAGCTCATTCCATCTATTTTGCCTTAGCGTGCAAATCTTTGTCTAATTACAAAGAATTTATTTGAACGCCATTTGAAGCTTTTTTATAATCTGTGCTAGCTCTGTTTTTTTGTTTTGACGTAAATGTTAAGACGATTTTCTACTCCTACACCCGGGCACCCGGGTCTACCCAGACTTTTTCGACTTTGAGCGCAAATTTAAATATTTCTATTACAGCTAACGCCTTGAGTTTTCTAGTAGCTTCATTTTTCAAATTTCATTTGCTGTCGATTTATGGATATAACCTTTAGAAAAGAATCCTCGAACAAGACGAATAAAGGCCCGCCCGGTTGTCCAACCGATGGTTTTAAAAAAGGTGTCCAATGAAGGCTTAAAGTCCACTCACCTCGCTTTCCGTTACCAGCTAGGTTTCATAGGCTCGAAACTGACTCGCAGATTGATACGTTTTTTGCTTTGTGGGATCCAGTTCAGTTAACAGTTCACGGTTATCTCCCTCTCTTCCTCATAACCTGTTCTTTAAGTAACTACTAGAATATACTTAACATAGCTCTCCGCTCCTCCACTCGCTATTTTCCTGCCAAGCCACCAAGATGTCTGTTCCTATCGCTATCTCGACCTCTTCTATTCGCCACCTCTCTGCTCGTCTCACTTGCTGAAAAATTTGCATGTGACAGCAACAACAAAGTTATCAAACAAGATTCATCGCTAGAGTGTATGGATATACTTCATAAAACTGGTACAACTCAATATTTTACAAACAAATGTAATTTTAGGCAGTTGCCTCACCCATTTGTCTGTTGCTAACGCTTGGCGAAAAGAATAGGCCTTCTGTATCGTTTTATTTTGCAATCAGTGTAGCCAGATTTTACTTAAGTGTAAATCACAAAAAAGGAACCTGTATTTTCTACCAACAAACTGCAACCACCAAAGGCGAAGAAACTGTTTAAAAAATTATTACATAACAAAAAAAAAAAAAACCTGAAATTCAGTTTTATTATTTTTCGCCAATTTTTGTACACATTTGATGGATATCTCAAAGTTAGTAAAGCGCGATCAATTTATTTTTTTTTTACATTCACTATTTTTGTATTCAAAATAATTCTGGATTATTTACTGTAATTTAAGAGATTTAAGATATTTTTGTTTATTTAATTTATTCATTCAAATCTTAAATTTCGAAAAAACTATAATTAGTAATATAAAATGAGGTAATTTAGAAAAACTGTAAGTAGGTGTACATTTAGATAATTATTTTGCTAAGTCACAGGCCACCGAACCATAGAATGATCGACTATTGCTCTTAACGTTAACCAGATATTTCCTTCTATCTCTTTCTCTCTCTTTTTCTCTCTCTTTCTCTCTCTATTTCTCCCATCTTCTCTCTCTCTCTCTCTTTATCCTTTCCTTCTCTCTCTCTCTCTTTCTATTTCTCTCTCTCTTTATCCTTTCCTTCTCTCTCTCTCTCTTTCTATTTCTCTCTCTCTTTATCCTTTCCTTCTCTCTCTCTCTTTCTATTTCTCTCTCTCTTTATCCTTTCCTTCTCTCTCTCTCTCTCTTTCTATTTCTCTCTCTCTTTATCCTTTCCTTCTCTCTCTTTATTTTTCTCTCTCTCGAAATTTATCTTGCTCTTTTTCCTTGCTATCCCCTCTCCTTCTCTCTCTCACTTTCTGTTTCTCTCTTAATCCTTTCTCTCCTTCTCTTCCCTTTCTCTCGATCTTTCTCTTGCCCTTTACTCTCTCTCTCTCTCCCTTTCTCACGCTCTGCCTCTATCTCTCTTTCTATCTCTATCACTATCTATATCGCTATCTCTATATATATCTCTATCTCTATATATATCTCTATCTCTGTCTCTGTATCTATCTCTATTTCTATCTCTACCTCCACCTCTATCTTCGGTCTTTTTTCTCCCTCTCCTTCTCCCTCTCTTTTTGTCTCCCTTTATCTCACTTTCTCTATATCTCCCTCCCTCCCTTTCTCTCTCTCCCTTTTCTATCTCTATTTTTCTCCCTCTCCATAAAGCAATGAAATCCGAAAAGTGGTGGACTTGTCTTTCGACTCACCTACTAAAAACCCATCCTAATCCCGTTTCCCTCCGGCGGGAAAACCTCTAAGTATTACTTCAAGGGTCCCTTCCTATTGCCTCTTCATGAAGATCTACGCTTTTGTTCAGGGCGCCGCAATTTATTATTTACTATTTTTGTCATATTACTGACTCTTCTGAGTCAAGCACTTCATTTCCATCAGGTTACTAACCATTTTTGGCTTTCCAACCTTCATAAATACTCAGTTCTTTGCTTTCGAACTCACAACGACGGCAGACAAAGAAAACATGCTTCGCATCTTTAACAAATTTGTCACAAAAAGTGCTGTACGGGTCGTTCTTATGCTTAAATCTATACTGATAAGATAAAGCGTCCATGTCCACGAAGTACTTGGATTAGAAGTGTGTCTGTCATTGTTTTCGATTTATCCATGTGGAGATATTCGGTAACAATCAATATGTTCATCGTCCGTTCATAGAGTTCTTCCACGTTAGAGTTCTTTCTTCTGCCACGTACGGATGCTTCGCTCCCGTTGAGTCTTTCCGTTGGTCAGCTTAGCTAGATCCGCTCGGTGTATAGGAAATCTCTGTCGATCAAGCATCGTAGACGTGGATGCCTTTGGAGCGCACAAAAATTCGAACTCACTCTGTGCTTCCAATACAGTTCTGCGCATGCAGACAATCAACAGATTGTCTTTTTATCAATACGAAGAAAGCAGAATATCAGCTAGACTTTATAAATTTTTTATCAGTTTTTATTGCCCACTTTGCACTCATTGATATTTCCTGCATTGCACTTCTTGCTACGATGTGGCGCAAAAAATCGCTCGCTATTCAGTAAAACTGCCTTGCCATGAGTGTGTGCTTGTGTATGTGTGCGGGTGTGCTTTAATGTTTAGTGCTATGAATCGCTTGAGCTTTTTATGGATTTTATGTCCACGCATCCTTCCGGCCATTTATTTTCCGTCTGTTCGCTTTCGAATGCTCCTCTTCACACAAGTATCCTCTTGCTGCGTCAAGCAATAAGTGCAAATTGTAATTTCTGCCAGTCCTGCAAATGGACTGGAAAATCTTTTTTATTAGCAATTAGTCTATTTTCTACCAGCACATACAAAGCTACTACACATACATACTTATGTATATATACAGACATGCAAGCGGGTATGTGCTTTTGGTTGACTTTGAATTTGGTCCTTTGCATTTCTATGAGTTTGTGGGCGCCACTCTAAGCAAATGCATATTGGAAGTGCGTAAGCAATACTGCAAGCGCATGAATGTGTTATGGCGTTAATGTATGGGTATTAGTGTGTGTGTACGATTGAATACGTAAACTTTTAGTAGTTCTATGAATGCATTTTCTGAATTTTTATTAACTACTCTTTATTGGATTACTTTTCATGCAATTCTGCGGCATAACTCGCTTTGCTATCACTCACTTGCTTTCTCTTTTCCCTTCGCATTATTGTAGCTCCTGTTGACTTTTCGCAAACGAGTGAAATCACGAAAATGCTATTGGTTATTGCATTTGTTGTTGTTTGCTATCAAATAGTTTTCCGAGAACTATTTCGATTACGAGTTCTTAGTTTTATGCAAATATTTGCTTTGTAGCAGCAAATGAATATGGAAGGAAATATGATTTTATAAAAATTTCCATAGAAGTTATATTAGTTATTTGGATTGCAGCAAAGTTTGAAAAAGCACGTTCATATGCGCACATATGAGTGTATAGATTCCTTCGTGGATAAAATGGTAATATTCACGAGCACATGAAAACTCGCATCAACATATTTCAGCAGTGAATTTATGAAATTTTCAAATTGAAAAAATGTTTTATGCAAATTAAAATGGCTGGAATGACAGCTTTGCGGATAAATAATTTATTTTAGCACATTTGTGGATGATAGAAAAGCATGTAAAATACGGAAAATCATAGCTGCTAATATTTAACAATTCTCTAAGAAAAGCTGCAAAAAAAATTCCAATAGTAATTTAAAATTTTCGGACGATTTACTTTTATTGTTGGTACAAGAAACTAATTTTTAGTGAGAAGAGAACATTTTAGTTCAGTAATAAAATAAATCATTTCGTAAACAACGCAAATGAAATTTAATTTTGAAGAAAACTGGACTCTTTGCTAAATTGTATTCAAAAAAGAGAAAATTTGCCAAGATATCATTCATACTTTGTTTTAGAAAAGAAATTAAATTGAAAAAAATAATTAATTAAATTTTTTTAGAAGAGAAATACATACACACATATTTATACTAGATATATTTTCCCATCGATCATCGAGGGACTATAGGGCCTCAAAAAATATTTAAGATTCGATTCGCTTAAGTTAGGAATTTCACTTGCTGCCAAGAGCGGCCTGCATATTTATTAAAGATTTTTATACTTTGTGCTAGTGATTTCAGCAGTCTCCTGCAATCAAACCTACTAATTCCGAACTGTCTTAGGACCAGTTTATTTTCGAGCTGAAGCAGTTTGCCTTCTCTCCTCTTCCACTGCTAGCAACTGGTATTTCCAATATGGCAGTGTCTTTTGAAATATCAAACATCAAATTCAGTCTATGCATCAGTTTAGCTTAGGATAAATAGCTTCCCACGGAGGAGCCCACTTGGACTAACAATCAAAACTCCTTCATTGCGAAGCCATAAAAAAATAATAAATAATTGGCCTATACAGTTTTGTTAGGGGCTTGACCGAGCTCCTCCTCCTATTTTTTGGCGTGCGTCTTAATGTTGTTCCACTAATTGCAAATGGTTTTTTATGAGAAGGTTTTTCATGGCAGAAACACACTCGAAGGTTTCCCATTGCCTGCCGATAGCTATTAGAAGAAACTTTTTCTATAATTCTGCTATTTGGTGCACGGAGATTCCAGCCTACGTACTCCCGAATGATAGTTACGCGCCAAGTCATTGGCGGGCGACTCTGTCATGTCAAGCAGACCAAAAAAGCAGAAGAAAAGAAATCAAACAGGGGAAAAAAGTAAGGAGATACTGAGTTGATTCCATATCATCCTGCAGACAGCTTCTGTACAAAGCTCAAGTCTATCTAATAGACAATACCTTTCTCACTGAAACTGCTGAAAGGCTGAATTTATATTTGTACAATGGACCTCAGGTATAAAAGTCTCACAAATTTGAGCCTAAGCTCCATTTCACTTCTTTTTGATTTGCTCGATGACCACTTAAGTGATTTTGGCCAAGTTTAACAAAGCGCACCAGTCGTTTCTTTCTCGTACTAACCGGCGCCAGTTGGACAGACAGTGAAGCCAAATTCTTCTCCACCTGAACTTCCCAACGCAGAGAAGGTCTTCCTTTTCCTCTGCTACCACCGGCTGGTACCGCATCAAATACTTTCAGAGACGGAGAGTTTTTAGCCAATCGGACGGCATGACCCAGCCAACGAAGCCGCTGGATCTTTATTTGCTGCGCTAAGTCTATGACGTCGTAAAGCTCGTACAGCTCATTGTTCCATGGCTTATAAAACTCGCCTCCACGCCATATGTTATGATATGGGGGATAATGATACCCTTACAGAATATTAGTTTTTTTCGTCGAGAGAGGACATTACTACTCAATTGCCTACTTCGTCCAAAATTGCATTTGCTTCGTTGGATTTCAAACTCCTTTTGGTATGCATAAATTTATAGGATCTCAAACTCTATCAGCTACCAGTTAATAACCTGAAATGTTTCCTGAGTAGTTTGGCTCTTTGCCACAAGTTTCCAATTTACTTCACCGATTGAATTCATATTAACACAATAGACCTCAAGCAAAAAAATTGATCTTATTCTCCGTCTCATAAATTTGAGCTCAAACTTGATATACTATAGTATGAATAAAATTATTTGAGCTCAAGCTCTGGAACTGATTTCGACAACTTAATCCGATTACTTTCCACAAAAGCTATTTGAAATACAATACCAAGGAGATTTGGATATATTTCGTGAGGTTCAGCTCACAGTTAGTTTTTTAATTATATATTTGAATTGAGTTGAAGTTAAAATAGCCGCACTTATGGACGCTCAGTGCACTAAATAACTACTGCGGAGGGACCTACTGACTAATTCTGACAACTGATTCGATCCTATTTATTATTTATTAAATAATTTTGTTATGAAAATATAGTTCCTTCTTCTACAAAAGTTATATTAATCATTTTAGAAAAATAAATTTAGGATAATGAAGTGCAAGTTTGAAGTGGCTAAAAAATCGCGTTGATTTTCGACAATTTTTTGCTGGCGGTCTCATGCATTTTCTTCATGCAAACAATGCTGGATAATTTTTTCATATGGAAAAAAGCTCCGAAGCAAAAAAAATACAAAAGTGTAACATAGATTTTATCAAGAGAAATTAATGAAACAAAGGATACAAGTTTTAGAATTATTTTTTGTAAAAGTTATTGATTTCTACCAGCGCCATTCAAAGAGCTAATTCTTTTTCGTATTAAATAAAATAAATAATTGGCGCGTACACTTCTGTTAGGTGTTTGGCCGAGCTCCTCCTCCTATTTGTGGTGTGCGTCTTGATGTTGTTCCACAAATGGAGGGACCTACAGTTTCAAGCCGACTCCGAACGGCAGATATTTTTATGAGGAGCTTTTTCATGGCAGAAATACACTCGGAGGTTTGCCATTGCCTGCCGAGGGGCGACCGCTATTAGAAAAATGTTTTTATTAATTTTGCCTTCACCGAGATTCGAACTAACGACCTCTCGGTGAATTCCGAATGGTAATCACGCACCAACCCATTCGGCTACGGCGGCCGCTTTCGTATTACATTTAATTATTATTTCGAGATATTTCTATATATCTGAGATAAAGCTGACGCGAAATGCTGCCCTGCATTCTCAATGACAATTAATCGCTAGCTTTACTTACTGTTCACCGTTCACTATAAACGAACACCACAACACACAGCCTTCAAATCCTTCCAAGCAACAAGATTTTACCTCAGTTGCCAGTACTTTTGTCTGCAGTGAATCGATGGGTATTTACTAGCGCACAACAACAATTGCACTATTAACGAAAGTAGTGACACCTGCACACAAACAATTAAGCAGCCATTGTACTAAGTTGTATTGGTGTTAAAGAAGCCGTCAACACTTGAACAATTCTTTACTAGAGAATAGAAGCATAGCTAGAAAGGCAAGCACAAATGTAATAAAGAGAAATAAGTAAGTTATATATGAAGGAAATGAAAGAAAATAAGAAAAAAAAGAGAGCGAAAAGCTGTCATTAAGTAGTCGCACAAGTGTAAGAATTGGAATAAGTACATCTGAAACGGTGGCTGCTTAACAAAAAAGGACGAAATACAAGCCCTTGGACAGTTAACAAACTCATATGCACATGCACCAGTAGAGTGTGTGTATGTATATATGTATGTACAGTAGGTTCTGTTTTTATGCGGCTTTTTTTTATGCGGTTTTGAAATAGTGCGGTTTTTTTTTAAATTACAAAATGCATGTCGACCTATCGGGAATTGTACATATAAACAAGATTCTAAACCAGCTAAGCAAAAACTCATCACAGATTACATCAGAAATGCTAACCCTACAAGTATGGAACCGCCTGCATAACTATCTAGATCAGACGTGTACATTTCCTCAAGTGACGAAAGTGATTTTACGCCAAATCCTAAACGAACGCGCAACATGTGGGTATTGTCTGATTCTATTTCTGACTTATATTTATTTTTCGATTCTGACGTTTCTTAAATAAAGATATAATTTTCAAAAATACAATATTTTGTTTATGCGATTTTATTTAATTATTTCAGATTCATGCGGTCTATGGAACGTATCTATAGTTATAATATGGGACTAGTGCCCTTTTTTATGCGATTTTATTACATTATTTCAGATGTATGCGGTTTTAGCACTTTTGAAACGTATCTATAGTTTTACTATAGATCTAGTAGCTTTTTTTATGCTGTTTTTTTTTTTTTAATGCTGTTTCTTGCGGAACGTATCTACCGCATAAAAACAGAACCTACTGTATATATATATATCTATGTATATGTATATATACAAATAGCCAAAGCAACAACTAAGCATGTTGAAGTAACAGCAGCGCAAATAACTAATGCACACACACGCGCACACCTACACTTCCACGTCCTTCCACACGCCCACTTCAGAGCAGTCAAGTAGAGAACGAAAATATGAAATGCTTGTAATGATGTTGATGAACATTGGCATTAAGAAGCAGCTGAAGAAGAACAAGTTGAGGAATAAAATATGAAAGTGCTTTTCATGAGTAGCAGAGCAACAACAACAAGCACGAAACAACAAAATCATGCAATAAGCTCCAGTATATTGACAGTAGCAGCAACAGCGAAAGCAGCAACAGCAGTAGCAACAAAGCTAAATAACACAGCAATGACATCAAATGAGCAACAAACACTTAAAGAAAAGACGAACAGGCGAAGTAGAAAGAAACGAAAGGATCTACAAATTCGCCTGCATAAATGGAAATATTCGCACTAGCAATGAAAGCAATCGTAAGCAGCGCAAATATGTAGAAAAGCTGCTTACAGAAATGTTTGCTCGTTGCTTAAGACTAGCAGCTGTGAGAGACTTACATGCAGCAGAGGAGGAGAAATTTTATGCAGTGAGAAATGGAGTAGCAGAAAAGGAGAGTATGAGCGAAATGTTGATATTCTAAAAATATTGATTTGCAAAATGAAGCGATTACAAGAAAATTTTAATCAAAATATTATAAAATGAAAATGGGAAAATAAATACTCTTACTCAAATATCTGCAATAAAATTATAAATTTCTGCTATGCGAGTCAAAACTGTAGAGCATGGCCAGGTTAAGGGAGTAGATTGAATACTATTATGTAGATATATCGTCCAAATTAAAAAAAAAATTGTTCCCTTCTTCGAGAGAAGAAATGATAAAACGAATAAACAGAAGAAAATAGAAAATATTTTTTTAAGTAATTAAAAAGTTTTAAGGTGTGGTTAAAAGGAAGTTTGAAATAAATATTTGAAGATATTTATAAAAGACAATTTTTTTGAAGTAATTTAAAAGTTTTAAAGTATTATTGAAAGAAAATTGTAAAGCATTTATAAATGAAAATTTGTTTTATGATACTTAACTAAAAAGTTTAAAGATATAATTAAACAAAAGTTAAATAAATATTTTGAAACATTTATAAAAAATATATATCTTTTAAGCAATTCAAATGTTTTAAGGGTTAATTAAAAAAAGTTCAAAATAAATATTTTGAAACATTTATAAAAGAAAATATTTTTTCAAATAAATTTTAAAGTATTATGAAAAACAAGTTTGAAATAAATATTGAAATATTTATAAAATAATTTTTTTTTTTCAGTAACAAAATAGTTTTAAGGTATGACTAAAAAATAGTTTGAAATAAATATTTTGAAATATTTATAAAACATTTTTTTTAAGGAGTAGCTTAAAGTGTTTTAAGGTATGGTTAAAAAATTTTTGAAATAAATACTTTGAAACATTTATAAAGAAAATATTTTTTCAGCAATTAAAATTTTTTAAGGTATAATTAAAAAAGAAATTGAAATAAATATTGGAAACATTTGTAAAAAAATAGTTCTCTTAATAATCAAAATTTCAAATCAAATCAAATTAATTTCAATTAAAAAAAGTTTGAAATAAATATATTATTTTGAAACATTCATAAACGATTTTTTCTTAAGTAATTAAAAAGTTTTGAAAAAAATTTAAACTTTTTCAAACAAAATTTTCCAAAAACCATATTTTAACCCACAAATTTTGAAATAAATTTATAAAAATTTTGCACATAACCAAATATTTTCTTTCAAAAATTTTTAACATTGAATACATTTCAAATTTATTCAAAAATTTGAAACTACTTTAAAACAACATATTTTCAAAAAGTAAATTTTAGCTCAAAGGGCTAAACAAAAAATTAATAAAAATTTTGAAAGGAATCGGATATTTAACTTTGAAAATTTTCGACACTGAATAAATCTTAAAAATTATTAAAAAAAAATTTACTTATTTAAAAACAAAATTTTGCAAAAAGTAATATTTTAACCCAAAAAACTAAAATTAAATTTATAAAAATTTTAAAATGAACCAAATATTTCACTTAAAAAAATATTCAACATTGAAAAAAATCAAAATTATGAACAAAAATGGAATACATCTCAAACTCATTAAAAAAAGTTTAACTTATTTCCAAAAACATTTTCAAAAATTATTGTATGTTTTAACCCAAAAAACTAAAAATAAATTTGTAAAAATTTTAAAAATAAACCGAATACTTCACTTTAAAAAAATTTCAACATTGAATAAATCTCAAAATTATTTAAAAAAAGTTTAACTTATTTAAAAAAAAAATGTTCAAAAAACTATATTTTAACCCAAAAAACCAATTATAAATTTATAAAAATTTAAAAAAGAACTGAATACTTAACTTAAAAAAAATTCAGAATTGAATAAATCTCAAAATTATTAAAACTAAAATGTATCCTATTTTCAAAAAGTATATTTTAATATAAAAACATTCAACATTGAATAAATCTGAAAAATATTCAACAAGAGTTTAACTTATTTTTAAAATAGTGTTCAAAAATTATATTTTAACCCAAAAAGCTAAAAGTGAACTAATAAAAATTTAAAAAAGAACCAAATATTTCATTTCAAAAATTATTCAACATTGAATAGATCGCAAACTTATTAAAAAAAAAACATTGACTAAATCTCAAAACTATTTCAAAAAAATTTAACTTATTTTAACCCAAAAAACTTAAAATAAATTTATAAATATTTTAAAAAGAAAAAAAAACTAAAAATAAATTTATAAAATATTTAATAGGCACCGAATATTTCTCTTAAAAATTGTTCAACTTTGAGTAAATTTATTATATAATAATTTAATTATAAATAATTAATAAATTATTAAAATTTTTTTTCAAAATTTGTTTAGTTTATTTCTTATTATACTTAAGCCTACAAAGAAAGCAATTTTCAGAAAAAATCAAGATAATGTCCAAAATACTTGAATCACTTGACACGCAATCGCTCACATACCCACATAGTCAAATGTGTACATACAAACACACATACATACAAGTATAAACAAATGTATTATTTTTAGTGGGTGTAATCACGCACCAGAGTGTACTCCCATGTATGCACACAAATTTCAGCTACTTAATCGGCTATAATAGTAAAATAGTACATCAACTCTGAGAACTGTATTTTTCCACTTCTTATTTTGATACTACGGATTTTATGCTATAGAATATAGTGCAGTCGCTAAATTCTTTCGAATTCAAAGCAAAGGCACTGTGAGTGGGTGCAACAAACTGCTGAAGGTGTTGAGGTAAAAGCCAGAATACGAGAGGAAATGCCAGTAATGTCGCTCAAAACCGAATGACAGCTACACCTCTGCGCGCGTATTAGAAATCAGTGGCATTTGTGCTTGCCAGTGGGTTAAGTGTTGCTTAGTTGAAGGCAAAAAGGTGCTCGCGCTGCTTAAATACAAATGCATTTTTTTTGGTAGGTACTTGTATGCAAGTAGATTTTGTATATCATCAGAGGTGCCTTTTCTTTCTTAATGTACGAATCACGTGCCTTTTCACGCGAATGCGGGCAGTAAAAAAAATATAGATTATGCATTCATGAAGACAACCATTCAGTGAAAGCGAACAATGAGCTACCTCTTTATTTATATATATATTTGTATGTATGTGCGCAGTACACTTGCGCGTGGCTTAACATTCTTCAGTTGATTGAAGAACCAAAATCCTTCCTTTATATTAAATTCTGGCGTCTTCACACTTTTCGCCTTCACGCCTTGCAAATCTGCTTATCTTCACACCTCAGCTTGGCTACTCTTAAAATACTCGGCTGCAGTCAACTGTTATTGCTATATGATGTGAATGTACATATGTATATAATAATCGTACCTTCATTCATTGCCTTAAAACGTGTGCCGTTTTTATTACTTACAGTAGCCTTCCCTACAGCTGCTCTAAATATTGCACTCCAGTGTTCTGAAAGTTAACAGTTGAGCAGTTCTAGAAAAGTAATTTGACTAAAATTACTAGAAAAAAATTAGAAAGCAAATATTTTCTTTTGTGTTATAGAAGTTTTTTCAGGACAATCTGGTTTTAACTAGCGCTTTTTCAACTAGTTACTTTTTACTTAGTGGCTTCTTCACTAAGTTCGTTTTAGCTCTGGTTTTGGTCTAGTACCTATGCCTCGCATTTTTTGAACTAGTTTATTTTTAACTAGTTCCTTTTCACATAGTCGTGTTTTACATAATTTCGTTTGGACACGTTTTTTGCTTGGTCATTAACCAGCTTCTTTTTACCTGGTTTATTTTTAACTAGTTGTTAACTAGTTACTTTTTACCTAGTTACTCTTTATATTGTGGCTTTTTAAATAATTTCGTTTTAACAATTTTTTGCCTAGCTGGTCTTTGCCTAACGTATTTTACCTAGTTCATGTTTAACTAGTTGCTAACTATTTCCTTTTTTACTAGTTACGTTTTATAATGTGGCTTTTTAAATAATTCAATTTTAATTTTATTTTTAACTAGTTACCTTTAATATTGTGCCTTTGCTAATAATTTCGTTTTAACACTTCTTTGTCTATCTTGTCTTTAACTAGCGTCTTTTCACATAGTTTGTTTTTAACTAGTTGCCAACTAGTTCCTTTTTATCTAGTTGCTTTTTATATTGTGGCTTTTTAAATATTTTAAACTAGTGTCTTTTTAGCTAAACACTTTCGCTCTTAGCTTGTCTTTAACTAGCATTTTTTCATCTATCGTAGTTTTTTTTAACCAGTGGCTAACTAGTTGATTTTAACTAATTCCTTTTCACATTGTAACTTTTTAACTACTTTGTATTTTAACTACTCTCTCTCTCTCTCTCTTTTGTTTGTTCTTACTAATATGATACTACTACTATTACTTTGTTTCTTCTTAACTAGTTTCCTTGTAACTAATCGCCTTTCATCTAGTGTATTTTTAAGTAAATTAATTATAACTCGTCTCTTTTCGCCTAACCTCTATTTATATAACTGGTATTGTACTAGTGTCTTTGTAACTAGTTTATTTGTAACTAGTCTCTATGTACCTAATTGTTTTGTAACAAATGTAAATGTCATTCATTCCAGTTTGCCACGAATTTGCCACCACTAGCACTGGTTATGTATTCAAAATTTCTAGCTTTTCTTTGCTTGCTCACAGTTGTGCGCATTCAATCGCAAATGCCTGCCTTTAAGCTGAACAATAGACGGCTTGATTGAATAAGCTGAATGAAATATTTCTCAGCTTGTGTGTGTCGCTGTAATTGGTAAACCTCCAAGGGTCAGTGTAGATTTTGCTCTGTCACTGCTATTGGGGACGATTGAGTAAGTATAGTGTTTGATTTCCAAAAAAAAAAAAATTTTAATGTAAGTATTGTACATTTTTTTCGTACTGCCCCTCCTTGCTTCTACCTTAACCTGTTATCTTTGATTGGCACATTATTAGACATTTCTTGTGCAACTCGTAATTGCTTAATAAGACAATTTCTGTTTCACATTTCTAATACTCTTCTGCTCCTAACTCCTAGCCTTACTTTTCCTTTTCACTTCGTTTTACATAACATAACGGCAATAATTCCTATTTGTTGCAGTTGGAAGAAACAGTAAAGATTTATGGCCAATATTTGAATTGCTGCAACGCCTAAAAGTGGATTAATGTGCAATAGCAATTTCTCGAAAATCTACTCACTTCTGAGCGCTTACAATATTTTTCCGTTACAGATAGGCATTCACGTATATATGTATGTATGTCCTTCCATGTACTTTCGCACACAAAGTCAATTACCCACTACGAGCTATAGTTTGCATGCTTCATTGTTTTTGTTGGTCAACAATCTTGTCAACTGGCCTCTGACCGCATTATCAAACCATCAAAATATCAGAATTGCCACAAAATCTAAATGACTTGCAACAGATTTTGCATATATGATAAAGTTTGTGGCACTCAAGCAGACACAACAGACAAGTTAAACTTTTCGCAAACACACTTCACACAATTTGCCACTTTTAATTCGTCCAAAAAAGGAATATTCCACCCAGCAGATTTAGTAATAGTTCACTTCATTGTGGGCAGTTGCAAACATGTCTGCGTGCATACTTATGTATGAGTGCGTATGTGTGTGTGCGTAAGTGTAGTTAATAAAAGAATTAGACTCATAAATTCACAAAGTTTTTGTATTGCTTTTGTTTTTGCTTTTGCTTTGCTCTGACCTTATCATCAATTACAAAACTTCCCTCTCTCACCACTTCCACTTCCACTTTGCTTGCAATCAAATTCGTTACCCAACAATGATCCATTTTTCACCACCTTCTCTGGCCCCTCCTCTCTCCCTCTTCTCTCACCTCTCTTTCACTTGTGCATTGTATCAACTTCGAAATTGCAATCGCCTTTGTCGCCACCTCACATCTGGTCCAGCCACTCTCAATGACGACAATATTTCCCATTTATGGCCGGCTCTGTTCTATAAAAGCAATCTATGCATTTGCTTCTGCCTGTAAGTATGCCTCGTTGCATGCGCGCACACACACTTTCATTGGTAGATATGTAATGGTATGTGCTCATATGTGATACTCTCGTCATTGGCGGCCTTTGTGTGCTTATACATTGGTATGTATGTTTGTGCATACATATGCGGCTGTGTATTGATATGTTGATGTTTCTTTCTCCTTTTTTGTTTTTTGTCTATGCGCGCATTCTCTGCAATTCCTCTACATGAAAGTCAATCAATCAATCAATCAATCAATCAGTGTGTGAATAGGTCGTGCAATTTCGTTTTTACTTCTAGTTTCTCATTTCATATTTTCTTTGTTTGCTGTCATTGAAGCGTTCAATAAACATGGCGGGCGCTTCAGCTAACATTTGCTGGCAGTCAATTTTCCTTTGATTTTTTTTGCAAATTATTGTTTATGTTTGAAGTGTTATTTTTATTGATTTTGTGGTTTCATATTACCGGTGGGTGTGTGTGTTTGCGTGCGCTAAACGTTGATTGCTAAAATGTGTGGTTTGTTTTTGTGTCAGAGTAGCAGTGAATGGCCTTCTTATCTGATGGTTTCGTTTAGTTCATAAAAGGCTCAGTTGGCTTCAATGAATTATTGCAACGATGGGGTTCTTTTTTTTTGTGTTTTCTTTTTGAAATGAAAATTGGAACTAAATGAGTAGTGTTGGCTTAAGAAGATTGATACCAATGAAATACATTTGAATACATTTTTGTAATGTGGGAAAATTGCAATTACTTGGGACTGTGTAGTGAGCTCCGCAGGAAGAGTGTCTTCCATATTGAAAAGTGGCTAAAATTATAATTTATTGTTTGAAATATTTTTTTCTTTATTTCTTTTTTATTTATTTATTTTTTGATTTATTAATTTTTTTATTATTTTATATTAATGTGCTTATTGATTTATATACAATATTATTTATTTTTTTCTTGTTGTTTTATTTATTTATTTATTTATTAGAAATATCGCTATTAATAATTATATAATATTAGAGTATGGAAAGTACAAGTAGCTAAGACTATCGACCTATCTTTGAAATATAATTTGGGCCCTTCAATCCACTGCTTCTGAAGTGTGAAAATGTTCTTGACACCCATTTTGCGCTGACCTTAGGCGTACAATCTGTTGGCACCCAAGCCAGTAGTATGGGTATACCTCACAATGACTTCTGCAGGTGTTGTGAAGATGAAGAAGAAATTGTCGGTACAACACCTCCTCTGTGAATGTCCTGCACTTCAAAGAAACCGTAACAAATATCTTGGCGATTATTTCTTTGAAGAAATGAGAAGTTTGCAAAATGTCTCGCTGGAGCGATTAGTTGCCTGCTTAAAGTCCGAGTGACTTAAGCAGCTTAGTTAGAGGCTGGAAATCAAAAGCAGGTATCACAATGGGCCTTAGAGCTACCCAGTGTCTTGCCTTAGACAAGCAATCTGGCTAACCTAATCTAACTTGACCTAGGCATACAATATCAATTTGAGAATGGAAGATGCTCAAATCTGGCAAACAACATATGATGAATGAATGGTTGGAGTCATTACTGCGGTTTTGAAGATTTCTGAGATTATAAAGTTTCTCAACAATGTCTCAGAATGCCGCCGAAGTTGTCTCAAAATGTCTTCAATTGACTATTTTACTTAAAATATGCCAATTTCAATAATTTTTATCATAAACCATAATTCTTGTAAACATTTTTCAACCCTCCCATAATTATTGATGGTGTTTGCCCTCGCTTAGTAACGAACTTAACTATGATAGGAAGCCCAAATTTAGTCATAGTTGTTGTTTTCTGCCTTACTGACTTTTTAAAAGGAGATATCGCAAAGAATAATTGGCTTATTTGAAGGGTAAACGCTTTTATAGTTTTATTTAGAAACCAAGTAGTGATAATTCAAAGAAATGCAGCCTCTCCACTGCAGTGCTTCTATTTCGAAAACTTATTGATTTGTTCTTGCAAGTACGAGAATATTATGTATATCGCTTCAAACTACAGGCAATTTATGGTATCATGAAAGCAATGAATTGTTCTGATATACATCTAGCTAAACAAAAATAATGGCAACAAAAAATATATAAATATATAAAAATAGAAATATATGCACGAATGCATACATAGCATAACAAAAAAACATAACATATTTCCATAGATTTACTCTACAGCACATACCGCAAAAAGTTGAAAAATAACTAACATTGGAGCCAACAATTTATGTATAAACTCTTAACTTTCTAGTGAAATAGTTGTAGTTGCAATTGTAGTTGGCTAACAGAGCAGTGGATGCTCAAATGTGTACAATAGACAATGCGAAATAGACTTTACGCTCTAGTAAAATAAATAGCAAACTACATTTCCCATCGTTTATGTATGTGTGAGTGCAGCGAAATGTGCAAAGAAGCAAGGAAGCACAATAGTTTAACAGCACAAAGCACAAATAACTCAGCCGCAAAAAGACTGCTCCCCAGCCGAAAAAATGCATTTACAACAACACTGCAAAACAAAGAATATAAATAAATGGAAAAGAAAGAAATAAACAGAAAAAGTTTGGAAGGACAAGATTGTATTCGCGGAAGAAACAATGAATGTCCTGACTAAAGAATGCACATTTATAAGTACACACATACATACACACATACATACACACATGCACACATATGCATGTCTGTCAATGTAGAACTTCCAAATAGGCATCGCCCAGGAATGCAATTTAACCGAGCGGCCTATACGATTTTGGCGAAATCTGAACGTGGAAAGCATCCGAATGCTTCGCAAATTAGGATTTCTCGTAAATTATTGGCGCAAAGCCGGAGCTATGACGCTAAGGTGGTGTGCGATGAATGCACGCTTGGCAGCCTTGAAATGTGAATGAAGAAATGAGAACTGAAGTCACAGCAATTCTCAGATTGAATGTATTTCGCTGTGTAGGTGTATGTGTCAGTGTTTCGCAGAAGCTGTATGCCTTGACAAATGTGGCTAACTTGCAGGGGGCTATAGAAAGTGTGGGTGTATGAGTGCGTGTGTTGAGTTAAATTGAATATTCGCTACTGCAGAAAAGCTGTACAGGGAACAATAATTAGTCGTAAGAGGAAAGGAAGACAAGAGGAGCATATAAAAAATTAAGTAGAAAATATAATATTTAAAAAACCGATATATATGTACGAGGTGTATTCAAAAAGTATCGCGAATTTTGTGTCATTTCAAAAATTATTTTTTTATTCATTAATATCTATTTTGTCCCCTTCAAAGTAATCCCCATGAGATATTACGCACTTGTGCCAACGTTTTTTCCAATCTTCGAAGCATTTCAAAAAATCATTTTGTGTTTTATCTTCTCCAGCTTCTCCTTCGATGTCGTCTTTATCTCGTCAATCTTAGCGTAACGTCGTCCTTTCATGGGCCTTTTCAGTTTCGGGAACAAAAAAAGTCACAGTGGGCGAGATCTGGGGAATACGTTGGATGTGGCATCATTAGTGTGTTGTTTTTGGCGCGCACAAGCAACGATGTGTGAGCAGGGGCGTTATCGTGACGCAAGAGCCAATTTTTGTTCTTCCACAAATCCGGGCATAACTCGCAGTTAATATTCCTTATTGACCCTTTTACCCTGTGGCAAGAACTCATGATTCACAATGCCCCTGCAATCGGAGAAAACGGTAAGCAAACCTTTTAAATTCGACCGAACTTGGCGCGCTTTTTTCGGTATTGGTTCATGCGGCAGCTTCCATTGAGATGATTGAGCTTTGGTTTCCACGTCATAACCATAAACCCACGATTCGTCATCAGTTATGACCCTCTGAAGCAAATTTGGGTCGTCACGGACAGAGTTCAGATACCAGCATCACATTAGCAATGTTCGTGCGATGCTGCTTTTGGTCGAAATTGAGCAGTTTTGGTACGAATTTCGCAGCGGCCCGTCTCATGCCCAAATTGAAAAAAATCGAATATTGCGAGCCAATTGATAAGTCTAGGTCCTCAGCAACTTATCTCCCTTGACTCGACGGTGGGCCAATACCATTTTCTTCACTTCATCAATTTTTTCTGTTGGTCTGTTGTTGAAGTGCTCGGGCGTCCAGCACGCCTTTCGTCGTTCACATCATCTCGGCCTTCTAAGAATATTTTGTACCACCGATAAACGTTGCTTTGGTCCAAAGTAGCTTCTCCGTATGACACAGTCAACATTCAAAATGCATCCGCGCACTTAATTTCGCTTTTCACACAAAATTTCATACAAGTTCTTTGATCCATCTTTTTGAATAGGTAAAAATCGAAGACGGGCCGAAACACGTGCAAGCAAAGCAACTGCCAACAATTAATTGAACATTCAAAATGGCCGAACTCATCGGCTTGAGTGATAGACATGAGTACCAACATATGGCAACAAAAAAATCGAAATTCGAATATGCGTAACCTGCGAAAATTCAAAATTCGCGATACTTTTTGAACACACCACGTACGTGTGCCTATAAAATTTCTAATCGGCTGACAGTCCTTTTGGAATGTACTCCTCTGTTTTTTACATTCAAACATCGAAATTGCGCGCATAAATATTATATATATATCGCATTTAAGATTTTTTTAATATAAAATACTTCTTAACTAGGTCATGCAGCTCAATCGATTTTGGGACAAAATATTTCGTTTGGTGTTCCGAATGTTTAGAATTTGAGCCTCATCGAAGTATAAATATGATTTTAAGAGATATTTCGCCCACAACGCAACCTATGGGGAAATTCTGCGAGTTTCTTCTAAGTGGCCTGAAAACAAACCTATTCTCTGAGTTTGAACTTAATCGGCTGGTTCCTTTTTTAGTTTGCCCTTCACAAGCAACAGCGGAAAAACGATAAATTTTTTATAAATAAATAAGATTTATAACTTCTAATGAGGTAATGATAGCCCCGGGCAATAGTGTGCAGTCACCTTTATGAGTTATCGTATTGATTTATCTCTCTCTCCTCCCCTCTTTCCTCTCTCTCTCACCCCATGCCATTTTGACCGCATTTGGCACATCTGACCTATTATCACCGACCTCCCCCGAATAATATTAAAATTAATCACTCGCAAACTGTCACACACGCACGCAGTAACAGCAGCTACATATGCAAGCCAAACATGATCTTGGCAGGCATCATTGACAGCCGACACATTCATTAAAACGTTTGGGAAATTGTGACTTAATGGCAAATAAATGAGGAAGAGAGCAGGCGCATCACATTGGCAGAGAGTCAATAGACCAAGCAGGGCAGAGTACCAGCCAACAATAGGGCAATAGCGCACTTCCTAGGAGAAAGAAAGTGGGAGGGGAAGCACAAATAGCAAATCGAAAATTTGCCTAGTGGTGGGAGAAATAAATCCAGCAATGATTTATGAGCGATAAAATCGAACCACATAAGCAGGCATACAAACCTAGAAGGACTAGCTGGGAGAGGCGGGGGTATACTTGTATATGTGCTTGGAGAATGATTTGTGAATGTGTGTGTATGTGTATGCACTAATTTAAAGCGGCATAAGACGACTGGCTGGCTATCAGTGACACGACCGTACTTTGGATAGATCCCACATAAATTTTATATGTATTTGTGTGCCCATATGTGTGAGAATGTAGGAGTTTATGTATGTGTGTATGCGTTTGTAGGCATTGCTGGCTATTAGCCATCGTATGTTTATTTACATTGCGGTAACTACTCAAGCCATTAAATGCAAAAATACACAAAGCAAATATGCACAAATGCATATTGGAAATATTACTGTTTACAAATATTAGTTATACAATCAAAAATTCTTATTAGCCAAGCGAAGAGCGAATGCTGCATATTCGGATGGCATTGGCAACATAGCCGCCTGCTGTGCATAATTACCCAAAATCATAGCAGATAACTGTGCCAGAATATGAGCAAAGGACGTGTGCATATATGAGTGTATAGAAGTGCATCACTAAAAAAAATCGATACAAAACAATCGCTTTTTTTCCTTGTTCACTCCACTCAGGCTTCGACAAGACTCAGTCTTACGTTGGTTTCGTTAATCTATTTTGCTTTCTGACAGGGTAGGTGATTAGCCTGCCGCTACCAGTCCTAATTAGTGGGAATGCCCACCTGTCGTTGCTTAGGAACAACGCCTTTTTGCTGCTTGAAGCGCCATCTGTGTTTCACATTTTTCGGGCAGAAGGATCGCTCAGATGATTGAGTACTTCGCTAAATTTGGTGTGTCTGTGCGTTACCGCTATTGCCCGCTTCCTCTTACTGGCCCCACTGATGCAATGTGAAACTGTGTGTTTTTCTTTATTTTTGCTTGTTTTAGCAGCAGGATAAGGTTGTTGGGCTTGTGGAATGATTGTGTTTGTTTTTTTTTTTTTTGTTTTTATAGAAACTAGGAAAGTAGGTTGGTTTGAAAAAGTGCGAGGACCGTGCTTTACGTGAGATTCGAACCTACAACCTCTGCGATGGCAGGCTAGTGCACTTACGCTAGATTACCGAGACCCCAAAAAAATTCCAATCCCATCAAAATTGTAAAATATTTCGGAAACTTATTAAAAACAAGTTTTTAAAAATCTTAATAAATAAAAATAAAATTAAAAAAATAAAATTTTGGTGCAGATCTTTTAAGTTTACCCTCCTCTATAATCTGAAGTGAATTCAAATAGAAACCCCATTAGATTTATAAAAAATAATTTTTTGGCGTGTTTCCGAATCGGTTCAGCTCACGTAATATTTTGTTACAGATCATTTAATCCTAAACTTTTCTATCATCTGAGGTGGTTTTTAGGAAAAAATATATTTATTTATGAAACCAATTTAATTTTTGTAGTTATTTCTAAATCGGTACAGCTCACGTAAATTTTAATATTGTATTTTCCCCAAAATATTTTGCGGGAAGTGCTAAAATATAATAAACTTCATGATTCCAATGGGAAAACCGCAACTTTCTTTGATCAGGTACTCTAATATAAAATGGAAAAATATTTATGAGCGTCAAAAGAAAGTGTATATGGGGTAAATTGATAAGTTTTGACTATTTATTTATTTGTTTTGTCATTTTCATAAATTTTTTATAAAAATATATAGTTTATACTGCAACAAAAACCATATCAACCAAAGTTTTGAAATTTGTATAAAATTTTTAAAAACTTGGCAAAATTTCATCAAAACTTTTTACTTAAAACTTTTAGAAAAACGCCGTGTATGCAATTTTATAGACCATTGAATTTTTGTATAATAACGTGCAAGCTTCAAGTGGTTGAAAAATTGCGATGATTTTTGGATTTTTTTTTTCACGGTCTTCTGCATTTTCTCCTTTTTTTTACTTTTTTCTAAAAATTCTGAGTACAAAGTTTGAATTATACTTGGCCGACTAGACTTGGGTTTTTGAAAAGTAAACTCTCTGTGAATAAACCAACAATCATTCCAAAACTGAGACACAGTATTCGGATTGAAATAGATGTGCTCAGTTTTGAAGTTTATTGAATTCTGGTATAATAAAGTAAAAGTTTAACGTAGCTGAAACAACGCATTGATTTTTGGCAACTTTTTTTCATTTATTTGTTATATGGAACAAAAGGCATTGCACCGTCAAAAAAAATTAACGCGATACTTTAAACTAGCACAATATTGTATTGTACTAAAATAGAAAAGCCTACAGCTTCTGAGGACGCAATTTTCGAAAAATGGTTTTAAATACTTCAAAATGCAACAGGACATTAACAAAGATATTAAACGAGAGTACGGAACGACTCGGATTTGTATGTGGCCAAGGACTGTCACTTCAGCAGCATTCCTCATATATGCATGGGAAAAGTTTGTGCTGCTACAACAACAACAACGACAGTACAAATATAGGGTATTCACATCCTTTGAAAGGTTTTTTCATTAATACCCTTGATATTTCTAATAAATTAATTTGAAAAAAACAATTTTTATAATTAAAAAAAAACAAAGACTCATATTTACCATACTTACATCAACTTTGGTCTTCTCCCTGTTTAACTGAAAAAAAGTTAAGACTATCTCCTACGAAAAAAAATATACGCACTGGAATCCGTTTATATTATTCCATTTGTTAAGGTACTTGACCACCTTATAAGTTTCAAAAAATTAAATTTTTTTTTTTACATTTTTTCAATCCTTATACTTTTAAAAATCATCACCTGAAACTGTTTTTTTAAATTCGAATTCTAACAAAGTGAAATCAGTGAAAATGTGCAGGCGCATCCTGCACTCATTACTTGCTGACTCAGCTGAAAGAAAATAGCAAGTTTTAACTTTAAACGCGTTTTTCCAGAAATTACTTTTTTTCGAATGGCGGACACTTTATCTCCGAAACTGCTTAGCCGATTTTAATGATTTTGGTCTTGTTTTATTTGTTAAGATGTTTTATATGCCAATTTACCACATTTTGCAAAAAAAAGTTAATAAAGTATTGCTTTTTAAGCATAACATTGTGAAAAACAGGGGTGTTTTCTTAACTTTTTTTCAAACATCCGCCATTTTTTTATTATTTTTTTTTTTTTGTCAGTTTGTGGTAAATTCTCACGCAAGGAACCTTCCTTTTGAAAATTTTGTTTCTCTCTTTTGTTTTAGAATTACCATTTCTAAGATTAACTGTCCGCCGCAAGACATGATTTTCTTCAGGCCTCGACTTTGGCGCCTCCTGGATATATGTTAAAAAAAGAAATTTTAATAAATCAATTTTTTTTTGTATTATATAAGTTCTAAATAAAAATTTAAAAAAAAATTTATTTTAATATATTATACAGAACATGAAAAAAAAATTATTGAATATGTTGTACTTTTTAGCTTTCCAAGGTGGGCAAGTACCTTAATACTGAAACTTTTCTCCCATGAAATTAAGTATACGCAATGGGCACCTCTGCATACGTTATCTCATTTGAAACGTTTAAATCCTTTAAAAAATTTAAGTGTTGAGAAAATTAAAACCTAAATATGCAGCATTGCTACAGAAAGTCTATAGTTTCATGTGCAAACGAAATTTTTCCGCCACAACCAAAAAGAATGATGAAAACGGCGTGACAGACGTGAAATGGAGCAGCAGTTCTAACTGAGGTGAGCGAGCTGGCTGGCGCATAGCTAAATGTCCACAAATACCGCAAATTCTCTGCACTTTACTACTTATGCAACCCAGCCATTATTTCAGTGAACAAAAAAGCAATCAGAAAACCAAGAGATGAAAAATGGGATACAAAAATTTTAATAAAAACTGAAACAATGAAATGCAACGAAGGTTCTAAAAAGTTGAAGAGGTAGCAAACAACGAGTAATAAATAAAAAATAAACAAATATTAATCTTTTTTATTTACTTGTTTGCCTCAAACAATGCTAATCTGAAAGTGTTTAGGCCTTAAAACAGTGGATACATTTCTTTGTGCTCAGAAACATATGTAGATATGTATGTATGTATGTATGTGCATATATATGTATGGCTATACATATGTGTGTATGTTTTAATATATCTTCTTGTATTTACACTGTTATTTCCTATTTAGACAAATGTATATTTTGCCAGGCACCAACTATAGCATCACATACGAGTGTGTGTGTGTGTGTGTGTGTGTGTGTGTGTGTGTGTGTGTGTGTGTGTGTGTGCGTGTTGGCAATTTTCTATAGGTTCCATTGTTAAGCGCTGCTGCTCCTCTCACTGATGGGCCTTTCAGGGGTTGGGAAATGGCTTTTAGCATTATTGCTTAACGGTGAGTTAGGCAGCTGCGCCTAATTATATGCTTAGGTAAATTCCTTTTGTCTGATTATTTAACGTTGATGGCCATTTAGTAATGTATCTTTTTCAAATATAGCTGCTGCGTACAGGCTTTTGCATTCATGCATGCGCTCTTACATTGATACAGCTCGTATATGTGCTCGTATGTGTGTATTCGGCTGAATGGCAACCTTCGTCGGTTATTGGCCTCATATGGGTTACACAGCAGTAATCAAGATAATAGTGGGATACACAGAGGACAATAACAACAAAATAGTGAATGTAAGAAATATGAATTTTTGAAGGATTGCTGTTTTGTTTATTAAAAAAAAATAATTCATTAAAGAAGAAATCGACTTAACGGTATGATTCATAGGTAAACAAAATTATTTTAAATGAAAGTTCAATAAAGAAGATATCAAATTCTGAGTAAAATTAAAAAAAAATACGATATTATTATTTTAAGTTAAAATTAATTAAAAAAATCAAATTATGTCTATAATTAAAAAAATATATTGTAGTATTTTAAATAAGAATTCATTAAAGAAACAATCGACTTAACGCTATAATTCATGAATAAATAAAATTATCATTTTAAATAAAAATTCATTAAAGAAGAAATCAAATTATGAGTACGATTTAAAAAGATATAAAATTATCATGTTAAGTAAAAATTCATTAAGGAAAAATCGTTTTCATTAAAAAAATGCATTAAAACAGAAATCGACTTAGCGGTACAATTCACATATAAACAAAATTATCATTTTAAGTAAAAATTCATTAAGGGTGCTACGCAACTGAAATTCATATAAGCAACAATCACAGTTGGCTAAAAAGTTTTTAGACACCTTCGTGAATTGACCTCTACTTGACTAGCAGCTTAAGGCATTTGTCTTAATTTTAAATATCCAGCAATCGGATCCAGAGCCTATTTACAATTCTCTAAACAACATTTTTCCCCCACTACATTTGTTATCACAGCTATGCGATTTAAAAAAAAAATTATTATTTGAATAATCGTAAAATTTTTTAGTAATTCATAAAAACCTTCAGCTTTTCTCTACGACTTAGAAATATTTTTAGGTACATATATTTATATATGGCTTTTATTGTGCGTTTGGCCAAGCCCTCCTATTTGTGGATCCTGCTTTCTTTTTTTTCTTTTTTCCTGCCAACGGAGTCACATAAATCAAAATGCCTTCAAATGTCTGTAAACATTCCATTGCGTACCCATTTCTTATTTTAGCAGTCTTCTAATACCTCCAGCGCCACCCTAAAATATTACTCTGTTAGCCTTATCCCCCAAAAATTTCCCGCATCGACTACCTACTTAATCCCACTTGCATGAGCAATACACTTCTCCACTTTTTCCTTAGCATTATTTCACTTTCAGTGACAACCGCAATTCCTTAAAGACAAATCAATTATTATTGCTGCAGGCTTCTCCCTAGCTGATAAATCAGCCTCAAAGCAGCGTTAAATACTCACCACATATCTGCAATGAAAAACCAATATTTTTTCAATCTACTACATACAATACTTTTTCTTTCCTACCCCCAACCACTTTCGTAAGCCACAAAAGCACAATGTGGCATGCATAAAAGTGTCAACAAAAAATAATCTATTCACATACGATAAGAAAAGAATATGACAACGGCAGATTAAGTGAAGTTTGTGTCGCCTAAGTCCCTACCAAAGTACGCATTACTCATACGCCCCGGCAACTGCCGAGTAGAGGCGCGTGTGCTTGCGTGTGAAAGTTATCGCTGCTACAAGCTGTTAACAAAAGCAAGACACCGCACTGTAAGACGATGTGCGACAGAAAGTGTGGTTAACGAGAAAGACGACAACAAACATTGTAAAGGTGCTTCGACAACTTCTAACAAGAATAATGACTGTAATATACTTATGAGTAGTACAGAGGCAGTAGTAGGCGAGGTAGAAAAGTGTATACAAGCAGTGTGTATAAAATAAAATATGTAACCAAATTCAGCAGAAGCAGCGTGAAAGCAGGCATGCCAAATTTACTTATATATACCTACTAATTTTTTTTATGTAAGCTTTGTTTGAGCGCATATGTTTCTATTGACTATTAGAACGAGTATCTGCATGTGTTTATTATAAGCCTCCGTATTAGAAAGCTGAAGAAAATAATAGAAAAGTAAAGCAGTGTCCCTTATGGTACCATTATTCACATCAGAAAGGTGGGTAAGGTATGTAGAATAAGAATGGAAAATATTTGAGCAAGAACGCAATATAATAATACCGCATTAGGAATGGTGAAGCGCAGCGTATTTGTGTAAGTAAGGAAGTCACGAAGATGAGCATGTAGCTGTTTGCTAATATACATACATAGCGATGATGCGATCGATTTGTAAACTAATTTTTCAATGGTTCGCTGTACGCATTTGAATACAACTCTAAAAGTTGTGGGAATCCCACTATGAGATTCTCAGCGAATATCGAGCTTAGTCTCAGCTGTTAATAAACAAAAACACGAAAAACTGAGGGCGGTATTTTTCAAAAATGTCAAAAAAGAATTTTTACCAAACAACCAGGTATTTTTTCAAACAAATATTTAAAAAAAGTTTTTCAAAAAAACAGTGTTTGGTCAAAATTTTTGGAAAAACATTTGTTTACATAGGTATATTTAAAAACAAATTCACATATATTTTCAAAAAAAATCTCTAATACATATATATTCATATTTTTTTTAAAGAAAAATTTTTTCTAAATATCTTTTTTTTATAATTCGAATTGCTATGGGAATCCCACTATGAAATTTTCAGCGAATATCGAACTTAGTCTCAGCTTTTCATAAAAAATACAAAAAACTCTAAGGGCGGTATTTTTCAAAATAGACAAGACTTTTCTTGAAACAAAATATAAATATACATATATATAAAAAAACAATTTTTTAATATAAATAACAAAAACACAATCAGATATTTTTCACAGAAATATTAAATTAAATATTAAATTTTTTTGTGGTAAAAAAATTTGTATTACATATATATTTTCAAAACTTTTTTTTTCTAAATATCCTCTTCTTATAACTCGAATTGTTGTACGAATAACAGGGAATATCGAGTTTAATCTCAACTACTTACAAAAAACAAAGAAACAAATCGGAGATCCGTGTTTTATTAATATAACGAACAAAAATTTTTCTAGCAGAATTTTGAACAAAAATAATTAATTTTTTGAAAAAAAAAATTACAATATTATTAAAATTTTTTTGCTCAATATTCTTTTTTCAAAGAATTTTAGTTTTTAATATATATATATTTTCTTAAAGAAAAGATTTTTACCAAAAATTTGCAACAAAAAAATTTTTTTTTCTGGTTTTTTTTCCAAAAAACTTGTTTATTACAATAATATTTTTTCTAAATATTTTTTGTTCTTAATTTTCAAAAACAAATTTTTGAAATACATTTTTACAAAGAATTTTTTGTTTAATTATTATATATTTTTTTTTAATACATTTTAATATAAATTATTTTTAATAATTTTTTTCGAAAAATTTTCGTTTTTAATAAATATACAAAATATATATATTTTTTTCAAATAAAATTGTTTTTAATACACAGAAATTTTTTTTAATATATATTTTAATATAAAATTAAAAAAAAATAATTTCTTTCAAAGAATTTTCGTTTTTAATATATATATTTTTTATCAAAGAAATGTTTTAAATTATATTTTATCCCAATACTATAAAAAGTTAATTTAGAAAAATGTGAAAAAACGAAGATATCTCACTTTAAAAACTCTATAGCCAAACTTTTCAACATTAAATGAATCTGAAAATTATGAAAATTTTTTTTAAATGTTTTCGGTTTACTTTTCTCAAACCTACAAACAAACCAATTTTCAGCAAAATTTACATCAATTGTGATATGGAATCACTCAAATTCTTAATCAGCCTTCTCAAATTTGCCGCCAGCAGGAGTGACTAAAGAATGCTGAAATTTGTTTTAGCATTAGAAACTCCCTCGATCATCTGTCAGAAACTCCCTCAATCGACTGCCAGAGCAATTTCTCAGAGTCAATATTCCCCCTCAAGTTTGAGGACCACGTATTCAAGAGCAGACCGGTAGGTAGCCAAGCGAACCCTCACACCCCATTTCAAGGCTGCATTGGTTAACCAGTTCCACAGATACGCAGTTTTCTGGAAATGCCCTTGGAAGATGGTCCTTAGCATTACACTGAATCCCCTCTTTGCACTTCCGCAGCTACTTAACCAATTATATGCAGCCACTTACAATTTCCTTATACCCCAACCTTTACTGCGCATTATCCCCCACCTTCATATTTCCCTCAACCTGCACTTCTCTAATGCCTTTGGTGCTCCAGCATAAACTAGCTACACATTTCATTTACATACATACAAATTCCTGCACGTGTGTACGTGGGTGCGCCTATTGAGCAGTCACAATACAAAAAAAAACTAAAAAATAAGAATAAGCTACTTTTTCCTCCTTTTCCACTAACAAAGGGTACGCTAAGTAGTTGCCGCTATGCTCTGACTAGTTCTTACTTTTCATGCATTCTAGCCTTTTGTGCGAAAATTTGGCTTTTGTTCGACGCCTTTTGTTCAGCCTATTTGTTGAAATCTTAGTTTTTGCCAACCCACCTAAGCTATTGGCACTCAACTCAGCTAAGCTCAGCAAAGCTCAGGTGTGGCCGCTGCCGCCTTTTTTTTCTTTTTGTGGCATAAGTTGATTGTTATTGTTACAGCGTAATACAAAAATTGGTTCAATGTAACAAAATTTGTATATTTTTCTTTATTTACTGGAAATTTTATTTCACTCACACACACACACACACGCACCCACAGGCACTCACACGTGGCTACATGCGTCAAATTGAAATTTCATTGTACTCTTAAATTTCACTGCTTCACCTCTGAACAAATCTAGTTACAGCTGGTGCTTGTGCTGTTGCCGTTGTGGTGTGAAAGCTAAAGCGCCTAAGAGTATGCAAAAGTTTAATTGAGTGTGCGAAAATTTCACGTTGATAGACTTACATAAGCAATGTGCGGTTATTTGGTTTGTGGCTGAGCGAGAGAGGGGGAGAGGGGGAGAGGTGCAAGGAGCGAAGTGTTGAGCCTGCAACAAGCACTAAGGGGGAGTGCAATTGATTTACCGTAGGTATGTGAGTGTGCATGTGTGTGTACGCCTGAAAGTTATAATGAGATTTTGTGGCTCTGAAGCGATCTCCGACTTTAATTAGTCGATGTAGTTTGGCAACATTGTTCGTATTGCTTCACATTTCATTTATTGTGCCACGTGTAAGATTTACTTAAATATATTTGTATGTGTATATATGGTAAATATTTTATACAGTTCCGAAAACTTTTGATTAACCTACGGCGTACATTTTTTCATTCTGGTTCTAAAAATTTTATTAAAATTTGCGAACATATGTGTGTGCGTATGTGCACATCTGTATTCGTCTTCTAAAATAACTCACATCTTTAATTTTTAACTCCTACTATTATAAACCCGCTAAATGAAGGCGAGTGTTAAATGAAAGCTGCTGCTATTCAAAACAAGGCTAGCCAAAAACTTATTTATATTTATATTTGCAATAATTAAAAAAAAAAAAAATTTTTTTAATTTTTACATTGGATGTTTATTTTTCAAAAATTTACTCTCGAACAGACCAGATTTTCCTAATAAAATTTTCAAAAATTTAACTGAGACTTGAGATACAAAAGAACTTGTTTCCCCCATTAAAATTCTTTACAAATAAAGGCACCTACAATTTTACACCGCCTTGGCACAGCAATTGGTTTTTTAAGAGAAGCTTTTTCATGGCAGAAATACAACCGAAGGTTTGCAAACAACTTTTCCTTTGACAAAAATATTTTCCTATCATTTGTTATGTAGTGTCAGCTTCGAATCTCGGCATTACCGAATGGTAATCAAGCACCAACTCACTCGACTACGGCGACTGCGGCACCACTACTTTCTCGAAAACCTGACTTGCAAGAGGACTCGCCTTGCGCTCAAATTAAATCAATTAAATCTTGAAACTTACACTACATTAAATTTATAAGCAGATTCCAAAAATTAAATTTCGGTCTTGAATAAGAGTTTCTGCTTGAAAATAAAAATAAGTAAAAAAATCACAATTGCATTTTAAATTTACGAAAATTAAAGCTAAGATTCAAAACAAGAAAATTGTTTTCGGCAAATTACAAAAATAATTTATTTTTTTTTTGTTTATTTGTTTTAAAAATTCTGTTCATGAAATCTGTCTTCCTTGATTAATTACAAATTTTACGCTTAAAGTATTTTTCATTTTATTAAAAAATATTATTTTTGTACAAAACGTTTTAATATTCGCACAATTTTTCTGCAAAAACTCTTTTTTCATCAAAATATGATTCTTAGTAAAAAAAAATGTTCTTTCTGAATAAAATTTTCTAAAAATTTGTAAAATAATTTTTTTCGGCACTATGCAAAGCTTAAAATTATTTTGCATGCAACTTCTGAAAAATGTTTACACAACAAAAGGAAAAATATTTTATTCGATCCACGTAATAACTTTTCAGAAGTTGCATGCAAAATATTTTTTTTTAACAATAATTTTTCAAAGGCTTTCATAAAATTTTGAAAATCAAATTTTCAAAATGATCAGAAAAAAACATTTTTTACCATTAAATTTTCCAAGGCTTCCATAAGAAATTTTTTTCATATTTTCGATTCAGTGTGAATAAATTGTTTCATTTATTTTTTTTACATTAATTGTACATAGACTTCCAAAAAACATTTTTTTTTTACTTTTTTCATTTCAATGGGCATAAAATTCTCAAAATGCTCGAAAGTATTTGTTTTACCATTAAATTTTCCAAGACTTCCAAAAAACTTTTTTTTCATATTTTCATTTTAGTAAGAATAAAATTTTTAAAATGCTCATGAATAATATTTTTTTTTAAATTAAATTGTCCTATATTTCCAAAAATCTTTTTCTCATATTTTCATTTGGGAAGAATTAAAATATTTAAAATTCTTATTCAAAAATGCTTATTTTAATATTTAATAATTTTTATTCGCATACATATTAAATTTTTATTGAAATCGGACGAACGGCTTAAAAATAAAAAAAATTAAAAAAATATTATAGTTGGTAGAGCACCCAACTCTAAAATTTTGCCGTATAAGGAAAAATTCTGAAGCCCTTCACACATGCTATTCTTCGTGATATTTTTCATAAAGCTTTCTAGCCAAACTCACTATTACAACGGAAGATGTTCTCTAACTAAATGCTTTAGCATTTAGTTTTCGAGTGTCATGCCATGAACTGTGCATTCCACGAAAATCTCTTCATAACGTCCATGTGTACGAACTTACGGTATGCGAAACTGAGAGTTAATTTTTTTTTTTTTTTTGTTTTAGGCACACTTTAAATAAACAGAAAAAATTAGCTCAGTCACCTCCCATAAATTATTAAAAATTTCAAAATATTTTAAGTGCTGCCATGCTAATCAAAAATCCCCTTCTCTTCTCTTTACAGCTTGCAGACATTTTCATCATAGCATCAGCAAAACTCTACCCAGACATACGAGCATGCGAAATCAACAGGTACGTTAAAAAAAGAAGAAACAAATTTAAAAGCAAAATATATGTAAATTACTTAGGCCTTTTAATCTTCCAATTCCTTTAAAGGCCACAGCATTTCAGAGAAATATTTTGCAAGTTTAGAAAACATGTAATAATAAATATTGAAAGAGGAAGTCCCATGCAAACACTGAAAATCTAAATTCAAGTGCTACAGACAACAACAACGCTTTATATATTCTCATATGCCCGCCTGTTTGTACAGATATACAGAAGCAAACAGTAGAATGTCGTTCTTGAAAGCAATCGCTTCCGTTCACTCTCGCACAAACGCTGACTCACACCTGCACCGATGCTCTTCGCCTCCTTTCACACAACCATTGACTGTCGATGCTCCGTTCGGTTGCAGGAAGTGAAACAATCACACTGCTGACAAACGCAAATATATTCACTTTAAAATATAGCAAGCATATACATGCACACATGCGCCCAACTGTGGGTAAATGCTAATATATCCTCCTATATTTTGCTCCTATGCAAGTACTATAGCATAAGACTGCATGCATACAGGGTGCTATATTTCTTGAGTTTAGAATTTGAAATATGAATTTTTGTGATATTCGCAGCTGAATTGGCATTCGTGTTGGGTCAGGGATTTCGTTGAGCAAAGCTAAAAAAATAGATTGAAATAAAATATTCGAAAATCGAATGATTGGTCAAACTATATAAACGGGCACATGGAAACTGTGATTGGGCTCCATTAGACATTTAGAGTACTTTTTTTACTTATTTATGTAGTACAAGGTAAGACCACAGTCGTTTAAAAGTACTTCAATCTATATAAATTTTCACAAGAATTAACTTAAACCGCTAAAAATAAATGTTACCTAACCATTTAGAGACAATTCAAGTGCCGTAACTAATCAAAATGAACTCAAAATTTATACTGACTAAATGGGATACTATAAAACAAGTTGTGGAAGTCATTTAAATTAAATTTTTTTCCAAGTTTAATGCCAAGTTTTACTCTTTCCAACGAAAAAAAAATGCAAAAATATTTATGCGTCATTTATTTATTCCAAACGCTAAATGTAACGCCCTGTACATCCGTATCCGTGTTGTAGAGCGTTGCGCTCACGTACAATATTGCAGATATTTCGGAAAATCAAGAATGCCCACCTGCAGTGCTTTAGATGTTTGAAAAGTTTCGCCTATTCATACATAGGACAGACATTCAGCACCTACAATGGCCACAACAAGCTGGGAAAAAACAAAGGTTATTGCATTGGAAATTTGTTTTTAAAAATCTAGTAAATTATTGCAGAAAGGCAATTTCAATTGCGTATGATCACAAAAGAATTACAAATAAATTACCTAAAAACTTCCTACGGGCTATGACAATTTTTCAAAACTCTGCTGTGCTTAGATATTTACTGGCAACAGAGTGGCTACTCTTTTTATGTATCTTCTCATATATTTGTATATATTCACATTTTCTTGGAGTCAGTGACGGCAATTCAATTTTTTTTTCTTCATTTAAAATTTTTTCAAAATTTTTTCAAACTCTCAGATGTGAAATTATTCCATGTGCCACCTGCTGGTGATAGATAGCACAGCAACAGAAAGACCACCTTTCTGAAAAAATCCCAAGTAGTATTAGACTTGGCCCCTAATAAAATAGAATAGAATAAAATAGAATAGAACTGCGGTTTCCACTTCGACCTCCTGGCCTTCTGTACTCTCTACTCATAACAACACCTTATTCAAACCCAGTTCCCTTACTATACTTAATATACAGCTGGTTTGGGCTGAGCGTCTATGCCTTTCTTCTGGCTGCAATTGGCCGAGATGTCTCATCCATCTCTGCGTTGTAGCGCTACATTCAAGGAGAAGGTATATTAGAGTATCCTGGGACTGACCGCAGAAACGACAAGTATCAGTGGTCCATATCCCAAAGACTTACGAAATTTGCAATGGCCTGTGAGAATGCCCGTGTACATTCTCAGTTTATCTTTGGAGAGGATTATGAGACCCGTTTTGATTGTACCTCCCAGTAAGGACTTCGCTTGGCGTAGCCTCATAATTTGGTGCCAGCTAACATTTCTTAGACGGCAGTAAGAAGTCGTCCATCATAGCCCTGTAGTCCTGAACGCCAGACCAGATCAGTGCCCCAAAAATGAAAATTTTGCTTATAGACGTAACCGCTTAAGTAAAAATGCGACTCGTAGCTTATGATTATTTTGGACACAAAATCCTACTTGGCTTCATAGTAATTCACAAGCGCCTGATGGTCAAGCATTAACTGGTTCACTGTTTGTACTTGGTGTGGGAATACTCGCTGTAGGGTCCGCCTGGTAATGCCCAATTGAGCGGCCCGTCATCTGATTGATGTTTCTTTGCTCACAGACACAACTTTCTAGGTTGCACGAGTAGTCTGGTGACCCACGCTCTGCAACGGCCTTAGTCTGTTAGAGCCAAGCAGATAAGTGCCGAAGTGCTTGCCCAGCTAGCGCGAAACCATTAGGAAATCGACATCGATATTCATGCTACGCCAACACCTTCGTTCGAGTATTTTTCTACAAATAAAAATACGCGATTTTTAAGAAACCATTGCTTGTTTATTACTTGTCGCTTTAAAATGTTTGGTTCGGTTCCGCTTCAGCTTCTTCAGCTTATCCAAAAATCGGTTAGGTGTTAAACCCCTGTCGGACACCTTTTTTAAAACCTTCAATTGGGCACCCGGGTTCGACATTTTTTCGTGATTCGACGTTCCTTTTTAATAGGTTATATCCATAAATCGATATGAAATTAAATTTTAGAAAGCTAACTGGAAACTATAGTCGCTAACTCTAATAGAAATATATTAAATTCACGTCCAAAGTCGATAAAGTCTGGCCTGAAAAGTCGCTTTGCACTCTTAAAGCAATGGGCATGGCGTATAAGTAACGCAAATGAGAAATTACCTCTTTGCCGAAATAAAATTTAGTTAACTACCAACAGCAGTCAGCGCACGCTTCCCTCCCCCAATAGGTGTACCCCATACCGCTTCGCTCGAAAACAAAACCTGTCATTAATCGAAATCACTTGCCATTTGCACACAAAACCTCCCACACAAGCGCATTGCTGTGCTGGTACACAAACACTTGCCCGCAAATGCTTTTACACGTAAATAAATCACCCACACATTACTAAAAAAGAAATATCGTAGTGTGTACAGGTGTGTGTGTAAGTAAGTGAGGGGGCGACGAAAACAATGTACAATGATTCGAATTGTAGTTTAGTGCTGTAGAACAACGTAGATGGTTTTTGTATTTCGATTTCACCTCCATATATTTTTCCCTCTTTCGTTAACCTCTGCCCTATCGTCGATTACAATGCACGCGCAAACACAACTTTGAGTCGGTGTGGACATTATATGCGTTGTACTGTACCAGCTTCCCATGAGTATCCGTGTGATATGAGAGTGTGTTAGGTGTGTGCGAGTTTGTTGTCATTTATACGCCCGCCCTCTCGGCCCCCCACAAAAAGTTCATTGGTATTCATGCGACTGTGCATTTGTTACACATTCATAGTTGCTGTTGCTGATTGTAATTGTATTGGTAATTGTACTAATAGTGGTTGTGTTATCTTTACTGTCAGTTACTTAGTTTGCAAATGTGTGTATTGTTGTATGTGTAGTGTGCATTTATCTCTCGTCTGTTCGATTGTTTGTTTATTCTCTATGTCCGCTTGTCCACCTCTTAATAGTTCACGCTTCAACAAATAAATATTTACTTGCTTATTTGTTCATCCGTACTTTTCTGCGCGGCTGCTGCTTATCCTGTCCATTCAGATTGTATCTCTTCTAAATAGGACTTCCACACAACTCACAACTTTCCGCTTATCGTTTGTCCCATTTTTTCGCAATATTTTTCCAACAACTTTCAGCTTGTTGATCGCTTGTGTTCTCGATTGTCATGCGAAAAACTTTATTGTGCTTGGTGTGGTTGTATTGTAGTCGCATAGATGTCAACCACAGATCCTTTCGGTCAATATTTTTTTTTTTTTTTTAATTTTCACTCTCGGCAACTTTTTCCATCAGTATTTACGAAAAGCTTTCGTTTATAATTGAGTAATTTGTTGGGTTTGAAATGGTCATATGTACGTATTTTTATGCGTTTGAACGCGTGAACTGGCAAAAATAAATACGCACACAAACAATTTTTTAATGCTGAAAGTGGAAATGGGAAATATTTAAATTTGGAATTCGATAGATGAATGGTTAAGAGATGAAGCTTTTCCATATCCGGCCAGGGGTGCCTGCACTCATATGAAGCCAGTTTTAGTAAGAAACATGGATTAAAAATTAACGGTTTACTTAATATAAAATAAAATATTTGATAATATATAAAGAAATTAAAATTTGAAGAAAAATGAACTCTAAAATAATAATTTCAAGCATAAAATTAACAACAACAACAACTTTGTTATAAAGTTATTACATAAACTAAATTTGCGCTTCAAATCTTTAGTATCACAGATTTTGTAGTTTTTTCTCTTAAGTAATGCTTTAAATGTAAAATTTTAAGAAAATATGCATAGTAAAATTACATTTCTGAATATTTTTTAAATAAATAAAATAAAAATTGTTTGCAATCAAAAAAATTTCTACGATAAAAAAGTTTGCGATAAAAAAATTTACGATAAAAACTACGATAAAAAATTGTACGATGAAAAAATTTTGCGTTAAAAAATCTTTCCAAATTTTTTAAACATAAATAGAATAATGCATAATGTTTACAAATTTTGCCTAATAATTTTCTAATTTTTTGTTTGGAAATTAAAAAACATTTTAATATTTAAAAAAATGTTTGCGACCGTTTGTGTTTTCATATTTAAAAAATGGTTTTGTTAAAAACTTTCGCTTTCAAAGTTTTAAGATTCAAAATTTATTTATTTCCTAGAAAATTTTCCAAACAGTATCGGTCAAATTACGAAAAATATTAGAGAATGCTGACTTCATATTAGTATTTAGAAAACATTTAAGTTTTTTTATGAAAAATGAAATAGCTTGAAAACTGCAGTGTTAAAGAGTTATTACATATTTTTTTTAGAATGGCTAATTTTGAATTTGATCTCATTATGGGAAAAATAATACTTTAATACAGAAAAATTTTACAAAAAACCCCGAAACTATAAAAAACAACAAATTTTAGTATACTTTTGAAACCCAGTTTAATTTTTAATTATTTTTAATAATTTTATTTTATTTCAGTAAGGGAAAAATAAATGAAAAATTAAAGAATAAATCAAAAACAAAATTTGGTATTTGCGAGAAAACCTGAAAATTAAAAATTAAAATTAAAAAAATTTTGGTATATTTTTAAACGCTATTTCAATCTTAAATACTTTTAATAATTTGAATTTGATTTTAGTGAAAGAAAAATAAAAAAATTTTGAAGAGAAATTAAAAAAAAGAGTTGGTATTTGCAAGAAACAACGAAAATATAAAAAAAAAATTATAGTTTTAAGTATTTTGATTTCTGTAAGGAAAAAATAAAAATATGTTATCCAAACAACGATAGAGTTCGTATATATGAATTTTTAAATTTTATTTAATTTTATAATTTAATGAAATTTAAATTGTTTTATGAAATAATTTGTATCTTAAGCAAAAGATAAAAGAACTTTAGTATATTTTTAAAGGCTATTTAATTTTAAAATATTCTGAATAATGTAAATTTTATTCCAGTAAAGGAAAAATAAAAAACTATTAAAGAGAAATTTAAAAAAAAAATTTAGTATTTGCAGAAAACTAAGAAAATAAAAAAACAACAAACTGAAGCATACTTTTGAAGGCCTAAATAATTTTTAAATATTTTCAATAATTTTAATTAGATTTCGTAAGGGAAAAATGAAAAAGAAATTAAGAAAAATTCAAAAAAAGTATTTGGTATTTGCAAGAAAACACGAAAATATAAAAAAATAACAAATTTTAATATACTTTGGAAACCCATATACAATTTTTAATAATTTCAATTTGATATCAGTAAAGGAAAAATAAAAAAAGGAAATTCAAAAAGAAAGTTTTGTATTTGCAAGAAAACGCGAAAATATAAAAAAAATGTAATATATGCACATACTTTTGAAACCCTCTTTCATTTTTATATTTTTAAAATTTTAATTTTGTTTCAATAAGTAAAAAATGAAAACTTATTTTAGATCATTTTAAAAAGAAAGTTTTGGTATTTGCAAGAAACCACGAAAATATAAAAAACCAAAAAACTTTAGTTTAGTCTTAAATATTTTAAATAATTCGAATTAGATTTCAGTAAGGGAAAAACAAAACAAAAATTAAGGAAAAATTCACAAAACAAAAAATATTTGGTATTTGCAAGAAACAACGAAAATATAAAAAACAACGATTTTTAGTTTCAAATATTTTAATTAATTTCAATTGGATTTCTAGCATATTTTTTAAATTCTATTTAATTTTTTAATTTAATGAAATTTTAGTTTTTTTACGAAAGAATTTGTATCTTAAGCAAACAAATATTATTAAATTAAAAAACATATTTAGAAGTAAAATTTTTTATTTTAACACCAAATTTTGTAAATAAAATTAATTTTTTTTTTGTTTTTTATTCAACCCTTAAAATCTATTTCTTGTGTTTATATATAATTTAGATTTTGTTTTTAATTTTTTTTTAATTTTTCGTAAAATTTATTTTTTGTAACACAAATTTAAATTTAAGCAAACAACGGAGCTAACTGCTTTTAAATATCCGGGTCCTTGCGCTAATCCCACGCAAGAGCAGTTGCAGGCAAGCCAAAGTTTTGCTGGAATTTCATTAAACAAATGACGAGATCTGCATACAACTCAATTTAACTAACATACATACATGCATACACACACACATGCATGCCTGCATAGTAAAATTAGCCCACTAAAACCTATTCGTTAGCTTAGATCCTTTGCCCATAAGCTGCGGGCGGACCCTCATGAAATCCGCTTACAACTCAATTTGTACATAAAACTTTATTAAAACAACCCGTCACCTTTAATTAACTTACATGCAAACATGCGTACGTGCATACATACAGACATATATCCTATATACCAAAGAAATAAATTTAGATTTGCCCTGCTATATACGAGTTTATGGATGTTCATGCGAGGGTTGATCTCTACAAAGACAACAAATAGTAGCAGGAAAGTGACAATAAATATAATTTTGCACAACTGCTATAGCAACATATACATACACACCGGTATATGTGTGTGCAAGAGTGTACGCTATATACACAAGAGTTTAAGAGTGTGCGCGTGTGGCGAAAATCATTCGTAGCTGGCTCATCTGGCACTCAAACTAAACTAGTTGGAGCCAACTTTGAGACATTGGGCAACTTGTTAATGCCCGTATTAATTTTCAAACATCTTCATTCCAGCGCTGCTTAAGCTGCGTTGTTGTAGTCTATATGCACTGCTGCTTAGCTGTTGATGCCACAACTTTGCGGTGTCTACATAGCCTACCGTTGTTCGTTGTTAATTTCAGACTCCTTAAAATGGTATTGTCGTTGGTTGCTTGTTGGTATTGCTGCCATTTCATTGCAAAGGTCAACAAGTAATGCGGGCGATCAGGTTTCAGCGCCAACCATTCGCTATACAGAAAGGAGAGGGAAGTGAGAAAAGCAGAAGTCAGCGCAACTGAAAGTAATCAGAAGCTGGAAGTTAGCGTACAGACACAAATATATATGCATGAATGCATAACTGTTTGTGTGTAGAAATAATTTACAGTTCTCTTCTCGTCTTAGTTGGCAAATACATGTTTTACAAGTAGAGTTCGCTTACTATTTCTCATCCACCTTCCAGCGCACTCAACGGTAATTTTTCACCTTCAGTCCATACGCCACAATTTCAGCCACGCCATCGTCCATTCATTTACTCATTCATTCATTCGTTCATTTGTAATATTTTATTCGTGCTCGGATGGTTTTCCGCTTGCCTTCCTTTACTAGTAAACGTACCATGGAGGTATGAGTAGATTTGTAAGTCTGTAGATACCTTCCGCTGTTTTACTTGACTATCCAACTTTAGCAGCAGTCATTCCACTCCTTTCTACCAATTTATCATTGCCACTGCATCTTCTCATTGCTACAGAAACTGCTTATTTTCGGCCAGTCCACAACGAGTTGTTAGCTACCAACACCGCACTTGCTTGCTGGCGGACTGGCCGCTGCTGCTGCTACTGGTACTTGTGCTACTGCTCGTCGTCCTTGATGGCCTTTGCGTTTTCATATTAGTGCAGCCATAAAATGAACTGACAGCCAACTGATGGTCACAATTATGGCACAAGAAGGGCGCAGCACTACCGATAGCATGCAGCATGCAGCATACAGTAGGCAGGAAATGAGTTCAACTGTAAAGGAACTGTGAAGACCACAGGACAGCAGCTTCGCTACTACTACTTCTTCGGCACTGCCCTTGCTGTCCATACAAATTTTCGTTTCCGCACCAGCGATGCGCACTTAAACTGAATATGGGTTTATAAAACCCACTCAGGTGGCATGCGAAATGGAAGTAGGCTACGCACTGTGGCCCTTTTGAAATATCCATTAGCTCGTACACGGAAATTTTTGGTGGTAGTTATAGGTTATAGGTTCTCATCAGCCGCCTGGTATCTTTTTTGGAATCCCACACCACACCACACAACATTATTTTACTGCTACTCTAGGCTGAATAATGTTCACTAATTTTGCCGGTTTGCGCTCTGAAGCACAAACATTTCTTATTGGTTTTCGGTGCCACAAGCAGCAGAAAAAAATTGCCCTACTGTTGTTAGATAGAGCATTCCAATAGTCAGTTATTTGTTTGTGCAACTATCGCTTCCGCCTCCAGTTTCGTGGCGTTTGTGCTTGCTGGCTTTTAGAATTCATCAATTTTCCTTTAACGTTTTGTTTGTATCTGTCACGTGCACGTTTTTTGTGTTGAGCAGCAGGTGTTTACTCAACTCGGTTTTCTCAGAAAAATCGAGGCTGTGGGTGTAACAAGAAAATGGTTAATTTTTAGAATTGAAGTAGAAAAAGTGAAACTCAGTAGGGGAATATGCAGCTGAGTCATATTTGCTTATTGAGTAGGTTCGCTAAGTAACGCAATGATGGCTTAGAACAACCATTTGACAGTTAGTGATAGAACAAATAAGCTGGTATTTCATACTTAAGGTGGGTAAAATGAATTCGGTGGACGAGGGTATATTTTTAAAACGTACCGCTTTTCACAAGGATGTTAGCTTACCAGGTTTGCTATTTAGATATGGTGCAAAAGAAAATTGTGAGGGAATTTTGGCTGCTACTTCAATTGAGAGATTCGGCAACCGAATTCTGCACCATCACTTCACATGTATGCACACACTTGTTCAATCAGTCGTTGTTCAGACGGCAATGAAGTATCATTGCTTGATTTTTTCGTATATCACTAACATAAGCTAAATTTTATTGAACACATTCCAAGTGACGTCAGCCCATCAGCTGATTCTGTTCAACTCGCTGAGAGCCGAATAAAGGTCTGCTAAATAGAACAAATCTAAAAATCTTTTCACCTTGGTTCCAACCAGCTCTAGGAAGAATAAATCATTACTCGAAGTTTTCTTTGATTTAGGTGAAAATGAATCAGCTCTAAGAGTAAAGGCGAGTCAACTGTCGCATTTATAATATCGAAAACAATGCAGAGTGAAAGTATGCTTCTTCCAGTTTGTAACGTTTTTAAATTTAGAAATGCACGTCTTGCGTTGTATGAAGTTATCGAATCTGTGATGTTTACAAATCTGAGTGCAAAACGAAGATATTTCTTTTTAATAGGTTCAAGTCTATTGATATGGCACTGATGAAATGTCTTAATTCGTGTCCTCCCTGATGTGACATAGGGCCTCTATAAAAAGCTTCCAACGGTCAGGATGCCTTAAGTTTTTTTCGAGAGTTCTCTTTTATGTGCACCTAGGGCGTCCATTTTTCTACTGCCTTGCGGGTTCCAATCGAGTGCTTGCCTGCATATTTCTGTGGGATCCTTTCGAAGAGTATGGCCAATCAACCTCCACTTCCTCTGCTTTATTTCTGTCTGGATGGGTAACTGCCTACAATTCGCCCAAAGTTTGCGTTACGAGCTTTTGTGATTCTGCTGTGTAAGTCGTCTGCTGAACCTCCGCGCGTAGAAATTATACTTCCCAAGTAAGTGAAGTTGTTGACATTTTGAATACTGAAACTCATAACGCTAAAGCTACTGCTTGGTTCCGCGACAATTACTTTAAGCGGCTTAGTTTTTCCCCATTATTCTTCAGCCCGACTTTCTTTGATTCTTCTACCCAAGCGTCGCGCTTCTTCAACATGTCGGAGTGTTTTGTTGACATTAGACAGATGTCATCGGCGTAATTTAGGTCTTCAAGGTGTTCGCTGAAGTTCCATTGTATGCCTGTGCGGCATCCGTCTACAGATCTTGAAACACGTCCTCGACCACGATTTGGAACAGCATAGGAGAAATCAGGTAATCTTGCCGAACACCAGATATAGAGTCAAAGGTGACCGACATCCATTATGTTGAACCCTGCATTTGAAGCTATCGTACTGAGATTTAATTAGCTGGATGATTTTCGGCGCAATGCCTCCACGATATAGAGCGTCCCAAATTGCATGGCCTCCAAATAAAGACTCCATACTTCAGTCGAAAGTTTTTACCTGCCGCTATTAGTAAAAACTTTTTCTACCATTTGCTGTTTCATCCTTCCCAGGAATACGGGTTGAATTATATGAAGAGGTAGATGTAGTTCTGTGGCACTACAACGGAGTATCGGTGTTGGCCGAATTCAGAATAGTGCGCCAGCTGTTTCTGCCCTACGCTCGCTGGTGCCAGTTAGAAATCGCAATAGCTGACAGGTCCTTCCAACGAAGATGTGGCCTTCCTCTGCCTCGTCTTCTGTTTTGGGGTACCGTATCGTAGATTCGCCTTGCTGGAGCGTCTTCGTTCATATGGATGGCATAGCCAAGCCAGCGTAGTCGCTGTATTTTTGTACGCTTAGCTATGTCCATATCCCTATGTAGCCCATATAGCTCGCTGTTCCCAAAGATCAGTTGACCAAAGATATTACGGAGAATTTTTCTCTCGAAGGCTTCGAAAACTTTATCATTTGCTGTTGACATGGTCCATGCTTCATCGCCATATAGCGGGACGGAAATGATGCGCATTTGGTAGAGTGTCAGTTTGGTTCTTCGTGGGAGAGCTGTACGCCTTAGTGAGCCCAAAGTAACATCTGTTTACGCGAGTTATTCCCCGTTTGATACTCAAGTTGATATCGTTGTTTATGCTGGTCCCAAAGTAGACAAGATGTAAAGAAGTACTGCGCGAAATTTCAAAGTTCTAATAAATTTTCTGTAAAATTCTCTGTAAAAATTAAAATAAATAATTAACCCTATTTGGGTATTTAACTGAGCTCCTTCTGCTATTTGTGGTGTGAATCTTGATGTTATTTCACAAATAGTGGGGCCTACAGTTTTAAACCGACTTCGAATGGCAAATTTTTTATGACTTGCATTTTCGTGGCACAAATACACTCGGAGATTTGTCATTGCCCGAATTGGGTTCCTTGCAATCTTTGTCGAAGAAAATCCTGCCAGGCTCTGAAATCTGCGCAAAGCCAATTTCTTCTAAGCAAGCCCATGGCCCGCCGTATTATTAAACTGAACAAAGCATTTTTTTTTTTTTTTTTTTTGTTTTTACTTCAAGAAATCAGGCTTGCATATGTCGCACTTGCACACATCTCTGCCTTTCGCGTATTTAATTAAGTAACCGCTGTTTCAAAAATTGCTCTTTTTCTGACTCATATACTTGTGCCACCAGCTGTGCTTATTAACCACCTTTTTGGTTTTTTCTTTTATATTCCCTCCGCCACTGTTTTTCTATGCCGCCACACCAATGCTGGCTTGTAAACATTTCTCTTTCTTATTGCTCACTCACTCTTTTTTGCCTCACACTCCTTCCAACGGCAACTTGTTGCTCAATATGCTCCCCCGTTCGGTTTTTCCATTTATTTTCATTTTATTTGATTGCATTTACCCCAATTTCTGTGGCCCGTGAAATTGCCATCTCTCCGTCCATTTCTAACATTTCATGCTTTTTATTAATTTAGCCATTTTGCGTCTACATTTCCTTCGATTTGTTTTTCTCTCTGTCTCTCTTCATTCATATCACGCCCCTTGTTGCTTTTGTTGTCGGTGTTATTTCATAAATATTTAATTCGTGCGTCACAATATGTGGCGCCGCCGCCGCCTCCTATTTCTGACAGTCAAATCTAGATGCCGGCTGAGTGCCAGACTTCATCGCCATTGTATGTGGGCCGTTTCGTGTGTCCAGAACTTAATACTTTCCACTATGGCGAAACGTATTCCTTTTTCTTGTTCCAGCTGTTGGCACTCTGTCGCTAGCTTTCACAGGGTGTGCATGCGACGTGCCTATATTTGTGCGTATGTACATATTCCCATTTCAGGCGTTGGGGCTTCACTTTAATCCGCTTGGGTGTTGTTTTCTGCAGTAAAAGCAGTCTTTTATCGTTGTGGTAAATTTTTTTTTTTTTTTTGTATCAACAGCTGGCTTTGCATTTCACGCAGCCCCTTATTTTGTTGGACATTTAATAACCAGCAATTTGGTTGTTTTGGGTAATATATATGTAATTTTTTTTAGTTGGTTTTACTTTATGGATTGCTCAGGCAGTGGAAATTCATCACTTAGAATATCAAGCCTTTGAGTTTGAAAGCTGTAAGTGAAATAGGGGCGTACATGGAACGCACGAACAATGACCGCCCGCAAAAAACCTTGACCCCTTATAATGCGCTGTTTTCAAAAGCACGAGAACGCCCAAGAGTGCAGTGGCTAGACCAAGTCATCATCAAACTGAAAAAGATGCACCTAAAGAACTGAAAGAAAATAGCCAAAAATTGTGACGCTTGGAAGAAAATAGCTACTGAAGCTAAAGCGCACCCCGAGCTGTCACGCTGCTTGATATTGATGAAGTGAAATATCAAATTTCGAAAACTAATTTTACCAAAGACATAACAAAAAATTTACTGAAGGAAGCGTAAGCTATTTATTTCTTTTTTTTCTTTTTTATATGTTTTTTTTATATTTTCCTTTCACAATATCACTCATTTCATTTTTCATTTTTTTCTTAATATCTCAAAAATATTGCGTCAAATTTTCAAGTTGATCGCAGGAAAATTGATGAAGTTATGAGTATTTGAGCATTCGTGGCTGCAGGCCGGTTTTCTGTACCTACTCGACTTTAAAGCATTTTTCTGAAAGTTGCTATTTTTGATGCTTTGAGATTTTAGGCAGTACTTCTTCGTATATTTCACCAGGTACTTTTGGGAGCTTTTTTCCTCCTTTTTTAATAATTACGATTATTAATCCATAGCAGTAACAAATAAGGCGATTTTCTTCGTAACAAAAATCACTTTTTTGGCCTCCAAATGCTACAAAAATTTAAAAATCAAACAACAAATTTTTCTCTGCGCACTTTCGTTGGTTGTTTGAATGCGTCTCTCCTCCTATTTGTGGCGTGCATCTTGATGCTGTTCGAGGAACCAACAGTTTTATGCTGCCTTCGAACGAAAAATGGTTTTTCTATTAGGAGCTTTTTCATACAGAAATGCAGTCAGAGGTTTGCCAAGCATCGACTATTCTTTGAAAAGAAATCATATATCATTTCGTGTTTCATGCCCGGAATTTCGAACATGAGCACTACCAAATGGTAGTCACGCTCCTACTTACTCGACTACTGTAGCCACTGTTAAAAAAAAATCAATTTGTAAGCAATCATTTTTTTTCACCGCATTAACCTTACCCCTCCAGCCTTAACAAGCTATAAATTCCTTCATCTTAATATTCCCAACAATTTCAAAGTGCGTAAACAAACGCACTTTTCCCCCGCTGTAGTTATTAAATTGTTGTTTTAATTCGTTATTAATAACATTTCTTAGCCATCAATATTTCAACAGCAGCTCACAGAGTTCATGCCTCACGACAACCCTTAAATTTTGCGAGACTAACCAGACGTCTAGTTGTACACCTTCCGAGTAGCTCACTTTCACACTAAAATGACTGGCAACTCAATTTCACAATTAATTAAGTAAAAGACTTCACGCCTGAACGGCTATCAAAGTCAAAGTCACTTAAAACCTAATCAGATGCCCTGTCAGGCAGGCAGTCCAGAATATCTTCAACAAGAGCCAACAGCCGGGGGACCAAACACCTACGCCACAACTACAAGCTCACCAGTGACTTACCAAGAAACTTGAAAGAATTTGCGCTTAACAGCCTTGAGGCCAACATCAATACCACAACAACTAACCATAAATAAACGATGGTGAATGTATTTTATGAAATTAAAAGTAACAACTTCAAGCATAACACAATTTTGTATTGCACCCAATGCACACACTTTCGCTTATTGTAATCTTAAGTAAAATGAAAAGCAAAATAGTCGGAAAACGAACGGCTGGTAGCGCAAAAGGAAGTCAGCGCACCACCGCAAACTCGACGAAATTACGTTACTAGCGCGATTGCGTGCAAAGCCAGAAGGCAGGGCAATACTTATGCCGCTACCACTACAAGGAATACCGAGGTAATATACTAGGTATGCATCCATGCAATGTAGGCGGCAGGCTGATGACAGTCAATATTGCAGCTTACTTACTTTGCAGCGCTCAACTGCTTTGCGCTGTGGGTTAGTGTTGCTGCTAAAGGTGGCAGCAGTGACGTTAAAAGGGGCAGCCATTGCGCCATCAGATGCCAATAAAAGCAGCAAAACATTTAGATACGTGCACCTGCAATCGACGTCCTGTCTGGAAAAGCAGCAACACTTTGTAATATCGGCTTCGTTCTTCGTATCGACATAAGATTTACTTCAGTGACAACAGCATGAAACTAAGGACTTTCGCTTCATGTCCTTAAATACGGAACGTTGTCATTGTCAGCGATGGCTTTTGTGTGTACGTTTTTGTGTGTACCCAACAAGAATAAGTACAAGAATGAAAGATATACATTTCAGTTTTCTATGTTTGTTTTTTTTTTTCGATTTATTTATTTTCATTATTTATTCGTAAGCTGTCAGTCACTTTTATAGATATTTACATATTCTTAATATTGAGTAAAATTTTTATACGGACGTTCACTCAACTGACTGTTTTATAGCATCTTTTTGAAATGGCCCATTTAGGAACACTTACGTTTCCAGTCTGTACTACTTGATTATCTTTTAACTCATATCAGCTGTCCAGAATTGAAAAGAATTTTTTCTTTTAAGCAAAAATTAATCTTGCCTAATATTTTGCGCAGTTTATATACCGCCTATAGTTTTTTCCAACTAAAATAGTTAGCTTAACAAAGAATTATACTTATAAAAATAAATATAATGAGAAATATTAAGAAATTCTAAAGAAGTTCGCTGAAAAACATTTTTATGATCAGACTTCTTTTGCTGTCACTCCACGTTATTTTATTTTCAAAAAAATTATACAGGAACCCATTTCAAAGTGTAGACAAAACTTCCAAGCAACTAGTCCCACAGACTAACTGTACTGTACGACAAAATCAAAATTTCTATAATAATATCTAGTTTCCCACACTGGATTCTGGTAGAGAGGGCAAACGAAAAAATAAACTTGTATGGGTGTTTTGCTAGTTTACATCTGAATTTTACTTTTGTGTTGTCGAGGTCGAAGTTTTCATTCTTTTACACATTTATATGGTACTAAATTGGCCTGGGAACTACGAGATCCTTACCGTTTAGATATATAATATGCTCAGCAGTTATATGTAAAAAATAACGGAGCACATTTTTGTGGAACCTTTTAACCCTCTAACTCCTAAATAGATGGGTGTTTTCTGTCTCTTTTGCGAAGAAGTACAAAACATACTCATAGCAGAGGGTTATAGCCGGTTAAATGTATCATGAAAATATTTTTCATTAATTTTTCAAAAAATTTTAACAGAAGTCTCTTTGGACACTAAAGCTCTAAACTCTTCTTAAGCACCAGGAGTCGGAACGAAAAAAACAAAAAATTGAGACGAAAATATGGACATTTTTTATTTTGTTTTTCTTTTGTTTTTTTTTTTTAATTTTTTCTTTTTTTTGTTTTGTTGTGTTACTTAGCCACCTAAGAACTCCATTCTTCCGCTGGATTAGTGCCATTAAACGAATTCCAAGCACAAGTCGCTTAACAATTATTCTAAAGCAGTTTCGTGAATTTATTTTACATTTATGTATATTACGAATAGCTGTTTGATACCAACAACAATAGTTTTCGTAGCGCAAATCCATTAAACTCGATTTTTTCACGCAAAAAATCCTTCATGGCAAAACAGTCACTTAATATTTCGAATGCCAAAATTACTTCTAAAATAAGTATAAAACCGTGAAATCCTGAGCAAAACATAATTTTTACGTAACTTTCCTCGAAGTAGTGCATATGCGACCACTTTGGTAACCAGTCCAATATTGAGTACTTTTCAAAATTCTTAACTTCACTTCCATCTAAATCTTTATGCTGCCCAAAACTTAATTTAAACTGCATATACAAATACATTATTGGCCCGCAAAACCTTTGTTAGCTGCTTGGCCGAGCTCCTCCTCCTCTTTGTGGTGTGCATCTTAACGTTTTCCTACAAACTCAGAGGCTTACATTGCTAGACTGCCTCTAAACGGCAAATAATTTTTTATCAGCAGCTCTTTCATGGCAGAATGCCATGGTATGCGATTGCCTGCCGAGGAGCGACAGCTATACAGAAAAAAACATTTTCAAATCAACCCAATAGTAGTCACGCGCACAAACCCACACGGCTACGGTAACCGCCAAGCACCTACAGTCAGGGCAAATCGATATTTCAATTTGAGAAACTTACCATGGAAGGCTTTATCGGCAACAAGCAAGAAGAACAACCGACAGACAGCAGCAGCATCAATAACAGCCACCTACAGTGATTGTGAGCCTCAAATATGCACACACATTCACTTTACATCTTAGTATGAGTGCGAAAGTGTTTGTGTGTGCGTAGGAATGTGACTACTGCCGGTGTGGCTTACACACCCAACACAACAGTGCATAGAGACGATGTGTCATTCAGACCATCCAGCTTTTCACGGACATCCTGAAGAACTTGTTAAGGAAACTATTGTAGTTTGTGTCAACGCTGTTCCTCGTTTACTGCTGCTGCTACGCTGCATTTGCTATCAATAGCGCTGTGACATTTGCTGCTCCTTTCATATCCTCAGCTTTTATTACTCCTGTCGGTGTTGCTCTATGATGGCAGCAAGCAAATTACATTAGATTTCGGTGTCATACTGTGCTGTGCTTTGAATTTTCCTTCCAATCTGCTTCGCACATAAACTCGTAAATACATGTGTATGTGTGTGTGCGGGTGTGTGTGGTTTTTGTCAGAACGCAAATTAAATTGTGTACAGGCACTTAAAGTAGTATATTAAGATCCTCTTTGTCTAAACTCAACTCCGGCGAATTGAAGAAATTTCATCGCAGAGAGCAAAGAGCGATAGACGTTGGTAGTTGCAGTGAGCGAGGGAGAGTGAGCCGCGTGTCGAAAGTGTGAGTTGTGTATGCCGCTGCTGGCTCATATGTTAAGCAAACTGTATTTAGCGCATTTGATAGCAGGTTTATTCAAGAAATCACAGCAATAAAAAGCAGAATCACAATAGAGAGGAACCTCACACTTTGTGAAGCCGAGACAATAACAAATTAGTTTATCTCCAGGCGTTGACTTTGCAAGGATTAATGAGCTTACAAGGAGCATGAATTTCAGATATTCATTTGTGTGAACTTCAATTGATGCACTTGCCTTATATTGTCTAATCTTAGGATTTTAATAAATTGTTAATTAAATGCATTTACCAGTTTTCTATTGTTTTAATTGGAGTAGAGCTTCATGACTTGCTGAATTAGCAAAAATCACAAAGGCAGTTATTAAATATTTTAAAATAGCTAGTTCCAATTAAAAGGGAATATTGTTGGCTTACTTATATGCATACATACACATACATATGTACATGTAAATATATTTTAATAAGCCGTTGCCTCAACGCTAAATGTTTGCAGTTTATAGCGGCAATTTCAATTAAATTAATTGCAACTTTTAAGCAACCAACTAACAGTACGCCAATTTCCCAATTGATGCACGGATAGGGGTGTATGTATGTATGTGTGCGTCTGTATGCATGTGTTTGTCTAGCCAGTGCATCCATTTATGTAATTGCGTGTTATGCAAATTAGAATATAAATGTTTACTTAATAACACTGTGGAAAAATTGCTTGAGAAACGGGTGCGCTTTTACAAGGAGAGAAGGAGAGCACAGCAAAACTTGAATAGAATAGGTGTGAACATTTAATATGTGCATTTATTTTAATATAATAACTAATTAAATATTTAAATTAAATTTATTTTTCATTTTTTCTTAAATACCTTTTTTTATTGTATTATTTGTTCACCCCTACAATCAATCATAAAAATAAGCCCAACAGACAAAAGCGGCTACACTAAAGACCTTTTTTTTAGTTAACGACGACGACTAGTTCTTGTTTGTCTTATAGTTAGATGAACAAGTAGTTATTGCAAAGAAAATATTATTACAAAGAAATCAATAGCGTGACTGGTGTGTCATATTTCATCGAAAATATTGCTTCTTTTTAAAAATTTCGAAAAAAATTTTATGTTTGTTTCATTGGCAATACTGAGTGGATCTTGTAGATTAGGGATCCCTATCGCATTTTCCATGGCTCGAGCTGTTGCACATTGACTGGTGAGGTGATTGACTGACATGATGTTATTTGTCCCTTGATTCAAATAAGTATATGAAGTAAAACTTCTTCGGCGTCGATGGACGAGCGAGAATGGAGAGTCCAATTTCAAGGCCATGCAATGTTCTTGGCATTTTCGTTCCGCGAGAGAGAAAAAAGATACAGCGTAGAGGAAAAGGAGAGAGAGAGAGCTATACTTTATATATATCTTAGATACACTCTAGGCTATTTTTCCTGAGTTTTTCTTTGTGGTTGCTAATTTCTAGTGAGAAATAACACTGCCTACTTTTTGGCGCTTGTTTGTTGGTGCAAACTTGTAGGAAATATATTTTTGGTGCCTACTGTTTGGGGAGTTTTTTGGTTCCAATTTTTGGGCGTTTTTTGTGCCTACTTTTTGGCGCTTATTTCCGTTTCCTGGCTAGTGCTTGTGCGTACTAAATGTAAAGTGCTATCCATTCCGACGTCGGATTTATTGTGCCGTTGCTGCGGTTCTGGAATCGCTGCGCTTGTGGGAGTGATAAACGCTCGGACTATTCTCTGCAAATGTTGTGAATTTATTTAGCTGTATAATATATTCTTTCTCTCTCTCTCTCTCATTCTATCTCGAGTCTCTCCCTCTTTCTTTGCCTGCCTTGAAAGTTTCACTTCTGTTATGTGTACTACGCTACACACACTGTTTTTGTTGGTTAAATTAGTTTGACCGATTCCGAATCTGGTAACGGCGACAGTTTCTCGACGTAGCGCAGTCGTTGGATAGAAAGGAATTTTATTGGGAGTTTTATTGGGATTGGCGTGTTTGTAAAAAGTGGGTGTAGTTATTTAAAGTTTGTGTGCTGATGCTGGCTGCGATCGAGTTGGCAGCTCTTTTCATGCCAAGATTGTTGTAGAATGGTGCAGTGATGAGTGCGTTTTGTTGGCAAACTTTGCTAGTTCATCAGCTTTTTCATTACCCTCAAATGCCAAATGACGTTGTATCCAGTGTAAGTTAAGCGTTTTGTTGTTGAGTGCTAATATTGTTCACACACTGAAAGAGTGCAGCAACTGAATAAAAAGTTCGAGATATAAATAAAAAATTCATTCATTTCAATCAATCAATCGTTGAGAGAAAAAAGTTTGGTTTTTTGAAAGGTGAAAAACGGTTTCTTTATATCCTAATTGCTGGAATGCGAGTTAAAATTTTAAAAATAAACACGGAAATTATTTATTTAGTTCCTATTTCCTCTTATATAATAGGACTATGAATAAGTTCGTGCGGTTTTTTTTTCGAAATTTGAAACTTTATTGACGTAAAATGGTTACAAATTTAATATTCAAAATATTGTCCATCGCTTACTACTACTTTTTCCCATCTTTCTGGCAATTCACGGATTCCCTTTGTGAAAAATTCGGTCGGTTTTGCCGCAATCCACGAATCGATCCATTTTTTGACTTCATCGTAATTACGGAAGTGCTGGTCAGCCAGGCCATGTTGCATCGATCGGAAGAGATAGTAATCGGATGGCGCAAGGTCTGGACTATACGGCGGGTGGGGTAGGACATCCCATTTGAGCGTTTCTAAGTATGTTTTGACCACTTGTGCAACATGTGGCCGAGCATTGTCATGTTGCAAAATAACTTTGTCGTGTCTATCGGCGTATTGCGGCCGTTTTTCTCGCAGTGCTCGGCTCAAACGCATCAATTGTCGTCGGTAGACATCCCCCGTAATCGTTTCATTCGGTTTCAGTAGCTCATAATACACAACACCCAGCTGGTCCCACCAGATACACAGCATAACCTTCAGGCCATGAATATTCTGCGCCGACGTCGATGTTGAAGCATGGCCAGGGCATCCATACGTTGCCCGACGTTTTGGATTGTCGTAATGGACCCACTTTTCATCGCCAGTCACAATTCGATGCAAAAAACCCTTTCTTTTGTGCCGTTGAAGCAGTTGTTCGCATGCCATAAAACGGCGTTCAACGTCTCTTGGCTTCAATTCATACGGCACCCAATGGCCTACCTTTCGGATCATTCCCATGGCTTTTAAACGTTTGGAAATGGTTGATTGATCAACTCCCAAAGTTTTTGCAACCTCTTCTTGCGTTTGAGCCGGATCTTGATCGAGCAATTCCTCCAATTCGGTATCCATGAACTTTGGCGGCGCACCCTCGCGTTCTTCGTCTTCCAAGCCAAAATCACCACTTTTAAAGCGTGCAAACCACTTCTGGCACGTTCGCTCAGATAGAGCATGCTCACCATAAACTTCCACCAAGATACGATGACTTTCGGCTGCTTTTTTCTTCATATTAAAATAATGAAGAAGAATTCCCCGCAAAAACACATTATTTGGCACGAAATTCGACATTTTCAAGTGTGGTAAAAATATTGTTGTTTACGCTTCAAATAAAAAACTTATACTGACGTTTGTGCCTTACGACAGTAGCTCTCCAATGAATGTTTGGAAATGTGGATCGATGGAATAATAATCAAGTTACGCCATCTGTTGTAAAACCGCACGAACTTATTCATAGTCCTATTAGTTTAAGTAGAAAGAAGTCAGAGGGAGCCTGTGAAAATTTTAGTCATAAAAATTCCTATTACCCATAGCAAATTGCCATGCAAAATTTAAAATTAAACGACTAGGGTAATGGACATAGAATGTGAAATAGTGAATTCTTTTACTACGATTCTCTGAATATCCACAACTATACTTTTCGAGTTTTAAAATACAACTCTGTAGCTTTATATTAGGCGCTTTCTATTCACTGCTTGTCAGCTCGCTAATTCTAGACTCTGCTCGCTCGACGGAAAAATTTGCCTGTGAAAGCAACAACAAAGTTATCGAGCAAGATTCGCCGCTAGCGAGTGCAACTATACCTAAAACTGTCGATTGCACTTACTTAGTTTTTGATCCGCAGTCAACAACACCATTGAGAAGAGCGAGCACCCAAACGGTATTGTAAGAGCGCGAGCATCACAAGTAAGTCTCGATTTGCACACAGAGACATCAGGAAGGGAGTCACTGGAAGTTCTATTTTGTTATTTCATTCGCGGTCTTATGGGCAAAATTCTTTTCGGCAACATTCGTTGGTTCAGCTCAATGTCGCTTAAGTCAAATAAATGCCATTTTGGTTTTTTTTTTGCCAAATGATGACCAAAAAAATCTAGAATTTACGCGTGATCTGTATAAAAATAGTTAAAGTATCTACAAAAGTGGGAGAACTGTTTATTGTTCGTAAAATTGTTGATACTTTCATTCGTTGTGATCGCCCGACAGAACCCTGGAACATGAACCTCTTTGGCACAGTTGGCCGAAATTAATTATAGATAGGTAATATTATAAATTCTGCTCGATTCGCAAGTCAGCTTATCGCAAACAGGAAAAAACCACACAAAATATCCACCCAAAAATTCTCTCTACCAGCCACTACTGCAACTCTCCGAACGTAAAAGAGGTTGAACGCTGGAAATACTAACTCTTCCATTTCTAACAGTGCATAATACAACTACGCAACATTCCATTCATATGCATCACCACTTACCCACACACACTTACACACTCTCTTCCTCCCACTACTCACACAAATGCACTGAATATTCAAGGATTGCGAGGAAACCACTTTTCCAACCGAGGCATTTGCAAGCATTTGTGTGCAAGATCAGCGCTCTGGCAGCCCTACGCATTCCTGCTAATATTACTACTACTACTACATATACAATTTGCATGCACACATCTACATATGAATATGTTAAAGTAGTGTAAGGATGTGCATTTCATTACCAACACAACCGCTGGGATTATCATGGCAATGAGGGCAGAACAAAGCCGCTAAGCGCAATGTTGTCAAGCCACGCGTACATATTTAAGTAATCCAGTGCATACAAACATACAAATGACACTAGCATATGCGTTTCCACATAACGATTAACCAACGTTTCTGCCTGTCTGCCGTTCAATTGGCAATCTTTGAGTGAAGTGGAAAAGAGGAATTTGTGGCATGCAAGAACAGGTGTGCAGCAAAAACCGCAATTACGCATAGCAATCGCAGATACATCCATGCGCTCATTCATACATACATACATACACACATATATATATATATATATATATTTACGTATGTATTATCGTGAATATTAGTGCTAAGCGCTCGCCGCATCATCATCGTCATCAACAGCAACCAGCTACTCAGCGGGTGATGAGCTGGCTTGCAACTCTTTACGCTCATTGGTCTACGGTGAACCCCACAGCGCACTCATTTTCTCGTTTTTTTTTTGTTTGCATTTGCGCGTGTGTTGCAGCACTTTTTAAATATGATAGGCCATCTGGTTTTTGTTACTACGTGTGAGTCAAGGCGGTGGCAAACAACTCAATTAACCTCAACCTTCGTTACGCAATGACGGCTACAATGCAGCGTTGACAGTGGCAACAACAACAACAGCAAGCATATTGCAAATAATTATTGTTGTATGTCACAACAACAGCGATCACAATATAATAAAGAGAAATGTAAACAAAACCAAAAATAGCAACTAAAAGTAAATGCGATGACGTCAACCAAATTGGCAAGATATCTTCAATTTATTTATTAATTTAGTATTATATTTTACTCAAAATGTGTGTCGATTTTTTTTATTTTTGTGTTAATTAGAAATGAAAGACGAGAAGGGAAGGATTTTTTTTATTTCGCAGAAACTCTTATTTGGAATAAAAGTAATTGCTGAGTAATCCCATCTGGGCGCCCTCTCCACAGACCGTAAGATCGAAGCGCAACTACTTAACCGGACGGTATGTAGACCGACATTAAACGACATTCATCGGGAAACTCTCGCCATCTTCCTAAACTACCGACCCTCGAATCGCTTTATCGGTGCGCAACCACCACCCACTGTAGACGAAGAGCTTCAAGTACTTCATGAGAAAGATGAAACTTTGGATATTTTAGCAGGTTAAACTTCTACTTATCCAGAATCGACCACAACATACTCAGTACCATGTCCGGCACGTGAAGATAGCCCGCCCGGTACTAACCACCTATTCATATGCCCTCTTAAACCCACTCATCTAACACCCCTCTCCCTCTGGATTCAACCTGTCGAAAAAGCAAGTTTCCTGGGCCTACCGTTAGATGAGTTAGACGATGAAGATTGGGGACTACACCGCATTGGCAGGGCCTAGCGAACTGCTACAATAACAGCAAGAACAACCGAAGCATCTAACGCTATTTTCATATCTCGTTTCTGAACTCTTTCAAACCCTGATGAATTTTGTTATATCCTTGTTCGCGTCAACTGAGCGAGCGCTGGACAGGTACACAAATTTGCAATGCCGCAAAATATTTCGACCCATGTGTGGATCATAGATCATAGATCATAGCCATTCGAAGGATCTTCTAAGATTACCAAATCTCTGCTGTCTAATTTCGTGGGTGCCCTTACAGAACTCTATTCGCGCGATATGCATACTGTAAAATTCGACAAAACTTCAAGTCGTTTTTGAGTCACCTTTATAGAGGATGAGGTGTAGTCATCTCAGTATATTCTCCTTAGCTGTACTGATCTTGCGGGTCTAAGATTTAGGTATCTTAGCGTCTGATATAGCAGGCCTTTATATTGACAATCTGATAAACTCCATCAGAAACATGAAGCAGTTAACACAACCGTAACTCAGTCATCGTTGGGTCGTCAAAACCCTACAACGCAAGCCAGAACGCAAGAAAGATTGAAAGTACAAGGCCACTAAAAAAAATTGTGGTGTTTATGGAGTCAATACAGTAACGAAGGCTATAGCGAAGAAATGATTCCAACGATTCCATTCTTGAAGTCTAATCGCCGGAAATGTTAATAAAATCATCGATATCTTCGAATCGAGGCGATACGTGAGCTCTTTATCCATTGCTTGGATTAAACTAAAGATTCGCCAGAAAATTGCTTGGAATTATTTTGCAAAGAGGAAAGGAAGTTAAGATCTTTTTACCTTTCTCAGTACTATAACTTTTGACGTTTGAAAAAACTTTCAAAGTCCGCAGTTGCAGTGGCATAATTGAATGATTTAGGTTCTGATTTCTTCACTTGCCGAACTTTTGCTCCAGATTTAGTCCTCAGCAACTATTTTTTGTCTCCAAATATGAATAAATGACTCCAATGTGCATAAATTGAATTGAATAAAATGGTAGCCGGTGGAACAAGTGCCCATTTAGTGATTCGCGAGAATCGTTAGATGTAGTGTATCGAGCTAAAGGGTGACTATGTTAGAAAACAAACTTTTTTTTTGCTAAGAGAAGTGTTCCTTATTTCGATTTTCAGGAACTTACTGAAGCACCCTCGTAAACAACACCAGTTGGCATGTTTTTTGGGTCTGACTACTGAATACGAAAGTTTGGTTTCTTTAATGTTGGTAAAAAGGGAAAAAATTATTTTGATCAAAATTTGCTTTTATAGATAATAAAAAAATTTTGTTTATGTTTTTTTGTTAATTTTTTTATAATATATTACAAAAAGTGTATCTATCTTAAGGGTGGCTATGTTGGATAACTAAACTATTTTTGCCAAATTTTTATTTCAGTTTTCAGAAAATTATTTACCCGCCCTCGTAAATACCCTACAAATTACACCAGTCGACCCAATTTTGTGGGTCTGGCTTCGGAATATAAAATTTTGCTTTTTCAACATTACTAGTAAAGGAAAAAAAATTTTTTTACGAACGTTTGCTTTTGTAGAAACCATTTTTAAGAAAAATTACTACTTTTTTCATTACTTTTTATTAAAAATTGTAAATACATATATTTTATTGTTTTTGTTTTTTTGACAATTGTCTTTTTGGTTTCAAAACATCGATTAAAAATTAGGAATGAAATAAATTGGAAATAATAAAAAATCAAATTCAAAAGTAAATATTATTTTCGATTTTCTTATATTTGTATGGACTTCCACTTATTATTTCGATGCCTAGTAGCAGAAATTATGCAGAGAACCAAGAAATTTTTTCTTTCGGTATTGTAAATTAAGAAATAAAAAATTGTCTGTAGTAGTCAAAAAAAAAAAAAAACAAAAAATAATAATTTGCATGTACAATTCTGTTAGGTATTTGGCCGAGCTCGTACTCTTATTTAGGCATTGCGTCTTGACGTTGTTTCACAAATGAAGAGATCTACAGTTTTAAGCCGACTCCGTAGGGTAAATGGCTTATGAAGAGCTTTTTCACGGCAGAAATACACTCGGAGGTTTTCCATTGCCTGCCAATGAGAGTCCGCTATTAGAAAGAACTGTTTCTATCAGTTTGCTGTTTCAGATTCGGGCATTCGAACTTATGGACTCCGGAATGGTAGTCACGCACCAACCCCATTCGGTTACGGCGGCCGATATGTGCAATAAATAAAACAAGGTAAAAAATAGCCTTAGAAGTAGGCACCGATAGTGCCTTTCGTAATGCAATATAATTACTCTTATTTATATTTTTTTAAACAAATAAATAAATAAAAAATATTAAAAAAAAGTTTGTTTAAAACTCAAGCGTAAAAAGCAAAATTTTCCCCTCGCAAAACACTTTCTTGACAAACTCCGACTTATTCATGTATTCCTATCAGCCTTGAATACCTCACGCATATCAACAACAACAGAAAAAACAACAACCACAAAAATAACTAGAACTGCACTTCACCAAGGTCCTCGTTGGCAACCTTTAATATTTTCAATTTCATTGCTATTGACACTAGCAATCGCATTGGCACTGCTCACAGCGACGCTGCTGCTTTGGCCATAATTGTCACCCGCCCGACTGACATTGAAACGAACGTGCCAATGCGCACACGCACTAATGCACAGTTTCGCCGCCCGCCAATGAGCAAAATTCAAATACACTAAACAACTAATAAAACAAAAACCCAAACAAAAAAACAACAAAAGCGAATTTATCAAAACCTAATAAAAACTATAATCAAAAGAAAAAAATGAATTGCATAAATTTTGTATTTTATGAGCATATTTTAATGAGAAATCGCCAGTTGCCGCTTCTACGCTTTTCACATTTATAATTCTTGCTGCCCATTCGCATGCAATAGGCAATCAATAATTTACGAATTCTGCCAGCCAAATGACCAGTTGGCCATCAGCAATGCCAAAACGCATATGAAGCGCGCTAAAAAGGCAAGTGGCTAAAAATCAACGTTCGCCCGAAAAAGGTGAAGCGCAATAAAAACGAAAAGCAAAAAAATACATCAAAAATAAAAAATAAAATTATAAAAAGTGACAATAAAAAATATATTTATGCATAAATTGTTGTTAATCGTAAATTCTAAAAACGCGCACACGCCTCCGCTTTGAAGCGACTTAATTAAGTGTCGTTAAATGCATAGCAACAAAAACAAAATAGTAACAGCACAACCGCTAACAGCTGATATTAAACATAGTTGAGTTATTGGCGAGTCGCGCATGCGCACAACGCGTCGTCGTCATTGCCAATGTAATAATGGGCGACAGCTACAACTAAAAGCTGCGCGCCTAGCAGCAGCGCGTCATCAATGCCGGCAAACGCGAATGTATCTCCTACAACATTTTGCTCACACGCCAGTCAGAGCTGCCGCAAAAACCAGTCTTCGTATATTTGCAAATACATACAAATGAATGTGCATGTGTATGTGTGTGCATACGTAATGGATGCATGCGCCAACGTCACTCGTCATCGGGGCTGTTATTGTGCGCGTTGTTGTTGTTGCTATTTTTGCTGTTACAGCAGCCAGCATTACATTCGCTGTCATTTTCAAGAACCAGGTCAAGGTTACCTTGCTGACGTCGCTGCTGCCGCTGCTGCTACTGCTGCTGGCGCTGTTAGTGCGCTGCCGCTACTTGTAGCGCCTCCTTGCAGCAAAGCCTCTGCCACTGCCACTGCCAATGTTGACTGCGACGTCCGCTTTTTACCTCTTTCTCTTGGCGTAAGTTGCGTTTGCGCTTGAGCCAAGCTCTGGTTTTGGTTTTGGTCGCCTGTTGCGGTTTGCTGTTGGTTAACATGTTGCTGCCGCTAGTTGCTAGTCACTGTTATTGGTTGCAACAAGTTTTGGCCAACTACTCAGCCACACTCAGCTCTTCAGTCATTCAATTGAGCTCAGCCAACGGTGACTTTCTGGCTCTTCTCGACGGCGATCGGTAATCGTGCGCGCGCTCAGCTGCAGTTTTTCTTTTGCTGCTGCTTCTTCTTCTTCTTGTGCATGTAGCGCCGGTTGTTGCGTATGTTTTCGCTTGTTGCATTTATAGTTGCATTTATTCTTGTTTTTATTTAACATATTTTGAAGGGCAATGTTGTTGCACAACAGCTTACCTTCAATACAAACAAGTTTTTGCTATAGGGAGTGCAGCTCCGTGCGTGCGTGTGTGTGAGAGTGTGCGTAAGTGTATGGAAAATTTTATTTGTATGAAAAAAGTTTTTTCTTCACTGCTTTTATTTAAATTTAATGATTAAGTGCACTTTATTATGTGCATGTATGTGTGCTGCGCGTTCGCCTTCAAGGATGCGCTGCGCAAGTGCTCTTTGGTGTGTGAAACAATAAATTATTTGACTGATGATTGTGATCTTTAAAAGTGATCTTTAAATCGTGCAATTAAATGTGATTCTGCTGATCGAAACTAGTTTTTGAACTTGAAAAAAGTTGAAGTTTTGCTGAAAATGTAAGTTTTGCATCCAAAAGCACACAACCAGTTCGAATTTTGTGAATAAAAAAAAGAAACAAAAAACGGTGACTGCAAGTGCTGCGCGAGTTTGTGTGTGACTGCCAATCGATTGGTCCCGCAATCGATGGCCACTGCGTACTTGAAGGCATGAAATGGTAGGAAAAGTAAATTTCTGAAAGCGATCAATCCTCGGATGGTAATGACAAACCCGCATTGCAATATTCCTAAAAACTATTTGTCATTCAAAGGCCGCATGAAAATCTCACATTTGTGGCATAGAGTCAAGATAAACGCTATGAATCGCAGGAGAAGCTCTGACAAACACTCAACACAGCCTTGGTGCAATTTTTCAACATTACAGCAACACGACGCAAACCCAAATCTTGAACTTCTTTGTCCTGAACGGATCCATAAGCAATGCTCAAGTCCTATGCCAGCTCCCTGTCGGTTAATTTGCTGTTATTGATCAACTTTTCTTTCACTTTATATATATTTCGTCAGTTTTGGATGACGACAGCCTGTCGCTACATTCATCATCTTCGATGGACTCACGATCTCTTCTGAAGCGTTCATACCACTCGTCAGCGGATGCCGGCAGTTTTCTTTAGAGTATCATTACTGAGACAGTTTCCCAACATTTCTAGGAGTTTCGCACCATGAAATCCATTTTTAATGCAAAGTCGTTGTTGCAAATTCAAATCGCCAAACTTAAAAAAATCGAAAACACGTACAGGGGTAGATTAGTTGACTTAGAGCGTTACCTGGCGGTTGTTTGATCAATGTGGCACATAAATGACCTTCCAAAGAATACTGCCATACTTCAGATCTGATAGCGTTGGTTAAACATTTTAAGCACTAAGCATTTATGCCCAAAGATACAGCCCCGAAAATATTCTTGAGGCTCAACTTATTCGCAAGTTTTGACGGTGTACTTTAAATTACAGTTGAAAGATGTGTTAGGTGTTGACATTCAACAAACTATAACATAAGGAATTCTATGATATTTACGTCACCAGACCTGTCTTTTTTTATGGTTTTTACTAATTGAATAACAAGGTATCATACCCTTTATGATGGACTGGAATCCGCATAGATATAATTCTTATTATTTTTGTTAAACAAATTCCCATAGTACTTATCACGAAATCTTTATTCAATCGCTAAAGCTCATACAATTATCTACCGTTCATTACTGCATAGAGTTGCTTGGCGTTTTGTTCCTATTTAAGTTCATTGTACCGGACTTGCCTGAACAGGTCCATTTAGGACTAAGCCGATGATGTTCTATTCCTCATTAACATTGACAATGAACTGGCAGATCACTGATATATTGAAAAAACCTTTAAGTGGCATTCATGTCTCATGTCAACATTGTTTCTCATGGGCGTTTTTACTATCGCACAATCTGCACCTTTTAACTCTGAATGGATTGACTAGAAGTTAGTTAGATTGCCCTGTAAGCACTATAAACACAAGTCTAGATTCATATGAATTAAAAACAAAACGGATGTACAGACGAGGATCTGCCTGGTGCCATTTGATTACCTGCAAAGATATGTGAACACATACCCTTGGACTTTGCTTTTTTTGTTCATATTATCTTACTTTTATGTGTCTTGGAATGCAGCAGGTTCTGCTATTGGCCTACATATATAGATATATAAGATCCTTTAACTCCTAGTTGGCGCATAGGACGTCAACAACTCAGCTTGAGCATCCATCCAACACTGTTTTGTGCAAGGGCTCTAAGTCCATTTCAAGTCTTATTCCAATACCTCATTTCCAGCTCCGTTGAACGGCGCCAGGTGGTTTGTGGTCTGGATATATTTCCTCCGGTCTGTTGAAAGGGGATCCATCGCAGCGCCTTTTTCTGGCGATGTCGTCGTCACTCTTCCTCAGGTTGTGTCCGATCCATTGTCATTTCTTTCTGCGAATTTCAATAGTCACAGCGGATCGATTGTCTGATCATCGCTTTATGCGGTGCAAGCAGTGGTTAATGAACATTTGGTGAAGAACTTGTGATCGTTGCGTTGACCTTTCACGTTGTTCACCGGTATAGCAGGACGGGCTTGATGCATGCGTTTGAAATTTGCAGCTCGGGGTGCGTAGTTCTATTATGATTTTGCCTGAGCTGTACAAGAGTACCGTATGCCGCTTTGGCTCTGTTAATTGTGCTTTCCACGTCAGTCTCACCTCCTACATCTGTGGCGATCATACATTCCAAGTAGCAAAAATTATCCACGGCCTATAGGTGTACCTGTTATCCAGTTCAAAACTGGTCAGAATATCAACAGCTGATGTGATATTCCCGATATTGGATATTTATTGCGTTGAATTTGAAAAAGTTGAGAGAATTGAAGTCATACTTTACACAGGCACACATTTCTACATAAGCCTAGCCTTAGACACCAGAGTCAGACAAGGCAGACGAAAGAGGAAATTGACTAACGACATTAGAGGAAGGTAACAGGCACACCGCTCTGAGTACAGCCTCATGCTTGCGCTGCGGGAGGCGAAATGACCCTTAACAGGCACGCTAAGCAAGCATTGAATGAATTCAGGTGACAAGGTGAGAACTGCTAACATAACTAAGGCTAAGCATACAGCATAGCTGAGCATGGTATTGGAGGTGCTTTTGTCAAAATCACCATCTTTGAGCACAACCTCTTGTGAGGTGAATTTCTTCATGCTGCATTAGTACCTGCTGATTAGTGTCGCTTCAAAAGCGTTCATTTGACCTCAAAGTACTTCTTTAACAGATGAAATAGGGACCACTAGAAACATGTCCCTTAAGATTTCTTGAAGTAGTAGAATATCAGTTTTAATCTGATTTTTATTTTACTTGTATATATTAAAAAAAAAAAGTTACATGTACTAGCCAAATCATAAACCAAGTAATAAAATACAATACAAAATAATATATTACATAAAATTATCACACTCCCTAAAAGCCCACAGTAATAATTTATGTATCATAACCTACGAATAAACAGTTACTAAATAAAATGAGTACTATTAATCTTCATTTACGCGATGTAGTAAAAAATCATTCAAAACATGCATTTCGTGCACGTTTGCTACTACCATCGATCGGCCATCTGTCATACGCAGGCCTTCCTCTACTTTAACCGCCCATAAATTACGACAGCGCCAGCTGTGCATGATAATGTACTCGCTGCGGTTAAGCCCATGTGTAGATATTTCTTTGAATTACTGGAATTATGATTTATTTTCGTGCATTTATTAAAATTTTATTTATTACAGTTCTGTCATCATTTACAGTTACAATGCATTTTCAATTTTATTTAAACATAAGAATTAGCAACTCAGTGGTGTATCTGTTAATGTGAATGTAGATGTATGCGCATGTATTAGCATGCATACGATTTACGCTTAAGGACCCTTGTATTAACAAATAAATTCATAATTAAATAATTTTCTGTATCTCTGCTTTCTCTTTGCAGGCAACCAAATGATGCAAAATAATCTGGTAAGTGCACTTCTACTCAATTCAGTCGAAAATCTATTGAAATATGTATACATGTATGTATGTATGTATTAAGTAGATATTGAGCACCAGTCGTTAGTGTTCACAACCAGTGGCGGTCAAAATAATAGCAGCGCGTTAAAACGCGTTTTCGGTATTTAAATATTTTCTATTTAATTTTGTTTTCATTTTTTAATGCATATCTTCATTCTCTTCCAAATAACGAAGGGTAGAAATTTTTAGTTAATTTGTAATTATTTTCAATAGAAAATATTGTGCAACACCGTCAACAAAATTTTTTTTTAAATCAAAAAAAATTTGAACCTCTGTTAACTTGCAGAATTTTATACGGAAATTGAATGGGCTGCACAAAACTGATTTTATCGAAACATTCCGATTAAAAATTTAAATTTTTATATACATTTTTTTTAAATTTTTTTAATTTTTTTATTCTTTTAATTTTTTTAAATTTAAAATTTTTGTACAAATTTATAAACTTTATGGTTTTTGTTGTAGTATGGACTATAATTTTATAAAGAAATATTAAATAAACAAATTTTGCAACCCCGTCAACAAAATTTTTTTTTTAAATCAGAAGAAATTTGAACCATTTCTAACTTGTAGGAGTGTATACTGAAATTGAATAGGCTGGAAAAAACTGATTTGATGAGAACATTCCGATTAAAAATTTTAATTTTTTTTAAATTAAAAATTTTTTTTTTATTTTTAATATTTTTTTTTTAAGTTTTTTAATTTAAAAATTTTGTAAAATTTATACAATTTCAGTAACATGGTTTTCATTGTAGTATGAACTATAATTTTATAAAAAAAAATTAAAAGCATGAAATTGAAAGTTGGTAAAATGTCTCGCTGCTATTATTTTTCCCGCCACTGTAAATATGTATACCATATATATTTATACAGACGAGTATGTATATTTTTTTCACGAATAATTCCGACTAAAAACTTCAAGTTTTATATAAAATTAAAAAAATTTTTTTTTAATGTACAAATTTAGAAATTCTGTGTAATATGATTTTTGTTGTTGTTTTTCTAAAAAAAAAAATTCAATAAAAAAATAGTGAAAAGTTTGCAATATGTCTCGCAACTAAATGAACTAAAGCGCATCGAAGGGCAAAGGCATGACAGCTGCTCTGGTGCTTTGGCTCAACGGAGTAAGTAAAACCAGCACGAGTAGCGGCTTTCAGTTCAAGTTTTGTCACAGAGAGCCCAATTACCGCATTTTATCTGCTGGCAATATTACCAGCAGGCACTTCATACAAAACCCAACCTAACTGGAGCAAAAATGTATTTAATTTTTTTTATTTTAGAAATTTTTAAATACTTTTACTTCGCAAATATTAAATTAAGCAACCATGAACGTGTTGCCAAGTCTGTGCATGTTTCGTATGAATTCAGATTTGGCGCTAATACCTTGACTCCAAAGTAATTCGCAGAAATGGCCACAATAGTCTTCATAATACAAACTATTTTTTACGGCAAAGGAGACCATTTTAGTCAAAAAGTTTATTTAATTATTCTTTTCTAGCTAATTTTTCCTTGAGATCAATACCTTGAAATAGTTTTTACACTCCAAAAACGCCAAATTATTACCATGAAAATTAAACCCAACCGCTTTTTAAGCCAACTACTTAATACATTTTCCAGATTCTTAACCATTGTAGTACATTTTCAGCCGCAAAACAGCCAAATTAAAACTCTGCTTTACTACAAAAAAAAACAAAAAATCTGATGTCCACTAAACAAGCTGCTGCTGCACCACAACAATAACAATGTCGAGAATTTTGCCGCTAACAGCAAAGTGCAAATAGTTTAAGGACATGCGACCAATTTGCTCACGCAAACGCACACACACACACACTCACTTGTGCCCGTATAAACGTGCAACTAAACGGCAATGTTCATGACCATAAAATAATTACAAGCTGCTTTAGCAATGAAATTGAAAATAAAGTTGCATTGAGCAAAACAACACAAACAAGTAAAGTAAAGCAGCAAAGCAAACCAAGCCAAATAACCAAAGTGGCAACTGCTAAGCCAAGCATTTGGCAAGGAAAAACTAACGAGCAACAATTTGCGCGTTTTTGCAATTTTTCAAATTTTTACTTTTTCAATTTAGAATTTAAAACGCAAACGCGCGCTCACTTCACGCCGCGCCCTCGTCGCATAGCCGCCGGTGACGTGTTGGCCTGTCATTCAGGCAGATTTCAAAGTCAACATTGGTAGCATAACAACTATTTAGAGAAATAGCAAACCGAAAGCAACAAAAAATCTGTTCTAACCATGAAATGCAACACTCTGCTAATGGCAACTAGCATTGCCACTGCCGCTGCCACTGCCACCGCCTTGCCGCCATACATGGCAATATCAAGTGCAACCACATTTTCTTACAATGTCATTTAGGCGATGCGATGCGGTTTTCCAAATCAAAACAACAGCCGCCAGTAAATTGTTAGCCAGTCAGCCAGCCAGCCAGCCAGCCAAGCGGCGAACAACTCAACCAAAGTTGACCGCCAACCAAGTTACTGCTGACACTTGCTTGAAGACAAAAACACAAAAAAAAAGAAAAAAATATTAAAAAACAACAACAACATAACAAACAAACAAAGCGTACAAATTGATTGTTGTGCCGCAATCTAACGTCTGCCATCCGCTTGTCTGTCACACGCCTTCTTCTTCGTAGCTTTGTATGCAGATGAGCTGTTGTTGCTTTTCAGTTTATCCAGCCATTTATTCTTGTGTGTTTGTTAGAGAAATATTATTTCTTGCAGTTACCGCTTTTGCGGTGTTGGCGCACGCGCACTCAACAACCAACGCCTTCTGCAATTAAGCAATACAATATTTTTCTATAATCTTTTCACATTTTTATCTATGAGTCTGCGAGTTTTTTTCGTTTCGTTTTTCTTTTGCTTATGTTAAAATGGCAACAGCAGCGGCAAATGCATTGGGAAGGCGTGTTGAGCCTTCACTGTGGCATTGGTAATGTAAGAAGTCGAGATTGAGTGGGCACTTCTTGTGGTCTTTGTCAAGTACGCTCTATGCGGCTATGGCGTATGAGTAACATTGGGTGGTAAAGAGGAAGAGTAGGAAATTGAAGAAACTATGTAAGTTGCATTGCAAAACAGACAATTTTGGGTAGAAATCAACACTTGCAAGCCTTTTTGGTAAAAAAAAATTGCTAGATGGCTAACTTGATGCTACGCCGAAAAGTGGCTGAAGGAAAGCAATTTGGCAAGAGAGCACAAATGAGAGCACAACTGATCTTCTCTTCTATACCATTATTGTTGTAATTGTAGCTAAATTTCTAAAATTCATACCAGTCTTAAGAGGCTGCTAAGTGTACAATCGTAGTTATCCATTGGTAAGTCTAGGGAGTGCGTAAAAGTGTTCCATAGCGCACGTAAAAAGGCAAAAGGTTATTTGCGCGAAAAATCTAAAGAGTGTTAACCAAACACTGAACAGTCCTTCTCACCTCAATGGTATGCATTCAGAATGTGCTTTATTAAATTTGCTATATTTATCAAATCATTTATCAGTTCTTCTGCCATTTGCTACACTTTTGTGGTTGATTGTCTTTCATTGACCGTCTAAGTTAAGATCTACCGGTAAATCGGAGGAGCCTAGTGTTGTTCTGTGTGATTTTGAACCTCACCAGGGAAGTCATAGGTAGCTGCTAGCTGAGAGCAGGCTTCTATCTTTTCTAAGTTTTGTATTTTGTTATACTAATAGAAATCTATTGAACTATCGGAAAATATTTCGAGCATTCGTTACATGGAAAAAATGCACAAAACCATAGTAAAAAAAAACATGCCAAAAATCAAAGCGATTTTTTAGCTTCTTGAAAATTGCACTTTATTATACTAAAATTCGATGGAGTGTAAAACTGCATACCTGAAATTTTTCTAAAATTCTAATTAAAAAGTGTGAGTTTTGATTAACATTTTTTGAGCTTCTCGAAACTTGCACTTTATTATACTAAAATGAATGCCACTTTCGGCTCGATATGTTCTTCTGCCGAACTACACGGAGTTAATCAAGCCATTATAAAATGGATATACTCCATGCTCTCTGAGAGGCTGTTAACCGCTGGTGGGAGCGATAACGAGCAAATCACAGTCAGGGCCAAGCAAGGATGTTGTCCCCAAGGGGGTGTTCTTTCTCCGCTGGTGTGGTGCTTCTTCGTAGACTCCCTATTAGTGGAGATACAGGAACTCGGCTTTCACGTCCAAGCATATGCGGACGACGTCTGTGCGCTAACATCGGATAAATCCTTAAGGAGGCTTTGCACGAAAGTGCAGAGGATTCTTGAAAAAATCGATGATTAGTGCATGAGACAAGGTCTTTCCGTTAATCCAAACAAAACAACCATAGTCTTGTTTACGAGAAAACGGAAATTGGATGCACTCAGTCTTCCAACACTGAAAGGTGTGACACTTGGGCTTTCCAACGAAGTTAAATATCTAGGAGCAATCTTGGATAAGAAGCTGACTTGGGAGACACACGTTTCACTGAAGGTGAATCGTGCATTGAAGATTTTTCAGCAATGCCGTAGAGCCTTTGGCAAAACTTGGGGTCTGAAACCTGCTGTGGTCCTATGGATATACACGGCACTTATCAGACCAATCATCACTTACGCTTCTGTGGTCTGGTGGCGACGGAGCATGGTTAAGTCCACAATCCGGGAACTATACAGGCTGCAAAGAAGTGTATGTTTATGCATCACGGGTGCCATGAGTACAACCTCTGGTGATGCCCTAAATGCTATGCTTGATTTGCTCCCCCTGGATCTTAGGATACAACAGGAAGCAATAAAAGCAATGTGTAGACTCCATAAATATGGTTTCTGGCACGAAGATAGAACTTCGGGAAACAGAGAAATCTTTAAGTTGCTGTCGGAGCAGTATCCACTGTTTTTGGCACCTAAAGATGACCTGATACCCACAGTTTCATTTGGAAGGAAATTTGATGTCAGATTTCCATTGCGTGAGCAATGGAGCAATCCAGAATGCATGCAGGGAGGTTTGACGGATATTTCTTTACCGATGGGTCCAAGACTGAAATAGGGTCTGGAGCCGGATGGTACTTAAACGATAGTAATAAGTATCACTATGCTATGGGGGGAATGGCAACTGTTTTCCAAACAGAAGTTTTTGCCATCCTAAAAGTAAGACTATAGTTATTTAATGCTCAAAATTATGAGAGAAGTCGATTTAGGCACGTCTGTTCGCCCGTCTTTCCGCCCGTGCGCATGATAACTCGAGCAAAAATTAATATATTTCATGGAAACTTATTACTCCTTATCCAGGGTAGTTTGGTATTGAAAATGGGCGAAATCGGTCAATAATCACACCCACGCCCGTATAACGGTATTTTTCAAAACAGTAAAAAACGTGATTGCTCTGTTATAAATGAAGCAAAAGTACCCAAATTTGGTAAAAATTATAAAAAAACGAGTAAAGGAAAGTTTTAGAAAATGAGCTCTTCCACATGCGTGTGCCTCTATAATGACTTAACCCTCCGTTGGGCACCCGGGTCCGGCCAGACAGGCTTTTTATTTGATTCCAAAAATCATTAGTCAGCCCAACTAATTCTTTTCTAAAATGCGCGTGGACCGAATCTAGCACTTCTTCACTTGTTTAAGGCTCAAAGTGTATTTTAAGCGTACAAAAAAATGTGGATTTTCTTAAATCAAAATAAATATTGTACTTTTCAAGAAAATAATAAATAAAACAATAATAAAATAAATTAAATACATCTTTAAAACTGTCCTCAGTACCCCAGCACTCCCTCAATGCAAACCTCAAAGGCTAATGTCACCCTATCATCATGAGTCATAACGGCCACTCACATATTTGACTCATATTTTCCACTACACTCAGTCAAATGGCTGACTTGTGGTTATCATTAGAGCAACGCATTTTTTTTTTACAGATCTGAATAACCCTCAGCTCTAAACCGACAACATACATCTTCGATGACTCATTGCACTCTGTGCAGCATAATTTTACTAGTTTCCATATTCTCTGTTCACCTTAACTTAAAAGCACTACCTTGTAGACTTCCATAACCACTAGCCACAGCCAGTTAGAATAGCCACCCCCTCGCCTAACAGCGCCGCGTAATACATAGAAGGCTGGGAAATGTGTTGGCAATCGGAGCGCCTTGGCCTTAAAATGCAACGCAAAACCATTTAAATGATGAATGTAAATACTTAGTTTAAAGTCACATTTTCTATAACTTTTTTTCTCATTTAAGTTTACTATCTATTGTACTTACACATTTCCATAATTTTAATATACATACACATTTATTGCCGCTCACTCGCTTCTTAACGTTGTGGCCTTTGTGAGATGTGAAGGTGATGGCTGTGTGCGACGCAGTAAATGCGAGCTGCTGCAAATAGGCATAGCAAATCAATATGAATTTAAACCAAGAATAAATAAAAAAATAAAAGAAAATGTGAATTTATGAATTGTTTATTAGAAACTCAAATCAATAAATGCGTTGTGCTCTTAGGTGAGCAATGCGTAATTGCCGATTACATCTGCACAAACGAGTTGCGGGCGCACGCGGCGTATGATAAACAAACAGTACCATTGACTATGTTCGCTATTAATTTCCAGCGATTAGCGCACGCTCAGCAAACAAGCATAATAAATAGCGAAAATCAAAATCAATTACAATCAGTGTCAGTGTTAGTGTGAAAAAAATGAAATGAAATATTTGAAAGAATATATTTTTACGCGACTGGAGGCGCTGCCTGCCGCCACAATTCACATTGAATAGCGGCATTGGTTGTCCTCCTTAGGCACTTGGCGTTAAATAGTACAGCATTCATGTATGTATTGGTATTTGCTGATGTGTGGCGCGATCTTTGCAGTGCTAGTTGCTCTAATATTATAAATTGCAGCCGTCGTCGCCGCCACCGCCGCCACCGCCGCCTTCTACCTCAACCGCGTCATCTATTTTGCGAAAATTGGTTCAAGATCAGCCGCTGCCGCCACAACACACGTTGCTGTGATGCTGTGTGAAATTCTTTGGAGTTTTGCATTTGCTGTTATTTTTGTAGTGAGCACCAAATGCACTACAAAGCAAGAGTCAATCATTGCTGCAACAACAACTAACTGTTGTATGTGCGTTGAAAACCAACAATCGCCGCAAATCGATGCATGTCAACCTTGTCCCTGAAGCGTTTTTGCATTTTAAAGCTCCACAATATAAAGCATTTACTTGGAATATGATGATATGCAGTTTCTAAACATACACACATACACATAAGCGTTTAAGCATATATATGCACATCTGTATGTATATCGCGTCTGATGCATTTGTGTTTGTTCAGTTTTATGTATCTCTGCTTGGTTCTAAATGCGTGCGCTGCGATTTTATTTCTCTTTCGGCTTTGTGAATCACCTTCGTTTGCTGTTTGTTGTGTTTTCTTTTTTTTTGCAATAGCAGCAGCTGCTGCATTTAGTATGCGGCAACTTTGCTTGGTTGAGTACGCAATTTTCGTTTGCCAAATGTGGCCACAGCAGCCGCCATATTCGATACAAAAGTGTACTCGTGTATTCCCTGCTTGCCGCCCCTTTTACATACTTTTGTATGCATACATATCGCTCCAAAAAATCTAAGTAAAAACCACTGCAACCGGGGTATACTCAATACACCATTTCGATTCCGAATTGATTTGATTTCGAGGTGCTTTGCTGCGGGCGGCATTTTGCGTGCGTTGGCTCGTTATGCACTATTTTTTATTGTTGTTCCTTTTGCTGCTGTTGTGGTTATTGTATTAAAGCTTGAACGCTATCGGATTTGTCAAGTTTGTAATGGTTGCATGCACAGATGCACAGATGTTCGATTTATTCTGACCCCATAGGAAAATGAACTGGTTACTTTGGAGTTAGTTGTTAATATGATATGTTGTTGTTGGGATGATATAAAATTGCAAAGGTAATGATTATGCTTAGCCGGCAGTTAAATTTTATTATCGGCACAGTATTGCAATTAGTACAGAAATGTTACAAAATAAACAATATTTAATTAGTCCATAAACAAGTACTTAACTTGACACTTTGAGAGAAGTGGCTTAACAAAGTACAAAAACTTTAACAAAGAAATAATTTTTAACTAGTCTGTGAGAAACTAGTTTGTGATGACCTAGTACTCCACTAGATACTTTGAGAGTAGTTAGTCAGAAAATTAATCAAAAAGTTAAGAAATTTGTACCACACTAGTTTTTGATAAACTAGTGCTCAACTAGACACTGAGAATAGTTATTTAGATAATAGAATTAAAAAAAAAAAAAAAAGATTTAATTAGTCCGCCATCAACTAGTAATCCACTACACACTTTGAGAGTGGTTGCTTAGTCAATTCGTAAAATTAAAAAAAAACATATATTTTCAATTTGTGTAAGAAACTAGCACCAAACTAGTCACTTTGAGAGCAGTTGATTAGCAAATATATTAAGTAAAAGCTTAAAAACTTATAATAATTTTTAACTAGTTTGTAAGGAACTAGTACTCAACTAGACCCTTTGGGAGTAGTTACAACTAATACAGAAATGTTTATAAATAAAAAAACAATTAAAATTAGTCTGTCGCAAACTAGTTCTCAACTAGACATTTTGGGAGTAGTTACTTGGTAAAATAAACCTGTGCCCCAAGCGTTAAATTATTACCTAGTAAGTATATGTACCTCTCTATGTATGTACATTTAGTTAAACTATTATTTATTGCCATTATATTGAAGTTTATATTCATATTTAATGGCTCGAGGCAATATTTACATATACAAGTATTTTGCTGCAGGTCATATAGCCGGCATAAACCATCAACACTTCAAGTATAATTATTTCTCATGAAATGCAGTTAACTACATATGTAAGTAGCCCAGATGCAGGTTTGTGCATATTTATATACGTAAGTAGAAGTGCTGCTCAGCATACTTTTTTCTCTTATTTGCCTTGGCGTCTGCGATTTAGATCTTTTCAGTGGCATGACTTGGTGCTGCAGTGCTGCAACATAATTGAGCTGAATTTATGTTAAGCAATGGCGGTGGCAATTTTACTGTCAGCATACAAGTAAATGTTTTCAATGATGAAAAATATTTGAATGGAAAAAAATGGGCACCGATTAATTTTTAAAATATTATAGGTACCTATAGATATTTGTACTAACAGCAAAAGCACAGGCGTTCCGCTGCATAGATGAATAAATAAACTAATGGCTCCTGATAACCAAAATCCAAAATATGTCATAGCATGTACCACAGGCCTCTAATGTACTTGTTAAACCTATGATTCTGCCTCTGAAAAGAATTTGATTCTCTATAAATTAAGGGAAATATAATATAATATTCTGTTTGTTACTTAGATATATTTAGTTTTTCTAAAGTATTCAGCAAAGACTTGACGTATTGTTTAGAAAATTACACAAATCATACCGTATATACGATTTTTAAAAACATCTCACCGTCAGCGCTACCTGACGGTTCTGAACCAACTTATCAACATTCACAGATATGCTCAGAATAACTCACTGAAATATAATCCAAAATGACTCAGTAGTTTTGAGGTTTATGAGGAACATACACAGCTTCAATCGAAGAACTTAAATGGCACAGCATTCAATAGTTTTGAACAGTAATTTTTTCCTAGTTTCAAATCAAATTTCTATACAAAATATGGCTAATTTCCCGCCCAGGATCTGTATCGGTGGCATACGATTTGGCGCTCAGAATACTGCGGAAGCAGCGTCGTTGATTCCGCTGGAAATGACAATATTTCTATGTATTATATTGTCGATTCAAACCTTAATTAAAATAAACTTTTCTATGATAGTTGCTTTTATCACAGGTCACTATCTCTTAGGCCGACATGCTCAAAGATTGAAAGTACCTCATTTCGACTATTGCCGAAGCTGCAGGAATGAGGAAGAGGTAGAGTCTGTCTGACATCTTTTTTGCCACTGTCTTGCGTGGCATGCCACTAGGTTTAGATACTTTGGCGGATCGAACTTGAATGATACTGATTGCCGGTGGGATGATGATGATAGAATAAAAGTGCGAGCCAGATCAATGGGTTTACACTTAAAACGAAATAGTTTCACAAGGAGTCACAGATAAACTGCTATGTTATTAAAATCGATCCGAAACGGTCTAAGTGAGTAGGTTTAAAGATCGGCTACTACTTCTACTTACTTACCTACCTATCTACCTAGAATAGATGTCGACAGCTCCGATGTGAACAGCTCATAAGTACTACAAAGTAATAAAGCACTGAACCCTATCTACTCCATAAAGATATAACACACATAAGTTCATATATATCATTTCCATGACAGCCGATTACCGGCACGCACCGGATTTTCATCCGGCCAAGGGCAGCAATAACAACAACAACCATTCGCATATGTAAGCTATATGGACTATCAATGGCTTCGGGAGCGTGAAAATCAAACTTTACATAAATAACATATAATTATATATAACTTTACATATAATTTAATCACTTAACTTTTATGAATTTTGCTTTTCAACTCTACATTGAAAATGCATTTCTTGCATTACAATTTTAAATAAATTTAAGTAGACAATAAGAAAATTATTTTTAGGAATTATTAAAAGAACAAGCTTAGCGCAAACGCTAAATACCATTTATAGTATTCTTAGGAAAATCGGAGTAACCACAAAAGTAGTTCGATCTCAGTACACCACATTTGCTGTATTAGTGAATCCAAGAAAAACATAACAATTGCGACGGTTGTGGCTGGCAAAACCCGAGTGACAAAAAAACTATTTTCTTTAACGCTAATAAACAGAATGACTCATGCACCTATTGTGGGCTACTTGGGTTGCTGGACGACACATACACATGTACATGCACATATTTACTTTCAGTAAAGTGATTGACGAATGACAAATTTAGTGAGTAAGAACAACAATTTGAGAGAACAAAAAAAAACTAAAAAACAACAGCAAAACAAAGACCACAACTGTTCTACAACAAATATGTAATTACCACAAAGAAAAAAGGAAATTATAAATATTAGAGGTGAAGTGTGTCACCACCGCCATCAGCACCACCACCAACCCACCGCCAGCATTTGCTAACAACCACCACCGTCAACAATCATTGACTATTTTTGGAAAGGTTGTGAAGAAAAATTCGCTTTTTAAAGTGAAGTAACAAAAAACAATCAACAACACAAAAAGTGTATTTGTGTCTTTCTTTGGCCAGAATTGTCTGCCTCGAGCTGAGGCTGACTGTACGGCAATCCATGTAATTGCCCGCTGGTATGTTTGAGTACCATATGTATGTGTGTGTATGCATGCGTGTGCGCACCGAAGTCATTGCGACTCAAATGGCAGCCCAAGTAGCAGCAACAATAACGCCATATGTGGTACTAATGCGCTATGAAAAGTGAGATTAATTTCACAATGAAAAACATGAAATGAAAATGAAAAACAAAGAGCGAAAACTGGCAACTGCAAAAATTGCAAATTAAATACGTATAAATTGAAGAAATAAGGCTATATACTAGCAACACGCAGCTTGGCCTTCGACGCACTAAAATAGGTTAAATAGCCGTTGTGATGTTGCTCGCCTTTTTGCAGCCTTTACTGCACTCATTGCTTTGTCCTCTGTGGTTGCTGGTTGTTCGGTGCTAGTTGCTTGCTATTTAGTTGACTGACTGCCGCCATGCCAAGTGTGCGCTAGTTTCCATTGTTGTTTTGCTTTATTTCTCGCTTTTCAATGTAACTCAGCGCAACAACAAACGAAATGACCTCATGCTGTACGTAATTATATTACATAGAAGCATCGAACAAGTGTGCATACATACACATATGGACACACATATGTATCTATCTGTGTATCTGTGTGTATATTGTAAATTCTAATCTTTGTGTTTGAGCGTCAAATGCAGCAGCTGCGATCAGTGGTGATCGATGTGCTTCTAGCAGTGATCTGCTCTGCTCTGCTCTGTTTTTTTTTTCTACTCTGTTCTGTTCTGCTTTCGGAATCTAATCAAATATGAATTGTGAGCGAGCTAGCGAGCGGCACGCGGCAAACGATTAATTGGCATTGGCGAGAGTTGAAGCAGTACCGCTCATGCTGGAAGTTTTCAATTTAGTTTTAGGTTAGATCAAATGATGCCTTAAATGAAAGTAAAAATTTTTTTATATTCATATTTTTAATGGAAAAAGAAATAGTTGTGAGATATTTAAATAAAAAAAAATGATATTCAAGTAAAAATCATATATAAATATATTTCACTTAATTATTATATATATCTTTTTAATTCCAAGCCAAAGATTCCTAAAGAAACTATTTAACATTTTCTTATTTATAAAATGTTTCAAAAAATGTGAGGACGCTTTTAATTTTTATATTTGGAAAAATTAATTGGTGAATAATAAAAGTTCTTAACAAATTTTTTTATTTTTATATTTAGAAAAAATCTCAAAATTGGTAAATAATAAAAAAAACTTAAACTTTTCATACTTCAAAAATGTTTAAAAATAGCTACATTTTTTATTAACCAATATACTGAAAAAAAAATTAAAAATTCATACCCCTCAATCCCTTCAATCCTTTGACAATAGCTTAAGTTTATTTTAAAAATACTATTATATTATAATAAAAAAATCATTCCTTACATTTTCGTACTTCAATAATATTTTTAAATCGCTATATTTTTGTTGAAAACAGATATCTAAAGTAAATAAGAAAATTTTTGAAAAATGCTATTTTTTATTAAAAATTATTCTAAAAAAACTGAAATACATTATTTGTCAATACTTTGAAAATATTTGAAAATAGTTTACGTTTTATTTTAAAAATATTATTTACTTAAAAACTCCAAAAAAAACCAAATTCCTTAAATATTAATACTTCGAAAATATTTTTAAATATCTATAAAATAATAAAGCAAATAAAAAATCATTTCAAGCTATTATTTATTATTTTAAAAATTAATAGGACTATGAATAAGTTCGTGCGGTTTTTTCGAAATTTGAAACTTTATTGACGTAAAATGGTTACAAATTTAATATTCAAAATATTGTCCATCGCTTACTACTACTTTTTCCCATCTTTCTGGCAATTCACGGATTCCCTTTGTGAAAAATTCGGTCGGTTTTGCCGCAATCCACGAATCGATCCATTTTTTGACTTCATCGTAATTACGGAAGTGCTGGTCAGCCAGGCCATGTTGCATCGATCGGAAGAGATAGTAATCGGATGGCGCAAGGTCTGGACTATACGGCGGGTGGGGTAGGACATCCCATTTGAGCGTTTCTAAGTATGTTTTGACCACTTGTGCAACATGTGGCCGAGCATTGTCATGTTGCAAAATAACTTTGTCGTGTCTATCGGCGTATTACGGCCGTTTTTCTCGCAGTGCTCGGCTCAAACGCATCAATTGTCGTCGGTAGACATCCCCCGTAATCGTTTCATTCGGTTTCAGTAGCTCATAATACACAACACCCAGCTGGTCCCACCAGATACACAGCATAACCTTCAGGCCATGAATATTCTGCGCCGACGTCGATGTTGAAGCATGGCCAGGGTATCCATACGTTGCCCGACGTTTTGGATTGTCGTAATGGACCCACTTTTCATCGCCAGTCACAATTCGATGCAAAAAACCCTTTCTTTTGTGCCGTTGAAGCAGTTGTTCGCATGCCATAAAACGGCGTTCAACGTCTCTTGGCTTCAATTCATACGGCACCCAATGGCCTACCTTTCGGATCATTCCCATGGCTTTTAAACGTTTGGAAATGGTTGATTGATCAACTCCCAAAGTTTTTGCAACCTCTTCTTGCGTTTGAGCCGGATCTTGATCGAGCAATTCCTCCAATTCGGTATCCATGAACTTTGGCGGCGCACCCTCGCGTTCTTCGTCTTCCAAGCCAAAATCACCACTTTTAAAGCGTGCAAACCACTTCTGGCACGTTCGCTCAGATAGAGCATGCTCACCACAAACTTCCACCAAGATACGATGACTTTCGGCTGCTTTTTTCTTCATATTAAAATAATGAAGAAGAATTCCCCGCAAAAACACATTATTTGGCACGAAATTCGACATTTTCAAGTGTGGTAAAAATATTGTTGTTTACGCTTCAAATAAAAAACTTATACTGACGTTTGTGCCTTACGACAGTAGCTCTCCAATGAATGTTTGGAAATGTGGATCGATGGAATAATAATCAAGTTACGCCATCTGTTATAAAACCGCACGAACTTATTCATAGTCCTATTATTTAAAAAAAATATAAATACATTACTTTCTATACTTGAAAATAGTTAAGTTTTTTTTTTAATTTTATTGAAACAATTAAAAAGCAAGAATTCCTCAAATTCTTGTGCTTCAAAAATATTTTTCAACCAATATTTTGTTGAAAAAATTTACAAGCCGATGCAAAAAATGTTTTACAATGTCTTTTAAATGTTTATTAAAAATTATTTTGAAAAACAAATTGAACTGATTATCTTGAAAGTATTTGAAAATAACCTCAGTTTCATTTCAATAATATTAACAAAAACCATACCTTAAACTTGCATATGTACTTCGAAAACATTTTTTATTGTTTGTTGTTTATTGTTAAAAAAAACATCTTAAGCAAATAGACAAAGTTTTAAACGCTCTAAAATAGGTGTATTTTTTTAAATGGCCAACTTTTTGTTAAAAAATTTTTTTTTATAATTTTAAATAACTACATTTTTAAAAATTTTTTAAAACAATAAATAAAAATATTAAATAATACTCGCCAAAGTTTTCAAAATTGTTCTAAAAAAAAATATATTATATAAAAAAAATTTTTATTAACTGCATTTCTTTTCAATACTTTGAAAATATTTGAAAATTATTTATTTTATATATATGGAAAACCTAAACGTTTTATTTTAAAAGTATTATTAAAAAAAAATCCTATATTTTTGTTGAAAAAAAAGTCTAAAGCAAATAAAAAAATATCTAAAAATAGCTAAATTGGTCGTAGCCAGCCGCTTGAGTTACAACTCACAGGATAAGTTTAAGATAAGAAGAAGCTCGCAAGACTTCGCCAATACGTGGCGCTGTGGTCGAGATGCCTCTGAAACTCATATTTTTGGTTAATTTGTAGTCAAAAACTTCGAAGTGACTCGAAATTCAAACTAAAAATGTTGTTGCCTTATTACTCATTAGCTATTTTGATAATAAATTTTAAATATTGAAAATATTAAAATGTAGCAATATTTTTCCCATCAAATTTTCAAAATAATTCAGTCTGAAATTTTTTACCTAAGAAGTTATGTTAGCATAAAAATTTTCGTGCAATTCCTAGACTCAACCCGAGGACAGGTTTTTGATCAATGAGTTGTAGCTTAACAAGTTGGAGTACTTCATTATCTACGAGTATTAGCTATTAGCTTTTATCTCTTATTAACGTCTGAATTCCCGTTAATTTTTGTCAGGCATTGAGTTTCATTGAATCGCAAATTATTTACTTTTTAAATAAATCCACGTTGTGATTTATCAAATAATTGGTTGATGGAAATACTTCACTCAAAGTTATGACTAATCAGATTAAACAGTAATAATTGAATTCTGATTTATGGAGATATCCATGCACCACACACTGCTACTTCGGCGCTAAGTTTGAGCTGCTTTAAGTAGCTCCGAAAGTTGTACTGCTTTTAAAATCAATAAATAATTAATAATTTTGCGCTATCCATTACAGCGCTGACCCGATACTACATATCTGTGCAGTGAGATTTTCCAGTTTGCGTTTTTATCTCAGCCATGAAAAGCCCCAAGTCAAGTGTGTGACACACTTTTTCAAGCAGACAGGCAGCAGACTATGCTGGCAAAAATATAATTTCAAACAAGCTGCGCAAATGACGCGTGAGCAAAGCGATCAGCGGCCTGTAAGCAATAATAATATTTGTGTAAAAATCACATATATATATTTATAACTGCATATATGTATGTATGTGTGCGTTGACTTCAACTTAGTACTGGCGTACTACTGGGGTACTTAAGCTTACGTTTCTTTGTGGCAAGCATTAGCGCTTATGGAGTGTAAAAAAAAAAATCTAAGCAAAACCAAGAACATAAAATTAAAATCTAGAAAATAGTAAAATCTGTTCTACAACTCATAAAAACTTTTTCTCATGACCATTCACAGTGCACGCGTGTGTGTGTATGTGTGTTTGGTGATAACATAAAGCGTCAATGGCGCACAAGTGGGGCAACCACAACGCTGCCGCGCCTTGTTATTGCTCAGTTCCTTTTTTAGCTTCTTTGAGTTTTATTTTTAACTTGTTGTCCCCCATCTGGCAAATTTTTATAATTTAGCAAATTGATTTTGTGCCATATTTCGATGGTCACATTTTCTTGCAGCAAATATTTTTTGCCGCAATTGTCAATGGACAATTGGCAACTGACAGCAGGCGGCTGCCTGCATGCACTTGTTGTTCTGTTGATGTTGTTGTTGTTGTTGCTACAGATGCATGATGTTTTCAGTGCTGCGCGAGTTTTGGTTTTCTTTTATTGTTTTAAATTTTTTCTGCGTGCTTTTGCTCTTAGTGCTCTGTGTGTGCAACATGTGATACAAACGATGTGAATTGTTTTTGTTTTTATTGCTGATGTTGTCATTGATGTTGATTTTGGTTGTTCGATTTTTATTTTGTACTTGTACTTCTTTATTGTTTTAGTAATATAGTTATTGTCAATTTGCTATGACACTGATTTAATTGTGTTGCATGAAAAAGGTGCTGTTTTTTGTTATTGTAGTTTTAAGGGCCGTATTTTTGTTGGGAGAAAAACTCCAAAACGAGACGTTTTTGTTGGAGGAAAACTTAAAATTTTATTAATTTTTGTTTACAGATAAAAAAAATTGCCGTATTATTGCTTTACCCACAAGTTACCAAATTTCAGGGTTTTCTCTTAACATTTTTCCTGGGGCTTGAGATTTCCAAGTATATCATCATCACAACTAAGCTCATCAGAGATATGTTTCAAAATTCTATGAAATGTCAGGGGTAACAGCAATTCTTTTTCTTGCCTCTATACTCCGAAGATTTTAGAGATCTCTTTCGTTAGATTTCGGGTTAAGCAAAGGGTTCAGCTTGAAAATAATTTGTGAGTATATAAAAAAATAAATTATGAGCAATAAAAACTGAAAGTTAAAAAAAGATTAGGATATAATGCCAAAAGCAACTTCAAACAACTGGGGTTGCTCAGAAATATGAAAATATTTGAAAATATTGGAAGAGTTACGAAATCATCCCTAACGCCCAATCAGTTAAGCAAATTGTTGTCATATTATTATTTATATAAGTAATTACTGTTAAATTAGTTTTCATTTTTTCTTTTAATAAATAAATAAATAATTGGCGGGTACACTCTGTTAGGTGCTTGGCCGAACTCCTCCTCCTATTTGTGGTGTGCGTCTTGATGTTGTTCCACAAATGGAGGGACCTACAGTTTCAAGCCGACTCCGAACGGTAGATATTTTTATGAGGAGCTTTTTCATGGCAGACATACACTCGGAGGTTTGCCATTGCCTGCCGAGGGGCGACCGCTATTAGAAAAATGTTTTTATTAATTTTGCTTTCACCGAGATTCGAACCAACGATCTCTCAGTGAGTTCCGAATGGTAATCTCCCACTAACCCATTCGGCTACCGCGGCCTTTTAGTACATAAATATTACCGACAAAAAATTTATTTTAAGCAAACCAAAGTGGCATTCTCATACGCACCTTAAATTGTCAACATCCACACGAAGCGCTGCTGCCACTCATACGCCACGTACGCCCATCAAAGAATGTCGCAAAAGCTAACCACATAATTCTGCAAAGAGATAAATTTCACGCTACTAAATACTGCACGTTTTTTATGTACTTCAGATATTTCAAACAACTCTTTTATATGTTCGTATACGTAAAAACAAAAAAAAAATGCAGTTAAATATGATTTCGCGCATAAACCAGATGATAAACTGAAAATGCGCAGTAAAAAAAAAGTGCAACATCTGCTTAAGCCACTCAGCTCGCTCACTTAAATTGAAAATTTTTTCAAATGGAAAATTTTTACTGCCACATGCATCACTGACATACAAAGCCACAATATTTATGGCAGTGCTTGTCCTCTTCGTGTACTTCTTCTCCCGCTTTTTATGGCCGTGTTCACTGATTGCTGAGAAAAGTTGTTGAAAATGATAGCTCTAAGGATTAGTGTTCACGCTTTGCAACTTAGCATTTAGCTAAAGTGTTTTTTGCGATGTATGTATATGTATGATGAACAAGCAGAGGATTCCGTTATAAGCAGGCTAACACATGCACGCATATATGTCTGTAGGAACGTATAAATTTGAAGAAGCGAATGTGTTGAAAAGCACTCAAGTAGGGAAGGAAGGCAGTTTAGATGGAAGAAGGAGAAGGATTAGTATATAGCAATTTTAAAACTTTTTTTTTTGAGTAAAAGGTGTATAAATGTTTAACTTTTACTGCTTTTAAGAAAAAAGTAAGTTTAAATATACGCAAATAATTGAAGCAAATCCTAGAGAAGTAAAAATTGGTAAAACTTCAAATTGAAGAATAAAACTTTGCGCGTACTAGTACAAGCAAGACGTTTTAATTTTAATCAGCTTTATTGCACAATGTAACAAAATACTACTCCTTCCTAATTTCCAACGAAATAGTAGTATTAGTAAAGAGGCTGCAGAAATAGAAGGTGAAGTCCTAAATAAAAAAGACTGGCGTCTTAGAAATGTATTTGATGGCACAATCTTTTTAATGAGTTATTGCGTTGGAAGCTACATCCCTAGCTGACTTCCAGTGAAAGCTTCATGACATTCGGTTCAGTGAAAGTCTAAAGTGTCGCTATGTTTGTTTGATCGGTACGAAAATGAGTTTCGAACAAAAACCTAATATCAAATTTTGTTTTAAAATCGGCAAAACGTTTACCAAAACATTTGAATTCATGAAAAAAGTTTATGGTGGTGATTGTCTATCTGGTGCCAGAGTTCATGAGTGGGTTACACGTTTCAGAGAGGGTGGAGAGGACATAAATGACAACGAGCATACGGGCCGCCCAAAATCAGTAGTCATCAAAAACTCCATCGAAATTGTTCGTAAATTTATCAAAAATTAACTGAAATCATCATTGCAGTTCATGGAAACGGAGTTGAATATCTCTAAAGCATCAATTTATCGCATTTCAACTGATAATTTCTGCTTCTGCAAGGCCTGTGCACATTTCTGTCCGCACAAGTTAACTGAGAACCAAAAATTGCTCAGAACTCAACATTCAAAAGACCTCATTAAAGAGGCGAGAAAAGGCGAGAACTTCCTAAGCGTCAAAATGTCGAATAGAAGGCCCCAGACGAGACACCACCCAAAAAATTGCGTTTGGAGAAGTCAAAAATCAAGTCGATACTCATTTGTTTTTACGATGCCAAGGAAATTATCTACAAGGAGTTCGTAGCAATGAGCCAAACCGTCAATGTAATTTTCTATCTTCGCGTTTGGAATCGTTTGTTGCATCGCATTCGTTGATTTCGGAGGAGGCTGGAGCTTATTGCATGATAATCGACCCACTCTTGGGACTGATTTTTTGAATAGAAATCGCATTTTAACCGTCAAACACTCACTGTATTCGCCTGATATGGCACCCGGTGACTTCTACCTATTCGGAAAATTGCATTTGGTGATGAAAGGAAAGCATTTTGCGTCCCTAGAGGCCATCCAAAAGACTTTGACCGACATCCTGAAGTACATTCCATGACCTGAAACGCTCTTTCGAAAAGCTTTTAGATCGCGCAAAACACTGCGTTGAGGCCAGAGGGGACTATTTTAATTAAATAAACTCGAAGTTGTCTGAACAAAGCGCCTGTCGTTTCTATTTTAGCTTGTTGTTTGTTTTGGAATTCACCTTGTAATATCTCTTCGTACTGCAGAGATTCATATTAACCATTCAAGAAATTTCGTGTGAGCAACTCTCTATTCTTCTGCTGCGTCTTAAACGGCATTGGTAGCTAATCTGATGCACCAACTCTGTACCTTTTAATGCTCATAAAATTTATCATTCCATTATTTGCGGTATTCCAACTTGCCAACGCATAAAATTCTACAAAACTACCGAAGAATCTTTCTCTAGAGCATCCGAGCAGTCAACTCTTCTGACTTTCTTATTGCACAAATGGCAGTGACCTTCAAAACGACTGATATAAAAAAGCTTGCATTAAATGACTTAAAAAAATTGTTCATAAAAAAATGCACATAAATGAAAGGAAAAGACAAAAGTATCAAATAGCAAGGAAGAGCATATAAAAGAGTATAAAAAAGAGAAAGCATTCATAAAATCAAAACGAAAGCTATGAAATATACAAAACTAAATTGAAAAACTGCAAAAAATGCGGCACCACAAGCAAAATATTAAATAAAAGTGCGCTTAAAAACACACAAAAGCATAGAAAATGTAAATCACTTATACATACGAACGAACGCACTTAGCTCGTTTTCACGAGTTTGCAGCGCCAAATCGTCAGAAAGTTTATGCGTGCGAATGATAGAAGAAAAACATTTTTATTTCCAATTTACACATTGCAATTTTTCCAACTTTTTAACTTTTAGTTTTCACATTTTGCAGCTTCTTACTGAAGTTTTCACGTTCTTGTTTATTTATTTATTTCTCCTTTTTTTGTTTTCGTTTTTTTTTGTGCCAATACAATTTGCCACTTTTCAATGGCTGCTGGCTACAATTGCTATGTAAGTGGATGAGTGCATCGGCACTTGCACAACCTCTGCAGCTTACATCCCACATATCCATACACACACACACACATGCGTGCAACCCACACAGCTGACTGTATGGCTCGCAGTCGCCGGAAGTTAAGTAGAAAATTGCATAAGCTTCATTGCTTGAATGTTTACAAAACGTATCCGTTTCGTTTTTCAGGCGCATACAAATACATATACAAACACAAAACAACAAACAAAAAATCAACACCCACACAACTAAAAGGCCGTCAGCGATACATTTACTTCAACTATTTCCGCTGCTTTTTTAGTTGTTATTCTTTTATTGTGCGAGTGTTGCGCATACTCAAGTATTTACACGATTTTTGTTGGTATGAAACTGGATATGTAACTGCACACCAAAATATATCCAAATGTATATATTTGTGCTTGCACTTGACAGCACACGTGGGAAGAAGAAATGGCATTCTTATTTTATTAAGTAAATATTTTTATTGGCAGTTTGTCATACGCGGTCACTTTACATATTTGTACACATAAACGTTCAGTTAAGTGGCGCGTCGAAGCGCAAAAGAATTTTCAATAAAAGCGTTGTCTAGTCGTTGTGAGATTGTAAGAGCTATGCAGGATACTTGTTGCTCTGCTTTCTTGCTTGGTTCTTTTGCAATATAGAAAAATATACGAAAATATGTGAACTGGTCGCGACGAAGCTTAGGCAGCTGAATGTGCCACCCAAATGTATGCAACGTAGAAATATAATTAGGAATTAGAAATATTAAGTCTCTTCTATTCGCCACTTCTCTGCTGGCTATCTCTCTACTCGGCTAACTTGATGAGAAATTTGCATGTGAAAGCAACAACAAAGTTATCGGGCAATATTTGCCACTAATAAGTACGATTATGCGTGGTAAAACAGGTAAAACTCACTAATACGATCACTCCAGCAAGTGTAATTTTTGACAGCTCTTTTCTGGCGAAACGAAAACATTCTTAATATCAGAAATGGGAAATGGCGGAATGGCATGTAATGAGTTATACAAGTCTTATGAGGCGTTACCACGCCCACTAATGACGAATCTTGTCCGCCAACTTTTTTGTTGTTTTCACACGCAAATGTTTCGCCAAGCGGACAGAATGCAAGCATACTGAGCAAATACTTAACTTAACTTAACTTAATTATACTTAACTTTGCTTAACTTAACACAACTTAACTTAATATAAACTGCCCTAAAACGTCGCCAATTCTTTACGAAAAATTTAGATTAGTTAGAACATTTTGTGAGGATTAACAGAATCTTTATCGCACCACTCGTCAAATTTTTAAACTCTTTTATCATTTATATATTTGTATATTATGGTTTATTTATGAATTTCATTAAAATGTCCCCATAAACTACAAACGGAGTGACCTATAGCGTTAAGTCGCCTCCGAGCGGAAAGCTTTGAAGCTATGAAAAGCTTTTTCATGGCAGAAAGTCACTTGGCGGTTTGCCATTGCCTGCCGAGGGGCGACCGCTATTAGGAAAAACTTTCTCTTTCATTTTGCTGTTTCATGCACGGAGATTCTAACCTATGCACTGCCAAAAGGTAGTCACGCACCAATCATTCCGGCTACGGCGTCTAATTAGAAAATCTAATCTTCACTCTCTTTAAATGTGGTCCTTCAATTTGTAGTTGTTAACGCCTATATAAATTCCACTGGGTATGTTAAGTTTCATGTTCTTAAGAAGGAAACTTTAACCTGAAAGAGCCTGTATACCCGTACGCACATATATCGTAAGAGGACAGCGCTCCTAAGTTTACTCCGAATGCTCAAAGTTTTGATATTTGATTGCGTTGTGCTACGATCTATGAAAAAATGCTTTCTCGGTCCCCAGGCTAGATTTTGAAAGTGAACACGAAATTCCGAGTATGCAGTTTTTTTTACTTTATCCAACCCTGTAGTTTAATGTATGTATATCTCAAAAAAAGTGTATTTTCACTGTCACAGAGTGTTCTTTTTATGTGGAAACTATCTAAAAAGTCCATCACTTCAGGTACCTTAATTATTGTTGTCCAATTTGGTCGCACAACAAGCAACATATTTGCTCCATTTCATTTGGCAAACTAACCAGCATTTAATCTTGTCTAATCCCAATTTATCTTCAGCAGTTCAGCAGTTGGTTAAAAACCACATTTTCACACAAAACTAAAATAAGTTGTTCTTGTCAGCAAAAGCAGCTAAGCCTAAAAGTGGACTAAAAAATTACACATACGACGTGCGACTGCATTAGCTTGCTAAATCCAATAAAATCTCAAATTTTCCAGCTTTCAAGCCGCCATTTACTGCATACATACATGCATGTATATATGTAAAGGTATAAGTATATTTGTATGTATGTACGTAAGGCATTCAAGAACGACATGTCGCTGCATAAGTCACCTGCCAAGCGGCTCAACTTTACTCACTGTCTACTCGATTGCTCACATGAAAGCTAATACTGCATATATGCTTGGTTCTGTACGGTAGAAATGAGTGTGTGTGTGTGTGTTAGCCCACATGCGACCACAATCGACACAACAACAACTGCAGGCAAACACTCAAATCCCCCTTTTTGTTCCTCGCTCTTTCCCTTGGCTTTATTGTTGCAACTTAGTTGTAGCAACAGCTGTGCCCCATTGTGATTGTCACGTACGTACGTATGTATATTTGTTTGCAAGTTTATGTGTGCATGTGTGCGTGGTTGTGGTGAAATTGCAACGTTGTTGCAGCAAATTGAACAAAATGCGCATGCTGCCAAAATGTGTTTCCCAACTGTTACAACAACAGCACGTCGAGGAATCTTTAAAGCTACTAAGCAACTTGTTTTTGTTTGCAACTCTGCTTCTAGTTTCTTCTCTCTTTTTATGCTACACAGCCACAGCCGTATGTTTTTCTTTTCGCTGCTGCGCTAGTGCTAGTGTACTCAATTGCGCCACTCTAACCTGATACTCGTATTTGCTAAAAAGTCCGGAAAAACGGAAGGCAGGGAATTGAAATGAAATACATAAGTAGCCGCTTTCGCATGTGTGTGTGTGTGTGCGTAAGCGCCGTGTATGTGTAACAGCTTATTGAGGCACTCAAGTGCGCTAATACACACGCCTACAAACAATGCAAGCGGTACTCGTGTGCGGCAACGGGATGCACGTACACAATTACACTTTGCTCACACATATACGAATAAGTTTTCATGTTTTTTGCGTGTATGTACTCATGTAAGTACAAGTACGTACTTGCATGTGTTTTTCTGCTTGCTTTCCGCCTGTTTATTTGCAGTTCAGCGTCTACTCGGAAAGTGGCTGTTTTTGCCCTCGCTTCTCCTTAACTGAACAGTAGGCAAATAGAAGAACTAAAAGTATGTTTTGAATTTTTTCATTTATTCACTTAACAAAACTGATTTACCCACTCAGGATTTTGGGATACTTCATGTGAAAAATTAGTGCTTCCACTATAGTTTTTCTAACCCTTGCATTCGTTACTTCATATCTTTGAAACAGTTAGAAATACTATGTAATAGCTTACTTCAAAATCGCTCATTATTTTAAAGATGAGAGGCGGAAAGAAAATTTTTGGGTACTTCGTAACTGAAATAGAAACTTCTATATAAAAAAAGTTAACTTCACAAAAAAGTAAAAAAATCGAAAAGTTCTTCAGAATGGGAGAGCAAAACAGCTGCATATGAAAATAAAATAATATGTATATTATATTAATTAAATTAATTTTTAAAATAAAATAAATAAACAAAATTAATTTTTAAAATTCAAATAAAAAATAAAATTAATCTTATTTAAAATAAGTAAATAAAATTAATTGTAAAAATTTTATTTTAAATTTTAATTAATTTTAAAAATATTTTTACATTTAAAAAATTTTTTTTTAAATTTTTAAAATCCCCGTTACGTCAAAAATTTCAATTCCAAATATCATTTAAAGCTCAGTAACTCCTTCTGCAAATGAAAGCTCTTTAAATTCAAATCAAAAGCAGCAGAGAAAAGCACAGAACATATAATGAAAGCACTTCAAAAAGCGTAAGCTAAAGTTTACTCTTACTAAAAAGTTCAAATGCGAAAAGCTCACTTGCATCAAAAGCTTCCATATTAAGTAGAATTCAACAAAACGCTTGAATTCAATGACTAGAATTCAATAAATTCCTCAATAAATCACTGGGCCATTTGTAAAATAAAGCTTTCAAAAGCTTTCATCTCAAAAGAGAGAGTAAGGGAGATTACACTGATTAATATGAAAGCTCACTACGGTTGGGTTAAGTTCGGTAATAGTGCTTGCCACTTTCCATAGGAGAGAGGGCTCACTTAGGCCTGGATGGACAGCGATATCGCACCCTGGCAGAAGCAGCGCAATGGCAGAGGACGTGTTCAATGTGACAGAGAAAGCGTGCTCAAGTGGAGAGCGAAAGTTTACAAAAGATATGTATTTTTTTTTTATAACTATGTCTTACAACGAAGATTCAGCATCTTTAAAAGCTTATAAAAAAGTTGCGTACAAAACAAATCTCGCTCAAGTGGAGAGTGAAAGTTTACAAACAAAAAGGGAAATATTTGTGGAACTTCTCTTCATATTTGTTTTTTTTTTTGTTTTGATAAAAGAATGTCTTACGACGAAGATTCAGCATCTTTAAAAGCTTCTAAGAAAGTTGCAATCAAAAACTCTAAATTGATTCAAGTTGGTCTGTGAAAGCTTACTTCTTAAACGGCTCTGGCTTACCTTACAAGTAATGAGTTCTTTGGAAACTTACTTTACAACGAAGATTATGTGTCTTGATAAGTGCTTTGGAACAAAAACGAACGTCTAAATTCATAGGCGCGCCCTTTTTACGATGTTTAAAGTTCGGTAGGTTTAAAGTAATAGAAAAATGCGACATGCGCAACAAGAAATGCATATTTACAATACTTACCAAGCTTTTATCATTTCGACCTATGATAGCTAAGTTCTTTTTACAGTCCTCAATGGCTACAAAACTGTAGCCTTTCGAAACTCGAATTGATATCGGAAGCTCACTTTGAAAATGAAATCTCACTTTGAAAATGAAAGCTCGCTTTCGCGAAAGTTTCTAAAACGCAGAGAACAACTCTGGCAAAAAAAGATTGTAGTATCATAAAGATGAGCTTATAAATGGGTGGTCAAAGCTCACTTTGAAAATGAAAGTTCAATTTGAAAATGAAAGTTCACTTTGAAAATGAAAGCTCACTCTCACGAAAGCTTCTACAATGCAAAATTGTAGTATCAAAAACTTGAGCTTATAAATTGATGGCGAAAGCGCTCTTTGAAAATGAAAGCTTGCTTTGAAAATTAAAGCTTACTTTCGCGAAAGCTTCGAAAACGCAGACAACAACTCATGCAGAAAAATTTTTTAATATCACCAAGATGAGCTCTTATATCATTATACGCCTCTGAGCCGTTTGAAATCGGAGCTTAAGAATTCAATTTAAAAAAATTTCCAACAAATAAAAGAGTGTAAAAAAATAAAAATAAATTTATTCTTAAAAAAGCTTAAGAATTTTTCAAAGGTCACATATTTTTCTAATAATAGGATAAGTTTTGAAGCTAAATAATTTCACAGAACTCTTAAAGAGTCTCTTCCGATTACAATATTTTTAGATCGTAGGTTCATATGTTAAATATATTATATATATTTTTAATTTATTAAAAGCAATATCTCAAACTTTTGAATGCTCACAAAATAGCTTTGTATCTTACATTTTACGATTTCATAATATCAGGGGTATTTCACATTTCATCTCACAAAGTGATGAAAATTTAATAACTGCCACAACCATCTGTGCTTGCATTCCTTAGAACAACTCTCTCTCGCATACCACACCATACACACACACACACACATATGTATAGTTATTTTTGTGTGGAAGTGTGTCACAAAGCGCGCACGTTTCCCTTTGTTGTGCAGGTTTTAGGAATATGTACGTACGAGTATGCACAGATATGTTTGCATATAAACCACAAAAACTCTTTTCCAAGCAATTAAACCAACCCTTTGCCCAAGCACTTAATACCGCCAACAAACACACACTAACTTATATACATGCAAACGCATACATAACAGTCAAATGCATGCCCTCAGCGCACATGCTACCGCACACACTCACCCACACATCGTTTGGTCGTCCAGTTGGCCGGCCATTCCCATCTCAAGCAGCTCAAAAGGGTTGAGTATACGCACCGGTGACACCGAGTGCCGCAGCAAGGTCAGCAAGAAACGAAAAATTGAAATTCTCAAACGGCCGGCGGCGTTCAACTGAAGAATGAGCTTTACACAAAAATGATGAATGCTGGAATGAAAATTGTTGGGGAGAGAAAGTGGAAAAAAAGAAAATGAGAAATTATGTAAAAAAAAGGAGCAGGTATTTTTTTGTTTTTTTTTTGTTTGTTTGTCGAGAGTAGGCTGCAAACCCGCAAGGTGAGTATGTAGAAAAGGTTGTGAAATTTATACAAAACTAAGCATGGATGTTTGAAATTTGTGGCAATAGTGAGAGGGACTTTCAAGTGACTTCCTACGCTGTGCATCATTTTAACACCTTCCTTAGTGTTTGCGCAATTGATTGGGTGGGTTTTGTGGGAACTTTTGTGGGAAGATACTTCCCTGTCATGTATACTTGTATTTTCTACTTATATATGTTATGTATATATGAGTACATATTTTTTTATTATAGTTGTGTTTTTGTCACTTCCATTCAGATCTGTTTTTGAGAAGCATTTTTAATGAGTTAAGTAGTATTTCATTTAGTTGCTAAATATTTTTTGCTGTGCAAACTTTTAGGTGTGGGTGTTTATATACAAATTCGGGGTAAAAAAGTGCTGGATTAAGTGTTATACGCACATATTTTGTGTTTCAATGCATATTATAATACCTAATTTATATTTTTTATATTTTTCTGATATTTTTTTATTTTTTTTTTTTCATATTTTTTTTTTTACGCCTCACCTTTCATTCCACTCTTAATATTCAGTACTTTTTTTAATCACTTGCAAATGTGTGTTTATTTATTTATAGTATTTACGCACATTTTTTTTTTTTTGTATGTATTTTTTAACCCCCTACAACTACTTTTTTTTGATATTGAATGGGTCGCCGCTTTTTGAGTGCGTGCATTGTAGTATTTATGTACTCAAGCTTTAAAATTCATTATTGTTTTTCCTTGTGGGTTTAACATTTTTTACATTTTTTAATAGTCGTTGGAGTATTTAAAGTTCGGTCAAGGTGCAAAACATGCAAGTGAAGGGCTTTTAAATTTTTTATCAGTATAAAAACACAACGGCTGAGGGTTTAAAAATGTATTTGTAATCCAAAAATAAAATATTCAATTGAAAAGTTGAATATGAAAAATAACAAATAAAAAATTGAAAAAAATAACAATAATAATTAAAAAATAAATAATAAATAAAAAATAACAAATAAAAAAAACTGTAGAACAGCATCAAAGTTGAAGAGTGAGCGCTGCTGATGTGCATTTGATAATATCTATATTAGTCTTTAAATTACATTATTATGAAGAGAGAAATTCTAGACTGTAAAATACAAAAATACCTCAAAGTTCTCGCTGTTTTTTTGATGAAAATACAACTTTATTCTGAAAAAACTTTTTTGTCCTTAAGAAATTATTTATTTATTATTTTAATGCTTTGTGATGAGCAAAGGGAAAGGCATTTTTTTCCTTTATCTTTTTGCCTTTGTCCTTTGCCTTTTAGCTGCACATATTTAATATCACCCCTTCGAATTGATTGCATTCGACAGCGCGCCGCTGTCAACTAAAATTCCAATAATAGCCCAGCGGAATTTCAATGACGATACAATTGCAACAACAAAAAAATACCTGCGGCTCGCAAATTCCCTTGGCAGGAAAAAAGAAGGATTTTTAAACGCATTAAAAACCACTTTGATAATATCAACGATAGAGTAATAAAACAGCAAAACTAACTTATATGTTTGTATGTACATAAATATATGAGCAATATATAGAAAATTATGTGCATGCACACATACATACAAATACGTTACAAGTAAGCCGTGTTGTGTGTAGTATTTGACGTAAAGGCTTGACGCTCAACTTGTTGACCATAAAGCTAGCAAATGCTTTTCTGTGAAAGTGGAAAGGTTTTCTGCTGCTTTGTCTCTATTCATTTGTGTTTTTTTTTCAAAATTCTTTGTGTGTATTTGTAGAAGCGCTTGAGTTTACTCTTATCATACGACATCTAATGCTAACTTTACTTTGACTTTTCGCTCTTATGTATTAAAGAAATTTATTTGTGTTCTTATTTTCTTTCCGTTTCCTCGACTGTTGCTGTTTTTGAAGCTTGTGAAGGTCTTTGACTACTTATAACTTTATATTACGATAAGGATTTCCACAGAAAGGATTTCTTTGAACACAAGCGCGTACAAAGGCAATAACGCATTTTTGCTTTGCGTCATTTCTGTACTCGAATCAAAGGGATCCTGATTTCGTACTATGCTGTTTCTGTAGCAAATATATCAATTTCATAGCGTGCACACCTAAAAGTATGCTTTAGAAATTCATTTTAATATTTTTCCTTTGCTTTACAGATTAATTTTTTTCTTCTTAACTTCTTTATTCCTTTTTATTTATTATTCTTCTAAGCTTTATAACTTAGTTAGTTTTTATTTTTCCCGCATTTCCTCCATTTGTGGATAAACATCAAAATGTACAGCACACAATGGAGGAGGAGTTCGGTCAAACACCCAACAAAGGGTGTAAGCGTAACTTATAAATAAATATATACCCATGAGAGTACATATAAATTTATTTATATTCTGCTTCCTCTTCCTCTTCATCTTCATGATTTGTATTGTTTACATATTTTTCAACTTTTTTTTCGCCTGCCTTAGCGCAAATATAACAAATAACTAAGTAAGGTTCACATATACGGGTGTGTGTGTATGTGTGTATTTGTGTGCGTTTCAGCTCACATTAGTAAATACTTCAGTTGCTACTTTTTCCTTGTTCCCTTTTCTTTTTCATTCCTTTGCTTTACCTCGTCTCGAACATCTTTCAGTTTCTAGCACTTCAGCTCCACTTAGGAGGAGACCCTTTTATGTACATTTTGTATTGATTTCAATTTCTACAAATGCAAATATTTGTATAGGATAAGTGTAGTGACTTTTATTGAGGTGGTGATGATATTTTCTTAAGAATGTAAAGTCGAAGTAATAATACAAATAATAAAGTAAGCACTCTTGCCTGAAGATTTTCATATAAAAAATAGTTTATTTTAATAAATATAAAAACTTTCTTAGTTTGCTTAATATTAATTATCTAAAATGGCACATTAAAGTCTGGAAAAGTTGTTTTTTATTGTATATAATGAAAAAAGTTTCATTGTTAAAAGCTGATTATCTGATTAATTGAATCATGGCTGGTCTCTAACACCATCGCACAGAGGCTACAATCTTTCGTCAACAAATGCATTCGTATCATCTGTTGAATATTTTGTCTGAACACCATCAGCAACAGCGCGAATGAGGAACCCATATGGCAAATCAAACGCAGAAAGTGGCGATGGATAGGTCACACTCTTAGGAAACCATCAGGTAGTATCACTTGCATGGCACCGGACTGGAACCCGCAAGGGAGCAGAGGTCGTGGTTGGCCAAAGAATACTTAGATAAGGTCGAATACGCTGAGAAATGGTCTATATTGACTATTGCATCATAAAGTATAAAGAGGTGTCTTCAAGAGAATAAGAAGTATAAGAGCCACTGGTGTCATCAAGAAAGGGCAATAATTAAAAATATTAAAGTTTAAGACAAACAAAATATTAAAGGGGAACGCCACGGTGGGGGGTAAAAAAATAGTCGATTTTTGGGATTTTTTTTTTTTTGTAAGTAGGAATGATTATTCGAGGATCGGACAAAAGGCAATTTATTACAATATATATGTATTAAACTATGTATGTTGATGTAAATTGTTATTAAAAAAGTAGTAAAAATGACGGGCGCTCCCTTAAGTGCACATAGAATAAGGAATGAAGCGAATTTCGCTTTAAAATTTTTACCACATTTTCTTGAGTAGTTGTACCAACAATTTATGCAAAAAAAATCGACTTTTTTCAATTTTCACAGTGGCGTTTCCCCTTAAACACAATATGTTTTGTAGTCGGTTTCTTATTCGATTTATTTACTTTTCCATCGTATTTTATTTTAGTTTTTTTTTTAATTTTTTTTTATCTTTTTATTTTTTTATTTTTATTTTTTTTTTGGTTTTTATATTTTATTCATATTTTCTTTTTACTCCTGCTTGCCGTGCCAAAATAAACTAGTTATTTTAAATAAATGTATACATACACACATATGTATGTTTGTCTGCATATATGATGCTTACCATAACAAAAAAAACAGTCACTTAAAGTTCAATGTTCGACCAACGAGTGGTTGATTAGCTGTTATCCGCTATCCACAGGCATATGTGCCCATAATATCAATAACATCTCACACAAATGCGTATTTACATAAAACTGTTACCCAACATTCTGTCAAAGCGAACCCCTAACATAAGTGCAGTGAAGCAAACATTTAACAGAGAATCTGTAAATAAATCGAAGGCATGCAGTTACCACCAGGAAATGTTAAATGTTAAACTAAAGGTCACGCAACACCTAACAGCAGCAGAGAGCTGAAGAGAAGTTAGGATGCAAGCCAGCACTGAGACACAAATTGGTAAGCCAATGTTAGCAAATGCTCAGAGGAATGCCAGAAGGCGCAGAGGAATAGTGGTAGCAGAACCAGCCGAAATGGGAACCAGCAGTAGCCGCAAGAGAATCAACGAACGGGCGACACAAGAGCAGAAGAAGTTAAAACAGTGCCAGCAGTTGTTGCAGCAGTGTTATACCACGAGTAGTAACAGTGAAAGAAGCAGCAATTAGCAGGACTCGCTGCGTTGAGACCACAGCAGTACCAGCAGCCGACAACTAGCGACACAGTCCATCAGCATCAGTGGTTGATGGTTGTGCTCAGTTGTTGTTGGACTGCAGAAGTGTCGTGTTGTGGCAACGATTAACAAAGCGGAAGAACGCTGAAAGATTGATTTTGTGAACTTAAGAAAAAAATAAAAACCAATATTTGGACAAAGTGAAAACCAAAATAAATCTTGAAGTAAAAGAAGTGAGAGCGTAAGAACTCAAGAGAGTGAGTGTGCAGGACGAACCAAGTAAAAACGAGTGCAGGAATTTTAAGAGCAGAAATACTACGTAAGCATTTTCTGCCTCTATCTCTCTCTCTCTCGTAGTTGTGTATGGAGGGAGACTGAAAAGCCGATTTAGTAAAACGAAATACAAATGTACGAAAAATTTTAAATGTAAGCAAACATATGCAAGCAAGTGTTGCAAGTTCATCGAGCATGACGCATGTGTTGAATTTGATTGCTTGCTTGTACGGCGGCTATGAATTTCCGTATAGTGAAATGTAGAATGTGCATACGTGGCAAGTTTTAACAGTGATAGCTAACAAGTGAGCGGCACTTTTGGTACTACTGGCGATGTTTTTTTTTTTTGTCTTTTTTTTTTGTGATGTGATGCGCGTAAAATGAATGCTTGTGGTTGGTGGCATGTAACAATTTGCTCCAATGCTGGCTACAAGAAAGAATAGGAAGCAAAAATGTAGAAATTTAACAAATAAATAAATTTTTTTATGAATTTCGAATTTTTGAATACACGATTGGGTTGAAAATTTTGGAAATTAAATCGTTGAATGATAAAAATATCAATATTTACTCTGAACTGTTAAAAGTTCATCAGTAAAATAAAATAAATATCAGTTAAAATTGAAATAGTGTTTTAAAGTGTGAGATACCTCTCGCAACTTGTGAGCTTCTCATTAAGGGCGCATTAATCAGGTCTGCAAATCAAAGATGGATTAGCGTTAACACCTGTGAAATTGCTAGGCAAACATGGCCAAGGCTAAATTTACGTCTGTCCAAGAGTATTATAAAACCGAATAGACTTCAAATCAGGACCTTAGTAGGGGCCCTCACAGGGCACTGTCTCATAGGAAGTCATGCAAAGAGATTAGGCGTTTACACGCATGATTTCTGTCGTAGCTGCAGAAATGAGGAGGAGTTGGAAACAATTCAACACCTTTTTTTGCACATGCCCAGCTCTAGCCAGAAGCAGGAACCGATTTTTAAAATCCTACTTCTTAAAGAATATAGAAAATCTATATATTTTAGGTATCAACAACCTTTTACGCTATGTAAAAAGCTCAGGATGGTTTAATATGGAGAGGGAAATGTAGCTCAGCCCCCGCGGTTCACAACGGACCTATTTCGTGGTCTAAGTGGCATCGTTGTCTCTATGTACGATGCGGCTGCCAAACCTAACCTAACCTAACCTTTAAAGTGTGGAGAAAATGCTGCACATTTTATAACAATAAATTTATATCTTTAACAAAATATTTTGCATGTTAAAAAATATTTTTTGGCAAAAATGTGGCAGTATCTTGTGTTTACTGCATATCTATATTAAAAAAAAAAATTTTTGAACACAATTTTCCAAATTCTTTTCTTCTTAATTTTAAAGACTTTTAGTTGTAAAGTAGCAGCTTTCTGGTAAACAAGCGGGTCTAATTTCCTAAATTTTTGAAACTATTTTTTATTAAAGAATTTTTAAAAAATAATATATAATAAATTTAGCCCCAGTTAGGCACTTTTGTGTGAAAATTACAGTTTCTTATGGCTAAATTTATGCATATGAGTTTTATATTTTAAAATAAATCTTTAAAAAATAATTCAAAAAACTAAATGCAAACTTAACACAAATAAACTTTTGCTACCAGCTGAGAGCCTCCATTGCTAGCGCTTCATTTCTTTTTGTTTAATTAACTACTTTATTGTTATTTAAGCTTTAAAAAAATACTAAAAGTTATGAAACTATAAAAATATACTACAAATTATGAAAAAATAGGGGAATTTTCGGAAGAATAGTAAAACAGTTTTTTAATATTTTAAGTTTAAAAAAATTACTACAAATTATGAAAAAATAGAGGAATTTTCGGAAGAATAGTAAAAGAATTTTTGAATATTTTAAGCTTAAAAAAATGACTACAAATTGTGAAAAAATGGATTAGTTTTCGGAAGATTAGTAAAACAATTTTTGAATAAGTTTATGCATATTGCCTTTATCAATATTTTTAAAAATGTCTTAGCTTTTTGCTACGAATAGACTCCCTTACAATTTTATGCTGCTGAAATAAGGAAAACTTTTAGATGGTAAAATTACAGATATATTTATGTAGGAACGAAAAATTTATTTCAACATACAATTCTAGCTATAATTTTCATGTTTCATATGCGCGATTAAATTGTCCTGAAGATTATTAATATGCGCTCTGGAAAAATGGTCACAATGTAATTATTATTATTATTACTATTATTGGCATATTCTAAAAATATAATATTTAAGAACTTAGTATAGTCACAAAAAATTTCCAAATATTTCTATCTCGAGCTTTATATAAGAGCTGAATGATTTGTTCGAGTTTCTGGTGATTGACCTTCACGATATTCTTTACGGTCGACCCATATTTCTTTTTCCTCGCGGGCTCAATTCCAAGGCGGCATGTGCTATTTCGCTCACAGGTTTGAGTAAAGTGTAGCCGATCTAGCCATACTTTATTTTCATAGTTTCTTTGACAATTGGTTATTGTTGTGTTAAAGCCCATAACTGCTCGTTGCGAGTAGTTGTCGGCCACCACATTTTTAAAATTTATCTCAAACATCTATTATTGAAATGAAGAGAACGAACTTATGATGTTTACTGTTTTGATGCAAACATTAACAATTTTTAATTTAGTATTTGCTTCCTCTAGCCTATAATACTCCAGTCTTATTTAAATTTGCAAAAGCACATCAGACTTTTTTTAACCGGTTGGTGATGTCAATGACGGAACCCCCCGCAATAGTAACAATACTCCCAAGGTACTCAAATTGAGTAACCTCTTCTACAAGATTGCCACTAATATTAAACTGAGCGTCATTAATAGTGTTTATTCGCCTAGATTTGGTTTTTTGGATGTTGATGTTGAGATCCACTTTCACAGATTATTCCGCGACGTGATATCTGTGTTCGCATATAAACATGACTATTTGATATAAAAACTAAATCATCTCGGCATGCTCGAGACCGCTTAACTTGCAACGCAGCCTCCAATTTATGCCATAACCTTGAAGGTTGACAGTTTCTAAGTTTTTTAAGGACCTTTTTTTTAAATGTGAAAGGAAGCTATCTTCATATACCCATATTATATCCACTTGATTTCATAGTATACTTTTCCGAGTAGTATATTTCTCAGCGTTAGAAAGAAATTGTTCTTTTTTGAAGTGAAACTTCTTAGGCTTCGATGGGCCAACGAGAATGAATAGTAAAATTTCAAGGCCATGCAACGTTTTGAGCATTTTCGTTCCGCGAGAGAGAAAAAAGATATAATGTAGAGGAAAAGGAGAGAGAGAGAGCAATACCTTATACATATCTTAGATACACTTTAGGCTATTTTTCCTGAGTTGTTCCTTGTGGTTGCTAATTTCTAGTGAAAAATAACACTACCTACTTTTTGACACTTGTTTGTTGGTGCAAACTTGTAGGAAATATATTTTTGGTGCTTATTTCCGTTTCCTGGCTAATTCTTGTTCTTACTATAAAGTGCTATCCATTCCGACGCCGGATTTGTGGGTATTGCCTTGCGGTAATTTGTGCCGTTGCTGCGGTCCTGGAATCGCTGCGTTTGTGCGGGTGATAAACGCTTGGAGTAGAGCGCGTTGTTGCCACGGTTTGTGTCCGGCGTTTACCTACACCGGTCGACCCTTCTCCGTTTTTTATAAATTTTGTCTATTTGTATTCTCTGAAATGTTATGAATTTATTTAGAAATATATTCTTTCTCTCTATCTCTCTCTCTCATTCTCTTTCAGGTCTTTCCCTCTTTCTTTGTCTGCCTTGAAAGTTTCACTTCTGTTATGAGTACTACGCTACACGCACTTTTTTTTTTTTAATTACCACAATAGCCATTTCATCCATCGGATACAAAAGGACTGGGCCTAAGAGGCTTATGAAAGTTAAAGTTAAATTTGGTTCATCAAAAAGTCTACTACTTAATCAAAGTCAAGATGTTGTGTTCGGAGTATTTTTGAGTATTATGGCTCGTACGTATGAGTTCACCCAAGTATTGCGAAGTTATTAAAACCCAATGGTTTTTTTTGTAAGTTCCCTCTCTCTATTAGTGCTAGCAGTGGATATATTATCTAAACCAGGCCTCCAAATGAGTGAGCAATCAAAAAACCGTCTCCTTATGGACCTTAATTCACCTAACTACATTCCCAACTCCGCAATCTTCAATATCACTTTGCACTTAACAACAAAAATTGACAACTTTGAAAGAAATATGGCGGAATAAATAGAAAAAATTCCGCACCAGCAAATTTATTAAACAGCCATTAAGGCCATGAAAATTCTCCACTTGCCGCAGCTAATAGGACTATGAATAAGTTCGTTTCGGTTTTATAACAGATGGCGTAACTTGATTATTATTCCATCGATCCACATTTCCAAACATTCATTGGAGAGCTACTGTCGTAAGGCACAAACGTCAGTATAAGTTTTTTATTTGAAGCGTAAACAACAATATTTTTACCACACTTGAAAATGTCGAATTTCGTGCCAAATAATGTGTTTTTGCGGGGAATTCTTCTTCATTATTTTAATATGAAGAAAAAAGCAGCCGAAAGTCATCGTATCTTGGTGGAAGTTTATGGTGAGCATGCTCTATCTGAGCGAACGTGCCAGAAGTGGTTTGCACGCTTTAAAAGTGGTGACTTTGGCTTGGAAGACGAAGAACGCGAGGGTGCGCCGCCAAAGTTCATGGATACCGAATTGGAGGAATTGCTCGATCAAGATCCGGCTCAAACGCAAGAAGAGGTTGCAAAAACTTTGGGAGTTGATCAATCAACCATTTCCAAACGTTTAAAAGCCATGGGAATGATCCGAAAGGTAGGCCATTGGGTGCCGTATGAATTGAAGCCAAGAGACGTTGAACGCCGTTTTATGGCATGCGAACAACTGCTTCAACGGCACAAAAGAAAGGGTTTTTTGCATCGAATTGTGACTGGCGATGAAAAGTGGGTCCATTACGACAATCCAAAACGTCGGGCAACGTATGGATACCCTGGCCATGCTTCAACATCGACGTCGGCGCAGAATATTCATGGCCTGAAGGTTATGCTGTGTATCTGGTGGGACCAGCTGGGTGTTGTGTATTATGAGCTACTGAAACCGAATGAAACGATTACGGGGGATGTCTACCGACGACAATTGATGCGTTTGAGCCGAGCACTGCGAGAAAAACGGCCGCAATACGCCGATAGACACGACAAAGTTATTTTGCAACATGACAATGCTCGGCCACATGTTGCACAAGTGGTCAAAACATACTTAGAAACGCTCAAATGGGATGTCCTACCCCACCCGCCGTATAGTCCAGACCTTGCGCCATCCGATTACTATCTCTTCCGATCGATGCAACATGGCCTGGCTGACCAGCACTTCCGTAATTACGATGAAGTCAAAAAATGGATCGATTCGTGGATTGCGGCAAAACCGACCGAATTTTTCACAAAGGGAATCCGTGAATTGCCAGAAAGATGGGAAAAAGTAGTAGTAAGCGATGGACAATATTTTGAATATTAAATTTGTAACCATTTTACGTCAATAAAGTTTCAAATTTCGAAAAAAAACCGCACGAACTTATTCATAGTCCTATTACTTAAAGCAAAGGCCCGTTATCCTTATTGCATCTCGACGAGAAAGAAAAAATTATTTTCAACAAATGTCAAAGTTTGTTTACAAATTCAATCAGCACAAACAAAAGTATCTCCACAAGGCAAATAGCGATGCTCTATAGAAAAAAGCTGCAGAAAATGGTTGTAAAATGTAAATAATGCTGAAACGACATGACGATAGCAAAAAAATGTTAAAAGAAAAAAAAACGGAGTGACAGACAATTTAAAATTTTTCTGCCGCCAGATCTTAGAATATTTCACCATTTTTGTTTTTTTTTTGCGCTTTAATGTATTAAAATATTTCTTTACATTTCTTTTGCATGCAAAACTACCCCAAGCAACTTGTGCACCCCTGTGCCCGCTTTTTTGTTGCCTCTGTGGCTGCTGAGTTGCGCATTTTAGGCAAAAATAAAACCTCAAAAAAACAACAAGCAAATGATAACGTCACAGCCACTTTAACTGTGCGAGTGCTGTCATTGCCGCCACTTTCAACTCTGCTAATACGACTTTGTTTGCTCTTTGCTGTTGACGAAGGCTCTGTCGCTTGCTTTGCCTCTGCGTATTGCGTGGGTGTGAATTTTGTGGAAAACTTTTGCAAATCCCACACAACCAATTATATACTGATATTTGTTGTAGTTTTGTGAGGCGACTCTTAACTGGTTGTTCCTTAGTTAGTTGACTGGCTGGCTTGGCGTTGCGCCGCACTGGACTTGCTTCTTTCGACTTGCAGGCGGTTATTTGCGCAAAGCTGAGCTGCACTGCGCTGGTAAAGCAAACTTTTCATTTGTTTGGGTTGCATCGATTCTTACTAGCGAAAACTTTTTTGCAGTTTCCCACTTTGCGGCTAATAGTATTTTCCTTGGCGCTACTTGGATCTTATCTTTTCAGCTGTGACGCCTTTTAGCGTGAATAATTATTTTCATTTCTCATTTCATGCAAACCCTTTTTTCTGCTAGGCTTTTTCTTTTTTTTCTGTTTATCTCAAATTTCAATTTGCCTTTTGCCACAACAAGCGCCAATTTGTTGACTGCTGTTGTCACATTCAACTCGTTCCACTCTTACCTCCGGCATCTCATTTTCGATTTCCGCCGTCCTTATTTGTTCCCTTTTATTTACTGAGAAAAACACGTTGCTATCGCTTTGATTTTCTGCGTGTATTTACTTATCTTTGTATTATCCGCCAAGACGCCTTTTTTCGGCTTCACTAACTTTGCTTTCGCTTTAGCTACCTGCGAAAATAGCCCCTAGGCATGTCTTAACTTTTGTTGGCAACTGTTGTTGCGTCCCCGACGCCTCATTGCTGTCGCATCAGCTGCTTTTCGTTTGTTTTTACAACTTAATTTAAAAATCTGCGCAAAGTTCAAAGTGTTGTGCGACACTTAATTTTGAAAGTTTTCCTCTCGTTGGGTTTTTGTTAAGTTCAGCTATTTTCCGCTGTTTAGCTGTCAGACGGCAAATTTTCAGGCTACAAACTTTTTGAAGGTGCACACATTTGAAATAATTTCTTATAGCGAAGTGGAGGATGGGATCTTTGAAAACTTTTGGTAACCAATTTTGCAAAGTTTTCTGTAAGAAAGTAGGATTTTCGTAAATGCCAAAAAAAGCTTTCCATAGCAGCTTCATTTACGATCATCGATTTACATAAAGAAAGCTTATGGATATGAAAAAAAAATGCAAATGTAAAATTTTCAAGTAAGTCTTCATTAAGAAATTTTTGGATCGGGACCCTAGAAATAATATTAGCAGCCAAACAAAGGGAATACAAAAAATAATAATTAATAAAATAGATACCTATTCTTCATTCATCTTCGGCGTTCCTATCACCAGAATAAAAGAATAAGAACCACCCCTTCAGTGCTCAGCTGTTAGTTTATTTGGTCTAGATGCTCGTATGGCAATTTTTTTTTTGTGCTAACTGAGGATTTTTTCCAGCGTCATTGTGTTGTTGTTGTTGAAGTGGTTGAGTAATAGTGTTGCTGAGTAATATAAAGAGTTTTCTCTGTTTATCTATCTTTATTTTGAAGAAGCAACGGAACACAGAGCTCATTTCACCAGAAACACCAGTGTTGAAGAACTTTTTCTGAAGCGCATTTGTACCCTACAATCGCCTGATAGTGTAATCCATTGAGGCCCAAAACGCTTAGCACTTTTTGCTACTTTGCATTGCTGGCGCATATATCCATTCTTGGCTAGTTTGCCGAACTTCTACTCCAATTGGTGGTGTACGTATTTTGTTTTTCAAATGGTTCGTAAGCGGTATAGGTTTTTATGCTACTTTCGATGGTTGCTGATTTTTTTATATTTTTTTCATGGCAGAGATATATCCGGAGGCGTGCCATTGCCCGTCTAGAAGCAACCGATGTCTGCAAAAATGTTTACTATCATTTTATGTTTAATATCCACAGTGGTCTACCTTTTGGGAGCCATTTATAATTAGTTATGTGCCTTTCAGGTCTGGTGCTCAATGACAGCTATAAGAGCTGTCGGTGGCAAAATTCGTTCAAAAACTCCGGTATGTTGTCCGGTAAGGTATATATAACGAATATTTCACATGCGTTTCTTTTTTGTTTTTTTAATGGAAGAAAATATTTAGCACCATCAGCCAAAAAAAAAATAAAAATTTAAAAAAATCAACACGATTTTTATGCCACTTCAAAAAAATTTTTCATTAAAAAATCTAGAAATTCCGATGAAAATTTGATAAACTTTTTTTTTGTTGAATTTATATGGTTTTTGGATATATGCATAAAGAATTATTAAAAATGAGACTGCAAGAAATGAATTGTCAAAACTAACCAATAATTCCTAGTCCTAAAACTTATTTAAGGGGGGAGCCTGCTTTAGAGGCTTAAACAAATCGATTTTTTCGTGAATTTTTTTGGGAGGGAAAGAAATATTCGATTGTAATGAAACTTTCAGGTTTTATTGTTATATATTTCAACAGTCTTCTCAAATTTTTTTATTAAAATACATTTCATACTATGCCTGGTACAAGCATTTTGCCGAGGCACCTCGAGTGAGCATGTGTCGTGCGGCGGGAAAGATGCAGGTCGTAATTTTCATCTGAAACCAAAAACCCCAAAAACTTTTTATTTTAGTATAGTATAGCTTCTAGTTAAACCAAGAAAATTAAACAAAAAGTGAGAAATTCAACAATTTTTCGCTAATTAAAAAAAAAAAATCATTTTTTTTGGAAAAACAAATTCACTTTAGATTGTTTAAAAAGTGGGTTAATCATAACTTGCTTAAGGTTCTTTAGGTTCAGCTAGAAGAGAATTGAATTCGGAATACTATACAATAAATGTTATCTCGTTTCGATAGGACGTTTAACTTTTCCCCTATCTTTCCCGCCAATTAGGAAAAATCGTAAAAATAAAAAACTGAGAAATCGCGCGCCAAAGTTTTTGCATATATACCGGCCGCTCGTATACCTGCTTGACGATTACTCACAAAATTATTCTGTAATTCCGAAAATATTTTGAATTTGCTTCTGAAATTTTGAGGACACATTCTTGGATAGTTTAGGAAGACATTTGTGCAAAAATTAATAGATTTTTTGAAGCCTCTAAAGCAGGCTCCCCCTTAACTCAATATATTTGAATACCTTTACACTTTTTATTGAAACGTAAATAAATTCACAAACCGCATACTAATTTCATATTTACTCTCATCTCTTGCAGCCATTAAACAGACGCCGCCAATAGTGTGGTAAGTTAAGCAAACACAAAAAACTCTTAGCAATTAACTTCGCAAAGCACTTGAAATTTATTATAATTTAGTAATAACAAACAAAATATTCGAATAGCTCTAATTTGCACTCCACTTCGGCATAATTTATGCTAAACAGAAAAATATTATTTATTTACACGCAATTTAAACAGCGTAAATTAGTAATTAGCGCCAGTGAAAGCGAAAAAAGTTGCGCATACGCCATGTCATGCAAAAAACTATCAAACAAACGGCGAGTAAATAGAATACCCAAATTAATGCTTAAAACTTTAACTAATTGTGCAATCAATTATTTACACAACAGTGTAAGAGGGTAAACAGTAAACATTAAATAGTAAACACGAAACACACAAAGGAGTGGAGTGGGCGCCCACTAAAGTCGCTAAAGTTACTTATACGCCATGTGTAGCATAATTTTGGGGTTCATCGATTCCAGCGTGTATTTCATGTGTATGTGCATGTGTGTGAAAATATGTATGCTTTGCTTTATTGGGCGAAAATAGTATGCGTGCACACCTACACTTATACATATAACTTCAGCGCACTTATGTGCGAGTATGCGTGTCCGTGTGCGGGTGCGACATATTTGCGGCTCCACATTTGTGTAGCTATGCAATTTCAAACCATTAAAGCTGCCAAATGTGAAAATGTTAATTATGCGCCCGCGCATGCTTTGGCAAATATCATTGTTAATGAACTTAATAATTCAAGCTGCGGTTCACATACACCTGCATACACTCATAAACCGCACACACATACACACGACGCGCACACTGAATGGCGTAAATATTAATGGAAACTGAAAAATAAACAGGAAGCCGTCATAGCCATACATACGTGCACGCATACATGGATGTTGTGTATGTGAATGCATGCAAATACTTATGCGAACGCACATTGCCACGCATATATGGTAAAATATGCATACATGCACAAATACCCAAACATGTATGTATGTATGTATTGCGCATAATTGCTTATTTGTTTATGAATATGCACACATACATTTGTATTTGTCACTTATCCACATCTGCCACATTGACCTGCACCTGTGCGATTGGGCATTGTGGTGCGCAAATGGCAATTTTATCAAATCAATTAAAAATTTAGTGGCACATCAACGGCAGGCATGCAACATTAGCTGCAATATGGCCAATTTTCCAATCATTCAATAAGTATAAGTATAATAATTTCGAGTTCACTTCTAGCTTCAAAATGCAGCGCTAGTGGTAGCTGTTGCTGTTATTACGTGCCACATATTATATTAGCATGAATTATAGTCAGTGGCAGAGGGAGATAATATGAAAGGAAATATCAATTGTAATTAAAAAAAGAACAATTGAAGCTGCGGCAGAGCAAATAGGAACAATAATTGTGCATTACTACTCGGCAGACAATCACAGGGCACTGAGTACATGATTGCTATGGTTTTTTATTATTTTTTTATGGGATACCACAGGCGTTACCCTCAAGAGGCTCTCTGAAACCAGGATAAAGCTGTTTTTTGTCTAACTTCGCTCATTACGGAACTGCCACCAATTATTACTTTGTGTGGGAGAAAAGCGATTAGTCTCCGCTTCCTCGTCTAAACCTTTCTAGCATCCTCTGCCTCTTCATTGTGTCGGCTATCACATCGCTTGCCAATCTTCAATTTTTACTACTTTCCTTCATACTTTAAATGAGTGATTGGGGGGTGCAGTTTTCTTCGAATATGCACCGAAACGTTCGTATTGTGCTACCAAAACGCCTGCATTAGAGAGACACGTGGCGCACGTCTTCAATGGCGCCCCCTCCGCAATGATCGCATACAGAATCAAGTTCGTGTTTGAATTGAGGCAAATAATACTTAAAGCATCCGTGCCCAGATTTGATTCTGGGTTAAGTGAAAATCTACTTCATCATGCGTTCTCTTGAGCCACTACTTCTAGTTCCCATTCCACGTCAGTTTTAAATTAAAGCCAGAGCCACGTCTATACAACCTCTATAGTCTTATTGACTTTGTCCCAGATATCACTTAAATGTTTCGCTGTACCAAATATGGTGACGGCACCTGCGAAAGCGATTATTTTGGATCCCTTTAGTACCTTGTTATTCGGTATAGTCTTCCTGAACATCTCCCTAAATATCCAATTTATGAATTCCTTCCCTGAAGTGATAATCTGGAATGGCTGCAAGGCTACGCTTTCATAGCTGTTAATAGTTCCTCCTAATTTAATGAAAAAAGCTTTCCAGACACAAACTTTTTTAGGTCTGGAAACAGCTGGAAGTCCACATCTGGGAAATGCGATGGATGCTCCTAGAGTTCTAACTTTAATTCATGCATTGTCTTGATGAAATAGAAATTTGTCTTTTGTCCCGAATTTTTTCCTTCAGCTGGTCAAAGATATTACAATAAATATTATAATTTTTTACTTTATCAGTTTGCAAGTAGTCCGCAAACCAAATTCCTTTTGTATTCCAAACAAACTGATGCTAATACCTTTTGGGCCGATTTCTGTACACGAACTCGTTTCGGCGCCGAAGCACCAAATAAGACACAACTCTTTAGCCTCTTTTTTAATTTAGGGTCATGGTGGCTGACCCAAGTCTCCTCTATAGCTATGAGCCGACGCACAAAGTCCTCTTTATCCTTTCGAAATCGCTCCAAATGTCGCTGGGAAAGTCGCATTCGAATTTGTTTTTGTTTTATTGTTAGCGAATGCGGCACCTATTATGCATAGCTTTCTGATGCCCAATACTCGAGTCCAAATATTGATTACACTACCCAATTAGATGCCTAGCGCTTCTACTAAATCTCTTTTAATCACTCGATGATTTTCCAATACGATCTCCTGAATTTTTTCTACGATTTCTGGTGTTGTGGCTGTGTTTGGACGTCCTTGATGTGGATCGTCGTCAAGACTTGTACGACCCCAGGTTTAAATGCACCTAGACTCTAACTTTTCTTCAACCTTAAAGTACACACAAAAGTTGTTATACTGGGCCTAGAAGTTGGCAGGAAATGAACCAATACTTCAGTGTCCAATTGCACAGGTTCACAGCAAAAATGCGGCCCGGATCTCTCCATCCAACTCTCATGATGTTGTTGTTGTGGTTGTAGCATTTCACTAGGCCCTGCCAGTGCGGTGTGGTTACCGATCGTCATTGTCTAACTCATCTTACGGTATGCCCAGAAAACGTGCTATTTCGGCAGATTAGGTCCAGAGGAAGAGGGATGTTAGGTGAATGGGCTTGAGAGGGCATGTGAATAGGTGGTTAGTACCGTGCGGACTATTTTCACATGCCGGACATGTATTGAGTATGTTGTGGTTGATTCTGGATAAGTAGAAGTTTAATCTGCTACAATATTCAGGCTGTAATTGAGTCAAAGTAACGCAAATCTCATGGAGCAGCTGCTATGCTTGATGGTTGGACTCCGATAACCGCATGCGGGGATCACGAATTTAAGAAGGTGATGAGAGACTCCGATGAATCTCGCTTAATATCTGTCTAAATACTGTCCAGTCCAGTAGTTTCAGTTATGTTTGGTGTTGAATCTCGTCGGTGTAGTCAAATAGATGCCTCCTGACTCGCCTGAGAGGTGGCTCAGGCTCCAGCAAATCTTTGCATGGTCCATTAGTGCTGTAACGTCCCAGCAAAAATTACTTTCTGAGCATTTGTTTCATTGGTGGCCTCAAACGCAGGAAATAATCTGGATAAAAAGTTCACAAGGTCTCTTCTGACCAGAATTAGATCAGTGGTAGCGGCGTAAAACCCTTTCAGGCTTTCATAACCGAATTTCGTAATTTGTAATGCGGAAGAATTAAATATGCAAAAGCTGAACTCTGCTGTAAAAAGCAATATTTATTACTTAAACCTCTAATGTCACTAAGTTGAGACGCTGAGGCGCGAAATGTGAGCAAACTAACTAAGGTATCCCCATTCAGCGGTTTATTTTGTGATACTCCTTAGCTGATATTCGTTTGTGAGTTGTCGAAAAAGAAAAAAGTCATCAGTCTAATCGAGATGCCATAAGAACAAAATTAAAAAAAAGCACGCTCGTCATGACAACGAAGTAGCCAACTACTCAGATTTCTTTCAATTGACTCTCCTTAACTTTCTCATCTCCCATTTCGCGCTGCACGCCTTTTACACTCTTGAACTACAACTCAATCGTGCAATCACCGTTAAGTTTTAACTACTCACGCTTCTTCGTACAGTTAGTCAAGGCTCTTCTATTAGCTGCGTTTAAATGTGTGTGTAGGTGTATATGAGTTTGCTTTAATCGCCTTCCGCGCCAATATTTGGAGTGTGTGGACTTCGAACAAACTTGAGGAAGACTTCATAAAAACGAAAATGCATTCATGTGTTTTTAATTTTTTTTAGGTATACAATTTTTTAATTTTTCTTATTGCCTCTGCTAATTGCCACTCAATCTAGTCAGTACACTTTTTTCAAACTTATTCATTTCATTTCAACTTTTACAATTTACCGAGTCCATATATTTTTTATATTTTTCACTTTATTGCCACACTCGCCCTCAAGTGCATTAACCCGGTTGGCTGTTGACTGTTGACTGTTATCTATTTTACTAAACCTCCGCTCCTCGCCTTACCTTTCGCTCTCAATTCACACGCTCCCTCGTGTGTTAAACGCAAGTTTATAGGGGCGAGCGCTCGTAAATAGTGTTGGAATAAATTAACACCAATAAATGTTAGTAAAAGTATTTGCGTGCATTAACTCTTGCTATCCTCAGCCGTTATAGCTCCACAGTAATGCACTTTGATTTGTCCTTTGCCCTTCAGTCTGCTTCATGGACCCTCTACTAGCAGATGGTGCATTGTACTATCCATTTTCCACGCCCTTACGCTTCCTCTTGTGGCCACCAAACTTTCTACCAACTCCCTCTCTGGCAATGAATGAGGCCACTTCACATTTTTGCTTATTTAAAAAAAAATTTGTTTTTTTTTTTTCAAAATGTAAATGTTTATTCATCATCAATTTAGTTGCATTTCATTTAGTGTCATTAGGCGTTCTGTTTGGCGCTTGGCGGCTATTGAAAGTTGGCCTTATGTACTTTTGCATTGCAGCCTTGATTTAGCAGCTAAATAAATTGCGCTCAACACTCTTCGCATGTGCCAATTTTCCTTGCTTGCAATTCAACAGCTGAGATTTAGTGGAAAGAGTGAATGCGGATGAAGGGGGAGTATTGGGTGTATAAGATAAAGTGCATGAAATGACTACAGCACGGGATTATTGACAAGTTTTGAACATTTCTTTGTGTCTTATTTAATTTTAGTAACTTTTGTATGAAAATTTACTTATAATTTTTTTTATTTACGGGTGCTTTCTTCCATATAAAAAATTGTTTATTTGTAAGAGTAATAATTATTACGTAGATAACCCACACTGTAAAATTTGACAAGCGCGAGATGCTGCTTTCGCGCACAACTTTAGTTGGGTTAAGCTCGTCTGGGAACAACCAACCCGTCCATTGCTGTTTTGTTTCTGGCTCATTTGCATTGTTACAAGATTCGTGATCCGCTACGATGCCATAGACGTGCTTTGCACTACTGCGACTGAATTTCTTCAATTTGGGCAATTTTCAAATTCTGTGGCATCCAATGAGAGCAAGTCTTCTTAACGACCAAATATTCATACAATATTGAATGTATGCTGATCTCCAAAGATGTCTCTATCTCAGGATATGTCACATGAGAATGTTGCGTTATCAATTCATGCACATCATCGTGTGTTTCTGGCACAGCTACCGCTTTTGGATGACCTTCATGAAAATTCTCTGGCAAAGATCGACGGCCACAATATAACTCATTGTTCGGCTACTAGCGCTTCACAATGGTTAAGTGTGGGGTTGCAAACCAGAAATAGCAGTATGTTAATCAATGAACTCCTGTTTCGATAGTCCACGTCGAAAGTTGAAATAAATCAGCGCAAAAAAATGTTGACGAGTTATTTAAGTTTTGAGGGCGAGCTTAATTTTCCGACTCTCAAAATAGTGCAAATAAAGCTCGTAAGTTAAAATGTTATGACTAAGTTTATGCTAAAAAATATCAAACTTTTCGAATTACATTTCATCACCTGTGAAGTTTGCAAAGGTGCAAAAGATGAAAGGCAAGCCTCGTTTAATATTGCTTTTCGAAATCCAAGTTTGAAGCCTGAAGCTTGGAATTGCTAATACCAAAATTATCTCAAATGAAAGATTTGAGAAAGAAACATTTCAGCCTAAGAATTATTATTCTTCTTCTTCTTGATTCGTGCGTTAACCTCTTACTCGACTTTGGCCGAGTTGAGCAAAGCGCGCCAGTCGTTTCCTTCTCGTGCCACCCAGCGCCAGTTTGACACACCAAGCGACGCCAAGTAGAGGAGACCTTCCTCTTTCTTTGCTACCACCAGCTGGGAGCACCAACTTCTTACCTGAAGAATGCATAAGAAAAAACGCTCGAAAAGTTAGCGCCGCTTTCGTTAGGAATTGAACAAAAAGCTGTGGACTGCTCCACACTTACGAAAAATTGTTAGACGAAATGGTATGAAATTAGAGGATCATTGGCATAATTTTATTGAAGTTGAGGGATATTTTATGGAATAAAAAAAAATATTTCATTTAAAGCCTTAATATTCATCCAGTGTTACCTTTATTAAATTGGGCTTCTTACTCAAAAATGATGCGAATGTTAGCCGATAAGATGTCTCGTTATTGAAGCGCTGTGTCGCACAATACTATAGTATTCACGCTGCTGTCACTCAATAGGAAATGTCGTCATCTCCTTTTTTCTTTATTTTTCCCTTTTAGTACAGAGTTGCGTATTTGTTATGTAAAAAGTAAAACTGTAGGTCTCACCATTTGTAGAATAGCATCAAAACGCGCACCACAAATAGGAAGATGAGCTCGGCGAAACACCTGACAGAAGTAAACGCGAAAATTATTTTTTTATTTATTTTTTGTTTTTATAAAGTAAAACTATTGCAGGGATGCATTCTCTGCTTTGCATCTTCTAATTTTTCAACCAAACTTTATTATGCTAGTTTATTATTCATTTAATTTAATGAAACCAAACTTAAATCAGAATAAAATTATGAAATTTTACTAACAAAAAATAGCAAAAAGTTACCAGCTGCCTTGTGAGCTGCATTGGGCACAAAACAAAGCAAAAGGATGATATTAATAAAAAAATAATAACAGACATTCGAACACATAGCACAGACATTCAAAGCGTGAAGGAAAAACAAGAAGAAGAAGAAGAAAAATGACACAAAACTAGCCATAAATCTATTTAATGCATTGCCACTTTAATGTTCGCACTTCCTGTCAATGTTCGCTGTCCGCCACTCTGCTACGCCACAGAAGTTCGCACGTTCGCCTGTTCCTCTACTCTTCACTCGCGCACAGCGTCTGCAGCGGGTTCGAAGCGGTGTCATTTAAGGCAGTAAAATCCAACGCAATTGCAACAGCTTAAAATATTAACTTGGCACTCGAGGCGGATGACAATTCCACAGCGTTCGCCGCCATACTGTAGTTGCCACACTGCACGTGCGTGCTTCCTTCCTTTTTAATAATTTTCAGTTGACGCTGAGCTTAAATTGTTTAGATAACGATGAAATTACGAGCGCATAAAGGCGAGCGCATAAAAAGTGAAAGCAGGCAGAAGCGTAAAATAAGTAAAAAACACAGAATTTCAAAAGTGGTAGAATAATAAAAGTAAGTGGAAAAATGAGAATACAGCGTATGCTTGATGTCAATAGAAATCTTTTGAAGCAAAAATAAATATTAAAATAATATAAAACATTTTAAGTGGAGAATAAAAAATTCAAATAATGAATAAAGTGCAAACAAGCCAATGTATGCGCGTCACAAAGCACGCGTAATCAATAATATCGCACGTGATCTGCAAATGTTGAAGTTCATGAGATATGGATAAACGAATGTTACGTATACGCCATGGGCAACATTAATAAGCATTTTCTCATTAACTCTACCGCATTTATAACGCTTAAAGGCTTGATGCAGCTCATATAAGGAATTTTTATACGCTTCTCATTGCAGTGGTGGTGATTATAGTTTTATTGCTGTTGGTGTTTGCAGTTTTTCCTGCTTTGCAACATGTTCCTCATGCAATAATCGTGGCCAGCACGCACAGCAATTATATATGTATGTATATAAGTATATTAAATAAATGCTGATAGTGTGTGAAGCTGCATGCGTATTGCAAATTGCGTGAGGCATCTTTTTCGATTGCGTCGTTCGGATTCCTTTACAAGCTTAAGGGGGCAGATACCTGTAAACGGTGATATTTTCACTGATTTTCATTAAAATTATTTAAAATGAAGAAGTCAATATATTTGTTTGAAAACTGGCATACAGTTTATTTATACATCAGAATAATATAAAATTTTTTTTTTTATTTTAATCATTTAAAATGAAGGATGTACATTTAATTCTTCCAGGAAGGTCGCAGCGGTGCTTCTCAATCGGCGAGCATTGTGTATTGCATCGGCGTCAGTGACCTGAAAACAAAAAACCAAATATTTTTTTGTTTATTAATGTCATAATTTCTATATAAATTAAACAAAATGGGGAAAAATCGCAGAATAAAATGCTTCAAAAAAAATGAATTTTGGGGCGAATTTTCGTACTACTTTTGCTTCGAAAAAATTATTTTTTCGAAAAGTTTTCGAAAACTTGTAAATTTCACCTAAAAAGTAATATCATAAAAAAGATATATGCGAAATTTCAGGAAGATCGGTCAATAACTTTTCGAGTTATCGTGTACGCCAATTCGAAAAATATAGTTTTGTATAAAAAACGCGACTAAAGTTTAAATTTTATACAACGTAACTATACCTCTCCCAGCGCTTGAACGCAAAGAATAGAGTCGTCACGGTTGACGATTTAAAATATAATAAATACTTAAATTTACGTTGTAACATTTTTTTGACATATTCTTAAAGGATTATATTAACATTTTATGAAAAAAAAACAAATTTTTTTTTCGAAATTTTACAGGTATCTGTACCACCGTATCCGAGTATTTTGCGCATAACCACCATTCAGTTAATTCAGTGTTCAATATCCGCTGTGGATCAGAAGTTGTTTTTTTTGCTCTTCATTATTCCTTTGAGAAGCATAGGGTCTCTAAAAGGCTTCTACAACGTACCCGGTTAGATGCTATCGTCTTAGCACTTCCCAGCTTGTGTTTATTGAAGGATGCATATTTTTCAAGTGTTCTTTGGCTTCTGCTTCCCCGGGAATTCCACTCGGGCGCCGTTCTTGTGATACTGTGAGCCGGTTTTCTAAGAGCGTAGCTTACACAACTCCATTTTCTCCTTCGTTTGTCTCCAGGATCCCTCCTTACTTATTAGGTATGGCCAGAATTGTCTGCATATTTCCCTCAAGCATTTGTTGGTGAAGCATTAAAGTTTCTGTGTGATCGTTTTCGCGGCAAGCCAGCGTTGAATATCCTAAGCTTAGTGTTTCTAGAAGTTTGCGGGTTTGCCCAAATTCTCTATAACCGCCTGAATGCAGCCCTCGCCCTGCTCAATTTATTGTTTACGTCTCCCTCTGCTTCGCCGTCTTCTTCTAATTATGAACACCACTTCTTTGCCATCTATAATTTCGTGGTTATTGTTGATGTGGTTGACGGTGTAGATCTGAAAATAAAAAGAGAAATCAGTAAAATTATCATAAATCGGTATAAAAATGAGTTATTCCGGCCTATCAGCCTTTGGCGAACAGTGGCAAGCCTACGAGTGAATTTCTGTCATGAAAAAAGTTGTTTTATTTTATTTTTATTTAAAAAGTTCTCGCGCTAAAAATTCTGCTAAACACATATTTTGTATGGAATCTTAAAAAAAATATTTTTTTCTAAATTTGGTGATCAGACAAACTGGTCTTTTGTGTTAACACTTAAATCCTCAGATTACACTCTGCGACAAATTTAAAGTCAAGGTCTTTGCAAAATGTTGGCGTTGAGTCTGTATGTCTGCAACTCCCCAAAGGACCCAACTCACGATGTTAAAAATAGTTTGATGATTAATAAAGTTTTCATATTCTTTTGTGACGAAAGTTGTTTCAAAAAAATCTTAAATAACATTTCAAAATTTTCAAACAAAATATTAAATTTGGTTTTTTTATACATTTGAAAGCATATACAATCTATTACAATATATAAAAAAGCGTTTGCATACAAAATGCAAATTTCAAAGGAACTCGCACAGAGAATAAAAATTAATATGCCATGAACTTTATGTGCGTTTTAGTGTTAACAACTCTATGCTCATGCATATTTATGCACAAGTGTAGCCATATATGTATATGCATGTGCATCTGTATGTGTGGATGCATATATTTATATTAGGGCGTGCCAACTTTTTTCGACATCGGCAGAGCTGGAGATTCAGGTTTAGCAGCTTCAGGTGCTGCATAGATTTCTCAGAAAGTCCACTAGAGTGCAGATCTAAAGTCAATTTCGGGTGCTGCCCTGCCCAATTGCAAAGACCGTGTCTTTGACCAACGGGCGGTCGCCACAGCTGAATGGGTTGGTGCTCGATTACCATTCCCAGAGTCCCCAGATTCGAAGCTCCGTAACTGAGATCAAACACCAAATGGTAGGAAAAGTTTTTTCTAACAGCGGTCGCTCCTCAGCAAGGAATGGCAAATTTCCAAGTGTATTTCTGCCATCAAAAAGATTCCCATAGAAACCATTCGCCGTTCAGAGTCGGCTTCAAACCTCTAATATCAAAACGCACGCTACAAATAGGAGGATGAGACCAGCCAAACACCTTCAGAAGTAGGTGACAGTTATTTATTTATTTTTGTCTTTGACCAAAATAAAGGATTTTCCAATAACAGGTGTTATTTTGAATAGCCCGCTACTTCGGTAGATGTCACTTTTGAAGCTGTAATTTTTTAATATTTGACAAGTAGAAACCACGCCATTAATAAAAATTGAACGATACACACTTAAACAACGCATTCAAATTATTTAAATTCGCTATGAAAATGGTGAACATTTGGCACAGACGGTTCGTAAAACTCGACAACTCGAACATTTTTGGGTCATCGTGAAGCACCTTGTTGGACCGCTATACAGAATTGGTGAAAAAATTCGAGCTATTGGGACAAGTTAGTGATGTGAAGAATAAAACCCGTGCACGTCGCTCAAGAAAAGCCGAAAAAATATTGCTGTTGTAGCCGAAAGTGTTGATGTGTTGATGACCCAGGATTGTCCATTCGTCATCGTTTTTTGGAATGAGGCATTCCACAAACGTCATTACACAAACGGCTTATAAAATCCACTTAACACTAGAACTCAAGCCGGCCGATCATCAGCAACGTCGTGTCTTTGCTGATTGGGTCGTTGAAATGCGTGAAAATGATCCGGAATTCCATCGAAAAATCATTTTGAGTGATGAGTCCCATTTCCACCTCGGTGGTTTCGTCAACAAGCAAAATTTTCGCATATGGGACCCCAAGAGTTATTGTTGAAAAGCCTCTCTATCCTCAACGTGTGACTGTTTGGTGCGGTTTATTGTCCGGCGGAGTCATTGGACCTTACTTTTTCGAAAATGAAGCTGGAGCAACAGATACAGTGAATGGATTGCGCTATCGAGAGATGATTAACAATGTTTTATGGCCTGAATTGGATGGTATTGATCTGAACAACGTTTATTTTCAACAAGACGGCGCTACGTGTCACACTCTTATTGGAAAACCCTTTATTAAGAATATTATTTTTAGCGATTTTTTCGTAGGAAGAATTAATTGTTTATATCTGTTTTTTATTTAAAACTCAAAACTAAAAACAATAATTTTTACAATTTTTCATAAATTTATTTTTAATATTATTTTTCTAATCATGCATTTTTCTTTAAATTACCAACACATTTACAACTAAGTTGGTTCAATATCTTTGGATTTCTAAGGGAAGTATATTTTTTCTGCCTTAGACTCTCTCTCTCAATTGTCGTAACTCTCTCAATTTTGATATTAATTAAAGATAGCTTCTTTTATAATTTGGTTGGCTGAAATTGTCTTTAAAGCTTTGCTCTAGTAGACTTTTTTTCTTAGAATTCTATAAAGAATCTGAATCTGCTAGGAGATGAAAAAAAATTGTTCCAGAAAAATCGTTCGATGTAAATCGGCCCACCCTAATGTACTTACACATACAAAGCTAGTAGCATACAAATGCTTAAAATACTTACTTGAAAGGTTTCCATATATGTGTTTATGTATGTGTGTAACTTAACTCACTCGCCCACCATAGTTGACTCCCATGATTATTCGCTTGTTGCTTAAGTGTACACACACACACATACATATATTTTTAGCATTCATGATTGCAGCATTTATACATACATACATAGTAACATTGTTATCCCAAAAAACCAAACCAAAAACAAATTATGCGCCACTCATTTTGCTGAATATTTGGCAAAGCGAATGTACGAATATTCATAAGTGCAATAAATGGAACATTCCATACATACAAACATATAAACGACTATGTATAAGTTAGTGTGTACGATTATGTATAAGTTGTGTGTGTGTGTGTAAAATGTATGTTTTGTTAAATTTTCAGCCGTATGCGCGCGGTTATACTAAGAAGCGGACAAATAATTATGGCATTAGATGGCATTTCAGAAAAATAGCACCCAAAGGGCTTACAAAATTAAAGGGCTTACATTATTTTGCATGTATTTGTGTGGACACAGAAATTGGTGTGCATATTTGAGGTTTTCATGACATTTCAAATAAATGTACGAGTGTAGGTATGTATGTGTAAGTGGAATGTTTAAATATGTAAGCCGATCTCTTAATTACTTCCAAAGAAAGTTGTTTAATTTCTAGGGGTCCAATTGTTGGGAAGCTGTTGGTTACATAAATGTTTGTACGTGTGAATTTTGGTTTGTATCAAAATATACAGTAAAACCTTGGTATGAAAAATCGTGCTATAATGAAAAACCATTAGGTAATGTGCTAATGCGTCATTTGAAAGAAATCGATTTTGCGCATAAATTTTAAGTGAAAAAAGTGTTTGTGCAACGAATTTTAGTTTTATAACTTCTGCATAACTGATGCACTATTATTTAAACAACGGTATACAAAACCCCAAAATTGCCAGAATATCACAAATTGGTAATTAGGGACTAGCTCTGGTCTGGGTGGGACCAGTGTTGGTGAACTTATTTATTCTAATCTACATTTCGGTTATCAAAGTTGGTAATTTGGGACTAGGACTGGCCAACTTAGTTAATCTAATATACAGTCTGTTAACAAAAGTTGTCAATTAGGGATGAGTTCTGGTCTTGGTGGGACCAGTGTTGATCAACTTAGTTAATCTAATCTACAGTCGGGTTATCAAAAGTTCGTAATTAGGGACTAGTCGTGGTCTGTGTGGGACTAATTCTGGTATGGGTGGGAACAATGTTGCTCAACCTTGTTTTTCTAATCTACAGTTGTATTATCAAAAGTTGGTACTTACATTGCGCACCGACCTGAAAATGGAGCCATCCAATTCTCACTCATGGAATAAGTTTGTCTACAAGCCAATTAGAAGAAAATCGCTGGAAATTCCGTTAGATGGCGCTGTGGTCAAAATATCTCGAAAAATCTTATTTTTGATCCGATTAAGCTCAAATTCGAACATATATTAACTAAACGAATGAAAATTATTTGTTCCCAGAGAGATATTAACATTATTTCTGATAGTCAGAGGGAAATGAAATTGCTGTTGGGCTTGCCAAGAAGTGGTCAACTGAATTGGTCTGAGAAGTCCCCTACCTGATCATCGGCATCACCCTGACTGTTGTTAAAAGGGATATTGCTTCATTTCTTCAGGTGCTATTTCGAAAACCTTCTAGGCCCAGTATAATAGACGGAGGACGCAGAAAGTTCTGAGAGGTTTGGCAGCTAGACAATTAAGGTTACTGAGTGCTCCTTTCTTCGATAGCTTGTGGCAGTACGCCAACCTAAATGCCATCAATCTTCGCCATTACATCAACAGCTCTGGTTGGCTGTAGATATCTGCCCGTGGGAGATCTCAAAATAGTATCAAAACGGGCCTTTATTACTACTTGGCGAGTACCAGACTGATGCATCAAACATTTCGCCTACCTATCTACCTAATATTGTTTGCTGTTACAGCAACAACAACATCAAGGTCGAATTAAAAAATATGTTTTCTTAACGAAGCTATGCCTAAAATACTTTAATTTACTTTTCCATTAACTTCATATCAGATTGAGCCGCAGCGAAATGTGGCCAGTCTAAAAAAATAAAGAAATGTTATTACAAATTTTCTTAAAATTTCTCTAGATTTTGTAATATTTATTTGTCCATTATTTTCAACTCCCTTATATCGAGGTTTGACTGTATGCACCTTTAAACACAAACATACTTAGGTTTGAGCTATTTGAGTTTAATTACGAGACCATGCGACTAGTCTCGTTAATTTAATGTTTTTTCATTCCTTCTTAGCTGCTCAGCTCGCGTTTTAACCACTAGGGCAACCTTTCCATTATTTCGCAAAATCAAAAGTTTAGGAAAATAAAGTCCAATTTATTATGAGGCAAACATGAATTGCTTAGATTCATAAATAAAACTTAAATTGTTATAACAAAGTTTTTGCTTGTAAGCGCGTTTCTACCATAATTCAATACATTTTTTAGGATTACTTCGCAAATGACAGAAGCCGTTGGCTAGAGAGAATGGAAGGTGGAGTCCTATCAAGGTTGTCTACACAATACTGCGTACATATGTAATTATTGTATTTGATCACCATCATTGTTGGCGTGACAGGCCGGGTTCGCCCGTGGCCTCCCTCTATAGCTTCGACAAAGAATTGTATTACCTTACAGACATCGTCCAGCTTTTCAGTTCAAAGATCTTGGCGTCACTTTTTACTGTGGCAATCCAAATTTTCCTGGGGCGACCCTTTTTATAAGGCACATGCAGCTTTTATAGTAGATCTTTTCTGCAGTTTCATTTGGATCCCTCCTCAGAACATGTCCAGCTCACTTAAGAGGCTGAAACTTTATATAGTCAGTGTCGTTTAGCTCAGCTAAGCATTCATTGTTCTAACTTAGGGGATAGTTGACATGATCCATACGCATCGGTCCAAGGATGCGGCTGTTGGCCTTTTCTTCATCCTCTTTACGCATGACCCAGTTTTCAGATGCATAAGTAAGGCAAGGCGTATTTATTGTTTTATAGAGTTTCAGCTTTGTGCGCTTAAAGCCTCGCACTAACTTCTTGTTTAGATGTTGCTTCCGCAGAGATAAAAGATCCAAAATATTTGAACGACGACACCCGTTCAAAAGTGGAACTGGCGATCAATATGACAGATTTTCATTTACATTGCTTTTAGTACAATAAAAAATTCGCCCAGAAAGAAAAACGGAATAATACTTCAAGCCAATGTCTGTCAAGGCTAATAGTCAGTGATTTCCCCAGCTTGAATTTTTATTTTATTTTAAAGCATATCTGATATCCTACGGCAATGTCCTGCTGCTATAAAATATTATTTTCTTAGCTCACTTTTTTTGCAAAAAACAAAAAACAAAAAATTATAATTTGTCTTTAAAAAATTTCGCCATTCCGACCTCAGTGCAACCAACCAATTTAAAATAATAGTCCCTTGGCTAGAAATGTTTAGCTCACCATTGAGCACATTAACTAAATATGCAAATGTATGTATGTGTGTGCTATTATCCAGTAGTCGACATTGAGAAAGTCTCTTAAGAAAACTGGTCCCAGGCCCATTCTTTGATTGGCCTTTCATTGGCAGTAGAGTGTGGCAGTCTTCCCAAGCGAAAAATAAAAGCATAAAATTCGTATTCCGGCTTATAGCAGCAATAGGAAATGAAGAAAGTTGCTGATTTGAATATTTACTATTTTTTTTAGTCCAATTTAATGGATTCGTAAGCGTTTGATAAGCAACAATCGAAAGCTTTGTAGTAGAAAAAAATATGCAAATTTGGTAATTGCCTCAGTCAAAGCCATCGGCTGGTCAAATTATATAGCAAAAATGTTTATTTTTACAATAAATTTTGTGTTCGTCTGTATGCAGCCCGATTTGTTGCATGTTTTATACATACAATGCATACAAGGTGGTGCAAAATTAATAATTAAAAATATTAAATTTTTTTCTAAATAAACAAAAATGATTTTGATGGAAATCTTTATTTTGACCTTACGCGCTTCATTGTTTGTCTGTTTAATTGCTGCAGCTGCCCAGTTCAAGTCCCCATTATGATTGACGTATGACGACATAGGATTGCATGCATTGGCATTAGAACTTGCCCCAGTGTTGCCCTGAATTGAATGTCGTTTTGCATTTACTTCCCCACGATTTTTACGTTATTTCCATCGCTACTCAAAATGCAATCAGGTTAAAGGAAGTTGACCTCTGGAGACAAACTCTCAAGGGACATGATAGCATTTTTGGGCAGTTAACACCGTATTTCTCTGAACTTGATCTCTCCATGCGTGCACTGGAGTTTGAGAGTCGTGCCATGACAATCAGTCCAAGTACGCAGAATTCGAACGAGGAAAAAATCTGAAGCGAAGCGAAGTATATATTAAAATTTTTTCCGATAGCCAAGCCGCGATCAAGGTAATATTTCTCTGATCTGGGTTTCAGGGCATCGGAATATAAAGAAAGAAATTAAATTACTGATGAACTTTTCAGGAAGGGAACTGAATTGGTCTCAGAGACCTACTACCCGGCCATCGGCATCCCCCAGGCTGTTATTAAAGGAGAATTAAATTGCACAACTTATTTCTTAGAAAAGCGCAGAACAGATGGAGCTCTATATCTTCGGGTGCTATTTCGAGAACCTTTTGGCAGCACTGCAATAGACACATGATGAAGAAAGTTAAATTTCCAAATTCCTATCTGTGCGCCACCTTGTATATGAATATAGGTATACCTCATTTGAATATTATTCCACATCTTCTTGGTTATTGTTGCTACTTTATTTATTTTATTATTTCTTATTCTTCGTGTCTTTTATTGCTGTTTCAGCCTTTTATTGCTGCCGCCTGAAGCTCACGCCAGCAAAAGGTCTCTAAGCATCACTTCAGCAAAAAATCCTTAAAGCTTAAATTCATTCAGATTTTCGGTGACTGCCATGCTTAAAACCTTGACTGCCCCTGTTGCTTCGATTTCGCTTTTGCTTACTGCAAATTAACTCAATTTTTTTTTTTTTTACTACTACTTATTTGCCACTTCTGTCAGTACAGTTACTAATCGTATGACAGACGGTGCTGCAATCCACTGGTTCATTTAATGTTGGCGCAAGTTGTCAGCATTGACCCAGAAATCAGACAACCGTCACGTTTCCGGCCTTCCAAGAACAGAAATATTCTGTTGCTGCTCTCTTTCTAACCTTCAGCAACATTAGAGCCAAAAGCTGTCCCTGCAGCGTATTTTAGTAGGCCACTCACTCTTGTTGTCAACACATTTGGAACTCTTACACAGCCACGCAAATAATCCACCAAGTTTTTAGAAATGTGCGTGTAAACGCATGAAAGCCCCCAGCAGGGAATTTCACTAGTAATGGATTGGTGCGCTTCTACTGGGTTGAAAAATACGACTCAATCGGTTTCCTTTCGTTGCCATTTCGTTTATAAGAAAATAGTGAATTTTATATGGTAATGTCAAATCTATTTAAGCAGTGCCAATACTCCCACGCTGCCAAATTTTTTCGATATTTGGAAGGTAATACTAAATTCCACAGACGAGGTGTATGCAATACGCTCTGTACATCTCTATAGGGCGCTTTGTTAGATAAGAAAAATTGCAATATATTTAATAGAAATAAAACTGTCATCAATCTACTTATAGATTACGTTAAGACCACTGAACGACCCGGATTTATATCCGGCCAAGGACGGTCACTCCAGCAGCATTCCCCGTATATTCATGAGAAATCTTTATGCTGCTGTGTTTTTTTTTCATAAGCATTGTAGCGCTTCAAGTTGCCTTCCTACTCTCAAGTGGCGGTCTGAAACCAGGCTGTGCCTGTTTATTTCCATAACCTCTCGCCGTGGGACTACCATCAAGTATTACTTCGCGGAGAGGAAAGGCGATTAGCCGCCGCTGTTGTGTGGCAGTCTTTCCTAACGCCTCAGCTCTTTCATAACCTCAGCCTCTAGGTCGCTCGCCGCATATCACTTTTCCTTCGACCGCTTCGAATGTTTCTGGCGTAGGAGGTTCTTCAAAGATTGTATGAAGTTTTTTGCGCTCTAAAGACAAGTGTTGCTACTCATGACACGAGGGAAGCAGTTTACAATAGCGTTACAGCCCGGGGTGGGCTTTACCCGCCTCAGCAATCTCCTCCATTCAACACGATCCAGCCCTAGAGATTTCCAATTTTTGAGGCCTAATTTGTTTCAGGTTTTTGTGGCCTACCATCAAACATACGGATATTGTGACCTGCCCATCTGATGCGTTGCTAGTTGGTTGGTTAAAGTGGTGATTCATCCAGAATCCAACTAGCGCTTCTGAACCATTTTGTTGCGACATCCTCGCTACCAACATTTTTAATAGTTAATTATAGCCTCACTATATCCAATCTGTGCGAGTTGAGAACCTTATTAGGTTGTTGACGTGTAAGCCAGACAGTTCTTCGAGATTCTCGAACAGTGATTTGCCCAGGATTGGCATTCTCTCCTTCCATAAGGCAGGGCATGTGCAGAGGAAATGGAATGCTTGTTCACAACCGTGACTGTGCGTTGTGAGGGATGTCCATTTTGGCTTGCGTTGCGACTTGATAAACCTTAGATTATCTTCGCCATTGCAGTGACTTAGCAGCTGCTTATTGTGCCTGATTCTGTACTCGTCACCTTCTACGTGTATTGGGCCAAATACTTTACGCTATACTTAGGCGTTACCTCATCTGCAAGATTTATGCTCCAAATTTTTGCGCCGTAGGTCAACACGGGTCGAATGGTAAACATTATCGAAACGCAAACTTGATTCACCGGTTCAGGTTTACCCCGCAAAGTATACTTCATACTCATATGCACGTGCTTATGTGGTTGTGTGCGTATTTCGCAGCCCTCACTGCTTTATATTCATTTGATTGCCCCTTGTCCCCTCTTCTCTTTGCATGCCAGCATTCAATATTGCTCCTGCTAACCTAACATACGTTCCTTCACATCAGCAGCTACATTAAAAACGGCATAAAACCGTTTGTGTCCCTTGTTTGTCCCTACTCTCATCTTCTTATTGAATTTTCTTGCTTTGCTCGCTCGCTTTAATGGCCTTTCGCGTCATCTCGAAGGCATCATCATCTCTGCGCATTTACTCGTACGTTGGCTCGACCTTGCCGTTTCTCGCTCATCTGCATGAGGACGTGCCTCAGTTAGTTGTATACTAATTTCACTAAAGTTTCAACGTTCATTCGCTTTTGTCATCATTTTTATTTCATTTTCGTTTTTTATAATTTTTTTGCACTTGTCTTTGCTTCCTGCTGTTTGCTGCTTGCTGCCTATAGCCAAGCAAACAATGCATGAATTCGTCTCTTATCCTTTGCACAGTTATCTTTACTTCTCTTTCGTAATTGTTGTTGTCGTCATTTTTATTACGAGCTCAATCACATCCCAGCAGCAAATCGTAATAGCTGGTAGCAGGGTTTTCATTAAAGGCATACAAATGTTTACATTTAAATAAATAGCTGGTAGGCTATGCGCCTATTGTGGATGAATTTGAAATTGAATTAGATATTCACTACTGCATGCTAACCAGGCAACGCAGTTCAAAATGAGCCATGTCATTATTGTGGTGTATTCTGTGTAAGGACTTTGGCCAAGACCAAATCATTTAACTGTGGCCCTATGTTCCACACTAGAACTCTAGGAACTTATCATGCTAATGAAATTTTTTAACTCAAGAGCGGAAGCCTCTTAATCATTTGATTTGTTTGTTAACAACTAAAAGAAAAAATATTCTGCTTAAAAAAGAAACAATTTCCTTGGTACTTGCCCTAGAAACCATTACAAACCCATCTACTTCTTCAATAATAAAGTCCTTTGCCACTGGGTTAGTGTGCGTAGTACATATTTAGTAGTAGTACATATTTGTAAGTGTTGGTGTGTTACGCTATGTATCTGTGTATGTGCGTGTCTGCATTATTGCCTTTGTCATCATCAAAGTGTGTTATTGTTTTTTTAAGCACTGCCAGCACAAAGCGTCTGTGACTAAAAGTCCCGCATTTAAAAGCCAACACGGACGTAGCTGGAGAAAGGCTGTTTACATATTGTATATCAAGTAAATATGTAGGTACAGAAAGCACAACAACAACGTGCCTTGCTCGCTCCTCAATATCGAGCACTGGTTATAAGTATCCCCGACGTTGCTAGCAATACATTACTGTACTCTCCACTCCCCTTGCTATCAATATGTCAACTACATTGCTGTACTCTCCACTCGCTTTATCTTTCCCCCAACTTTCAGCCTTCAGCCGTTCGTTATTTCTACATTATTTCTACAGCATTTACTCATCAGACTGCGCTGCATTATCTTCCATTACCATTATTGCGCAATATTCGTCACTTTGTGCAAGTATTTTTCCAACAACTTCACAGTACATTTTCTTCAGCCTTTACTGACTATCTGCCCTTCAGGATCCTTTGGCATTTTTTTTTTTGCATAATTTTCATTTTCCTTATTGAAATTGTCGCAGTTAATGCTGGTGCATGGCCATAGATGAGTGCATATGTATGTATATATGGCATAACAACTAGTGGTCAGTTGGTCAGGCCTGGTCTCTAATTCGGATATGAAAGCTGAAAAAGTACAGGAAATTTGTTTTTTAGCGTCGATCATTTACAGAAGCCTTTTAAAATAAACTATTAATTCAAAATAAAAATTGTTACAGTGCATACATATCGCTCAGATACGATCAATGTCATATTCCAAAACAAAACTTATTTGAGATAAGTATGCAGGAATGACCGCAATCGCCACAAATTGATGGGTCATCTATTGATGAAAATGTATCTCTACTTTTACTTAGAAAGGCATAATAAATTGAAAACTTTGGAGCAGTTCTTCTCAATATTTTGGTGTTTTTAGTGGACACTGTTGAAATAAATGAAAGATATGAAATTGGCTCATTTATTATGTTATGTTATGTTATGTTATGTTATGTTATGTTATGTTATGTTATGTTATGTTATGTTATGTTATGTTATGTTATGTTATGTTATGTTATGTTATGTTATGTTATGTTATGTTATGTTATGTTATGTTATGTTATGTTATGTTATGTTATGTTATGTTATGTTATGTTATGTTATGTTATGTTATGTTATGTTATGTTATGTTATGATATGTTATGTTATGTTATGTTATGTTATGTTATGTTATGTTATGTTATGTTATGTTATGTTATGTTATGTTATGTTATGTTATGTTATGCTATGTTATGTTATGTTATGTCGTTTATCCAAAACTCAGGATGGGCCAATCTGGAAGAAGAAATGTAACCCAGCCCCTGCGACTCACAAAGGATCCATTCTTCGAAAATTCTTAAAGCGATGTAGGAGGCTTTCAGCTTCAAGCACAAAGCTGTACTATTATTTAAATATAAAATGTCAAATCTGAACAAAATCAGCAAAGATTGTTAAATATTCTTTAACCACATTTTTTCGTTCTCAATCATTTACAACAACCATTTAAGCTTTTATGTTTCCCATACAGTAAAGCAGAAAATTGCTAAATGTCATTCAAATAAAATAACGATTATTGCGCTAATTTCTTACTTTGCATTAATAGTCAAATTCGTAAAAATTCACGAAAACCGAATAAAGCCGTCGAAAGGGTTCTCTATCTCTTAAGGTTCCCTAACCCTTCTCTGCGTCCATTAATATACGCTTGGTTTTTCTATCGTATGTATGTTTATCATACTTGTCCTTTAGTTAACAAACTTGCATTAAAATTTGCCTATAACTTCTTCCAATGCCTAGTTTTCACTACGACAAAAATTCGTTTTGATTTGCCGCCATGTAACTAAATATATTTACATATAAAATCAATAATTTGGGCAATGCTCATCTCATTTCCGTCCATTCTTTTAAAGAACATTCACCCTTTTTATTTACATACCTAAAAATACACAAAGATTTCCTTCCCTATTCATATTGACGGCGCCGATTTCTAAAATTCGCAAAAAATAAATCCAAGGCGTTATTCACTCACTGTTATTCTAAAAACAACAATCAATAAGCACTCAGCTGTTTCGCACACAAACACTTGCTCACTTGTTGTTCACTCGCACTCAAATAAATAAACACTTGCGCCGGCGTCCAACTTTGCCGACATTCAACAGCTGGCAATCCAATAGAAATCTACTTAGCCGTTGTTTATGCGCGCCTACTCAGCTGGATTCACCTTGGTATGGAAAATATGTACTTGCCTCGAAGAAACTCGAACCTATCGCATGAGCCAAGATTTGGGCCAAAGAAATTTTCATTACGTACTAGTGAAGAAGTGAAGAAAATTGTTTAATTGCGCTTATTTAAGACGAAGCAAACGTGTGGATAAAGCTTTTTTTTAAAGAGTTTTGTCGAAATTAATCAAGTTGCAGCAAATTTTTATTTTCATCCTGATTGTTTGTGCAGAATTCGTACTAATACTGCGTTATTCCTGTTTTTATTATTTGCAGTTGCAGATCAGCAGCAGAAGGTATTCGTCTCCGCATTGATTGGCGTATGTCCGACAATAAGCTTGGCTAAAAACACCAAGTTATGGAACTGCCCTCGATGGTTCAACGCTCCGGCGACACGCTTATAGTACGCAGCGTTGTCAGTGGCAATCAATTATATTTGGATCAGGGTGCCGCTTCCACGAACAACAATATCAACAGCAACAAACATAGCAGCCCTTCGCAGCTGCAGCAACAGCAGTCGATTGGCACCACTAACTTATCAAATAGTGCGCTGGAACAATTGGAACGTTACCGTGCCGCAGCCGCACAATATCACCTTCAACAACAGCAGCAGCAGCAACATCAAAATGCCACACAACAGCAACAAAGTGCAGCAGTCGCGGCTGCAACTGCTTCAGCGGTAGCGCAACAGCAGGCCATGGAGCTGAAGGACGAGGGTCTGCCGCAATGTAAGATCAAGCGCAATTACAGCTGCAGCTACTGCACCTATTTCACACAGAATCCGCGTTATCATTTGACGCATCTGCGAGATGTGCATGGCGAAAAAATTGTCATCAACAAATGCAAGCTGTGTCTGTATGCTTCACGACACTTCCAAAAGTTGGTGCGTCACATGAAAATGGTGCACGGCTGCACCGACGGTGTGGCCGGTGGGCATGGGCAGCCCCGTGGTAAACGAGGTATGAGTCGGGAGGCACGCAAACGGAAGCTGGAGCAAAGCGTCGGCTTGGGCGGCGCACAGGGGGAGATCAGCGGTGGTGGTGGCGGTGGCAATGTCGGTATGGGCGATGCCGTTTCGAAGATGCCAACTTATGAGCAGGTGAGTTGCGAGAAAAATTTTGTACGACATTTAAAATAACGATAACTTGAAGTGAAGGGAAAAAGTTTATATCGAATTGTTGGAGGTGGGAAGGGTACTCGATAGAGTTGCAAATTAGCAAAAGTCGAATAATCATAACTTCTGGAAGTTATAAAAAGCTTAAAAAGAAATTTTTTTTATATTTTATATAGAATATATATATGATTAGCCCATATTTAATAGAGCAGACAAAAATAAAAATATTTGAAATACCGAAATATAATTTTTTTATTACAAAATACTCAATATTCGAATGAATATTCAACGAAATGAAAAACTATTGCCGTTGAAACGGTATTTACAATGCCTTTTTTAAGTTCATAACTCATAAAATTTTCCTCGATAAATCATATTTTTAACAATGTTTAAATCACTTTATTTTAGAAAAAAGGTTAATATTAATTTTATGAATCCTTTTTTTTAATTTGCAAATAGGCAATAAATTTATGTATACAAATGTTTATAAGAAACGCAATTGATTGTTGTTAATACGAATAATTCACACTCTCCCATCAGGTCAAACGCGAGCTAGAACTGCAGCGCGAATCGCTCTTCGCCGTTGTCTATGAGCGTGAGTTACAGGCGCAACGGGAACGCGATCTAGAAGCCCGCCAGCAAGCACAGAACGTCTACGAACAAGAAATTCAAGCAGCGACCGCAGCTGCTGCTGCCGCGGCAGCATCTGAAACACAACGCCATCAATCGCCGATCAATGCAACTACCAGCAACAACGCTAGTGCCTCGTCAAACAGCGCTGGCACCACCAGCAGTCATACGGCTTTCCAATTGCCACCCGCACATCAGCAGCCGCTTACCACACATACCCGCAGCGTTGAGCTTTCACCATCCCCCACCGATTCGGTGTCGCCTGTGCATGGCGCTGAAGCTGCCACTACGGCTGCTTTGCACTCCAGCGGCGTTTCGCTAACCTATGTTGGCGATGAGCCCACACAGAATAGACTGCTTAAGTGCAGCCTTTGCGATTTCACCACACTCTTCCGCGCTCAATTGGTCGACCATGAATTGGACGAACATTGCAAGACAAAATTCTTCCGCTGTGAAAAGTGTTCGTATGTGACACACATTAAAGCGCGCTTCAGCAAACACGTCAAGTATCACTCCATGCCTATGATCAAATGTGTCACTTGTGATTTTCGTACCCCTTATAAATGGAATCTCGATCGTCACATGAAAAATCATGGTGGTGCAGGTCCATTCAAATGTGCCGCCTGTGATTTCACAGCCGACATCAAACAATCGCTCACAGTGCACGAAATGAATCACCATGTGCCGCCGGTGGGACATGCGGCGGGTATGTCGCTGGCACGACGACGCAACAAAGTTGGTGGTACTGATTTGTGCGAAGATTTCCTCAGCGATTCTGCAGATATATTGGAAGATCATTTCAATAATAACAATCTCGATGAGTATGATGAAGCATTAATGACGGCGGAGCCTTATAGCAAACGTGGCAAATACGACGACGATGAGCCGACCGATTTATCAGCGAAAGGAGGCTCGTCGGACACATCGTCGGTGCATAATCACAGCGGTAATGTATCACAAACGCCAAAGGCAAAGCGGCCCATACCGAATCTCATTCCGATACCGAAAAATACCGTACCAAGGTGAGCATGCGAATTAGTGATTTATAAAATTCCTAAAATTCAAAGAATAATTACTAATAATTTTTTACTTTTAAAATATTACGCTTATCCCTACACCTTACAGCATTATGAATCTTTCCAAAGAGTTCGCTTCGCGCAGCTCCCTCACTGATATCGCTTCCATGTTTTTCAATGACAAGCAAATTTCTGAGATGTTGCAGCCTCTCGAGAAGGCAGACGCCGCCCAACTATCACCCACGCCCACCGTTGCGTCCACCTCGAGTCACGCCTCGCGTAGTTTGCTGCAAAAGAAACCCACACCGGGTGGCAGTTTCTTCGACAAATTGAAATCCTCTGCCTTGGCGGGTCCAAGCGAGAATCTCATCTGTCCTTGCGGTCATATGGCTAAGTGCCTATCGGAGTCGATAATCCACCGCAAAACATGCAATTTCGCAGCTATCGCCGAAGATGATGTTGAGGAAGAGCAAGACGATGCAGACGATCGCTTAGAAATCGATTTTGCCGAGGACGACGATCGACAGTCGCATTCAGCACTGAATCTAAGTGTAACTGGTTCTACGCGTTGTCAGCATTGTCGCCATCGTTGCAAATCGTCAGCAGATCTTTTGAATCACCTCAAACAGTGCACCGAAGCAAGTCGCTGTGGCAATGACTCGTACGATTCGCTCTCTGGTGATAGTAGCGCTGGCCGTGCTGGTGGCGCTGACTCCACTAACGACCAGCATCCTATGGAAAATCGAGTATTTATTTGGAATAAAATGCCAGGCGGTGAAGCGGGACAACGCGAAGGCAGTCAGTGCTCGGAAATCCGCGGGCAAACAAATAATACCGCGGAATCATCGGGAAGTAGCGGGAATGGCGCAAGCAGCGCCACTTGTGAAGAGAACAGTTACTACGGCGTTGAAACGGCACCAGGTTATGGTGAGGTGAGTTGAAGGCAACATTTTCTAGTGTTAGTAGAATTTCACCACGTCTCTCGACCGCGCTTAGCAGCCAGCTTGAGAGTTGAGTATAAATGAAATTTGAAACTTTCACTCTCTACAGGTAACGAAAAAGATGACGCCAGAAGAAGAAGCTGCCAATTCTTCTTTGAAAAAAGTCTACAAATGCCCGCATTGTTCATTCTGGGCCTCGACAGCTTCGCGTTTTCACGTACACATCGTCGGTCATTTGAATAAGAAGCCATTTGAATGCTCGCTTTGCTCGTATCGCTCCAATTGGCGTTGGGATATCACCAAGCATATACGCCTAAAGACCATTCGTGATCCCAGTCACAAGAATGCGCGTGTCCTGATGAACGATGAAACTGGGCGTCGTAATTACACCAAATATAACAAATACATCACATTGATGAAGGTGACCGAAGAAGATGGCGATCCTAAGCTAATGAAATCGGGGGAGATGACACCTAACCAAGTGGCTTCTCTATCGTTTATCAACGACTTCAATAAGAATGTGGGACCCAATGCCTTGACCTCCACTCATTTGAACGGTATAAAGGAGGATATAACTCTGGAGCCGATACCATCCAAGTCTAACGGTGGTAATAATGGTGGCAGTAGCAATGGTGGAGGCGATCAGTTATCAGATGGTTTCATACGTCTGCCGCTGTTGGCTACAATGATGAACGCTGCAATGGCACAACAGCACCATCAACAGAAGGACCAGGAACATGGTCAGGCAGCAATGATTACGCCTTCGGTAACCATTTCAGCTGTGAAGCGTTCGCCACCGCCACTAATGAAGCCTAGCGATGACTTGGTTACCGACGTCCGACAGGAGGGTAACGAGAAGAAAACATTCTACCGGTGCCGCAAGTGCAGTTTTCGGTGAGTGCAAAAAAGTTTTCTAAAACATATTGAAGTTTGCATGTTTATTTGATAACATTTTTTTTTTTTCTATTCATATAAAATATTTCTCACTAAATTGTGAAAACAATTTTGTTATAAAATCATATATTTTTTATTGTTTAAAGTTTTCGAACTTGATTTTTTACTTTCATTTATTTTAAATTGTGTTATTTTATCTAATTTTTATATTTTATTATTTTTATTTTTTGTTTATTTTATTTTATTTTTTGTTTTATTTCAATTTTTATTTTATTTAATTTTATAACTTATACATTTTTTTATTGTTTAAAATGTTCTTATTTTAACTAATTTTTATTTTTATTTAATTTTTGGAATTTAATTTATTTTTTAAGCTGGTTTTATTTTTAGTCTATCACTTTTTATTTTTTTATTTACTTTTTTGTATTTATATAATATAAAATATTTCTCACTAAATTGTGGTACCGATTTTGATATAGGTAAAATAATATATTTTTTCTCATTTAAAGTTTTTGAACTTGGTTATTAAATTATTTACTTTAAATTTTTTTTTACAATAATTATCTTATTTTATCTAGTTTCTTGATTTATTTCATTTTTGTAATTTTATATAATTTTTTTTAATCTCGTTTTATTTTTTGTTTATTTTATATTATTGTTTATTTATTTTATTTTTTTTATTTTTTTTTTTACTTATTTATTTTTCTTTATTTTTTATTTCTCTAATTTAATTTTATTTTTTATTTATTTAATTTTATTTTATTAATTTTATTTAATCTAATCTTTAGGCGGCCGCCGTAGCCGAATGGGTTGGTGCGTGATTACCATTCGGAATTCACAGAGAAGTCGTTGGTTCGAATCTCGGTGAAAGCAAAATTTATAAAAACATTTTTTAATAGCGGTCGCCCCTCGGCAGGCAATGGCAAACCTCCGAGTGTATTTCTGCCATGAAAAAGCTCCTCATAAAAATATCTGCCGTTCGGAGTCGGCTTGAAACTGTAGGTCCCTCCATTTGTGGAACAACATCAAAACGCACACCACAAATAGGAGGAGGAGCTCGGCCAAACACCTAACAGAAGTGTACGCGCCAATTATTTATTATTTATTATTAATCTTTATTATTTTTTTAACAATTTTTTTCTTTATTTTTTTTATAAAATTTAACCGTTTCATGGTATCTCTTATCTCTCCTCTTCCAGTCATGCTAATCGCGATGCTGTACTCGCCCATGTCAAGATACATTACCAGGATTCCAATTACCCTATTGTAACAGCGACAGCAACCACTTCACCCAAGTCGGCGAATTCCCAGCAACAACACAATACACCACTTCAGGTGGCCGTCAATCCAAATATCTACATGAACAAAGTTCTCGCCGCAATGTGCCTTTCCCAGCAGCAACCACAGCAACCCAACTCGAATTCTTCAGCAAATAATAATGATCCACAACAACAACAACATTCCATAATTTCAGCCGGTCTGTTGCAACAGGCAATTCAGGGCGCACCGCCCAACTCACCACTCAGCTGTCTGGCATTGACGCTCGCCGGCAAGAGTCCAGCCAAAGCAACCGCTTCTATTTTAGAGCACGGTGAGCAGAAAGCGACACAAAACGAGGCAAGTGCCAAAAGGCCGACGTCGCCCAAACAAAACAGCAACAGCAACAACAATAGTAGCATAACCCTAACTAATTTAGCGACGTCGTCACCGACATCATCTTCTCCCAACTCCTCTGGCGGCAGCAATGTTTGTGGTGTTGGTTTGGTCGGTTCGGCCACATCAGCGTCATCGTTGCAACACTTGTTAACCTCACCGCGCGGCACTTACACATCATCTGCACATACGCTACGCAATCAACTACATTCGCCTACAATCAGCACCAACAGCAACAACAACAATGGTGGTAGTTTTGGTGTCGGTGGTCATACTAATAACAATAATAGCAATAAAAATTTGGTAAAGGGTGCATTGACAGTTACGAAACACAACACCGCAACAACACCTTTGCATGGAACAATTGACGGTGGCTTTGGTTCACCCACAAGCGCAGTGTCGTCGGTAACGGCAGCCGAAGCAATTGGTACATCTTCATTACACTCATCGCCAAGTGCTGATGCTGCACCCAACACACCCAGTGCCATAACAGTAACTACACTTCCTACTACTCCTACCAGTTCTACTACTGCATCCGTGGGAACAAAGTGCGCTAGCAATCCATATCATATACAAATGGGTCTCATCGGTGCTTCATCTATTTCCAGCAATCATAGTGGCGCTATCGCCTATATTGGTGGTGGTGGCGGTAGTGGTGGTGGTATCGTTGGTACTCATAGTGATAATAATAATAGTCTATGTATTGGTGGTCTTATGTTTGGTTCTAATAATTCTACTACTACTACTACTAGTTTAAATCGCAATACTTCCATACCTACTACTACAGCAACAACAATAGCTAGCAGTGGCACAACTGCTGGCAACAGTGGTGGTGCATCATCATCTTCATGTAATTTGTTATTAAGCTCGACTCAGTCGGCTACTGCGGCGGCGGCGACGGCGACGGCAGCATCAGCTCTTTATGCCTCCAATGTGATCACTCTGTCACCGCCCTCGGCATCGTCATGTATTTCGGCAAATGCAACGACTAGCAATTTCAGTAATACACAAAATCCAAATCAAAGTCAGAGTAACAATTGTAGTAATTTATTAGTAAACGACAGCGAGCGGCGTGAACCGTCGCCGTATCGTTGCGGTCATTGTCATCAAGTATCAAATTGGAAGCATGTCATCCAGGTATTTTTATACTTACTCGGTATATGTACTAATCGTAACCCCAAAGCATATCACACATTTGCCATTTCTTTTCATTATACGATTGCATTCGAATTTTTACAATATATTTTTACCATTTCGCTTAACGACATAAAGGGCAGATAACCGATAGTCTGAATTGGGTTATGAAAGTGAATTGGGAACTATGAAAGTGAATTGAGAACTATTCGGCTTGAAACAAGATGATCTTCGATTCGAAGTGTCTTATTTTGTTTTGTTAAGCGGAAAATATTAAAATTTGTTGATAAAGAAAACTGTATTCAATTTTTTCTGATACATTTTTTTTATTGCTTTAATTAAATTTTATTTTAAAAAAGTTTAAAAGTTCTCAATTCATTTACAGTAAGTAATTGTAGCATAAACAGCTGATTCGCTGGAAAAAAGAGTTCGAAAATCTTTATTAATGTAAACCGTAACATTTGGAAAAAAAATGTTCAAAGGAATTTAAAAAAATTAGTGCCTCTGTCTTTTGCTTGATCTCGGCGCACTGTCTGGACCAATAGATTTAGATTTATTGGAGGCTTGCCCTTCGAACTCTTGGTCTGTTGTGCCCATCAGGTCTACCAAGCAAAATCAGTTGGTAGGCAATTCATATGATTAAAAAATATAATAAACTTCGACAAACATTTTGTATGGCACCCACATATTATTTATATGGAAATATATTTATGTTATGATGATCTAATTTTAAACATTAAGGCTCAGTTAGTCTAGACTTAATTTAACTTATGAAGTTGGAAAATTCTTAGAGAGTGCCTTCTTGAACCATTTACTGAGATAGGGCGACGTGGTCTCCACGACAGTCGGTTTTACTTTACCGGAACAACCCAGATCTACATCCAGCCAAAGACTATCACTGCAGCAGCATTCCCCCTACATGTTTATGCTGCTACAACAAGAACAATATACAGCGTTTTCGAACCGGCAGCTGAGGTAGCGCGATCTTCCGCTCTTCCTAAATAAATAAATTATCTTCAAAAATAAATTCTACATATCCGTATCTATCAACCATCTAAAGGTGTTGGCACTAGACAAACAACAACGTTTTGTACGTTTGATTTTCACGGCAAAGTAGGAAACAAAGATGAATTCGCCTTGTTTCATTCTGTGCTGACAGCCACGTGGACACGGCGAAAGAAAACACAAATCAGCTGATTTACCGATACCACCCAAGCCGAATTGAGCATCTAAGGTGGCGCTATTATAAAACAGTTACTTTATTTGTTACTTTAAACCGTGACTATATTTTGACAAGTCTGACGTCAGCTCCCTTCGAAATACAAGACAAACGAACGAAACAAACATAAGTATGAGGAATTACATGTTTGTGAAAATTCAGTGAATGGCTTGGTAGTATTGTGATTTCTGAGATTTAAACTAATCAAACTGATGAAAACGAAGTGCCGTGAGTTGAATTGTGAAATCACAAATTAATATAAAGTCTCCAAATGCAATTTGTTTGTGTGTTTATGCGGAAGACGCCGTGGCAAGAAAGTATTTCTTGTGTTTGGTTGTTTCCATTGCTTTCGCCTACTCTTCTTCTTCACAAACAAGTAATTCCCCTTCCTTTTTCTTGTTTATTCATGAGCTCTTACGACACGGCGAATTCGGAAGGCGCAATCTTGTATTCTATCATTATTGGATACCACCTTGAAGAGATTCGCCTTGCATTTATTTTTAAGAATTTCGAAATCGTTGTAATGCAGGTCCGATTCTCTCACAACTTTCAATTTAAGTAAGCACGAAACTTAAAGCTGTAATTAGTGGCCATAACCGTAACCATATCAATCAGCTGTTGTGATCTGTTCTACTTCAATATAAGCTGCTTATGGCTAAGGCAAATGCTGCAATGGCGTTGTGGCTACGGCACCACTAAGTGCAGCTTCAGCATCTAAAGCTACAGCTTTTTAAATTTCTTAAGTTAAGATAAGTTTTAACTAACTGCTAATAAAGTTTGCCATATATTATGCAAAGTTACTTAAATTAATTAAAGAATTTTCGAGTAGGTAAATGTTTGAATTCGGGCCACTGTAGTTTTAAAGACACAAATAGATAGATGGGTATGGCCAAATTGAATTCGCTTGATGATCACCAAGAATATTGGCGTTACTTTATCTTCAAAAGATGGACGGTGAAAAATCTATAATTTTCTGAATTCTTGATTCTTATTTTACTTACTTTTACTTTTTTTTAGTCAGATTTGTAAGATTGTTAAGTAATAGAGTTTGTATCATATACATATATTTGCAAGGTGGCGCCAAATTAATCACCCTAACGGAAGATTTATACAAAATCTAGAATTTTTTGAGTTCTTGATTATTATTTTATTTTTTATTTTAGTCAGATTTGTAAGGTTGTCAGGTAGTTAAGTTTTTATTTATTTATAAAGTGGCGCAAAATTAATCACCCTTTCGGAAGATTTATGAAACATTTAGAGTTTTCTGAATTCTTGATTATTATTTTATTTTTTATTTGTTTTTAGTCAGATTTGTAAGGTTGTTCCCGTTCGAAAAATTCATAAAAAGTGGAGCGCATAGCAGACGAAAAAAATGTCCATCTTTCAAAATTATAATTTTTTTATTTAGTAAAAAAGTTATTAAAAAACAAAATTGGATGATTAATTTCGCGCCACCTTATATTAATCAAGCCCTTAAAATTTTACGCCAACTAACAAGGCTTATTACCTTTGAAAGCGTATCTCGAAGTAAAATGATTGATGGCAAATATTGCACGTGTATGGGCTACTTTATGTACATATAGTATTATGTTCTTCGCCATTAACTCTCCGTCGGGCATCTGAGTCCGGCCAGACTGTCTTTTTCGACTCTGGACATGAATTTAACGAATTTCTATTAAAGCTAAGGACTTGAGCTTCCAGGTAGCTTCCTAAAATTTAATTTTCTATTGATTTCTGGATATAACCCTTTAACTAGGACGCTAGAACAGGACGAAAAAAGACCAGACTCGGGTACCTAACCGAAGGTTTCAATAACAGTGTCCAACGGAGAGTTAAAGTACAAAAAACCAATTTTAATTTCCAAACTATCAATTCAGCGAATCAGCCGGAGATAGATTTCGCAATCTATTTCCATTCTCTTTGTACCGGCCCTTTTGTTTTAGATTTTCAGACGCCCTTTTGCAACATTTGCTTTTTTTAGTATTGTTATAATTTTTTTTAGCGCCAGAGAATCCCCGTTGTGTCGCGTCCTTTTGTTGCACGTCGCAAGAATCAAAACAAAAAATAACACCTAACAAATCATAGAAACCACTGTTGTGTTTGTATAGAAAATTGTAAACGTCCCACTGGTAAATATACGACGATTTTATTAAATTTTTGTCTTTTGTTTATGGCATTAACAGCATACAAATAACCAAGAGATGTAAAAGGGGTGTGGTGTAAAGCGCATTAACTGGTTTAAAAGAAATCATTTACTTTGAATAATTTTTTTATATTTTTTATTACGGTTTCGTTGGTTGCTGGTTAAAACTAAAAAAATTCATTCAACTTTTATCTACGAAATATTGCATTATTGGCTAAATTTTTATCATAAACCACAATAAATTCACCATTAAAAAAGTAAACATTTAAAATTGGGCTTTGGTGCATATTTTAATATAAAAAACACACAAAATTGTATACACCTTTATATTTTCATTTCAACACAAATTTCATGACAAGCAGTTAAATGTATAAATTAGTAAAAGGTGTTTGGTGCGCATTAAAACTAAAAATCGCCATTCATTTTATCCATGTCTGCGTCCGCAAAGTGCTAGTCAAAGCAAAGGTTCTAAGTGTCTACGCCGAGGAAGTGTCCCGTTCTCTCATATGCTTTTCTATGTATCCAAAAAAATATTTTTCATTTATTTAAATTTTTATTTCTAACTATTAATGCGGTATAAATAAGCATACAAATGTAATATTTTTATTAGTCCAAGCATTTGCGCTTGTATATATTTTGTATTCAAAAAAAGTTTTTATATTTATTTGCAAAAATATTTATTTTATTTAAATTTTGTTTTAAACTCTCTTGTCTGTTATTTACATTTTATACTTACGTTACTAGATATTTCCGTTGAAATTTGTTAATCTAACCCTGTCTTTCTCTCCCTCTCTCTCTTTCTCTTCCACTCACAGCGGCACTGTCGCTTGAAACACGCTGGCGACATACGCATCGAAACCCTTGATCGCACCGCGAGCGCCAACGAACGCCATGCACCGCCCATCTACCGGCCACTCGGCAATGGCGCCTCCAACGAGTCCAACTACGGGCTCACACTTAAAGCTTTACAGCAACAACAACACCAACAGCAGCAGCAGCAACAGCAACAACAACCGCCACATATAAGCAGCATTACCGGTGGTCCCCCAAGTCACTCGGTACTTATGAGCAATAACAAAAACGAGCAACATCTATTACATTCACCACTCGCCGGCACCGCTGCCGCTAACGCAGCCACCACACCACAGGAGCTGCAGCAAGCTGCCGCTGCCTATATAGCAGCCACTTACAAGGCCGCAGCTGCTGCTGCTGCAAATTCAACCGGCAATGGTTCGGCTGCCGCTGCCGTTGCAGCAGCTGCTGCTCTTGGGCTCAGCAGCGAAGATTTGTTATTGCATCAACAATTGCAACAAAATGATCAAATTGAAATCACTCGTCTGCCGCCGGGTGTTAGCAATGCTGCCCAGTCGCAAGCGCAGGCACAGGCACAACCGCAGCCACAGCAGCAACAACAACTGCAACAGCAGCAGCAGCTGAACTCGAAGTGCAAACAGCAAAAGTGTCCACTGTGTCCGTATATCTCGGAGAGCAAGTCGCAGATGAACTACCACATCTCGTTGCACAAGCCGACTCAATACGAGTGTTCGTTGTGCACTTTCGTGTGTGCCAAGAAGCAGCATTTGAGCAGTCACATGCGCACAGTGCACCAGCAACATAATTTGAGTGCGTCCAGTCAATTGAGCAATATGAGTGCTGCCATTAATTCCATGGATTTCAGCATGGCCTTGCAATTGGCCGCCGTGGCACAAGCACAACAGGTAAGGCCATTTTTTTAGGTCAATACTTTATTCAATCGATATTCCAGAGAAAGGAGTTGATACTTTTTATGCTTGGCATCAAGTCTTTGCTTGTGTGGGGGCATTATAGCTTACTAGGACCTTCTACATAGAAATATTCATCATTAAGATATACGAATAATAGGAATAGGTAGAGAAATTTAGTACTTCCCAGTGATAGATAGTATAAGAAAGATCCTAAGTGGTTCTGTGACTCAAGTCATTATCAGGTACACCCATTCTACTGGCTAGGGTGCCAATAGTGCACCTGTGAGGTCACTGGTAGTTGATTTGTTGAATCTAAGCAGACATATTGTGCTTTTAAGATTCAGTTTTGGCCAGAACGCTTTGGAGACCCCGCAGTTAGTAGTCAGAGACCACCTTCTATTGGTTTCCGCGTTTACGCTCAATTCAATCGCAGTGTACAGTTCGTTTGGTTGGTTGGTTGGTTGGTTTAAGGGTGACCCCGCATCGGAGTGCCACATAGACCGCAAGTTGGGTCCGTTGTGTTGCCCTAGAGCTCATTATGTTACATGATTTCCCCACCTAACCGAGATTTTTATTGTGGATTTTGGTCAAAGATATTAATTCGTTTCGAGAATTTGATGAGAGATTCGATTTTCAGGCTCGAGAGTACTGAAAGATTGTCAATTGTTGGAGAGCCAAGAAGAGCGAGGCGACTTCTGGCTAGACCGGGACAACTGCACAGCAAATGTCTACTCGATACTTCTTCATCTTCGTCCTCGCAGTATCTGCACAGGTCGTTCTGAGGAACCCCGAGCCGACGTGCGTGAGTGCCCAACAGGCAGTGGCCGGTGATAAGAGATATTATATGCCTTAGTTCGTGTTTCGAAAGACTTATAAGGGTTTTCGTCTGTTTCAGATTGTAGGATGGCCAGATTTGTCTGGTCGTAACGCAAGTAGTTTCCACTCTCCACCTCCGATCAGCAATGATGTGAAATTCTCGATCAATGAGCAATTTACATGTTGAGAGCGGAATGTGGATTGTGGGTAAGTTACTAACATTTGATTGCGCAGCTCCGGCTCTTGCGAGCTCATCAGCTTTGCAGTTACCTTCGAATCCACTGTGACCCGGTATCCAGATAACTTGGACAGAATTCTGAACACTTATCTCGTTAAGAGATAAGAGACAGGATCGAACCACATCTGAGTGGGTATAAGAGGAGCTGAGTGCTCGAACGGCCGCTTGACTGTCGGTGCAAAAGCGGATATCCTCTAGTGATATTCTATTTTCTAAGAGAGTTTTCGCAGCATACCAGATAGCGCATACTTCCGCTTGGAATACGCTACAGTAGTCGGGTAATCTAAATGATAGATTGATGTGAGGGGAATTGGAAAAGATTCCAAATCCCACTTTGCCGTCTTGTTTTGAACCATCTGTATATATAGTCAGAGGGCCATTGATTTCGGTTAGATTTGTCTTCCATTCTTCCCTAGTTGGGAGTGAACAGGAGAATAGCAAGGGTGGTGATGGAAGACTTACATGATAGTCTGTGTCAGAAGAGATAACAGTGTTCCTGTTCAGTATGGCCGAATGGCCAAGATACTTATTCCATTTCGATATAGCATTCATGCGTGTCGCTGCTTTCGCTGCAATCGCTTTGCCAGCCAGATCGATAGGGAACAAGTGAAGCAACGTATTTAGAGCCTTAGTAGGTGTTGTACTTAAGCATCCTGTTATCAGGAGGCAGGCTGTTCTTTGAACTCGATCAATTGTGGCTACTCTACACCGTTTTCGAGTGCTGTCCACCATACAACCACACCGTAGAAGAGTATCGGTTTGATGATCGAGGTATATATCCAATAAATGATCCGAGGTGAAAAACCCCAGGTTTTGCCTATAGCTTTCTTGCAAGTATAAAGAGCTATGAAAGCTTTTTTGCATCTGTTTTCGATGTTCAATTTCCAACTCAACTTCCTATCTAGAATAACTCCTAGATATTTAGCTGAATCAGATAGGAGTAATGATTCCCCTTTTAAGGTTATTGTTTGCAGTGGAGGAGATTGTTGTTTCCTATTGAAGAGAACAAGATCTGTCTTTGCTGGATTCGCATTTAGTCCGCACTCGGTGCACCATTTTGACAGAATATTGATTGAGCGTTACATGAGCTCAGTAAGAGTATTCAGGTGTTTGCCTGACACGCAGAGAGCAATATCATCTGCATAGGCTACAACCTTGCAGCCTGCTTTTTCGAGATTTCGGAGCAAACTGTTTACAGCGAGATTCCAGAGAAGGGGTGAAAGTACTCCGCCTTGAGGAGTGCCTTTGACGGCGTACATTCTCATGCGGCTTAACCCAAGCTCTGAAGTGATTATTCTACTTTGGAGCATTTGTTCGATCATCTTACGGATGGAGTAATTAATACCCAATTTGGCAATTTCAGACAAAATAGCGTTGGGTTCAATATTATTAAAAGCACCTTCTATGTCCATAAATGCGACAAGAGAGTACTCCTTATTGTGAAGGGAAGTTTCCACTGTTTGCACCAGTGAATGAAGTGCCGTTTCAGTCGATTTCCCTTTAGTGTAGGCATGTTGTGCCTCTGAGATCAACTTAGTATCAAGTTGGGTTTTGATTTGCTCATCTAAGACTTTTTCAAAAGCCTTTAAGCAAAAAGAGGTTAGGCTAATGGGCCTGAAGTCGTTTGGTTTACAGTGTGAAGGCTTCCCCGTTTTCGGAATGAATACTACCTTCGATTTCGTTTAGAGGAATGCTTATATCCTCGACCACTCAAGCTCAAAGCATTTCCTTGCACACTCATACGCTCTTTCATTTCCATCCACTCCAGAGTGGCCGGGGATCCAACAAAGTTTGGTGTGGACGTGTTGCATAAGCAAGAGCGACGTAATGCATTCTTTAACACAACTTGAATTGATACGCGCTGAGGCCAGTGCCTTGCACGATGCTTCACTATCACCAAAACGGTTTTTGCTGCTTTGTATACAGCAGAGATTTCAGCTTGGAAGACGAAATATATTTAAGAAAGGTTCAATTTTAAGACCGCTCCTTTTCTGTAAGAACATCATAACTCCAAATATCAAAAATTCGAGAAAAACGCCCTCAAAGACTTCAATTTACTATGATTTAAAGACCATCTGCCACTTCTACCTACCTATCTATGCCTCTCTAAGTCAATACAGCATTTCATCTTCATCTAATGAGATACTGTTAATAGATTCATCTAATGAGATACTGTTAATAGACATTGCCGTCAACAGATCTGTTCATTAAAAAAGTATCCAATAACTTGCCAGTAACTTAATTTCCGAGAATTCGCTCTCGAAGAGAAAAATATCAAAAACAAAGTACATGAACTCGAAAGCAGTAATAATTTGCAAGTTTACGCACAGCTGATTAAATTGTTGGCGAGAAAAATCGCAAAAGATAAAAAAAATTTTAGTGGGGCTACTTCGTGTTAAATTAAAAAAAATGTAATTCCAAAAAAAAATTAGAAATAAAATGCAAAATAAAGAGCTTAACATCTGATGATTTTATTTCGTCCACAATAATTTATTCGATTTCATCATTGCTGTCAGAAGAAGAAAAAGCCATTGTATTGCGGCAATCAGAGCTTTCTTCATATTTTCCTTGCTTCTGTCTATGCATGTATGTATGTATACATATGTATATGTGTAGGCATTGCCAATTTAGTTAATAACAAAGAATACAAACATAAACGCAATAATACCTTCAATGCTTTCGAATTCTCTTGCGGAAGGCTGTAGTTGAGAATCTTTCTATATAATTTGCCGATTCCTATTTAATATATGGCTTAAAATCAACTTTATACAGTTTATATAAATGGAGAATGAAACCATTTTAATCATAATTTTAATCACAATTTTTATTTAACTTTAGAACTTTTGCAAAATTCGCAAATTTAAATTTGTGTTTATTTTTACTTTGCGATCAGCTGCTTTTCTCACTTGCATATTCTTACGAGTAAAAATATATCCAGTAAAAACTTATAGCTTCCCCTCAAAATGTGATATGATATGTCATTTTGATCTCTCACTTTCCCCTACTTTGCAAGTTGTTTGAATACATGAACACCAAAACTTGATAATTTGTAACAACAACAATTGATGCAATTTTTTTACTTCATGAACAGACCTACTGTCTATAGATATCGCCGTCAATTTTTTAAAGGGCATACAGGTAGAGCTCGCGCTCATTTTTGGAAACGAGTACTTATCAGAATTTTTATTTTTTTCATTATCACATTCTTGTAGCAAATGAGCGCTTAACGAATTTATAAATCCATTGAGTATACCAGTAGACTGACCTACATCAAATAATTTTCATGTGAAACTATTTTAATTAAAACAAAACAAAACAATTTCTTTCTAGGACCAATCTTCACTCTCCTCCCCGCTAGCCATTGATCTGACAGCTCTAAAGCAAAAAATAACTGCTGTCCAACACCAGCAACAGCAACAAAATCAAAAACAGCTGCAGCAACAATGCCAAACACAACAAACATCTGCACAAAACGCGCAACAACAACAACAGCACCCCCACCAACATCCGCCTACTGCAACTGAAAGCCAAATGAAATGCATACTTTATTGTCCGAAATGCCCAGCGCGTTACATCCAAAAATACAACGATACCTGGAACGCCAAGGCGGAATTAGAAGACCACATCAAATGCCACAACGTAAGCGATGTGTTGGATAATGCCGCCAACGCCCCACAAACGCCACCTCCACAACCTGCCTTCAAATGCGAATTTTGCGATTACGACGCCGTACACGACGCCCAACTGCAAAAGCACCGTTATGTGCATACACAGCACTACCAAGACAAATGTGCCGAACTATACAAGCACGTACAAGAGGATCTGCAATATGCGCCGCCCAAACTGATGCAAATTACCTTAGCGAAAAGCTTACAGCAGGCACCTGAGACGATTTGGATAGTCGACAACGAGTTGAATGATCAATGCAAAGATCAACTGCAGCAGCAGCAACATGCGAGCATCTCTTCCTCCTCAGTAACGCCCGCAAAGATGACAACATCAACGGCGACGGGTGCAGCGCATTTCGATAACGCCAATTCACTGCTGAAGAAGCAACTCGAGTCGGGCATGGGCAGTAACAGTGGCGCATTGCGTAGCTCGCCAACATCCACACCCACGCCCAAAGAGCTAGCCGACGCCGATGATTCGTCGAATATGCCATCGACCAGCGCTTCGGTAGCCACCAGCGATCTGGCGGTGGATGGCGGCAGCGATTTCACATCTAGCGTAGCATCGCCAGCGCCGGTTGAGAAATGTCTGTATTGTCCCTATGAAACCAAGCATACAACGCTTTACAAAGCACACTTGCAACATCACATTTGCATTAGCAACCAGAAGGAGGCCTACACCTGTGAACACTGCGATTACACAGACAGTAAACAGGAGCACATTGAGGAGCACACACGCGTGCATTTCAACGCGGTGGAAAAACTAAAGTCCGTGGCATTCTTCACCTCCTACGACAATTTGGAATTGAGTGTCGAACGCGATGAGGCAGACGACGACAAAGACGTTGAGAATGAGTTGCATAAAGAAGAGCGCGCATGGCAAAGCGGCTATAGAACGAAAGCGGTGACAGACACAGAAGAGCAAGAAGCGCCGAAGGCAAGGGCAGCACTGCAATTAAATATTAAAGAGGAGCACAACAACAATAATGAAGAGCATGTTATCAACGAGAATGTGGTGAAGGAGCAGCAACAGCAGCTGACAAGTGCGTCGAAAACCAACAACTCTAAAGCAAAAGTAGATAGCGACGAAAAAGTGGTGGAGAAATCAACAGTCGCAACAGCTGAAAACATCAAAAAGCCCTGTAACAAAATTATACTCTACAAAACCGATGGCTGTTTGAGCATCAAGCGCGAAAGTGGTGGCGGCCAGAGCAACAACGCCAACAGCAATGCAAGTAACTGCGAAAATATCAGTGATCGCCTGCGGCGACGCATTAGTCGTAATAACAGCAACACCGCCAATCATCTAAATAGTATTGGCGGTAGCGGGAATACGAACAATAACAACAACAACAGCCATAACAGCAATTGTGACGAACAAGCTGACAGTGGCGCACAACAACAACAAAGCCATAAAACCATATTAGTAAATGCGAAAACTGGTCAAGTTATAAGTAGGAATTAATGCTGTAGTGGTTAGCAAGTATGTGTGAGTCTGTAGTCATGTAGAAAGGGGAGCGCATGCGCAAATTAAGTGAGGAGCTGTACTTTAAGCGAGCGGAGTTGGGCGCGGCGCTCTAAAAACTTCGTAATTAGTATTTAAGCTAGATGAATGATCTAAACACGTGACAAATGATGGGTGGAAAATGCAGAATGGCACTGTTGTTATTATTTTTGCTTCTTGAATGCTTAGCGAAATAAGGGCTATCAAAAAGTTGAACCAATCCTTAAGCGGGGTTTCAACCGATTGTTGTTTTTGTTGTAACAACTTCAAACCTTGGTCGTCGCATACAAATCCGAATTCTTCATGTAACATAGGCGCGACTCAAAGATGATAGAATACAAGGTTACATCTTTCGAATTCGCTGTGTCGCCAGAGCTCATGAATAAACCAACAAAAGTAAAGGGAATGACTTGTTTGTGAAGAGCATACAATTCGCCTTGGACGCGACTGTCTTTGCTAAAATCGCACGTGTCAGCTGGCATATTTTTGCTGCTGCTCTTTTTTTATGTTACTTGTGAATGAATGCAAGAAATTCTGTATGTGTATGCAATAATACGCAATAATTTGTTTTGTTTTTGTTGTATTGTGCATTTAAATTGCTAAAAAAACATAAGTGTTTTTAAAAAAATGTTATTTCTTTTATTAAATATAATTGAGTTATGCTTAGAATTTGTTAAGATGTACCTTTTGAAGAGCTGAATCCAAAGTGCTTTTCAGGTTACGTGGTATGTATATTTTTTTTTATTTTTTTTTTATTATAATTTTTTATTATTTTTTTCGTATTGTTTAGCTTTAGCTGTAGCAGCAAATTGTAATTTTACTAATTCAAATTAAATATAAAATAACTTCTCTTGTTTATCGAGTAAACGCGCAAATGAGTGCAAAATGCACATTTTAAACGGTTATTTGAATACACTTTACACACACACAGGCACGCTCATGTTGTAAATGTCTATGCAAGTTTGGCAAAGCAATTAATTTGACGCCCAATGAAATGCCCTATGATCCAATAGGACTCGGCTCCTATGCTCCAGAATTAAAAGAAAAAAAATTAATTTGTATTCAACTGATTTTGGCGTTTGGATCAGTAAATCCCAAGGCGTATTCATTAAAGGTGGCATTCAGTTTTTTGTACGCTTGATTGTCCAAGCAAAGTATTGGTAAAGTAAAGGAAAAAACAAAGAATGAATTCGCCTTGTTTCATTCTGGGCTGACAGCCACATGGACACGGCGAAAGAGAAAAAAACAAATCGGCTGATTTGCCGATACCACCTTTAATAGATTCGGCTTGATTGGTTTCCATAAAACGTAAGCAAATATTCAGCTGAAGAATATAGCGAGCAACTTTCATATTTTTATCATTTCTAATACTTTAAAATAATCTTTAAAATAACTATAGTTTGTCAATATTTTTAAGTTATTTAGCCTATTGAGTTATTTTCTCTCAGCGCAATTCGTGCGCAAGTTTTCAAAGTAATTCAAAATAAAAACCAATAATGTCCAATTATAAAAATAAATTAAGATTTTTTTTTTTTTTGAAATATTCAAATAATACTTAACGGCTTGTTTGAAATCGTTTTCTTTGGTGCAAATGTGTGTGCGGCTCTATTGAAAAAAGAAGAAAAAAATGAAGTAAAATATATAGAAAAAATTGGCTGTTAATTAAAGTCAAAAAATGAAGAGCAGTAGACATCGGTGTTCTACTCCGCAAACTACCGCAAGTTTGTGCGCTCTCAACTAATAGTTATAATAAAACTGTGATTTTTAAAATTGAATTCAAAAATGTTAACTGCAAATATTACATTAAATAACAAAACCTATTTAGTTGCACTAAATGAATAAGCTACTAAAAATTGTGCAAAATGAGCAAAGAAAAATTATAAAAATTATATGTAAATCTATTTATACAATATGTTTGTAAAATATACTAGTAAACACGTGCTTATACATATAAATATGTAATTAATTAACATTTATTGCGAAAGCGCCAACTTTTATTGTTTATTATTTAATTTTCATTGTTTATTACAGTAATTTTTATGAATTCTTAGCCTTAGCTCGTTGTAAAATGTAAGTAAGTAGCAAGCAATTAAAATTTGAATTGCCTCGAGCAATTATTTATATGTTTTTACTTGTATGTATGTACAGTGCATTTGCAATTAAGCGAATGCTTGCGAAAAAAATGAGTAGTTATATAGTCATTTATTTGTAAATCGAAAATTTCAGTCGTTTCAATGGCCGGCACTTACGTGCTGACATTAACGAAATTTAATAGAATTAATTAAATTTAAATTAAATGCACTATGCACAATTTTACTAAAATAAAATCATTATAAAAATGTAGTCATTAGAAGAGCAGTTGGTGAGCAGAGTAAATGCAACTGCGAGGAGTCACAGCCAAGTGATGTGACTGTATATAGAAAAAAAATATACCTTATATTATATTATTATTTGTAGATATGTATTGAATACTAATTATGTATGCGTGCGCACATACACATGTATGCGCTTTAATGTTGGGAATGCAGTTGTATTTGAGATGTATTTTTTTCAATTATTTTTCAGCACAAATCGCACTTTAGTTTTTGTATAAATGTAAAGAATTACGGCGGACTTCTACAACCTAACAACAACGCAATGTTGGTAAACAAAGAGACAATTTTTTTGAGCATAATGGAGGTTTGCATTTCGCCTTGCGATTTTTTGTGCCCAATAGATTTTATTACTTCCTCGCTGGTTGCTGTGGCAAAGTATTTTGAGTGTATGTTGACTGCCTTCGGTCGTTATGCGTTTCGAAATACTTTACAACGGAGTAACTTTTTCGCTGCAGCGTTAAAAAAATCCTAAATTTTGTATTTTATGAACTGCATTTTTTTGTTTTGAGAAGTCAGCCACTAATTTAGAAATTCATTGCGGAAATCGTATGCAAGGGTATTAGCTGCGCTGGTATTTTGAAAGGCTGCTAGGACGAGAGGTGACAAAAGAAGGCAGAACGCGAGTTGACAAAAAGAAAATATCATAGATTTTTCGATTCCTTACCTGAGTTTTCGAGCTACCGAAATTCTTTGAAGAAAACTTATTTTAATTGTCTGGCCATGCTGGCTTTTCGACTTTGGCAGTGAATTTAACATAATTCTATAATGGCTAACGACTTGAGCTACCAGGTAGCTTCCAAAAATTTAATTTTCTATCGATTTATGGATTTTTTTTTTCCTTTTGCCCTCCTAAATTTTGCCGGAGCATAGAGCCTCGACATAACTTGTCTTGCTTTGGTCTCGTTAATGTATTTGATTTCTGACAGGGTAAATGATTAACCTTTTAAAAAGGATCCACGATCAGAGCGAAAAAGACCAGACCCGGTTGCCCAACCGTAGGTTTTGAAAATGATGTCCAACGGCAGGTTCAATAGTGTGAAATACTTAACTGTAGGATATAATTTTGCTTTTAGCACTGGCTGCTCTAAGAAATCTTTAAGCAAATTTGGTTAATTCAAAAAAAAAAGTTTCGTTACAAAATGTTCTACTTACATACCTCATGAAATTCTTAAAAAAACAAAACCAGCGAAAACTCATTTTTGAAAAAAACTTAAATAGAAATTTTACAGAAATATCCAAGGCGCATATATTAAAGATGGTGGCACTAGACCAACAACAATGTTTTGTGCGCTTAATTGTCACGGCAAAGTATTGGAAAAGTAGAAAACAAAAAATCAATTCGCCTTGCTTTATTCTGTGCTGACAGCCGACTCATGGGCACAGCGAAAGAAAAAAACAAAGCAGCTGATTTACCAACATCACCATTAACAAATTCGCTTTGGAAATACATATGTCCCGGAAATGTAAGATTTCAAAAAATTTTTTCCAATTTTCGATTAGTAGCAGCGAATTGAAAAATGCAATAATTTTTTTTTTCTCATTACAAAATACTATTTTTTTTAAATTCGCATAAATCAAAAAATTTACATTGTACGGATTTTTCTCCCGAAATGTAAAATTTCAAAAAATTGTCCAATTTTGGGTTAGTAGCAGCGAATTTCAGCACTAAACCAAACACAAAAAAAAATTATTTTTATTTTTCTAATTACAAAAGACTAATTTTTTTAATTTCCCAAATCAAAAACCTGGCATTGTACAGACTTTCGTCCCGAAATGTAAGATTCCAAAAAATGTTTAATCCACTTTTCGATTAATTACATCGAAATTTAAAAATTTAATAATTTTTCTTGTTTTTCTAATTACAAAATACTAATTTTTTAAATTTCTCTAACTCAAAAACCTGGAATTGTATAGTTTTTTCTTCCGAAATGTAAGATTTAAAAGAATTAGCGTCCAATTTTCGGCGTAACATCGAATTTAAAAAAATTATTTAATTTTTTTTTAATTACGGAATACTAATTTTTTAAATTTTCCAAATCAGAAAACTGACATTATACAGATTTTTCTTCCGACATGTAAGGTTTCGAAAAGTAGTTAATACAATTTTCGGTTAGTAGCATCGAATTGTAAAAATGTAATAATTTTTCTTGCTTCTCTAATTACAAAATACAAATTTTTTAAACTTCCCAAATCAAAAACTTGGCATTGTATAAATTTTTGTCATGGAATTCTATAAAACTTTTTCAGAATGTTTTAGACAAAACAGGAAAAATATGTATTCAAATATAAAAAATACCTTTTTGTTGAGCTTATCTTTCAAAATTCATTTTTTTCAATTTCAAATTTTCAAATTTTGATCCCTATTTTTTTATCGTAAACTTGTAGAAAATTTGTAGTATTTGTATTGTACATTCATTTCCAAAGAAGTGTAAAAAATTAAAAAAAAAGTTTTGTGGATGCACAAAATATTTTCTATGCACTTTTTTAAGCAAAAATTACTTTTACTGCTTGCTATAAAAAACGTGTACGCCTCAAAAATTTACAGCACAGCTAAGTTTGAAATTTGCGCGTATTCTTAGTTTAAAAAAAATAATTATTGATCTACAAACAAAAAACATTTTCAGCAGGCCCGGCAAAAATCTCCGAAGAAAAGGAAAAATTATCGATAGTTTTCATAAACAACTTAATTTCACACGAATAAATCCAATATTCGCCAAAAAATAAACTGAAAAACTAAAAAAACATATTTTACAACTTAACTTACAAGTAAAACATAAAAAAAACAACAACAGCACATGTGGAATAGCGGGGCCATATATTTAGTTTAGATGGATCTACATACATTTATAGATTTATAGACATACATACATATACCTAGAACTATATTGTACAAGCACCTATTAATTAAAAACTTATGAATATTACGCTAAAAAAATTTAATATAAAAATATAAAATGAGACACTTAAATATTGTTAAATAAAAATAAAAGTCGAAGGAACGCAAGCATATATACCGAGAAAGTGTATTATCGTACGTATGTAATTATGTACACACACATACACATGTGTGTATTAGTGTCTAATATACAAAGTAAAGTAAACATTTAATAATTACAAAAATTATTTATAGAGAAGACAAACTTTAAGAGAAACAAACAAAAAAAATATCTATAAAAATAATGAAAAATGTACAAAATCTTCATATGCAAAATTAAGAGAATCTTCAATAAAAAGCAATTTACACAAAACAAAAACCGTTTCATAGTAATTACACAGTACAACAAATTTAGATTTTTTGATTGAAATAGGAAATAATCTCGGAAGAATATCAGGAATGCAACATTTTTTGTAGAAAAAAAATATTTCTCAAGGTTGAAGCGGTTGTTCACTGTGGGACACACTCAGGCTCATGGCGCATTGTGGTGCTACGTGGTGAGCTTGCCCTTATCCCTCCTAAAACCAATGTGTACTTTTCAAAAATGTTGAAAGATTCTTAATTCCGACAGAGCCGAGATCCCCCAATTCATTAAAAGATTGTCTACCCAAAATGACGAGCTTACGTCTGGATAGAGCAGGAGAGTGACAGAGAAGGTGCGGGATCGTCTCTTCCTCTTCCTCATCTAGACATTTTCTGCAAAGTCATGTGTTTTTGCACACCCACTCTCTGGGCGTGCCTACCGATTAGGCAGTGCCCCATAATAACTGAAATCAGTGTGTTAACACTGTGCTTATCTCTTCTTCGTAGAAGTTTCGTGCGTTTAGCATTGAGACTCGACCACAGCTAACGGGCGATTTTACAAGTGGCTTCATTAAGCCCTCTTTCTTTCGCTACTCTTACAATTCCTTCGAGGATACGTAGTTTACATGTTTGCAAGGGTATACTTATATCATTGTCTATGTACCTACTCATCAATCTATTTGGTGCTGATTTGCCGCTAATTCATCGGCTCTGCAGTTCCCCTCAATGCCACAATGGCTAGGAACCCATGTTATCATTAGGTGAAATTACTCAGCCATCTCGTTAAGAAATGCGCGGCATTTCATGGCTGCCTTGGAGGTTGTCGACCGTTTTGTGAGGGATTTTATTGCCGCCTGACTACCAGTGAAAATGTAGATATCAGCTCGAGGTATCGCATCGACTGTTCCAGTGTCACGGCTTTCATTATTGCCTTCAGTTCAGCCTGAAAGGCACTACAGTAGTCGGGAAACCGAAAACTGAAGGAGAACCCCAGATGCTCGGAATATACACCTCCGCCCATCCTGCCCTCGAGCTCTGAGCCATCTGTGTATATATGGAACAGTGGATCTAAGTTTCCAAGTTTTGGTCATAGAGTTTTTGTATTACGTGCAAAAAGTGTTATAAGACGTTTTCTGACAACAAATTATTTTGTCAATGCTTTATAGTAAAACTTTTAGAGGATTACTTTTTACCCTACTTCTTCTTCTTGATTGGCGCGTTAACTGCTTACGCGATTTTGGTCGAGTTGAACAAAGCGCGCCAGTCGTTTCTTTCTCATGCTAACCGGCGCCAGTTGGACACACCAAGTAAAGCCAAAAGCTGGTACTGCACTGAACACTTTCAGAGCCAGGGCGTTTGTATCCATTCGGACGACATGACCCAGCCAACGAAGCCACTGAATCTTTAGTGGCTGCGCCATGTCTATGTTGTCATAAAGCCCATACAACTCATTGTCCCATCGGCTATGATACTCGCCATCGCTAACGTGCAAAGGTCCAAAAATTTTCCGCAGAATCTTTCTCTCAAACACTCCAAGCGATGCCCCATCGGATATTGTCATCAATCAAGCTTCTGCGCTATACGTGATGAGAGCCTTGTAGAGTGTTAGTTTTGTTCGTCGAGAGAAGTCTTTACTACTTCATTGCGTACTTAGTCCAAAGTAACACTTGTTGGCAAGGGAGATTTGTCGTTGAATTTCAGGGCTGATATTTTAAACGGTTTTAATGCTGGTTCCTAAATAAACGAAGTCTTTTACAACCTCGAAATCATGACCGTCAACAGTGACTTGGGTGCCGATACGCGTGGATGCCTGATGGCAGGAAGTACTTCATCTTCTTCTTGCCGCCGTTCACCACCAGACCCATTCGCTTTGCTTTTTATCCAGTTTAGAAAAGGTAGAACAAACAGCGCGGTTGTTAAGGCCGATGATGTTTTACCTTTACCAGGTCAATTTGACCACTTCTTTTTTTTATAATAGCGGTCGCCCATCGAAGGCAGTGGCAATCCTCCGAGTGTATTTCTGCCATGAAATGCTCCTCATAAAAAAGATCTCCCGTTGGGAGTCAACTTAAAACTGAAGGTCCCCCTCCATTTGTGGAACATCAAGACGCACACCACAAATAGGAGGAGCAGTTCTGCCAAACACCCAAAAATGGTGTTAATTTTTTAACTGTAAAAATAATGTGGATTTGTTTTTATAAAAACAAAAACTGCACCCTCTTTCATATGCTGCTAAGTTTGCTCAATTTATTCTTGGTCTAGTAAATTTTTGAATATTGCGAAATGTATAACAAAACGTGGCTTGCTCTAAACAAATAAATAAAAAACAATAGGCAGTTTAAAGAAATAATTATTTTAAGTTAATTTTTTTATCACACATCTCATTAAATTTACCCATTTTGTACAGGAAACAGTTAATGATAATAATAAGAGCGCACAATGCATCACAGCAAGCATCTGAAACATCTAGCACGGTTTCGCCTCATCGTTCCGGACGCAAACCATATTTATTACTTCACACGTAAGTACAGTACGCATGAAAATTCACGCTTCGCAAAATTTACGATAGCACCCCAATGGCGTCTAAAGTCGTTATTGTTGTTATTGTAAGAGCAAAAAATTCCATATAAATATCAAGGGAATGCTGACAGCCCTTAAATGGATATAAATCCGGCTCCTTCCGGTAACGTAGAACCGAATGTCGTTTGGACATTCACTTTGAACGATCCAAGGCACATTGAACAAGGTAAATAGAGCAGAAAGTAGTGGCAATAGAGTGAAAACAACAACTGCAATGTATTTTCTCTTTTTGCTTATGAGCCTTAGAATGTCAAAATCTATATACAAAAGCTGACAGTTTAGAGTAATTTAAACAATTGTTACAAATGATCAAGTTTTGGTGTTCATGTATACAAAAAACTTGCAAACTAGGGGAAAGTGAAAGAGGAAAATGACATTTCATTTTGAGGGGAAGCTACAAGTGTTTACTGGATACATTTTTACAATGAGGATTTATTAAATAAATAAATTCGCCTTGCATTTTTTTTTTGTAAGAATTTGCAAGTGAGAAAAACAGAGCCAACATCTTGTTGACAAGCCACCTATCTTATTTTTAGACACTTACTTTCGTGCCACACTACTTCAAAACAAATATGTAAAAAAAAATGTTTTTGTATACTATTTGATGTCAATAATAACATACTATAAAATCAAAACGATCGCATTTCATTTTCTTAAAAAAAAATCCTAAAAAATATCTATAAAAAATTAGTATTTGACCAGACTGCTACAATATATCGCACCCTAAATACAAAAGAGTCACAACTCAAAATTTTCCACACTCGAGCTTGACTTGAAAACAAACTAAGTGACATATCACGCTGAAATTTCCAATGTAAGCTTATAACAGTCCTACCAAAAAACAAAAAATTTATTTTTGCCATATGTCGTCCGCGGACTGTTTTATTGATAACGTCTCGTTCATATTTGAGCAGAACGTACATTTTGAGTTGTGACCCTTTTGTATTTAGGGTGCGATATGTAGATTTCAATAAAATTTATACTGCTTTTGAAAAACATAAAAAACTCCTTCTGCTATTAGAAAAATGTTTTTCTTAATTTAGGTGTTTCACCGAGATTTGAACCTACGTTCTCTCTGTGAATTCCGAATGGTAGTCACGCACCAACCCATTCGGCTACGGCGCCCGGACAATTCCGACAATTGTCGGTTTTTTTCTCGAAAATCTGAAAAATATTTCCTGAGACCGCCATATTGTTAATTTTGAAAAACAAAAAAAAAGCTTCGATCAGGCACAAGATTATCTATTAATAAAACTATGTAATTTCTCTTGTCCGATTGATTTTAGATGAATCTCCAAGGACTTGTGATTATTACCGCAAGGGACTTCTGGAGAAACGGGCTCCACACAAACAGTGATAACTTTTACAATTATTCATTTTTTTTGAAATTTTGCTAAAGTCAAGTGGAAACATAATGTTTATGCTATGTTTTTATTTTTGTAAAATAAAACAATTAGCTAGCAAAACAGAAATTATTGAAAATCATCATTTTTTCGTGCCTCTGACTACCCCTAACCCCTTAAGAAATTTGATTTCCGCCTACAGGCGCCAAACATAGAGAGCAGAGCCAATATATCAGGTCAGCCCAGGTCAATTCTCAATTCGTGCGTTTTTTAAAGGTGGTTTTAAAATTAATAAAAAAAATGTTTAAAGTATTAATCAATAATATATTTTTCTTCATTATTTACAATGCCTTCCCAACGTTTAGGCAAATTTTTAATTCCTTGCTCAAAAAATTGTTTGTCCTTGGAGCCAAAATACGTTTCGATATCCCTTTTATAGCTTCTTTTGAGGAGTAGTTCTTGTTACTCATATGGGATTGAAGTGCACGGAAAAGGTGATAATCACAAGGTGCAATATCCGGAGAGTATGGTGGATGCGGCATTAGCTCCCATCTGAGCTCGTTCAGCTTGCCTAATGTTTGCCTTGCGGTATGAGGTCTCGCGTTGTTGTGGTGAAACAAAACGTGGCGTCTATTCAGTTAAGTGCCTCATTCAAGTTTGATAGCTGATGGGAATAAGAATCAGCAGTATCGTTATAATAAACAATACCGGCCATATCCCACCAAATAGACAGGAGAATCTTCTTGAGGTGAATGCCATCTCTAGGGGTCCGTTCTGGTTTTTCATCTTTATCTAACCATTGGCGTTTGCAAACAGGACTATTGTAAAGGACCCATTTTTCATCACCAGTAACGATACGGCTCAAAAAACTTTCATTTTCAAGCCGTTACAGCAGCTGAGAACACACATACACTCTCTGCTGAAGGAGAGTCTATGCGGAACCCATTTTCCCAGCTTTGAAACCTTTTCCAACTGAACCACGTGCCTGTGAACAGTTCCGTGCGATGAATTTAACCTCTGAGCTATCATATCGACTGTCAAATTTGGCTCAGCTTCAACGAGTTCGAGCAAGGCGTAGGAGTTAAAGACTTCAGGACGGCCAGCGCGCGGGGCATCCTCCAGGTCGCAGTTACCACTTCGGAATTTTGAAAACCACTTTAGCGCAGTCCTTACACTCACGGTATGCTCTCCGTGAACAGTGTTTGGGTATGTTCAACAATGCATTATAATGCGCAACATACCATTTCAAAGTGAGCAGTGCGTTCAAAAATGCAAATATGGCAGTACTGCAAATGCAACGCGTTCTTAAACGTCATTTTTGTATCAAAAGTCGTGCATTATTTGCAGCAAAAATTTTCACACTGCCAATAAATACGCTAGAACAATGTCTGATGAAAAGTGGGTATTTAATTATTTATTTTAGCTTTTAATACAAAAATTGATGAAAAAAACGATATTTAAACTTTATTTTATTATACTTTTCTTGGTTTTAGTGTTTACTTTAGTACATCGGAGATAAAATTACTACTCAGAGTCCGACTGAGCATGGAGAACGAGTTCACGTCGGGAAGGAGGAAAAAGAGGGTGCTCTGGGCTAAGGTCGTAGATGAAGTAAAAAAAGTTAATAAAGATTTAAAAATAGATAGAAACACCGCCCAGCGAAAATTTTCTAATTTACTCATCACATATAAGCGAATAAAAAAAAGAAACAATACATCCGGTAGAGAATCAACATCATGGCTTCACTAAGAAGACTTTGATGAGGTTTATGACACCAGGCACTCAATCAATGTGCCCATTCAAAATTTACAAAGCTCAGTTGAGCTGCCGATGTCGATATTAACGGAACCTAATGATGTTGAGCCATCAAATTCTCCACAAACTTCAAGTCGTACAACCGCACAGTCTCGAAAAACTGCAAATAGCGAAATTATGAATTTTTTAGAAGATGAGGCGATAAAAGAATAAAGAGAGAGAAAAACTTGCTTTGGAGAAAGAAAGAATAAAAGCGCTTTTAGACTTAAAATCAATTTTGAGCCAATGTCTGAATAAGTAATTTTTTCACTATATTTCTAATTTTTTATTTATATTGAACGAGGCTGTGAAGTACACTTTTTTTTTAATTGAATTAAAACAATGTGATATGAATTTTATTTTATTTTATTAAATTAAATTAAATTAAAAAACTTAAATTCTGTGTTCATTACAAAAAGTATTATAATTCCAAAATATTCACTTAAATTATATTGAGATATGAGGGAAAGAGAGTTGTTAAATAACTTCTTTTATCGACTCCATTTGTATCTTCCGGCTCGGCGGACCATATTGAAAAATCTTGAGATGTCTCCAACTCACTGGCGGGTTCTATGTTGCCTTGTTGCTGTATTGCCATTTCATCGATACGTTCTGAAGAGTTGCCTTTTGTTAAAATGATATAGTGTAAAATAGCACAAGCTAGTATCACAGCTGATATGATTTTAAGGCTTGAAATATCTATGTATATGATTTAATATTTTGAATTTTTTCTTAAATATTCCAAACGCTTGCTCGATAAATACGCGTGTTGAACACAGGCGTGTGTTGAATCTCTTTTCTTCCCTAGTGAGATGTCCGTTGCCTCTGTAAGGGACCATCAGGGATTTCGACAGAGAGTATGCTGAGTCCCCTAATATTATTGCACTTGGTGCTAGCTGTAATTGTCCGGATGTTATGCCATTAAATATGTGGATACTTCTCCAGACATTAGCATCGTGATAGCTTACTGGATAACCAATAAACATATCCAAAAAACGGAATCGGCTGTCACATATAGCCTATGAGACATTGGTTAATAAATTTGAAGAGCAATAAATTTGGAGTATTTACCTGCATTTGGACGGAATGTTTCCCTTTCCGGTCAAAGTAGCTGATAGCATCTTCACTAGGCGTAGGTATATTAAAGTGCGTTCCATCTAAACAACCGATTACGAAAGGAAACGGATTTTCTCTGCTGTTTTCGAACTCCGTCATGATTGTTTGTTGCTGTTCAACAGATGGCCATTTTATTTCACTTTTCAATTTGCATATTGCCTTAATTGTTTTGTTGAAAATATAATGCGCAGCTTCCTTAGCAATATCGAAGCGATCCGAAAGCTGTCGGAAAGTGACCCTGATATTACATAACTTCCATAACGTTATGTGTAAACATTTTTCTAATGGTTTCCCACAACGACCAGTCCTTGCAGTTAACCAAACTGGAGTTAAAGCTGCTTTCAAATACTTCATAAAACATTTGATGAAAAATACTGTTGCAACTGGATATGAAAAAACTTACCTCAAAAGTGGACCAATTCATTCGAAAATGAGAATAAAATATATCCTCGGGAAACGATTTTATTGTTTCAAAAAAAGACTTATTTTTGGGTATTTTCCGTTTTGATATTAAACTTTTGACAAGATATGTCCTTCTTTTAAGCTTTACACGGTTTTTTTTTTCTTAAATTTAATAAAAGACTATCGGTTTTTTCCTCACATACATCGTCCATGACCAAACTTAGTAACAATTCCATTTTACTGCACAGCGCGTTCATAAATGCAACAAATCTATTTGCAATTTTTCAACAAAGCTATCAGTTGCATGAATTGTCACATTGACTGTGCTGCCAGCGCTGCAAGTACTGCGCATTATAATGCGTTTCTGAACATAGCCGTTGTTGCATTTTTAGCACTTTTGTAAAAAAAATACAAAATATGCCTCTTATACGCATTCGAAGACTCCATTTTATTTTTAGCACGTGCTTCTATCCGCGAATAAAATCACTTGTTGAGTGCACAATATACCAAAGAAAATATAAATAGTTCCGTTATATTCCGCGAATAATTTTTTGTATGCAAAAATCGTACAAAAGTGAAATTATGGGTAAAATGCGCACGAACTTGTGGACTGACCTAATACTTAATGAGAATTCACTGCACTCAACTCTGAGCGTGAGAGCATCACAACCGCCGTTTGACTTCATTTTTGACAATTCACACTATTTGTAGTCCGTGAGACTTCTCTATACTATTAACGTTTTCTGGAAAGTATGGCTGCATTGGTAATTAAAAGGCAAATAGCCTGAAAATTTGCACCGATCAGTTAACTTCCTGGCTCTAAATCTCATTCACAGCTACTGAATTAGGAAACTGGTATCTGCGCAGCTTTTCTTGTTATTTATTTATTTACTTACTTTTTTTGTTTTTGTTTTTGCTTTTTTATACATATGCGCTTGTAAATACGTTAGGTTTATTAATACATATTATATTTCATTTTACTTAGTCGTTTTTAATATGTTTTCGTTTTTTGCTAAATCACATAATAATACCCTTCTCACGCTCATCCACGCCCACTTTACTGCACATAGCCAAATTCAATTTTTTAATAACATTTAAATATATATGTATGTAAATATTTCTATGGTATATATTGAAATTTGAAACTTAGATGTTTTATCATTTGGTTGTGATTATTTTGCTTAAAACTGTATGATGAGATTTTTTTGTTATTTGTTATTTGTTTTTTGTTTTTGTTTTTACTTGTACATTTCAATATCAACAACACATACACGTTTTAAAGCGACTCGATTGTTAATACACAAATATCAATTAACATTAAGTTGTTACATCAATACATTTTTGCTCTAAAATCGTTTAAAAAATTTTGTATTTCACTAATATTAAACAATTATGACAAACAAACAGTTACAATGTCTTCATTTCTTTAGGAATCTATCGCAAATGGTTTTGTTATTAAAATTGCATAACTCTTGGATTACAAGTCATTACATAATTTCGCTGCCTGAAAAATTATTTCGCTGCTATGAAAATTCTAAATCTATAGAAAAATTACTTAAAAATATTTGGAAAATTACTACGGCGTTTACTTATAAACTAAACATTTTGATTTAATTGCAGCTAATAAATTTGAATTACAAGATATTCCAATAAGAAGAAAATATCTCGCATGTAAAAGAGAAAATGTTTGATTTTTTTTACTTAGCAAATAATTTGGTTATATGGTAAAATGTATATAGTATATATAGTTAAGCAAAAATTGTCTTATAAAAAATAAATTTTGTCACAAATCGTAAAACAAATTTAAAAACAAAAAAAAACACATCACCATAAGCGCTACGCACACACACGCAATTGCATCGTTGCATATAAGACTTGGTAAAGCGTCACACAATGCATAGGCGCGAAAGCTTTTCGTTTAATGGTGAGTTGGTTAATAATGATATGCACCGGTTGGTTAGTTGGTGGTACCATAGTAAAGTCCAATTTTGCCTAATTTCCATACGTTTTACAATATTTTGCTAACTACAGTTATGATTAGTGCTTTCCGCCTGGCCCTCTGCAATTTACAACCTCCACCTTTCTCGTTGCTCTCTTCTCCTACACACGCCCTTGTTTCCTGTTTGTGATCGTGTTTTTTATTCAGCCAGTAATGGTTCCTGATCGCTCGAGTAAACGCCGTTATCCTGACTCGCAGCACGCCTGTAAAATTAGGTGCATGTTAAGGCGAGTATTCAACAAATTTGATTAACAAAAAGTCTATGTATATGTACTTGTTTGCGTTTGCATTTTCATTTCATTAGAATTTCACATACATTGCGCTAGCATATTGAGTGCGCTGTGCTGGCGTCATGTTCAGGTTACCTTTCGTCTTCTTGTCGTAGCCCCAAATGACGCAGGTTGAAATTAAAGCAACTGCAGAGGGAAAAATTAACAAAAAAAAATAAATATATATAAAAATTTAATAAATATTTCAGTGTACACCCGGGTGGATAAAACCTACTCGTTAGCCAGCCCATAAAGAAGAGCTCCACCCAAATGTAATTGCCATTACTGCGATCCACAATTATGCCAGCGACAATTGTAATTATGGCCAGTCCAAGATTTTGCACAGATTGGCAGCTATACAAAAAATGTAGAAAATAGTAAATAACTGTGCATTCAATTGTAGTATTTCATAGTTATTGCAATCACTCACAATCCATAGGCTGTGCCCAGCTGGTACTCAGGAATGATCAAAGCTACTAAGGGCCATAGACTGGCGGCCAACATGGAATAGGACAGGCCCATAATGACCATGCCAATGTATGGATTTAGCAGCGTAAATGCAAGCAGCGCATGTGCGCCAATTGTGGTGAATGTAGCACAAAATACCCAGGTTACATTGCGTCCAGTCTTATCGATAACAAAACCGAAGAGTGGCGATGCAATAGCCGAAATTAAATACACAATGGAATTGACGTTGTTTGCTTGATCCGGCTTTAAGTCGAAACGATGCATGAAGAAAGTTCTAGAAATTTTCAGAAAATTTAACAAAAATGTTGCAATCCACAATAAAAACAACAAAGCAAGTTGCTTTAAACGCTGTCTACTCACTTTCCCAAAGCGATGAAAGGAAAGATGGCCACATAGTAGGCTACGCAAATAATTGAAACCATCCAAAAGGTAACCTTAAAAGTCGTAACATCACTCAGTTTGGCAATTTCACCGGAAGGGTTGGTGTTGCGTTGCAAAATGCGCTCCGCACGTTTGTCCATCCAGCCTAAAAAGCATAAACAAATTAATTAGATTTGCAGAGCCATTCATAACATAGATTCAAGCGTAAGTCACTCAGCCACTCACCTAAGATCAATGCGCATATAAGTGACAACACACACGTGCCCGCCGCCAGCAGTAATACCACACCGATTGCTCTATGGCCTTCATAGAATTTCGTTACATAATCATAGATGGGTTGCATTACCCAAAAGTTCACAGTGCTGCCAAAACGTGCCACCGACAATTGCAAGCCAAACACCATATTCAACTCCTTGCCCTTGAACCACAGCACAGCGTAATTGTTTTGGGCAACAGCCAGCGATTCAGCGCCAATGCCGAATATGAAACGACCCAAAATCATGATCCAAAAAGTGCCCAAAAGTCCACCAGAAGCGAATATCAACTGGCCAATTAGCAAAATGAACAGATAAATGATTGTGCCGAGACGTATGCCGAAAACGCGATCAATGAGGAAGCCGCCAATAAAGCAAAGCACTACATTTGGCCACGAGTAGATGGAGTAGATGAGTGTGAATTCCGTGGTGGTAATGTTTAGATCATCCTTGAAGACCTCTTGTAGGGCACCAGGATTGTCGTAGCAAAAATAGGAACCTAGAAGAGAGAGAAATGATTAAATAAAAAATGATTAATAATGAAAGTGGAATTGAAAGAAAATTGAAATAAGAACCAATCTTGCGGAATTAAAGATAATTTACAAATTCACTACATTTTTAATTTCTCACCAGCTGCCAATCGAAAAATTGCTTCATCAAAGTGGTAAATTTGTATGCCATTGAATGATAGCCGGGGTTCAAGAGTAGCCCTTCTAAGGCAGATTTATACGCCAAGGTTGGGCATTGCCTATAAAGTGCCGATCCAAAAATATAGCAGGGAACTGCAAAGCAGATGAACTTGCTCGAACCGGTACAACGCTTGACCTCCAAGTGGATAAGAAGCTGATACCTATGCCTATAACCACTTGTAAACTACTTATAGATAGGAAAACCATCAATAAGGTAAATACAAGCTGGCAAAACCTCACAACATGCGAACTAAGCAGACAGACATGGCCGAAATGGAACAGCGGTCGATCAAAAACTTATTAAGATTTAACAGAGGAGCTATAAGAAAAATGATAGTGGTATTAACTGGTCATTGTTTAATAGGCCGCCAAGCTAGAAGGTTAGGACTCCCGTACTTCGATTTCTGTAGAAGCTGTCTTAATACAGAAGAAGAGGAAACAGTCAAAACAGTCAGACACCTTTTATGTGAGTGTGAAAGCTTAGCTACAAGGAGGCTTCGCTCTTGATACGGTATTTTTAACTGATGTAGCGGACATAGCGCATCTAAAACTAACGAAACTTTGCTCATTTATTAAATCTATCGGATGGTTTGAAAAGGAACAGATAGGGTAAGGATAAGTTCCAGTGATATCACAATGGACCTACGAAAGGTCTACGTGTGTCATTGATTTTAATTAATTTAAAGTCTATACAGAGTATAAGGTCTATACCCTCACTATATTTGGTTTTTTGTGTAATAAAAGGAGAGATTGACTGTTCATCACTGTTATGGAGCATTCACTTTCATATCTCTACTAGCAAGAATGATAGAATACATGGTTGTGCGTTCCGAATTCGCTGTGTCGTCAGGCCCCATGAATAAACGAACAAAAGGAAGGGAAACTACTTGTTTGTGAAGAGTAAGAGTACGCCAAAGCAATAGAAACTCTAACCCACAAGCGTACTTGGCAGGCTGAGGGAGGCTGCAGATGGACAAAACTGATGTCCGACCGACTGTCGCAGTTCATCCTGTCACTAAGCAGAGTGGACTGTAGGAGGCTGGTTGGACTGGTGACGGGCAACTTTGTATGGGCAAAGCACATGGAAAAGGTGGGCATCTCAGGCAGTGCACTCTGTCCAGCATGTGGAGAGGAATATGATACGACGACGGACCACTTTCTGTGCGTCTGCCCCGCCTTCGCTGGAATCAGGCTTGAGGTCTTTGGCACTGATGTTTTAAGAAGCGACCACCTTGGCTCCTTGGCACCACAAGATCTAGTCAGATTTCTTAGGAGGTCGAGTAGATTTAAAGAAAATTAAAAAGGAAACCCGAGTGTCATACAATAGACTTAATTGTGTCTGAGTGCTGTGCTTGCTTGTCTGACCCGACAAAAAAGCAAAAAAAAAAACAAAGAAACTACCCAACACAAGAAGTTATACGCGCACACACACACATTCTTGCACACTAACTGTTTGGAGAAGGCGCCAACTATAGTACTCAATTCGCCTTGCTCTACGCAACACTTACCTATTTCATCTTACAACAAAGCTTTATGGCCTCTGGAGACGATACAGCATGCTTGACTGAGCTTTGTGTGTGTTAGTGCAGTCGGGTGTCGTCGTGTCACACATACTTGTTGTCGGCTTTTGAATGATGAAAATCAAAAATTTTAGATATTAGCGTCAATCAGCCGACACGCACACATATAAAGTTCTTGTCAAACAATGCTTGACCGTCACCAGAGGCCATTAAGGCCAAGGACTTGTCACTCCAGCACAATTCCCCCTACTTACTCGTATATGGGGAATGTTTATGCAGCTACAACAACAACAACTTAAAACAACTTTCATCTTAAATTGCTTATGCGCGTATTCTCTATTGTTCGCGCACCAAGAGAATTCAATGAGACCTCGAATTATATTCCGCTTGACTTTTCGGTGCCAAGGAAGGAATTTTACCTTTAGTAATCGTTCGTTAGTAACTACTAAACTATTGTACATTAGCTTAATATAGTCTGTAAGAACGTATCCATTCAAAGACAATAAAAAAATAAATAATTATTAATATATGTCTTAGACTTGAAATAAAGGAAATGAAATGAAAGAGGTAAAGTTAAAATCTGGCCAGACGTAAAGTTGTGGTCGGGCCTAATATTTCGATAAATAACATAAAGGGTGATCAGATTGGAGGTACTTTTTGCAGTAGCGCTTTTTTATCACGCGTGACTACTGTCAAACTAAACATATAATTTTTTCAGTATGCATTGGCATTTCATCAGCGTTCACAAATCATACAACTGTATTGCGAAAATCGATGCTCTGTGAAAAGTGTTCATCACGCGCTCAGGCCAGCTTGGGGCGTTCAGCGATGAGGTCCATTTTTAGCTTAATGGCTACGCCAATAAGCAAAATTGCCGTATTTGGGCTGAAGAGCGACCCGAAGCCATTCAAGAACAGCCATTACCTTCATTGAAAACAACCGTTTGGTGCGGCCTATGGGCTGGAGGAATCATTGGCCCATATTTCTTCCAAGACGAGGCTAGTGCTAATGTAACAGTAAATGGCGAACACTATAGCGCCATGTTAAATGACCTTTTGATGTGGGAAATTGAAGTCCGCGATCTCCACAACATTTGATTTCAACAAGACGGCGCTACTTGCCAAACAGTCGTTTCTGCGTCATCGGTACAAAAATAATTAAAATTTCCCAATCAATTTGAATATTCGTTGTTTTATTTCAATTTAAAATCCGATACCTCTAAATTGACCACCCTTTATAACACTAGAAATTAATTTATCTCTTTACTGATGGATTGGCTGGCATTTTGCATGTTTGACGGCCAATTGAAATTTTTTATGAAACTCACTTTGGCAGCATCTTTAATAAATTTAGTTTTCCAGACTGTGCATTTCCCTTTTTTGCAAAAAGGATTCACCCGGAACCTGAGCATCATTTTTTCTTATTCATCGTATAAATCAAGCGGTACTTTGAAACAATCAAAGGCGCGGGCACAAAGTACTGGCTTACTTGACGGCATTTTCAAAATTACGATAACATAACTTGGCAATGATGATGATGATGATGATTAATTGCTATCGCGCCGACCATTGGGCGAATAGTGCTAGAGCAAATGATTTACATTGATTTCGGTTTTCAGCTTTTGCCTTAACCGGGCCCATGTCGGGTTTTCGTCTATACAACCAAGTTCATCTCAGCTCCCTGTGGATTCCAGACTAACATGGCAATGCCCACGCCTAAAATACGGTCATCACATTCAATCAAATTTGACAGTTGCTATAAAAGTATCGAGTTGTTGAGTAAATATTAGCTGTAGTACCGTGGAAATTACTCTTAGTCTAGGCTTTGCGCGTCGAATGACTGTTGTGAATAAGACAAGCCACAGACTTAAAGGACGAAAAAATCAAGAATTTAGTTCACTAGTTCAGTTGAAATACCCATTTAATAGAAGAAGTTCAGAATGTAACGACCTAACTCTATAACACTGGCTTTGCTAACCTCCCAGACACAGAACTAGATTGCATAGTGACAGTCAGAGTGCTCATAATACGATGCAATATATGCAGTATGTAACTTAAGAAGTAGTAAGGTCCTCACTCGACGAACAAAACTAACACTTTATTAGTCTGCCATCATGCCCATTCTATTGTATCTTATGACGCAGAAGCTTGGACGATGACAATATTCGATGCGGTGGCCCTTGGGGTGTTTGGGAGAGAGATTCTGCGGAACATTTTTGTACCTTTGCATGTTGCCGACAGTGAATGAATATAGCAGGCGATGGAACAATGAGCTGCATAAGCTTTATGAATAAAGATTCAGTGGCTTCGTTGGCCTGGTCATGTCGTCCGCCGAATGGATACAATGGTGCTAGCAGAAGAAAAGCAAGGCCTCCTCTACGTTGGAAACGTGAGATGGAGCACTTGGTGTCACCTGGTGGGTCCAACTGGCGCCATTTAGCAAAGAAACAACTGGCGCGATTTGTTAAGCTTGGTCAAAATCGCTTAAGCAGTTATTGCGCCAATCAAGAAGAAGAACTTAAGAAGTTAAGCTTTTAATTTAATAGCAGATGCCAGTCTCAGTCGAAAACAGCGACCACCGCATTTCAATTTTATCACTTTTCTGTGAAATCACGAAAAATTATGCGCCCCATTTAAATTCAATGGGGATTGCAATGCCGGCTGGCTATCAGTAGTCACAACCAGAGGCATAACAACCTCAGGGTCGCACTGGAACAAAATACAAAGCGATGCACACATTTCTTATCAACCCTTATTAAAAAAAATAATAATAATAAAAAATTAAAAAAATTAAAAAAATCAAGTGCTAATGACTTAGTCACATATAAACTGCTTAACGTGCAACTGAAAGGGCACATTTCACGATTTCGACCTAGAAATTTTCTAAGCAAAGTCACGCGATGATGCGTCTTACTCACCGAATCCAAGCAGGCACATAAAAATCAAGGCGATAAAACGATGCACACCGCTAGCTGGATTGCAGCACATCGATGAACCGCAGCCGCTGGGCTGCAAATCCAGTTCGTTGTCTTGCGGGCTGCGCCGTGCCATTGAGGCAGGCGATGTTGAGCGCGCTTCCTCATTTTCCACTATTGGCATTACATCATCAGGCATCTTTGCGCAAATTAATTAGCAAACCACGGCACACTTTGCAATTTATTTTCGTAACGTTTTTTCGCAGTTTTAATTTGATGTTTTTCTATCGCAGGTTTTTGTGAATGTTGCAAACGTCACGCTAACTTAACTTCAACTGCTCATCAATTTCAATATTTAATTGTGTTGCGCGCTGCTGTAAGCGCTTATCTCGACTGTGCAGTGGCGCGGCGTCGATGCTCGATGCTGGGAATCAGCTATCGCTTATTCGGTTTGTCCGGACTCTACTACTTCCTAGAGGGTGATTTTGATTTGTTTTGTTTTGTCAGCTCTATAGCTTTTGTTGATTCGTTTATTGTTGGCGTTGTTGGTCTGTCGTATGGTGATTATTTTTATTTTACTATTGATTGTATTTTATTTTATTATATATTTATTTATTTAGAGCGCGATGAGGGGCGTTATTGTTTTGTAATTTCGTAACTTCATCCACTTTTATACGCAAGCCACAGAAAATATTTATCAAAAATAAATTCCAATAATTTCAAAAACGCTTAAGTATGGAGAAGTTGGATACTTCACGAAACGTTTGACCGCTCTGTTCAGACTTGAGACTGTTCGTATAAAGTCTTAATTTGCATGTGAGCGCATGTAAGTGAGTTTGTGTGCGTTTCCACTACTAGACGGCACAGTCTTCTGCTTATCGGACTTAGACCCGGAATATTTCCTTTCGATAATACAGTTCAGGCTGCGCTCGATAATCAATTCACAGCGCGCGCACACAACCAAACACACACAGGCTCGTACAAAACAAAGGCAACACAACTTTGTTGGGATGTTTCCACTGCAGCAGTGAGCGGAGTCTTCGATTCAAACTGCAAATAGAAAAAATCATAAAATAAGTATATTAATTAAATGTAAAATTTTATTAGAAAAAGAAAATGGAACTAAATGGAGCATTATGAGGCTAATGCCTGGCTAATCAGTTTCGAGTTAATGAATGCATTGTTTACCAATAAGTCTATGTAAATGTACACACATACACACATATACTCGTACATACATACATTTACACATGGCATACAAACTATTAGTCAACTGAAAGGAAAAAGTGTGCAAAACGATTTCTTTTGTGATTCATGATTCATTTAAATACAAGGTTTAATTATCTATTTTTCATATTTTCCCTTAAATTCTTATGTACACTCATACATATATACATACATAGATATTAATGGTATTCATGGTGGCCGTATGCATCAGTTTACTGGGGCATGTGATTTATAAGCCAGTGTCAAATGTTTTGCTGACGTAGGGTATTGTTCGCCGATTGTACCTACAAATTCGTAAATATATGTACAGCGCCCGCCAACTTATTAGAACTACAGCGTTACAGTAACTTGTTCCAATAATAACTTAACTCCACACTAACAACTTCTTCCTCTACGATTTCTTCTCATATAGATACACCCTATTGCTATTGCAAAATTATAAACACACCATTTTTTTATAAAAATATAGTTCATACTACAACAAAAACCATATAACGCAAAATTTCGAACTTTGAATAAAATTTTAAAATAATTGGCAAAAATTTCAAACATTTTACTCAGAATTTTTAGAAAAATTTGCGGGTATGCAGTTTTATAAATCATTGAATTTTGTTACAATAAAGTGCAAGTGGCTCAAAAATCGCGTTAATTTTTGACCATTTTTTGTGCTGACAATGTTGGAGGTTTTCTTCCATATAAAAAAAACAGACATCAGCGTGATTTATGGTAGTAGCCCGGTGTGACGGGTTCAAAAAATCGAATTTTTTTTTACATTTTTCGGAAGAAAAACATCTTACAAATATACTATAAAAATTTCAGACGGAAATAGTAATTATTTTTACAGTTATAGCTAAAATAAGAGAGCGCGCCGTAGTGTGTATGAAAGCGTGTGACACGCCAGCAGCAGCTGTTGTCGAAACTTTAAACGCGTTTTTCTCAAAACCATGTCTTCGAAATTTTGGGGAATCACTGACACAAAACTATTCATCCGATTTGGCTAAAAATTTAACCCGTTATTCTAGACACACATATCTAGATCCCGGACCTTTAAAACATTTAATTTTTTAATAATAAACTATTTGATTTAAACAATTTATGAAGAAAAAAAATTACATTTTCAGAACTTTTTTCACAAGTCCGTCATTTTGTTTTTGTTTTTTTATTTTTATGTATATTTTAGGTTCGGGACCTAAAATAAAGTCTACAGAATAATAATCTGTTTGAATTTTTTATTTCAGATGACTTTGGAAGGCTGTGTGTTTCCCCGAACCAACTCATCTTTTTTTTAAGGACTCCACTTTGACGTCAAAAATTTTAAACAAATTAATATAAAATTAATTAAAAAAAAAATTTTTTTATATACTTCAAAACACCAATAAAAACATGTAAAAACTTTAAAACGATCGCATTTTATTTTCTTTTTAAAAAATATTCATGAAAAAACGTCGAAATTTCGGTCGTTACACCCGACTACAACCTTACTAGCTGCTTGAAACTTGAACTCTTAAACCAAAATTTAATGAGCTATAAAATTACATACTTAAAATTGATTCACAAATTCTGATGCAAGGAATTGAAAATTTGATGCAAGTTTGCCGAATTCTTACAAATTATGTACAAAGTTTGATTCTTTGCTTTATATGGTTTTTGTTGTAGTACGAACTGTGTTCAAAATAATTTTTCTGTTGTGGCACCCACATTTTATCTTTCCTATCTCTATTCTTTCTTCTGAATTCTATCCGGGTGTAGTCAATGGTCCTGACTGAGTGCTTGGACTTGTCCAACCCCCCACAAATATAATCTAATCTAATCTAATCTATGTGTGTTTGTATAAAAATATAATTGAAATTAAAAAGTTAATAAATAAATAGTCAAAACTTGTCTATAATTGATGTACGTTTTCTTTTGGCGTTAACTGTATATGTTTATATCAAGAATATGACTATATTTATGTTTGACTTGTTCCCAAAAAAAAAAAAATCTTAATGAATAATAACCAAACTGCGTGTTGCTAGATAATTCGAATTAATTGCCAATAATTAACAAATATTCGAAATTAACGTTAATTAATTTAAAGTTTTGGTTTTAAATCAATAATTATAAATTAGTTAATTTTAAAGGCTGTAGGTACCACATAATAATTGATAAACCTAACGGATGAGAGAATGCAGAAGGCTCTCCATTTCTCGGACCCCAACTGGGCTCTTAGTGAATTTAAAGAAATTACAAATTTTTGTCACCATTTTTTTTATTGGGTATGGGAATAAGTTTACGCCCTCGTAAAAGAGGTGTCGCTGCTGATACTATTTTTGTGTTCGCTAGTAATATACTGGTGATTTTAAGGTGCGTATGTGAGGTCTCGATCGCAGTAGTTGACATTCGTTTGAAGCGTAAAGATCCTTTTTTGTCTGACGTCAAAATTGTTCACGTTCGTCCCGAAAAAACAGCATTTGCGGGCAGTCATGCTTCATTATTACCTTTTAAAGAAAAGTGCATGATATGTCTAAAGAATTGGATGTTGACAGATCAACCGTCGATAAACGTTTGCACGCGATGGGAATGGTCCAGAAAGCAGGTAGCTGGGTGCCACATCAATAGAAGGAGAGGGATATCGAGAGACGTTTGGTGACGTGTGAGATGCTTCTTGAACGGCAGAAAATAAAAGGTTTTCTGCATTGCATCGTCACTGGCGATGAAAAGGATCTATTATAATAACCCTAAGCGTCGAAAAAATTGGAGCCTGACAGGTGAATCAGGAACATTGACAGTGAAAAAAATATTCATGCTTTACAGCTTATATTGTGCATCTGGTGGGATCAGAAGGGTGGCATCTATGTCATCATGAACTTCTGTCATCATGAACTCCTTAAACCATCTGATGGTCACTGACGATCGTTATCGACTGCAGGTAATGCGTCAGACCACACGTTGCTAAATCGGTCCAGAAATATTTAGAGGGACTGAATTGGGAAATCTTCCCCACCAGGCGTATTGCCCCGCTATTGCACCTTCGGATTACCATCTTTTCCGATCAATGCAGTCAGCACTTATTGGAGAGCGGTTCACTTCTTACGAGAGCATCGCAAACTGACTCAATTAATGAATCAAGAACTCGAATTTTTCGTCATAGGAGTCCGTATGCTGCCTGAAATATGAAGCCAAATTGTAGCTTACAATGGCCCATACTTCAAGTAATGTCATTTATTATTTAAATGTTTAAATAATTCGTAACTTTGGCTAAGAAAGGACGAAACTTATTCCCATATGCAATACATAAAAACTTTTACTTTCTATTTTCTTTTCAATTTTTCAATTATATTATATTTGTTGTTTACAGCAACCTAACCTAACTTTTCTATTTGTCTACAAATATCACAGTTTTGACAGAATCTTCTTAGTTCTCTCATTCACAATTCACTTCTGCCTCAGCTATTTATCGTTTTTAGATAAAACATGGCCTGTGCTAACAGAAGTGGCTACCCGACTATATATATATACAATATATATAATAGATATATTATTGGCGAGTACACCCTTTTTGGGTGTTTGGCCGAGCTCCTCCTCCTATTTGTGGTGTGCGTCTTGATGTTGTTCCACAAATAGAGGGACCTACAGTTTCAAGCCGACTCCAAACGGCAGATATTTTTATGAGGAGCTTTTTCATGGCAGAAATACGCTCGGAGGTTTGCCATTGCCTGACGAGGGGCGACCGCTATTAGAAAAATGTTTTTTTCTTAATTTTGGTGTTTCACCGAGATTCGAACCGACGTTCTCTCTGTGAATTGCGAATGATAGTCACGCACCAACCCATTCGGCTACGGCGGCCGACTACCCGACTGCTGTTGTTATTTTGCTGACCATAGCTGTATATGCATATGCATGTGTACTTTTTATGTATTTTCCATTTTAGTCCAGTCAAAAGAAGATTTAACTTAGTAATTTTGGGAGTATGCGAGTTTATGGTTTTATTATGTAAAGCCCATCACTGTGAACTTAAGTTTGAGTTTTCGGGGTCGGGGGTTGTGTCCCGCGGCCGCCATCTTGGAAATAAGGGTGCAACTGTTTTTTTGCGATTATCTCGTGAATTTCGAAAGTTACGAAAATTTTGTAAATTTGTCATTCAGAACTTTTTATTGTAAAATTAATCATAAAAAAGTTATAAACAAAATTACGCGAAAAATTAAGGGATGAATTTTTTTCAAGCGTAATAACTTTTTTTTTATTGATTTTATGGAAAATATACATTAGAGCTTTTTTATAGAGCATTCTTTTGTGAACATTTTTGTCCTTAAGTTTTTTTCGCTATCTTTATTTAGTCTTATGATTTTGAGCTGCTAAGCGGAGCAACCATTACATTAGCGAAGCGCGTACATGATTACACAGGCCGACAAAATTTAACCAACATTCAGACCCAGGGTTTTACATAATAAAACCATAAACTCGCATACTCCTAAAATTACTTAGTTGGCTATTTTTTTTGTCTCTTTTGACTGGACTATTTATTTATTTGCATTTTTTATTTATGTACTTAATACTCAATAAATAAATATATCCTGAAATATAACATAAATTAACTCATGAATGTATGTACATAAACGATACATACATACATACATACATATGTACATAGGTAAGTATGATACTTGAGTAGATTAAAGGTGATTAACCCTCTGTTGGGCATTCGAGTCTGGCCAGACTGCCTTTTTCGACTTTGGACGTGAATTTAACAAATTTCTATTAAAGCTAACAACTTGAGCTTCCACGTAGATTCCTAAAACTTAATTTTCTATCGATTTATGGATATAAGTTTTTAAAAAGGATCGTCGAACACGACGAAAAACGAGACCCGAGACTTCTGTTGGTTTAAAAAACGGTGTCCAACGGAGGCTTAACAAATTTTTTTTGGTTTTTAGTGTATTCTAAAATAAACACTAAATCGATATGCGAATATTTTAGTACACTCTCTTATGTAAATCGTTGCGGAACAAACAAAAATTGATAAAAGTATCAAAATGCGATAAATTATTCCTTATTTTCCCCTTGTTTATTTGCATATGCTGCCAGCGTCAAAAAGAAGTGTACTCCACATATTGATAAATTTTGGCTATTTATTTATTTATTTTGTGATTTCAATTATTTTTATAAAAATATAGGTAACACTACAACAAGAACCATATAAAACAAAGTTTCGAACTCTGTATGAAATTTGCACACATTTTTTCGTTGGCTGCTTTCTTTTTTTCCATTCAGTTGCCAACAAAGAGAAAATTCGTAATTTTTCTTTGATCAAGGCGAAAATGCAAGCCAGGCCGCTGAAATTGTGAATGTTGTTATGGTGCCGATACTGTATCAGCTAATTACGTGCAATTTTGGTTCCGTCGACTCTGTTTAGGCATTTTTGATGTTAAAGAAAATGTCGATACTGTCGAAAATGTCTATAAAATCACAGAAATAGGCGAAGTTGACCGACCTGTTACTAGTCGTAGCATAGCCCAGGAACTAAAGGTCGACCATGAAAAAGTTGTAACCATTTGCGCAAACATTTTACGCTAAAATAAGGAGATTTGGTGGCTCCCAAAACACTCAGGCTAAAAAGCCCATTTTATTTGTTGATTGTATTTAAAGCTCTGGAAAGAGGGTAGATAGTCAAGGAGGGAAGGAGAAAAGTATCAGAGAAAGAGATAGGAAAGAATAGAGACAGAGATAGATAGATACATACATACATACATATCTGTAATCCTTTGACCAAACAACTTAAAAAGCAAATCAAATGGCTATAAAAAATTGGTCTAACACAGCTGGGATTTTACTGCCACATCAAACTCCTATGTGAAATCAGTCGCTAAGTCGGAAAATCTTTCATATAGTTTTCGAGATAATGCCAAATAACGGTTTTTGTTTCAAGAAACAAAAGTAACGGGTGGCGCAAAATTAATCGGGTGGCGCAAAATTAACCATTCAACTTTTTACTAAAAAAAAAAATTATTTTGAATGACGGAAATCTTTATTTTGACCCTTACGTGCTCCATGTTGTACGTACCGTGATGTCTGTTTGTATGCTGTAGCTGTCTAGCTCCCAAGTGTCAAATATGATTGCCGTAGGACGATATTTGCAAATATTATAAATCTTTCCATAATTGATTAATTTTTTTTTTTCTTAATTTTTTTAACAAAATGTAAGAAAACGATTTTAGAAAAAAAATTTTCTTTACGTTAAAAATTAAAAATCTTGTAATAGTTAGAATAGAGTAACTTTTTTATTCACCTAAGGATAAAAACACTCATTTTGAGTTGACTTTACTTACTTAAGTAAAGTTTAACAAGTGGTCAGCACAGTGTCGCATTTTGTGATATATTAATTAACACATTACATGCGGGGAGGGGAGGGGAGGTATTAATACCTTTTACGACGACTGATCGTAATATGGGGAGAGGTATTTTTACTTTATGCTTTTCATTGGACCAAGCGTGCCGCTGGGTACTTAGTAAATTGTGCTCTTTTTAACGCTATCTAGTCCACATTATACACAACAGTACTCGTACAAGAATTACTTATATTTAAAAAAAAATGTATTACAAGTAGTTCGTAGTTTGATAACAGACCCGTACCCCGCAGCAACTCATAAACAATAACAATCGCGATGCCCCCCGCATGTAATGTGTAATATTTAGGGTAATAAATGTGAATTATAAAACTGCATATTAATAATATCTTTGCATTTTGTAAATCTAGCAGGTTCTGCAAATCACTACCGAGTGAATTTCATTGAAAGTTTCGAGGCAATTGCAATGAAATTCACTCGAAATTTCGAATTACAGAGCTTGCCCCAATATCTTTAATTTTAATGAAATATTAGAAAGGAACGATATCTACGTGACAGAAGTTTGCTAAGCTCGGAAGCTCACTCTGTTTGTGGATTAGGCAAAGCAGCCTTAAACTCAAATTCCCAGCAAACATTTATCCGGTCATATTCTGTATGCATAAAGCACTTTAATGTAGCGCTTCCTCTCCATATTATCTTCACGACATTTCCGCCAAGACCCAAATATCTTATTAAAGTCAACAAGAATGCGAGACGACAACGCATTCACCGACGTGAATTGTTTCCAGAGGCAGCGCAGATGACTTTGCACCAGCCTGCAGACATCCGTGAGGATACCAGAAAGCATTCTTATTTTACTCATTACGAGCTTAAGGGGACCTCTGGTAGTCTAGAAATTTCAAAATTCGATTTTTTGTTCACACTTTAAACTCATTTCTCTCGAAACGACTTTTTTCGGTCTAATTTTATCAAAAAAAACAAAAAGCTATTCAACCGAATCGATGAAATTTACATCAATGGCTATCGCCCATACTAGAATCATATTATTATTTCAATTATTTCATATTTATTTGATTAAAAGACTGAAAAAGAATCCCCATTTTTAGAGTGTCAAATTCAAAACCGCGCCATTTTGTCAATTTTTTTTTAATCTAGTATATAGGGACATATGTAGATACAGTCATACTGATTAATAATTTTTTTGGTTTTTGTGTTTCCGATAAATAGAAGAGCCAAAATGGACAACACCGTCTAGGTCCAATTTTTCGGAAGGGTGAACTTCAGCGCCATTTTTTTTAATTATTAATATTAAAAAAATATCTTATTTTTTTATATTTACAATTTTATTTTTCATTTTTATGGTAAAAATTTTTTTTTTCATTTCTTCATTGTAAAAAAATTTTTTTTTTTTGATTGTAAAATTTTTTTTTTTTTAATTGTAAATAAATTTTTTTTCATTTCTTTATTGTAATCATTTTTTTTATATTTTTTTTTTTGAGCTCTAGACCACCGGGACCCCTTAATAAGGTTTTTAGACTTTTTAAGGTTATACCCTCCAGTTCAATCTTAGCATTTTCATCTTTCTCCTGCGCCTTAGACGTGTACCTGCCCTATTAACGCAAGTACAACACCTTGCCTTGTGAGCCGAGGTACAGAGGAACTGTATACGCTATGGAGTTTAATATTTCTATGCACTTAAAGTTTAATGGGAATTTTAGCCGAAGAAATGATAAGGGCCCCTTTATTGTATCTTGAATGTCACTTAGAAAAGCTTTGTGTTTATTATGTAAGATAATGTCGGTGCCCTCCTGGTATATTCGAGCAGTTTGTATATTAATGCAAGTGGTTAACATGGAGCTACTTCAGTTTTTCTTGTTGTTCGAGTGGTTTTTGAACCATTTTTAAAATTAGTAACCTTTCTACTATAAGCTCTGTGGCGTCGAACCGGCGGAAGTGACACTCTTATAGCTTCCATAATCCGTGGTGATATCAATCCAATTTTTTCAAGCCTTTCGTAACTCTATATATGACAGTTCGTTTAGCTGTTTTTTCCACATTTATACGTAGTGGGGTTAGTTCGAGAATCACCTCAATCACAGTGGCCTAGCAAACACGAGTTGCTCCACTTATGCGCACCCACACGAGTTGTTGGAGTCAGTTTAGAGCTTGCCATGCAGCGTTAGAGTAGTGCTCGAGAAGCAAGATCCCTCTTAGTCTAACTATAATAGTTTACATCCATCTCAATTTTTTTACACTGCAGCCCGAGAGTCATCTAGGATAAGGCCTAGATCCCTCGGTTAGCTGACTAAGAGATCTTCAATCGATTATTCTCAAAATATGTGCCTACCGAGGCATGGATACGAGAATCGTTTGAAAAGTTTGTGCAAAGTCAAAGAGTTTATGTTTAGTTAGTAGCATCTCTTAGAAGAAACCACACCAACTTTTAGGCAGATCGGTATATTTATTTGCGTTTGACTTTCGTTTGAATCGAGGAAGTCGAGTGATGTTCGAAAAAGTCCTTTTTAGCATCACGACAACCAGCTCACGCAGTTAAGCAGTTGTGGTTTGCAACCATATGGAAATAGGGTTCCAACTCGTCCACAGCATCCCTATTATCCAAACTTGGCTCCCTTGGACCATTCGGACTACTATTTGCTCGCCGATTTGAAGAAATGGCTGGCGAAAAAAGTTTTTATTCAAACGAAGAGGTGATTCAGACTTGGATTCGGAAGGAGAAGTGTATAAGCCTAAAAGGAAACTACGTCGAAAAGTAAAAAATATACAATATAATACCTTAACCAATTAAGTAGTTTTGTTTTTTTGCCCCCTTTTTTTAAACAACCCTCGTATATGCTTATACAAACATACCTAATAGAATTTGAGTTAAATTTTTTCACAAATCTCGTTTACGATTCCTTTTTAACCTTTTTTAAACTGCACAATGCTTAAGATTTTTTATTTATATTTTTTATTATAATATATAATATTTATTTAAACACAACACAAAGCAGCACTGATAACACTGATTACAAAAGTATCTTTTCGGTGGAGATTTGTTTGTTATAAACACACAGATTATAAACTAAAGAAGTTGCTTTCGTCCGTCTGGCTCGCGCCAGTAAAGGCATTATCACATAAATCCCATATTCCATGAGAGCGACGTGATGGGCACGAAAACGAAACGAATTATTTTTGTATTTCAAAAGTTGTAAGTATAATTTTTGCGGACTTCCCGGCTGTCTAAGGTTTCGCTACGACTCGAAAGTCAAGACCTTAATAAAATTACTAAAATTTTCCTTAGCCACAAATGCGCCTTATATACCATTACTCAAGCACCAGCTATAAATTTTACTTTACGAGTTATCAGTAACTAAACTCAAAACAAACAGAATTTGCATTGGTATGCCCGAAAATTTAATGCATATGCAAATATTGTGGTACTCACTACATATACCGGGTAGTTCAAAAACAAGTATTTTTGTAAATAAATTATAGAGAAAAAAACACAATTTCTCATAGGTATATTATTAGAAGGTATAAATATTTAGATTATAAACTTAAAATTATCTTTTCAAAAACTTATCTCATGTCGGTATAAAAAAATTTTTTGTTCCAGAAAAAAGTTAATAAACTTTGATAATTTAGTAAAAAACGTCAAAAAAAGCCTTTTTTTTAACTTTCAACAGCTGTGTTGCGAAAACTACGACTTCCATTGACACGAATTATATATTGCCATGTAGGTGGTAAATGTGTGCCTTTCGAAATTTATGCGCTTCAAAGAAATGGCGCGCACTGTTTTCGAGATTGCAGGTTATAACTGCACTATTGCACAAAAAACAGGTTTTTAGAGAATATCTCGGAAACCGTTCTTTGAAAAAATAAATAAAAGTCATTTTTGGTTTCAGCGACCTCAAATTAGTCTAAAACCGCTTTTTGACCAAGGACCATTTTTGGTGTAAACTAGTGTTATTTATGACATCCTGTCATTTAGCGTAGCCCATCAAACCAATTTTTCAAAGCTTTATTGGCGTTGATTTGACCATTGATTCGGTCCATATACACTTCATGGGTTTGAATAGTTTCAGGATAACCACCTAATAACGACACCACACAACGAAATCCAACGAGCTCAAATCGCATCTATCAGGCACCCAAAAGCGATTCGCTGCAACCACAATTTGATTTGTTAGTTTAGACTCCGAAATAAAAATACTTTTTGGCGAAACAATTTTATTGTATCTGCTTTCCATTCGGTTTTTGTTTTCGGCAACATTCATTGCTTTTGTTGTTTACTTCTTTAAGTTTGACAATACGAATAAGAAACACAAAGCGTGTCGCCAGTACGGGAAACAAAAACCCCTCTTTCTTCGCCGTCCCTCCTTCTCCCACCAAATGTGTCCCCATTTGTTTAAATCGGGACTAAAAAGCAGTGAAAGAGGAGGAGCTGACAGAAGAAGGCATCCTGCAATGTTTCGAACAGTGGAAAATTTCATGATGTGTTGTGTTGAAGAACAAGGGAAGTGAGTTATATTGAAGATGATAATTATTAATCCACTAAACCTCCTAAAGAACAAAGTGGGAATACTTATAAGCATCGTCAAGAATCACTGCCAGCTTTGAATGTCCAGCAACCTCGAAAATAATAAGAGTGCATCTTGTTTTGGTACGACCTTCTATCTGCATGTTTTCGGCCTACACATGTACATATGTATATACCTTCATCTCAGCCTAATACCATCCTAGATTTCATAGAAGAACTAGATTTGGATGGAGTACTGTGAGGAGTAAAGGGCACAATACACATAATGGTAGGCATCGGATACCTCCTTTTCATAGTGAAAAATATTGAGTAGGTGTGCTCCATAACAGACCGTTATTCGGCTCTGAGCGAATATAACAGAATCACCTGATGGGCTGACGTCACTTGGGATGTGTTTACAAAAAAAACCAAGATTGTGTTGGTGATATACGAAAACAAAAATCAACTTAATCTTCCCGCATGTTGCTTCGTTTCAGAAATCGGCTGGCGAATCCCATGTGACATGGCAGCTGATGTTCCCCTCACAATTTTCTTTTTCAGCATAGTTAAAGAGCAAACTTTGAAAATCTAGCATCCTTGTCGATCTAAATTTGTATGAAGTCAAAGTAAATTGTGTTTCACACCAGTTACATTAGTTAATAACTACACCTCGTATATTTACATACCTGTATTTGCATCACCCGGTATATGCGTGTACTACATACGTTAGACAAGTAGTATTTATAAATTAAAAAAAAAAACTACTTACTTGCTACAACGTACTTAGATATGTAGTTCCATTCCTTTGTTTTTAAATTCAATAAGGAAATAGCAATAAAAAACATACAAATGTCGCTTAAAAAGCTTAAGGTAGTACTACACATATCCGGTATAATATACATACATACATGTATATGAATCTTTTCATCATGGAGGTCCGGCCAATATCAGACCGTCAGCCGGCTCTCACCGAATTGACAGAATCAGCTGATAGGCTGACGTAGCCGTGGTAACAAATCGGTCAGTTTACGAAAAAACTAAGAATGTGTAAATGAAATACGAAAAAAATCAACACAATGTCACTTCGTTGCCGTCTGAGCAACGGCTGATTGGACGAGTGTGTGAATGCATGTGAATGATCATGCGAATCCCCCTGAGAAGCCGAAGTTCCCCTCACAATTTTGCTTTTCACCATAGCTATTAGCCAAACCTTGTAAATCTATAATCATCGGCCAACGTAACCGAATTAGTTGATACCATGGCGAAAAAATGTCAGAAGGTGTGGCTAATATCAGACCGTTAACCGACTCTCAACGAATTTGAAAGAATCAACTGATTGGCTGACATAACCGGGGTTTATGACAACGGTTTGTTTACGAAAAACTGAGATTGTGTTGGTCAAATACAAAACAAAATCAAAACAGTTTTCACTCATGTTAGTTCGTTATCGCCTGAACAGCGAGTAATTAGACGAGTGGGTTAATACGTGTGAAATGAGCAGGCAGAATTCTGCAGTCGAGTCCCCGGTGACATGGCAGCCTAAGTTATCGTTTTTCTCCGTAGCTGAAGACCTAACCTGGTAATCTATAATCCTCGGGTTGATACGTGACTACCACTAGGTAGAGTCCGGGTTCGTAACTCCGAGCATGAAACACCAAATGAAAGAACAAGTTTTTTGTAATAGCGATCATCCAGCGGTGGGCCTTTGCAAATCTCCGAAAAATTTGTCTCATAAAGAAGCTTCTCTTAAAAAAACATCTGCAGTTCGGAGGAGGTATAAAACTATAGGTCCCTCCGTTTTGTGAAAAACTTCAAGAAGCACAGCACAAATAGGATGAGGAATTCGACCAATCACCCAATAAAGGATGTAATTATATATGTACTTATATGTATACACATATATCATATATATGTATGTGTGTATGAATAAATATATGTATATGTATTTCACTGGTACAAGTATACATATATGTATATGTGCATACTAGACACTAAAACCAATAAATCCAATTAATCACATAATTATTGATGGAAAAATTAAAATTTATAATTCCGCCCAGAAGCAATTGCTGGCTAATATTTGTCAATTAGAGTAAATATGTAATAGCAAATCCCAACATGCCTCCATATAACACGTATAATATAGAATTGTAGGTTTATATTTTTGTAGTAATCATTAAAATTCATACATATATAGTATAAGTAGTAGTAGTAGTATAGCTAAATAAATATTTGGTAGTCTAAAAAGTTCCGTAGCAAATTGTCGCTGTACGGCTTTGGACTCGAGTATATCTTGTGACAACGCATTGCTTTTTTGTTATAAAAAAATTAAAAATCCAATACAGACTGTTAAAAGCTTGTAATGTTTACCAACTTAGATATATACATAGATAGTCTACCGACTTAATATAAGCGAAATAATTTTCTAGTTTTCATTTTCATTGGAAAAGTAAATGACACATGGAACAAATTCAGAGAGGTCAGTCATTACGTTAACAAACATTCATCACTAAATAGTTTTGCAAATAAAAAACTCGAAGTATGTTTGAAGAGGAAATATCAGCGAAAACACTAATGCACCAACATCAATCTGCGAACTTCGCATGAAGCAGAACGAAACCGAGAAACTGATTGCTGATAATGAAAAATTTGACACGTACGACAATACCACAGACACATATTTTGAAGCAATAATTATAATTGAAGTTTTGAAGGCTTTTCTTGAAGTTTTTCATTTGCGGAATCTCGCACCTGACTAAACACCGACAGTCGGTTTTACGTTACCCTACCCGGAACGCCCAGAATTTATATCCTGGCAAGAATTGTCGCTTGAGCAACATTCTTCAAAACTGTATGGCAAATATCTTAAGCTGTTACAAAACAAAAAAGCTCCGGGAAGTCACATTTTCGAGACATTCCGGTTTAAAAGTACAAAAAACATAGTTTTTGGCTATATTTGGGGTTATATAACACAACATGAGATATATTTTTTTCAAAGACCGCAAACGTATTTGTAAAATCTAAATAAAATATGAAACGTAATATTTCAGTTATCAACAAAGAATAATTCCTCAAACTTGGCAAAAGAAGCAGTTTTAAAGAAGACAATGCGATTATTAAAAAAAAAATCTAATAGACGCCGTCACCATTGACTTACTTTTATTTAAATGTGTTTTTTTCCAAAAACCACTTTTACAAAATGATAAATCAAAGTTGATACTCGGGATTTAAAAATAATGAAATACTACGCACCAAATATCACTTTTTGTTGCCAAAGCCGAGCCCAGCCGAGCCGAACCGAACTGCAACCAAATTTATCAATGTTTCGTCCAAAACGAACCGAACCAAAAATCATCAAGGATACAATAATTGAAAATGATTTTAAAAAAATGCAGCTTATTTATTAGTAAGGCAAAACAAAGTGAAGGGTTTTCCAATAACAGGTGTTACAGATGAATGGATTGCGCTATCGAGAGATGATTAACAATTTTGTATGGCCGCAATTGGATGGTATTGATCTGGACAGCGTTTATTTTCAACAGGACGGCGCTACGTGCCACATAAGCAAAGAAACCATTGATCTTTTACGGGAGAAGTTTCCGGAGCGTGTTGTCTCTCGAAGAGTTGTTCACAATTGGCCACCGAGATCTTGTGATTTAACAATTAATGACTTTTTCTTTGGGGCCACGTGAAAGAGAAGGTCTACGCCAACAGTCCAGGGTCGATTCAAGACCTCAAAGATGGAATTCGTGAGGATATCGAGGACATAGGGCAGTCACTTTTGCAATTCGGTTATAGAAAATTTCATGAAAAGAATACATAATACCATATCAGGTTCATTAATTTAAATCACATTCATACATATATAGAAACACTACTCAAATTTTATATTTTGGATATCACTGGGAAGTGATTAGCTATGAGTCGCGGAACTCGAATTTGATCTGAAAAATTTGTTATCACCTCAGATTTTTGAAATATTTTAATCAAAGAGTTGAAAAATAGTTCAATAAATACAGAATTTAATATATGTATGTATACACTTAGGGTATTCGGAAGTCGTGCTATTTATCGTATCTGTTTTATTTTGCTATTATTGGGTCGATTGTAAAGTGATCGACGGCCTTCGCCTGCTTGAAATGCTCGCTCACTTGCTGAAACCAGCGAGATTTCGCTCGTGTAGGCCGATAATAGTAGAAAGTATGCGGTTTCCCGCTTTCTTCCCAGTAAACGAGATCTCACTTGCTTTTAACTGTCGTTTTTGTAGCCTGAGAGCTTTTTACTGTTTTCGGAGCATCATTTATTGTACAAACATCGGTGATTCTAGAGTTACCTCGCACTACAAGAAAAACACAAATTAAGAGAAACGTTCGTGATTATTTCCACATTTCCATATTGAAATAATTACATAATTGGCGCATACACTTATTTGAGGTGTTTGGCCGAACTTTGACTTTGTCTTATTTGAAAATATGGGCTTGTGCAAACTCGTTTACAACGCTATTTTCTCCATTAAACTCCTTAAACATTGAATGTTAGTTGTGACTAAAAAACCACTTATTATTCTTCTTAATTTGCGCGATATCCGCTGGCCGAGTTACACAAAGCGCCCCAGTCGTTTCTTTCTCGTGCTAATCGGCGTCAGTTGGACACACCAAGTGAAGTCCTCCACCTGATCTTTCTAACGCAGAGGAGGCCTTCCTCTTCCTCTGCTACCACCAGCTGGTACCGCATCGAATACTTTCAGAGCCGAAGCGTTTGTATCCATTCGGATGACATGACCTAGCCAATGTAGCCGCTGGATCTTTTTTCGCTGCGCTATGTCTATGTCGTCGTAAAGCTCATACAGCTCATCGTTCCATCGCCTGCGATATTCGCCATTGCCAACGTGCAAAAGTCCAAGAATCTTGCGCAGAATCAGGTGTTGTCATCGTTGTCAAATGAGCCTTCGCCGCTGCTCAGCCAAACAACACATTCCACTAATATCAGAAAAATTAACTAAAAGCCAATTTTTTTAAATTCAAAACTAAAAAGAATCTAAATTAATAATATTTCATACGTTTAGCGCATTTTTTGCTTTTAGAGAAATTAAGAAAATTTCTCAATAAATGTCCACGCATGCATCTTTAGCTGGAGTGTTATAAGAAAATTCACAATTTTTAGACGCTTTTATAAAACTCGAGAGTTTCGCAGTACATATATTATTTTTGGCACTGGCCTAATTTGTTAAGTCAAACAAGATAGTGGCAGTCGAGTAGATGATTTCTGCTTTGTATGTTTGTTAATATTCTCATAGAAATTTTGACATCAAAACACCAAATTGCAAAAACAAAATACATATAAATATTTTTGTTGCTCCCGTGCCAACATATTTTATAGCATCGCCTTGCCGAGAACCGTACAACAGTGTTGCCGATTTAGGTTCTCCAACTCTACAATTACTACGAACAAATACACCCTTTATATAAAGAGAAATGCAACAAGTACGTATCTAAAAGAGTTATTATATACATATGTATGTTCTTTAACTTGTGCGATGTATATATACATGTATACATATGTATGTATATCGCCTTGACTTTGAGAAAGTGTATGTAAATATGAAAGACTGCCATATTACCATAAATTTTGCAGCATCTAAAAGCTGATCTTAGGTAGATAGATACGTACGTGAATATGTCTGGAATTTAATACACCCTATTATATGTACATATGTCTTCTTGCAAAATTTATGTAATATTTTGTTGCATATGTACTTAAATTATTGATTTTACAAACACACTTGCATATTCATTGTCTTTAGGTGTCCATACCAGCGTTCGTGCAAATGCAATTTTACGCCAATATTTGCGTTTTGGTCAAAATATATTTGTTAACACGAGTACCATACAGCTATTAAACAACAGAAGAAACAAAGAACGCAATTAATCAGCCTAGAAAAAATGCGTCTGATCCCTTGATCAAAAATAAAAAAGTTATTCTTAATATGAAAAAACTCACCTCGTTATTAGAAAGTTTTTTGTAAATAATGTGGAAAATGTTTATTAAATTACAACACTAAAATACCAGAAGAAGATATTTAAATATGTATTATTGATGATGCACTAAAAATTGTCTACTAAAACCAGTTTTTTGTTGCCTTTCTTCTGCTTTATTAATTCCGATTTTCTTTGACTTCGCTTCCACCATTAATTTTGTTTTGCTTTACATATTTGTCTAAAGGCAGGGTTGCACTTTTTAAAATTCAATCGGAAAGTTTAAACGAAAATTGCGCAAACTTATTTGAATATGAAGAATGATAAAATATATAATTTAATAAAATCCATAATCTAACATTATTGTATAAATTTAAATGCTTATAATATGTATTTATTTGAAGTAAGTTTTTTAATAACAAAAGTGAAAATAAAAGGAGTTATCAAGATTGAAAGTTACAAGTCTCTATTTAGAAAAATTGTAATACCTTGAAAAAAGCTTAAATGGATGCGAGAGCAAAGCCAATTGCTATACTTTCATACCTCAGCATATACCTCATAACTCCATCAAAAGAAGTTGCTATTAGAAGATACAAATTTCAAGTAGTAAGCACGTTCACATAACTAGGCTGCAAACTGACGACACATAATTCGATGAGTCTTACTATAGAATAATGAATACCAGCAGCTAATAGAGCGTACGCATCATTTACAAAACTTCTCAAATCAAAACTCCTTAATAGCCCCAGCAAGCTGGCACTATATAAAATCGTAATTCGACCGGTTGTGTGCTGGAGCTGAAACATGGACGTTGAGAGAAAAATATAAGCAAAATCTGCAAATATTTTAGAGGGAGGTTTTCAGAAAAATATTTGGCGCAGACAGAACTACACAAGATGAATGGCGCATGCGATAGGATGGTGAACTGGACGAACTCATTAATAGCAAAAATATAGTACGTTACATTAAAGCATAGGGAATGCGATGGTTACCTATCCAACGGTCTGAGAATTGACAGTTCAAGTGCCCAAAGGAAACTTTTGCATACACAAATAAAGCAAGAGGAGGACCAATATCGAGGTGGATAGATGAACTGGAAGAAGACTTGGAACAGCTTAATCTAAAGAACTGGAAGGAAGCGCCAACGGAGAGAGCAGCATGGACGTGTAATATTCAGCAGGCTAAAACTCTCAAGAGGCTGTAGCGCCAAACGATGATGATGATTATGATACCTCATACCTTTTTCAGCAACGTATTAGAAAAAGTAAAGTATTTTTATAAAAAATTAACAAAAATATTCCAATAAGGTTTACTTTGCAAAACTTTACACTATTGCAATGTTATCTTGAATTTAATTATACATATAATTGGCGCGTACATCCTTTTTGGGTGTTTGGCCGAGCTCCTCCTCCTATTTGTGGTGTGCGTCTTGATGTTGTTCGACAATTGGAGGGACCTACAGTTTAAAGCCGACTCCAAACGGCAGATATTTTTTATGAGGAGCTTTTTCATGCCAGAAATACACTCGGAGGTTTGCCATTGCCTGCCGAGGGGCGACCGCTATTAGAAAAATGTTTTCTTAATTTTAGTGTTTCACCGAGATTCGAACCGACATTCTCTCTGTGAATTACGAATGGTAATCACGCACCAACCCATTTGGTTACGGCGGCCGAAATTTAATTGACACATACATTTTGGAGTCGTTGGCAGAATTATGATTTGTTTGAAAATAGTGGCTGACTTTACAAAAAAGGGGAAGAAAAGAAATAATTAATTATTTAATTTAAGCTGTTGCATTTTTTGAGATCGCGCTAACCAAAAATAGAAAGGATTCATATAGAAAGTGGAGTGAAACGAAGCATAAAAATCTGCTGTCATCTTGACGCCTCAATGTGACATTGGCGTGGGCGCTCAACTCGTCTCCTTTTCAATGTATGTATTCATAGGCAGCTCTTGCTGCTACGCCACCGCCAACGCGAATCTTAAGTTTTATGTATACGGGCCTTTATGGTTAACCAAGAAACGTTTTGGTGCAACCCTGCACGAAATAGCTTACAACTTGTGTGCAAAGCAAATTTATAAAAGGTGACTTCACTAGAGTAACAACGTTTACATATATTTTGTTTTTGCGATTTGGTGGTTGAAAATAAAAACTTCAATGATAATGTAAACAAAAAAACAAGACAACAATAAGAAAGCAGGGCACTATGACATCCTTACGATCAATTCACAAGAACGATAAAAACAAATCAGCTACTGTAGCAAAGTCACCATGTGCGGATTCGCCGTGACTGTATGTATTATCAAAACAAAAACAGCTGTCATTTTATTTTCCTTTATCGGTTCAGCCAGATTGACCTGCGGAGTAACGTGCACTAATATTAGAACAAATTTCATTAAAGCGTTTACTTGCTGCTTAAATTAAGCAATATTTATAAGTTTTATTCGATGCGTAGGTATTGCTATACTACTCTAAATGCGCAAATAATTTCAAAGTGAGAAAAAAATACACGGATTCTGCTAGAAATTAGCATCGGTGTTGGCGTTGGCGTTAGGCTAATCAAAGATGGAAGAGATAAAGGCACGCAGTAACTGCAATGATGGACACATCATTCAATCAACATTATTTTGCTATATTTAATATTTATTATTTACGCACAGAATATTGCGCTGGGCATATTTTACGGCTTGTGGGATAGCATCAAAGGGATGACATTGTTACTACATATTGATGAAGAGATTCACAAAATAAATGCCGAGAAGGAAGCTGAGAAGCAGCGTCGCATTCGAGAGAGAGAACGCCGCATGCATCGCAGTCCATCGCCAACACCTTCGTCAGCTGCGGCAATGGCTCGAGAGGAGTTGCGAGATCTTTTGCAGTTAAGTGAGCCAGAAAAACCAGACGAACGCAGTTTAAATAGTATACTCAAACGTGCAAAAGAGAATGAACAGAGTGAACCAAAACCGTGAGTACAAGTAGAGAACTTTACGAAATTTCTAACTAAACAGTTTTCATTTGAATACAGGGAAAGAAAAATTGCAAAGCAGGTTCTAAGATGCTGCCTTCTAAATGCTGGTTTTACATGGCTGAGTATCATTTTGTTTGAACATCTAATTTTGCCATCGATTAGATTTTGTTTAAGCTTACTTTACGGCAACCATACGTCTGATCTAAATGTTGTGTGGGGTTGGGTGCAACCAATACTATCGATTGTGTTCGGAATGATGTGGATATTGCCCATCTTTCTGCTAAGCAAAATTGTCAGCTCTCTGTGGTTTACAGAAATCGCCAATGCTGCTTATCGCGTGCGTAAAGGGCCACCGCAGTTGATACCCAATATCAGCAAGCTAATTGCAGATTTTCTATTCAATTTGATGGTGCAGGCATTTTTTCTAATGCAGAGCACGTTTGTCAGCTTTTTGCCTCTACCCTACATAGCCAAGGCTTTATACTTTTTACACCTAAGTCTACTCTATGCGCTATATTCGTTTGAGTACAAATGGTTCAACATGGGTTGGGAGTTACATCGTCGCCTTAGCTACATCGAAAACAACTGGCCATATTTTTGTGGTTTTGGCATACCGTTGACAATACTTACCAACATGAGCAGCTCCGTCATTGCAAACAGCTGTATATTCAGCATCTTTTTTCCGCTTTTCATATTGAGTGGCAACGAGGCCATACCCATCGTCGGCACCACGTAAGCTAGTATATTTCTATAACTATTATTATGTTTTAACTTTGTCTTTCCTTTTTTCAAGAAAATATCCTCTGCGCCTCTTTACGCCTGTGATTTTCGTATCGAACTTATTGTTTACGCGTGGACGTCCTGCAAAGTTGACTGCCGCCAAGTTGGCACAACAAAAGAAGCAACTGTTAATGCAGCAGGAAAAACAACTCCAACAGCATATGTTGCTGCAACAGCGCATCGAAGAGGAATATATAGGTCGCAGTTACAGTCGCCAACCAGAAAAGGAAATCACTGAGGAATCACATCATCTATTACAGCGTCAGCAATCCCACTCGCCGTCGCTAACCACAGGACCATATCGCTACCAACAGCCGCCATCACAACCGCGCGTACCATCGACAATGCACGCTACTAATGCTTTCCTTGATCGTGACCATTTCATGGGCGGCATGCCACCAATCATGCCTACAATAAGGCCTAGAGCTCCATCATCTGCCAGCTCGTCGGCACACTCGGCGCAAACAGTTCTTCGCAGGTAGTCGAACAATTTTGTTTTAAATTTAAGATTTGTGCAGCTGGCGATTACAAAATGTGAACGACTTAACAAATTGACTGCTGCAAAATCAGCGAACTTTAACTGAATTTCATTCATATGGACTTTAAAGTGTGATCATTATCGTTTAGTTTCGGTTTAGGTATATACTACATACCTACATACACATAAGATAAGGAACGCTTTATATGCTTGTTTCGCTATAAGTAATTATATAAGTAATAATTACCCCTTTCATTTAGCAATCCTGATATTGACATTGACTCGAGCATACAAAAAATGTATTTTGTAGATGCTTATTCTTTATATGTATATTTAAACGCATATTTTCGCAAATTAGGTATAAAATGTATATCGTAACATAAACAAATCGGACAATTTTTTACTGTCGCACGTTTTATATAAGTATATACATACATACATACATGTGGAAACGCGCAATGAATAATTTGAATAAATTGCAATAAATCAACTTTTTTTAAAATATCAGCTATTTGATTTACTTGAAGTCCAGCAGCTCGTCAGGTGGTTCATCCTTTACTTCGGGCATATTGTGATAGGTTGACACCGCGATCAACGTTTGCAATGCATCAAAACTCATTGTGGGATCCTTATCTTCGAGCAAAGATAAATTTTCGCTACCGTTGGTATCTGTCTCCTCCAGAAATCCTTTAAAATTTGAGCACTGCGTATAGCCAGTGTCCATCTGCAGCAGTGATTTTACAGTCGGATTGGCGAGTCCAAAAAATTTCTCGCCTTGCACTTGCAAAGGTAATTGCACAACATCGATTAAGGTGCGTTGCAAAGTTTCGAGCAGGCCCTTATGGCATATATTAGCCGATTCGCCAAAGAAAACACTGTCCAGGTCATTGTCTGGTATTATTTGAAATTGCGGCATACCTGCATTATTAAGTATTTTGCATGTGTACACACACTTCCGTTGCGGGTCTTTGGGATGTGCATATATGCGAGTGGCCACATAACCGACGGGATAGATCCAATTTGCTGTATGAAAGTTTGGATTGATGGGAATAATCTCACCAGGTGAATGTATAAGTATATTGCATAAATTGATCGGATAAATGGGTTTGCCGGTGGCATCCAAAGTCACTTTGTCGCGCGGCTTGTAGCGTTTGTCAATTTTTTCTTGACGCTGCAGCGGTTGCAAACGCTTCTTCGGACCTCGTTTCTTTGGCACTGAATTACCCATCTGACCTACCCCTTTTGGTTGTGGCGCGTTGGCTTCTTGCTCCGTTTGCTGTTGGTCTATAGTTTCGACACCCTCGTGGCGCATGAGTCGCTTGATTAAGTAGCGCCGCTCTTCACGTGACGAAGCCAAATCAGCCTGCACCTGTGCGACTTCATCACAGAGTGCAGAATTTTCCTGCAAATTATAAGTTTTTGATTTTAATCAATTCTATTCTTAATGGGTAAAGCTATACTTACGAAAACCAGATTTTTGATTTGCCTTTTTAGTCGTTTATATTTGGATTTGTACTTTAGATTCATCACGCGCGTATATTGAATATTCTGATAGTGCAACATGGCTTGGGGCTTCGACATAATGTATTTGAACAAAATTAATAAAATGAAAAATGGTCTCAATTATGCAAAAATTAGAGCAATTTACTTTGCACGAATTAGGGAATTCTGCTTTACGGGGCTTTAGAGTGGATGAGTCTGGATCAGCTGTTGCCAAACAAGATGAAAATAACAAACAAACAGCAAATATAGATTTGTTTACATCGCGTTTGACAATCTACGTAATTTGTTGAATATACCCCACAAGACACGAGTGATAGTAATTCTAACCCATTTACAAAATGTTTATCCCTTAAACTGCTGTTAGAGCTGCCGTGCCGTAGCACTAACGTACAGTCGTAAACATTTTTAATTCATTTTTTTCTGAAATCTATGTACCGGTATTTACCTAGCACTAGTTGGCAGCCACACCGATTTATGCTTATTTATCTGTAGTCTTCTGCATTTTTTTCTTTTGTTATTTTATTGCTAAGTCAACTTTGAAGAAGGCAGAAATATTTCAGAATTCGGACAAGAATAAAAACGACTGCCGGAGGCCCTAGATCAGAATCATTTCAATTTTTTCGAACTGCAAGGCGGTTATGAATGCGAAAGAGATGTCCGTCGAGCTAGGTTAGGTTAGGTTTGGCAGGCACATCGCACATAGATACAGGGATGCCACTTAGAACACGAAATGGGTCCGATGTGAGCCGCAGAGGCTGGTCTACATTTCCCCTTCCATATTGAACCATCCTGGTGCATAAATTATTTATATTCATTAAGAAATAAGATCTTAAATATCGGTTCCTGCTTCTGGCTAGAGCCGGGCATGTGCAAAAAAAGTTATGTTGAATTGTTTTCAACGCCTCCTCATTCCTGCAACTACCACAGAAATCATTCATGTAAACGCCTGATCTCCTTGCATGATTTCCTATGAGACAATGTCCTGTGAGGCCCCTACTAAAGTCCTATTCAAGTCTACTCGATTTTATAATATTCTTGTGCAGACGTAGATTTAGCCTTGATCATGTTTGCTTGACAATTTCACAGGTATTGGCACTAATCCATCTTTGATATACAGAACTCATTAGTGTGTCCATAATAAGAAGCTTACAAGCTTGAGCTAGCATGACAGAAAAATATGCAAAAAGACATATGTATAATCATCTACAACTAGCCGCGTGTTTGGCCTTTTCGATTTTGGAAGTGAATTTAATATATTTCTATTATAGCTAACTACGTGAACTTCCAAGTAGCTTCCTTAAATTAAATTTTCTATCGATTTATGCATATAATCTTTTAATAGGACGAAAAAAGGCCAGACCCGGTGCCCAAACGAAAGTTTTAAAAGAGGTTAATGTAGAGTAAATAAATAACCACAACTACTTTTCTTTACCAGGTTTGTAACAATTTTCGTCCAAGCCATAAAATTTCTGAAGGTTTTTCAAAGGGATCATAATTTGCGCACTTTATTTATTATATAGATTCATTATAACATAAAGTTGTAAATTGATCTTTCCGCAAGGAAAATCGAGTACTGATCTTCTGAGTACTATCATTCTTGATCCTTGCCAAAATAATATTCAATATTATTAATATTATTAACCTTTAGCACATTTTTTAAGCAGAATTGCCACATCTGAGTTTAAATACATTAGTCATGTTGTAATAATGGATAGCAAATATTTATATTTTCATAATGCACTATTGTTTTACACATGGTTCAAAAAGCTTATGATTTAAGTTATATCAAAGAATTTACGTACGTGTAAATTCAAGTATCTCATAAGCCTTCTGTCTTTGTGCTATTGACATTTGACAGGAAAGCAACAATGGGTTTTTGGTAAACAAATCAAAAGATAACAAGAAAGTGTTAAAAGTCAATCAAGGAGAAAAAGCAGATAACCTTACCAAAAAGTTGTACACTAAGCTCGAAAAAGACTGAAGAACGAAAACGAAAGAGATTTTTACTGTAAATCCTTTGTTTATTTGTAGTAGCAACAAACATTTATATAAAAATATTGGGCATAGGAGAAAATATAGCACATCAGCAGAGGTGCAGTTGGTTGCCTTTTCATCTCAGCAACCATCCCATAGAAAGGGAAAACAAGTTACAAGGGCATAAACTTCAAAAAACAAGGATAAGTGAAATAATATACAAAACGACAACCAGTTGTCGGGAGGTGGTATATGGGCATCTGGGATGGTCTGCTGCTAAATGTGATAAGTTTAAAAAGTATTGAAAAATATACGTAGAGGATTGGATTCCTGGCAATCGGTGTGGTAGGTAAGTGCATATCACAATTCGGACTTCACAACAGTACCACTTCTTCACAAGTTATAATTTTTGCCAAATTTAAGTGTTAGTAAATTTCAAAACGCATCTGTGACTAACACTGACCTTCACGACGCTCTCTGTTTATTTATAGTTTAGCATATTTTCTATGCCATTGCGAGTGTTAAAAGCCATTGAACGCAACGAAACTAAGCAAGTTGTGGTAACTGATTCATGATATATTCGTGTACATTTCTTTACTCTATCCCAACTATTTAACCAAATCAGTGCTATTTAGGGGCCATAGCGGAGTTTGAACAGCAATTCAATAGCACTGAACATATCACATACGGAAACTCACACAAAAAAAAAAATGCGATGGATAGCACACTTGGACGGTGGACCACGACGTGTCAATCATGCTGCTGTCGGTGTTGGTGATAAGATATACTCATTTGGTGGTTACTGCACGGGCGATGATTATCGCCTGAACGAATGCATCGATGTGCATGTGTTGAACACAAATACATTGCGCTGGGCATTGGTGCCACAGAAACGAGATGAAAATGGTTTGCCACTAAAGTATCCTGAAGTACCGTTTCAACGGTAAGTTAATATATGCGAAAATTATACAATATCAGTATTCATATTCGTTAATAATCTTTTAGTTATGGCCACACAGCTGTTGCATATGCTGACAAAGTTTATATGTGGGGTGGCCGAAACGATGAGCAACTTTGCAACGTTCTCTATTGCTTTGACCCACAAACATTGAGCTGGACACGACCTGAAGTGAAAGGTGCTATACCGGGCGCACGTGATGGTCATTCTGCATGCGTTGTGGATCATTGCATGTACATTTTTGGTGGATTTGTTGATGAAATAAATGAGTTTTCTTGCGATGTACACTGCTTAGATTTCCGAACGATGGAGTGGCGTTATATGCAAACATTTGGTGCTCCACCATCATTTCGAGATTTCCACTCGGCGGCTTCTATTTACGGGCGCATGTATATTTTCGGTGGCCGTGGCGATAAACATAGTCCTTATCATAGTCAAGAGGAAATGTACTGCCCGGAAATTGTATTTCTAGATATGAAAACAAAAATGTGGCATCGGCCATCCACCACCGGTAAAGTACCTGTGGGCAGACGCAGCCACTCAATGTGTAAGTAAATATAATTAAATTAAGAACATATTGAGATTAATTGAATTTTACTCCTTCACAGTTATCTACAGTGGTCTTATCTATATATTTGGTGGCTACAATGGATTGCTGGAACAGCATTTTAACGATTTTTACACATTTGATCCGAAATCCAATTGTTGGAATCTTATCAAGCCATTTGGTCGACCACCAACTGCGCGTCGACGACAAGTGTGTATAGTTAAAGATACGCATATGTTTCTCTTTGGTGGCACAAGGTGAGTGAGATCGCACGTCATAATTACTGTACTTCCAAATGCGGCATAGCATCCTTCAAGTGAAAATTTCAAACAAGGACCGTATTGGTCAGAATTATTTCTGCCTTCTATTTAATTACTCCGCAAATAATAGTTTGGGGGAAAAAGAAATACATTATTTTCTCGGTAGATGGTTGTACTATTCGATATCTCGTAAAGTATCGCACAAACAATTTAAAGTTTACGCTCTTAGCAAGGTGACATTTCACAATAAAAAATTTGTTTACTGTTTTTTTTCTGCTATTTAGTTGGGAGTTGCAGGGTGTTAACGATCGAAGTCAACAAAAAGAAAATTCGGTACATTTTACAGGTTTTCTTTGATAAAGTTAAAAATGTAAGCCGGGCCGCTGAAATTGTAAATGTAATTACGTGCAATTTTGGTTTCATCGATTCCGTTCAGGCATTTTTGAGGTTAAAGAAAATGTCGATAAATTCACAGAAATAATCAAGGTTGACTGACATGTTAGTAGTTGTAGCATCGCCCGGGAGCTAAAGATAGACCATAAAACAGTTTTAAATCATTTGCGCAAAAATTTTACTCAAAAATTAATGGATTTCTTTTTCTTCAAACTTATAATTAACATTTTTTTTTCATATGATTATAACAGTTATCGATGAGTTTTATTTATAAAAGTCTTCAACATAAATCAACAGTGACTTTTATTTATATATGGAAAATTAATCAATAAAAATCAAGTAGCGAATATTTTTTATGTCGTAATATAAAAGTAATTTTTATTCATCGTATTAAAGGCGTCATTAGAGAGTATATTTATAACAATGAACAGTTTAATTAGAATATACGAAGAAACCATGTATGTATATTTTGATAATTATCGGTTTTTTGTTTATTTTTGTTATTTAAATTTTGATTCTACCGCCAAGTAGGTATTTCTAGTAATAATAAAAATAAAGAAAACTAACTTCGGCTACTCAAGTGAGTGTAGAAAGCGGATTTTCTGCACTAAAATTTGTATTAACGAACTTAAAAAAACTTGCCATTGCAAACTAGAAATTTTTGCTAACGAACTTAATAAAAATTTGCTTTCCCACTACTTAAAAAAATTAATAAAATATATTTTGTTTGCTTGTTTAGTCTTAGAATTTTCATTTATCTGCCTTACAAGTATTAATTCTTGTTTGTTTGCTATATTTTCAATATATCTTTATCCATTTTTCAGCCCTGATCCTCAGAATAGTAACCAATTGATCGATAATAACGACACTCATCTACTTGATTTTGAGCCTACTCTACGTACATTGTCAATATTAGCCGTTATAAATTATCATTTGGATACGACGTGGCTGCCAAAAAAACTAAAGTAAATATTTTAGCTTATATTTATAAATGCTTACTTTCAGTTACTCTAATATTTGTAATTGCAGAGAAGAAATACGCTTACTGACCCAGCCAAATTCATTGACACGACCCCTTAATCACGCTGGTTAGGAAGAAAATCAATTCTCTATAAATCGTACAATAAATATATCACAGCCAAAAACACTTATCGCGCGAATATTCAACAGTATACAACAACACGCAATCAATTGAATCAAATAGCATCCAGCCGAATAATATGGAGAGCAGAAATTCGTTTCAATACAAAGGAAAGGTGATCAAAACATGTTGCTGTGCTACATACGCATCATTCGCACTATTTTTCATTACATTTTTTTATTGCACAAATGTTCATACTTACATACATATATAGCTTTTGTTGTTCTAGTTGGTTACCCTTCTCGTACTGTCCATCTAAAACTTAGTAATGCATACAATGGAATGTCAAACAAAAGTGTATTTTTTGTATTTGTTTTTTATCCAATATAGCATAATATTTATTTTTATCTTTTAGCTACATTACATTGCTTTCAGCTCTTTTCCTTATATAATTATTTAATTAACTCCAAAAAAACTGCACTACGTATGTGGTGTTTCGTGGTACATCTTCAAGCAGCAATAACCAAAATAAAAATAAATAAATAAAACAAAAATCAAAAAACATTTGCAACGACAAACGGAATACGTAAGAACTACCTACAATTAAACAACAAAAGAGATTTATGAAAAAAAGTTTATAAAGCAGTAAAGTGTATTATGTACATTTAAAAAATAAATTTTATTACAAAAAAAAATGTTTCTTATTTATTTATGTACTTACATACTGTCTGGTCTCATAGACGTGTTTGGCCCTGAATCGCATCAGTGTAGTTAAAGAGATGCCTCCTGACTCGCTTGGTAGTTGGTTCAGCCTTTAGCTAATGCCTCCAGCAGGAATTGTTTGCTGAACATATTACCATGTTTCTTAACCGGGAGTATAGTAGCCTCACTGTGGAGATGATGTAGGGGAGACGACATGAGGTATCCCGTGGCTGTCCTGGTGGCAGTATTCCGGCAAGTTTGGGGCTTTCTCCACTGTCAATCGCTAGTACCAAGTGACTAAATGGGCGCTGCGTAATTCAGAACCAGCCGGTCAATTGCTTTAAATGTCGCCAGCAACATTTCTTTGTCGTTGCCCCCAGTACTACCTCGGTTTTGGACCATAGTATCAATGGCAATCGCATGCGCCGAGAAAGAGAGAAAACTATCGAATTTGATACTAAGTAGTTTGGGGTTGTTTAAAGTTGGTAATGGGTGTCGACGACTTTAGCCTTCAGCTGTAATTTGACCAAGTGGTAAATAGAGTCGCCGTAAGTTTGCTGGGGGAAAGTTTGAGATTCGTCATAGTAAAGAAGAGAAAAAAGCTGGAGAAATTGTAGTTCGCTTTGGAACACAGGCCATCAATATCATTGCCGGACGTTATTTTCCACCAATCGTCAGCATATAAGATCAGTGAAACTCCAAAGGGTCGTTGAAGAAAATATGAGATACAAAAGTTTAAAAGCAAGAGCGAAAGGACATCGACCTGCGGCACAGCTTGCTTTATCTTTTAAAAAGAAGTTAGCGAAGTTACTCTGGACGCAGAGGTTCCGATTATGGTGATTGACGTAGGCAAATACGAAGTAGAAGCTGGTTGCGTCTGATGGCGACAGCAATATATGGCCACAAACCGTGTGGTCTACTTCCTGAGGGTTTTCAGGCCTGAGCAGATCTTAAGATAGTACCACCCGTCGCATTGATTACATCTAACCGGAGTTGGGTTCGGGTGGAGTCGTCTTTGGTAAACGCAGCAGATATAAACCTTGGATCTAAGGTTAAGCTCAATGCCAGCCCCAAGAAGAAGTATTAGGAGCAACCTTGCTCCACGGAGGTGCTCAAGTCACGATAAACGAAATGAGAAATTCAACGAACTAAACAGGGTTAGCTTACTGAGACAGTAGACCTAGTTTGAGAAAAACCCCGAGTCATTCCGATACGTAGAACGGTTACGTCGTAAGCTTCGTATTGTTGTATGTCGTAAGCTTGAAACGGCAAAAATATATTTACGGGACACGTAAAGGACATGTTTCTTAAGTAGTAAAGCTCTTCTTCTTCTTAATTGGCGCGATGGCTGCTTGAGGATTTTTGCCAAGTTTAATAAAGTGCGCCAGTCGTTTCTTTATCGAGCTAACCAGCGCCAGTTGGACACACCAGGTGAAGCCAAAACCTTCTCAAGAAAGGTAAGGTTACGATTGGAATGTTGTTGTTGTTGTAGCAGTGTAAACAATCCCCATACATATCCTGAAAATGCTGCTGAAGTGACAATCCTTGGCTGGATATAAATCCAGGTCGTTTCGGTTACGTAGAACCGACTGTCGTGGGAACGATTACTGCTGGAATAAAAGTTAGTGCTACTATTTTGTCTCTTATGTCTTATTAATTTTAGACATATTCATGTATGTATTACATTGCATCGCAATCACTGATCCTACCAAAGTACAACCCCAAAACAATTTTAACACCACTTTTTATTCGATAATTAGTATTTTAGTAATCATTTATTTAGTGAATAAATTGAAAGTGTTCCTTTTCATTCAAGTTTCAATTTTGCAGATTTACAAAAACGTGAACTCACTAATCTTCATGTTACCAGCGTAAGTCATTACAAATCAATTTTACGTATAAGTTTCACGACATACATACAAAAAATGTTCTTACAAAACCCCATTCTAAAGCAAACTATATATTGAATAAACAAAACAGTGCCCTGTATATATATACTAAGTATTATATGTATGGATTAGCGCAGCAACGGCTCCATGCATTCAGCAACAACTGGCCCTGCTACAGGTAACATTTTTAAAAGACAAACCATTTTTTGTACAATTGCTTTGATGAGTGGAAATAACTCGACTAGGATTAGTAGCAGAAGCAAAGTCAAAGTCCCCCACATGCAGGGACGCTGCCAATTGTGGACATCCCTCTTATTTTGCTGCTGGTTTTCTATTTTACACTATAAGGGAGACGTCGTTTGTTGTTTTTGTTTGCGCAGCTCATTCCAATTCGGTGTGGGTGAATGTTGGAGTAGTGTCCAGTTCGGTGAAGGTACATCCGGTGACAACCAATTGAAGTCCGCCACATCTGTATAGTTATTCTGTGATCGATCCAAACCAGCCAATTTAAAATCAGCATCGATTGTAGCATAATCATAATTATAGTCGGCTACTTCGATTTGTGTGCAGTCTTCAATGATAGCACGACATGTGACGTGTAGGTATATGCGACAAGTGTTCGACGAATGTAATCGCAACTGTTGACAAGCCAGAGCTAACGTTGTGCGTTCGCAGTATTCAGCAAAAAGTGAACGTGCAATGGGACCACAGAGGAATGTGCAGTCGGTGACATTTGAAATCTGTACTGATCCTGCATACCCGCGTAACTCCACAAAACAATGTTTCAAGTTGGAAACAGTTATATCTTTGCCATTGAGTGCATCACCTTCCAGGCAAATGTATTCATTTTCTCTATTTGCCAAGGTCCAAGTGAATGCAGTGCTATCAGCTTTTGTCTTTTCTGGCATATCGACCTTATCGGAAGAAAGGTTTACAACTCTTGGATTGACTAAGACTTTCGGTGCTACTTTTTTACCACTGAATCCAAACTTCTTTTTTGGTATTAAACGCAAGCGGGACTCTTCGCAGCTGCTACTTAAATCATTGAGTACTTTCTGACAGGCTTTGATTTTAAAATCTGTCAGAAACATAGTGGATGTGGTTAGGTAGCGCTGCAGCTCTTGTATTTGTAGTGTAATGTCGGCGAAGACACGTGTCAAATCGGCGCTGTTAGTGTTGGTACCCGGTCTTTTTGCATCTGCAGCCACTTCCGTTGCACTTTGCAACAGTTCTTCTATTGCGCGTACTTGCTCCGCAAACGTTTGAGCGAAATAATCGGCACCTTCCAGTTGCACATTCTCTTTGTTACGTTGCTCTAATTTTACATCTAAGTAATTTTGCCGTTCTTTATTGCGCTTGTTTAAACGCTCCAATATGCTTTCCTTTTTAATGTCGGCATTGTCGCCACCGCTCAATGTGGTGTTGCTGCTGCGCAGATCTGAGCTCATTTTAGTTGTTCAATCTTAGTTAACAGTAAATTTAGAAACACTTTCAATTAACTGCTTGCTAAGAAGTTATTTTTCTTTCTTCTGTAAATAAATTGGTGGTGTCTGGCCACTGGCAGCCTCACGCATACGTTGCATAAACTGGAGCTTTTTAAGTTCCTCGTTGGACAAATGAGTTGCACCACCAGTTTCCTTTATGCGTTGAATCTTTTCTTCGGACGGCTCAGTAAGTCGCAATAGTCCGTAGCCAATACCGCCTGCACAAACTAACCAGATTAAAGATTTAACATACGGATTGGTTGCCATTTAAAAAATGTTTAAATTGTGGTAATTATTCTCTAGTATTTAATGTCAAGTAGAAATTGATAAGAAGTATTTCTACTAGAATGCTAATTTAAATATTGCTGATAATTTTTAGAAGTATAGGCTTGTTAAAAACGTTACTGTAGGTACCCGAAATGTTTGCAATTTATTCCCGTTTTTCGCTTTCAGCTCGCCACACAGCCGAATCGATTTGACGCAAGTTGCTGTTACCTAAAACCTCGCCCGCTTTATAGTAGTAATCCAGCACAAATGGGAAGTTTTCGTTTATGTAGTGCCTGAATTCTGAAAGATGTAAAAAAAAGAAATTCCTCGATTAGGTTTACGAATTACTTCTATGCTTACAGTTACTTCAAAATACACCTAAATAAAAATGTGTGATCGATGCGAATGGATGAGATCAGATATTTTTACACCAGAAGTTTGTTTCGGAACATATTTAAAAACACTACGACTGCATCAAACAATTTTACAAAGCAAAGAAAACACAGATTGTTTACACAGTACATAAATTTATCCGCGCTGAGAAATAATGATCAGTCGATTACCACCCCTACATCTCAGCCATGGTGAGTCATTGGTATTAAACCAAACTTGCTTTATTGTGCTTCTTCTTAAATCTATGAATTCCACACACACTGTTGTCATTTCATTGCGCGACAGCCTGACAAAAACAAAAGGAAAAAAAAAACAAAATGCAAGTTTATTGTATAACAACACGAATTGCTGGAATAAACAATTTCCCTATTTATTTAACTTTGCCGCATGACTTCAATTTATGATTTGCGTAATAGCAGGTAGTTCCACGTACCACGATTTGTATTCATGCGATAATAAACTCCGTAGGATACCGCAAAGCAAATTGCTTCTGCAATAAACAATGTTTTTGCACCACCTTTCACAAATTTCCAGAAAGCTGGTTTCGGCTTTTTTGACAACATCACACAAAAGGATAAAAAAATAATTAAATTACGGAAGTATTTTCATTACTTCTAATTAGAATTGCTAGCTTTTGTAAGATGTGTGAAATGCATTTTTGGTTTGACAGATGTCAGATGAAGTTTATGCAATCAATGTGGCAACATTGCAGATAATTGAGTTTTAACCGTTGGGGCAATGGAAGTTATCGTTATAATATTGAATTATCGAGTGCGCAATTTTGGATTGCGAGGAAATTTTTGTCTTCTTATTAATAAATATTAATAAATTATAGGAAAATTATAATAATTAACCTTTAGTACACTTACCAGAGCTAAGTCGGCATTTCCTTCGTACCCGAAATAAGTGATCATCAATTGCCTTAATTTGTTTTTTTAGATTTTTTTATTTGTCCATATATATGAAGAATAAAGAATAGTGAAAAATTAACTTCTTTTGAATTTTTTGTTCAGTTCTTTTAAGTTTTAACTCTTCCGTGACACTTTTGGAATATAAATTGATTTGTCTTCATAAGATTAGGTAAATGTGTAAAAATTCAATGAATTGTGTGATGCTTTGAATTGATTAAATGCTTTCGAATTTTTTTGACAACTTTGCAATTGGTTGTGTGTGTGGCGAGGTTTGGGGGTTTTTGTCATGTTCTCGTACCAATCAAGCAAGAGCCGTAAAATGGTAATAATAATGGAGCTAACCTTTCTATTTATTTGCTAAGCATATTCATAGGATTGCGAGTTCTTTTCTCAAACTGTTGTCCAGCTGATTTTAGTTTATCTTAAGAAAATTTCGTCTAAATAGATGTTATTATTATTATTTATTATTTATTGTTCGACTATCTTAAAATAAACATTACATTTCATTTTTAATCATTAACATTAGAACGTACGACAATGACACTAGGTCGTTTGTTGGAAGAAAAAAAACAACAAAATCGTCTAAATAGATGTTAATTTGATACAAAAAATAGAAGTTGATGGTTATGAAAGTATTAAATTTTTCTTACTCTATTCTCATATGAAATATGCAACATTTGCATAGCTTATGGCAATATTTTCGTGATGTTGCCATAAAATGAGACAAGGTCTATCTTATTCATTGATTTTACGCTACTTTCGTTTTTGCATTGCTTAAGTTCGAGAAGTACCTACCTAAAGCAATGAACGCTTTGGGCGCGAAAAATAAATTCGGATGCATTTGAATTGACTCACTTAATTTGAATCCCATTTACTTGTTAATTTAATTTGATGCAATAGAAAACATCACCGAGAAAAATGTGCACGATACGAAATTGTTTTTCTTTAAATATTTGTCATTAAGTAGAAAGTTATAAACTTTTGTGATATCCGGCATGACGTATGGCACGTATGTTGTGCTTTTTACTCCAAAACGCTAAAGTTGTATGCACGTACTTACTTAAAGAGCTCCTTCGATCTTTACACGGCAACGAATGACATAAAATGAAAATCGTGTGTAGCAAAATAACTTTCAGCCGATTGCTACGACTTGTTGGATTGGCCATCTTAATATCATTATTAGACAGGTTGCCATTTAGTTACAGTGAACGTTATTGAAAGAAGAAGAAGATAACCACTTATTTGATGGTCGTGTTTTGACACTTGTCGTTCGAATTAATATCACATCTTATTGTTTAGTCATCTTGTTTAACAAATAGAAGTTTCTTGTTTAGTCTCGAAAATTTCGTCATAATTCTCCAAGTCTTTAAATAGTTGATTCATATACAGGAAGTTAATAGTATCAATATGGAGTTTCCGCATCTTGGTCAACACTGTAACGGATCCACCTGTAACCGCTTGGATTTTCTGCCATTTACTTGTGATTCATGTAATAAAGTGTTTTGTTCGTCACACTTTAATTATGATAAACATTTGTGTAAGGGGCCACTTCGCAAGGATATGCAAGTGCCAATATGCCCCTTATGTGGTGAACCAGTGCCCACGGCGCCTGGGGTCGAGCCTGATCTAACGGTAGGTCGCCATATTGATCAGCAGTGCAAGTCGGATACAAAGAAAATTTATACAAATCGGTGTAGCTACAAAAATTGTAAAAAAAAGGAGCTTATACCATTCACTTGTACGGAATGTAAAATAAATTATTGTTTGCGCCATCGGCACGCTTCAGATCACGAGTGTAAAGGCACATCCAGGACCAATGTGGATAAACGCGCTATGGCCGCGTAAGTTGGATGTATTATTGTAATGCAGAGTTTAAGCTCTAACATAGTTTTTTTTAATATTTTAGCACTGCGGCTGAATATCGACGTACAAACAAGCCAACTTCTTTATTCAATACGCAACCTAGACGTGATCCAATACCGACTGGAACACAAGTGCAAAATATTCAAGGAAATATGGTAATTTAATAATATGCTAATATTGTTATTTTTATAATTTTCAACGAAATATTTTTTCTAGACCGAAGATGAAGCGTTGGCTCGAGCACTCGCTCTGTCAATTATGGAGCTGGATGAAAATGCGGATCGGGAACGGCGCAATCAAGTTGCTGCAAATGCGGCGGTGCAATCTAATGCGACAGTGCGTGTTGGTGGACGCGACGGTCAATCTAATGTTAAAGACAAATGTTTGCTTTCGTAGTTTGCGTTAGTCAAAAAGGCTGCAATCTTAAAAGATTGAAAGTTTGAAAATTTTGTGTAGAGTTTTAGTTTTTGTATGAATGATTGCCATAAATGCTATGAGCGTTTAAATTTTAATGTATATTTAATGAAAGACAAGTTCACAAAGTAGCACTCAATTAAAATAGTTTTTAAGGATGTAAAAGATTATCATAATATGAAACACTTCAAATAAAATACATCAAAATAGTATGTTTGTGTAGCCAATGTTGAACTTGATTTTAATCGAAATTTTAGTAAATAAATAGTCGTTCATTTGCTGGTAATACTTTAAGCAGCTTTTTTTAACAATCACTGCAAAGGTTTTAAGGGCTATGTTGTGAAGGTAAACACTTGAAATGTTATTTTGTTGTTTTTGTTCTGACACCATAAACATTCGGGGAATCCTGCTGAAGTGACAGACCTTGGCCGGTTATAAATCCGGGTTGTTTCGGATACGTAGAACCGAGTGTCGTGGGGAAGGACTGTCGTGGTTGCTGTCTCTATGCGGCTGGTTTATGTCTTTGTAAGGCAGAGGCAGACATAACCACCACCCAAGAGATATGAAGTATGGGGCAAAATAAGACGTTTGAGGATTTCTAAAAACATTTTTCCATAGGTTTCTTTAAAAAAAAATATATATATATATATTTTATACTTATTTTATTCATGTAAAGAGATTCTAAATGATATTCGAAAGACATAATTGCATTACCACACATCATTTTTTGGTAAGCCCAAAACGTTCATTTAGAGGCTAGAAGTGATCTGAAATTGATAGAAAAGTGGCCAGTTTTTGCTGGATAAATATTTACTTAAAGCTGAGACCGCAGCGTAAAATTTAAATAATAATTAAGTTATAAGAAAGTGCGCAACTATAAACCTGCCCGAGGTATATTTCGCTATTTTTTTTTTTTTTTATGAATTACGCTCATCACGCGCACGCATACTTATTTGCATTTGTTTTCTTTTTGGGAGCGAATGCTATTGTCAGAAATTATTATTAAATCAGAAGTCGGAAATTTATTTACCGACTAATTCTTACGGAAAATAAAGTAAACGGAACTAATAATCACAAACTTCATTATCAGCAATTGAAATACATATGTATATTTAATTTGAGTCGTTAAATAACTAATCTTCAATGAATCTTCATCAATATCAAATGTACATGCATACATACATACATACATACGTGTGTATATAAAAACAATAATAATCAAAATCAGTTCTCATGCATGTCTCTTTGATTGCTCAGCATTTTTGTTTTTTTGCGAGCCCACCTAACAACAATTGTTACGGTATACTAAAATGAGTAGGCAAACACAATTTTATTTACAGTGCCAATACATTAATATGCATGTATCATCTGCTATCAGCGCTGAGCGCACTGTGAGGAAGTTAAATCTTTCGGGAATAATAAAAAAAAGTTAAAATAAAAATGAAAATAAATAGTATGCCGCAAAAGAGTGTGACGATCGTGCTAACATATAAATCGTACATTTGTAGACATATGTAGGTGTGTAAATATATTACTTATAAATACGCGTATGCACAAATATACATACATACTAAGCATATTATTCGTTCTGAGGGAAGAACGATCTGGTTTGCTATTGCGGTCAGTGACTGCGCAGACAACAGCCAGAACGTAGGCCAAACGCGGCGGCTAAATTTTTGACTTGTTTGGTTTCTCCGATACGTTACGCGCCCGCATATTCCATTAGCAGACGCAGTAAAATTTTTGTCAAATTTTCCTTAAATAATTCGTATAATAAATTAAGATTGCAAGTCCACCCTAACCGACTGAGAACCTTTCCAACAACAGTGTTTAAAAAAAAGTCACAGACAGTGAGACAAAATCGATAATTTATTTAGTGATAGTTTTGTGTGAATAAATCAAACGCCATGCAAATAAAAAGCCAAAGCAACAACAATACAAAAACAATGCTATTGATTTATTTTTTGCTGGCTATTTCAGCTGGCCAAATACAAACAGCCGCTGGCAGTCGCATTCTCGGTATATTTGGCCACTTTGGCTACAGTCACTTCAAAGTATTTTACCCACTTTTGCGTACATTGGCTGAGCACGGACATCACGTTACTGTGGTGACCCATATCAAAGCGCCGAACAACACCAAGCCTGCCAACTATGAGGAGCTGTTATTGGTGGGCCATCAAACAGCAAATATGGTTACTTTCAATGATATACTACCACGGCGTCCGCTACATTATCTCCTCTTAGAGGCAGAAATATTGCATAGCGAGGGACAGAAATCCTGTGAACTCTTATATGAGAGCGGCCATGTCGATACGATTTTGAAACTTCACGAGCAACAGCCATTCGATCTGGTCATCACCGAGTACTTCAACACAGATTGCCAGTTGGGTATTCCATACTTACTGCAAGTTCCAGTCGTGGGTTTAAGTAGCTGTCTATTAATGCCTTACTACTACGATCGCATTGCATTGCCTGATTTTCCTTCCTATGTGCAATCAGAATTTGTCGGCTTCCCGGAAGTACTTAACTGGCATCAACGACTGCTGAATTTTGTGCAAATGAAGGTGATCAAGAATCTTTATCGGTAAGAAATTTACGTTTGTTAGCAGTTAAAATATAGGTTGGTAGAAAAGTATTGAAAGCGACACCTCTGAACTAGTTGAGGAGCCAAAATTTATATGCATTTTAATATTTAAATTTTTCGTGCATTGTTTACAAGTAATATGAAGTTGACGAGTCGATGAATTTTTAATCCGCAATTCAGAAAAGTCTGATGAAAGTGTTAAAAGTAGCTGCTTTTTCATTTCGAACTGTGCGTGAACTACGTATGTAGTCTGCAGAGAACTATGTAGTATGTACGTCGAAAAAATGCGATAACACCATAAACCATTAAAGAAGTAAAGGGTAATCAATTTAAAGGTATCGGCCTTTGCTTTGAATGCCTCGTTGGAGGACTTCGGTCGGTATCTCGTGAATACCTTTAGTAATGTTGGCTTCCAATGCCTCAATCGGTGGTTTGCTGGTTTATCCAGAAAGTATTTAGACTTCACATAGTACCCCCACATATAAGAGCGTATATCAGACGATCTTGGTGGAACTCCACCAGTCCAAGACGAGAGATAAGATACTCAACGAAATGACAACGCAGTAAATCCATTGTTTCACGGGCTGTATGGCAAGTAGCGCCATCCACCGTATTGTTGGAACCAAATGTTGTGGAGATCATAAAGCTTCAATTTCCGACATCAAAAAGTCGTTTATCATGGCGCGATAGCATTCGCCATTCACATTGTTCAATTGGCGCCAACCTCGTCTTTGAAAAAATAGGAGCCGATGATTCCTCCAGCCCATAGGCCGCACCAAACGGTTGATTTCAATGGATGTAATGGCTGTTCTTGAATGGTTTCGGGTTGCTCTTCAGCCCAAATACGCCAATTTTGCTTATTGATGTAGCCATTTACCCAAAAATGGGCCTCATCGCCACACACCATAAATTGGCCTGAGCGCACTTTTCCCAGAGCGTCGAATTTCGTAATACAATTGTACCGTTTGTAAACGTTGTTGGAAAAAGTACCTTCGATCTGATCACCCTTTATATGGTATTATTTGTGAAAATCCGTGTTTGACTAAGCGTAAAATTGCCAATACCATAAGTATCTTAGTTGAACGAGCATTCCACATTTTACCTAAAGAATTACATATGAAAAAAAACTGTTCAGAAATTTGGTGGTGACATACATTCGTTGAGAATTTAACAAAAAGTTGTGAAAGAATATTTTGCAGGGCTTCGGAAAAATCCTTAAAGCGATGGTATGAAGCGATTGGAGGATCAATGGAATAAGTGTATTGAAGTTGTGTGAGATTATAGGTCTGTTCATGCAAAAATTATCCAGTAACTTAAGAACATTCCTTTAGAAATTGTATTGTTGTGACAATCACAGCTCTCTTCATATTTTCCTTGCTTCCGTCTATGCATTTAATATATGTATGTGTATGAATTGCCAAATTAGTTAATAACCAAGAAATACAAGTATAAAACACAAAACATATCTTCAATGTTTTCGATTTGTAATTCTGTGGTTCAGAAGTGCACACCTCTATATTTCATTGACCGATTTGTATTTAATATATGGCTTGAAATGAACTTTATACCGTTTATCTTTCTTTCTCGTTTTTAATCACCATTTTGACGTGATAACGTCTTATAATTCGATTTAGCCGGCTGCACGCTCGAAAAAATGTGTCGTTATCTTGCTCATTCGTCGTTATCTTGCTCATTCGTCGTTATCTTGCTCAACCGCCGTTATCTTGCTCATTTGTCGTTACCTTGCATGAACTGCAAGCGAAAGCGCGGAACGAACGACAAAGAGCACAACCGGCCCCCGTGTTCGGCAACGTTCGACATCTGGCTCTGTCCTACTTGAGTGAGCATATATATGTATGTATATGTGCGTTTGTATATAAATTCACATATTTGTATTTGCATATGCCTTCTTCCTGTGTGCATGGTAATGAACCATTTCTCTGTTCAGAATAGGACGATGATAGGAAAAGTAGGAAATGATATAGGGTGTTTCGAGTGTAATGTGTCTTGAAAAAGGTAAATCGATGATGTTGCCTCTTAGTGTTGTTGACTTATTAACGTCTGATGCACAATCGAAATTGAACATATCTTTCATGAATTTGATAAATGTTTCGTCATTTTTCACGTTTGTGTAAATGTAACTTGACCTATTCCATTGCGATTCCTTTTACCCCCTTCTCTATATCCATATAAAATATCTATCAAACAAATAAAATTAAAATTTTGTTTTGAAAATTGCAACCATTACATCAGTATTTTCTTATGACGTTGTCACGTTAAACTATCGTCAGTAAACGGACTTTACAGACAACCTCTTTTTTTTATTCAAATTTATAACTTTGACTCAATTCGCAAATTTAAATACGTGTTTATTTTTACTTTGCGATCAGCTGTTTTCCTCACTTGCAAATTCTTACAAGTTCAAATGTATCCAGTAAAAACTTGCCAATTCCCCACAAAATGAAATGTCATTTTGCTCTCTCACTTTCCCCTACTTTGCTAGTTTTTTGGATGGTTGGTTGGTTGGTTAGAGTGGTGATTCATCCTGAATCCAACTAGCGCTTCCGCACCATTTTGTTGCCACATCCTCGTTACCAAATTGTTTAATAGTTATTTGCAGCAGGACTATATCCAGTCTGTGCGGTTTAGGAACGTTATTAGGTTGTTGACGTCTAAGCCAGACAGTTGCTCGAGACTCTCGAACAGCGGTTTGCCCAGGGTTAACATTCTGTCCTTCCATAGGGCAGGGCATTCACAGAGGAAATGGAAGATTGTTTCCTTTTTTTCCGGTTGTTTACAACTATGACAGTATGTGTTGTGAGGGATGCCCATTTTGGCGGCTTGTTCTCCGATAGACCAGAAGCCAGTTATGACTGCCGTAAGTCTACAGGTGTCCCGTCGTTTCATGTTTATTAATGTCAACGATTGCTTGAGGTTGTAGGTGGGCCATAACGTTCTGCTAATTTTGCATTTCGTCTGGTCTCTCCATCTACAATCTGCAATTCGAAGGTATTTTAGGGAAATTGCATTCTTGACCGCACCTAGTGGAGTGAATACTGGTACTGCAAGAGCGCTATTCAAGGCAGATCCCCCTCTTGCCAGTTCATCAGCTTTTTCGTTACCTTCTATATTCCGGTGTCCCGGGACCCAAATTAAGGTTACTCTATGGTTTTCACTCAAGTTGGTGAGGCTGTTCCTACTTTGCTCCACCACTTTAGAGGTTGTTATAGTCGCGTCCAGCGCCTGGATTGCGGCTTGGCTATCCGAAAGAATAGCGATATTGCCCTTAAAAGAGAAATCTGCGATTAGTAACCTACAGGCTTCCCCAATTGCTAGTACTTCCGCTTAGAAGACGCTGCTGGTATTAGGGAGACGCACAGATTTTTCAATTCCAAGTCTATGAGAATATATACCAGCTCCAACACCACAATCCATTTTACTGCCATCTGTATAGACTGTGGTATCGAAGTTGTTTAGAGAGAATCCCTTATTCAATTCTTTTTTAGATGGAAAGAGTGTGGCAAAATTCCTATTGAACGTTACCATCGGGACGATGTAGTCAGTCCTCACCGAGGCTAACTGAGTTTGTCGCAATAATAGACTAGCGTGACCATAAGTTTTTCCTTTCCAGCGACCCGCTTCATTTAACCTAAATGCACTCATGGTTGCCGTCTTCTTTATATGTAGGTCTATTGGAATAACGTGTGTCAGTGCATTGAGAGCCTCTCTAGGACATGATCTGATTGCACCGACCGTTATTGCACAGGCTGATCTTTGTATTCTACCGAGTAATTTGGTATTGTACTCTCTCCCTAGAGCTTTCCACCAAACTACCGAACCATACGATAAAATGGGTCGTATAACCGCCTTATACAGCCATAATGTATGCTTAGGTTGAAGACCCCATCTTCTTCCTAGCATACGTTTGCAGGCATATAAAGCAATTTCTGCTTTCCTTACCCGTTCTTCGACGTTTAACTTCTAGCTAAGTTTGGAGTCCAAAATTACCCCTAAGTACTTTGCACTGGTTGATAAAGACAAAGTTTGTCCGTTGATATTTGGTAGGGTAAAAATTGGTACCTTGTATCTGGTGGTAAAAAGCATAAGTTCTGTTTTACGCGGGCTTAAACTTAGCCCACATCCTGTGGCCCAAGAGTTAAGCTCGCCTAACGCCCTTTGGATGATCCCACTGATCGTATTTGGGCACAGTCCTGACACCATTAACACCACATCATCAGCGTACGCCACCACTTTTACCCCACCTCCGTCAAGTTTTATTAAGATTTTGCTGATCACACATAGCCAAAGAAGTGGAGATAATACCCCCCCCTTGTGGAGTGCCCCCGTGGACCTTCTTGGTTATGTTGATATTACCCATATTAGCTTTGATTATCCTGGTTTCTAGCATGGAGATGACCCAGTTACTAATGCAACTGTCCACCTCCAGGTCTATCAACGCCCGTTGGATGGCATCTGTGCTAACATTGTTAAAGGCGCCTTCGATATCCAAGAATGCCGCCATGGTATAATGTTTGCTCTCTAGAGAGCCCTCTATTGTTCCGATTACCTCGTGAAGCGCTGTCTCCGTAGATTTGCCTTTAAGGTATGCATGTTGTGCAGTTGATATACCAGAGCTCTCCATGGTAGGATACAGTCCAAGGTTTCCTGTAACATCTTTGGAATGATCCCATCTGGCCCCGGAGACTTAAAGGGTTTTTTGGATACATGAACACCAAACTTTGATAATTTATAACAACAAAAATTGTTACAAACTATTTCCTATATGAACACATCAATAGGTGCACAACACGTAATTAGAGGCCACTTGTCCGTTATCTTCAAATACAATATTGAGCTCTTTTTTAAGTTGCAACTCTGATATTCTCTTATCAGTTAAAATGCGGTTTATAAAATTAGCTAAATATTTTGTAGAATCGAACAGGTGGTTATCAAAGGAAAAATGAATATATTAGTGGGATTTAGTTGAAAAACATTGTTTTCAAAATGCTTTGTCTATAGATAAGTGCAAATATGTGCATGTCTCTCAAAGATAAGCGTATATATATTTTCCCAATAGCCACACATTTTATGCACTTAGCGGCAATCAGATGTAGTAAAACCCTGTTAAGACAATAGAAACGACACTCGTGGTTTTTTCTACTGGTTTTACGATTAACTCTGGGTTGTCTAGTGATCTTTGAAAGGTTAAAAGTTTTGCTTTTCTCAAAAGCCTTCTACCTACGTATGGAAAGTTTTCCTTCGCCTCACCTTTCCCAAGACTACCAAAGCAAAGATGGTTGCCAAGAATGCTGATCACATCTGACGCTTGAACGATGAAAAATGACAATCAATCCCACAAATTGCCTTAGTGAATTAGCTTCAGAATGTGCTTAGCTTATATGCAGTCTCTCGTTATTTTCCAGTCAACTCTTAGTGAAATATTCACCTATTTTTTGATGGTGGCTTCCATGACTGAAATGGAATGCTATAACTGGTCAACAAAATCTGTTCTCGCTGTTTAATTACACGCTCTGAGAGTGTCGATTTGTGGTTCGATTGAAGGTGCAAAATTCTATTAATGTAGTTGGTATCCATATCTCATTCGGACTATGAAAAATACATTATGTCAAAAAATTACAGAGAATTAAGTTGTTCTCCGAGCCGTTTGATACCAAACTAAGTATCAGACAGGGTGACCCGCTGACGTATGACTTCTTTAACCTGATGCTGGAAAAGATCGTGTGAGCCGCAGAACTTAATCGCTTAAGCACAATTTTTTAGTCCAGCCTTCAAATCCAACGCAGAATCTCTCTTGTGCTTCTTTGGACTAAGTAACTCGAGCAAGGAATTGAGTATTAAAGACCTCTTTCGACGAACAAAACTAACAATTCATAAGGCTCTCATCATGCCCGTCCTAACGTATGGTGCAGAAGCTTGGACGATGACAACATCCGATAAAGCGTCCCTTGGAGTATTTGAGAGAAAGATTCCTCGAAAGATTTTTTAACCTTCGCACGTTGGCAACGGCGATGGAACGATGAGCTGTATGAACTTTGAGGCGACATAGACATAGCGCAGCAAATAAAGGCCCAGCGGCTTCGTTGGCTGGGTTATGTCGTCCGAATGGATACACACGCTCCGGCTCTGAAAGTATTCGATGCGGTACCAGCTGGTGGTAGTAGAGGAAGAGGTTAGGCCTCCTCTGCGTTGGAAAGATCAGGTGGAGAAGGACTCTGCTGCGCTTGGTGCATCCAATTGGCGCCGTTTAACACGAGAAAGAAATCACTGATGCGATTTGTTAAACTCGGTCAAAATCGCGTAAGTGGTTATCGTGCCAATCAATAACAAGAAGAAGATAATTTGAAGAAGAAGAATGATAATTTAGAAACCGGTTTAAGGCAATGGAAATTTAAATAATAAGAGGTCAGACGGTAAATAATAATCTTATCTGGGAGTGAGGTAGCTTTTAAGAGATTGAATTCGTAGAAAAAGATTAGATTTGTGGAAAATACTCATGGTTTTTGCATTTTGCAGCACGTTGACACGCATCTCTCAAGGCGACGCTTGCCGTGTGTAGCAGTACAGGTATCCCTCGTATAACGCGATAGTTACGTTCCAGAAGAATTGCGCGTTATGTAATTCCGCGTTATCTAAAACATAGTTTTCATATAAATTTGGGGGTTATGTTCCAATAGGTTTTTTTTTAAATAAAATACATACAAAATAACAGATGCACATATATTTCAACTCAATACTAAAGTTCAGACTTTATAATACAATTAAAAACACAAAACAAAAAGTTTGAAAACAAACTAAAACAAATTAAAGGTTTATTAAAAACTTTATTGTTATTCTTCAAACTTCATATGGTAATTAATCTGTTTCACTGTCTTCAAAGATCTTTGCGCGTGGGCGTTTTGAGGGAGCAATAGCTTCATCAGAAGATATTTCTTTAACATAGTTTTCGCTATTGGATAAGAAACTAGTTGTGGGACCTTGTGGTTCTTCTACTGGTTTTATAATTGCAAAATCTGTTATCAGTTTTTGGTGGGTGGTTTTTTTAAGCTCCTTTTCAATTTCGTAATAAGGTGCTAGATTAATATCTATTCTATCTATCTAAGGCAAAAAAGGGTAATTCCCGGTTTACATTAAAAATGCATTACATATTATAAATATGTGGTACGCAAATTAGTGTTACCAAACTTTATAATTATGTATTTTCCCCTTCGCATTATATAAGCCTAAATTTCGCGTTATACAAGAGATACCTGTATTTATGTGTAGTAGTATGAGAAGTGCTAAGCCAATTTCAAAGGAACAACTCACAAAATATCAAAAGGTCACAGAAAGCAGAGCCACAGCAGAAAGAAGTTTCATTACTCAATTATTTAAACCAAGTGGAACTATTTTGCAATGCCAAATTTATTGCTTTATTAATTCGAAATGAAAAGTGCAAACTTATTTAATAGCAAATTCGAGATATGCCAGCTCGTAATGAGCAAAAGTTGAAATTGAATAAAAAGTTTAATCCTATGGTGGAAGGCATATTTTAAAGACACGTTTTGATTATCATACAAAGTGACACAAAATTAATCATGCCATCGGATTATTTATATTTTTTACAAATAGTGCAGTACGTCAATCATAATTGAAATTTGTGAAGTGTAGAGCTGCTGTATAAAAACAGACAAGCAATGGCGGGCGTAAAGGTCAAAAGTCATCACTCAATATAATTTCTTTATTTATTATTTTTTTAATTTTATTTCATAATTTTCAAATACAAATCTGGACGATTAATTTTGCGCCACCTGAAAATTCAAAAATTCCATCACGCAAAATCATTTTTTTTTTTGTTTTTTTAATTTTATTTAATAATTTTCAAACACAAGACTGGATAATTAATTTTGCGCCACCAGAAACGTCAAAAATTTAATCACTCAAAGTAATTTTTTTATTTAATTTTTTTTTAATTTTATTTAATAATTTTCAAATACAAAACTGGATGATTAATTTTGCGCCACCTGAAAATTCAAAAAATTTCATCACTCAAAGTCATTTTTTTATTTAATTTTTTTTAATTTTATTTAATAATTTTCAAAAAGAATTTCAATTGCAAATCAACAACAATCCAAGAGAATCTACTACCAAATATGGAACAACAATAGATGCTGTATTTGTGATATATCTTGATAATATTTCATCCAATACTTTTGTAACGTACTTTAGTTATCATCGGCCAATCGTCACAATAATACCGGCAGAGGAAACATCGAATATAACTATTACTGAAGTCACAGATGAAAATATTTAAATTGTGGCTTGATATTAATATCGAATTTTGATATCATATGTAAATAAATTAAATAAAGTTATGTAAAGTTTCTGTAAGAAATTCGTAATACTTTATGTTTTCAATAGGCTATATTTAATTCCTGTAATAATATTATCTTTTATGCATATTGCTTGTACACACACGATGTTTCACATCTGCCAGGCGTCCCATGACGGCTCACATTTTGTTTTCTTTTTCAAATAGTTAAACTATCACTTCGAGTTTGAAATTTTCAGTCGATAGTAGACTTAAAAGACAGATCGCGGTGAGAACTTAAATCGATTCCAGAAAATTCGTTTGAAAGATATTTTGGTTTGTAAGTGATACAATAAATTTGAGTGAATAATAAATATCTCATGTTGTTTTTTGAGCAATTACCAGTAGGTTTTTGACAGATGTGGGGTGAAAAATCCTCCACTAGCCGATTTTTATTACATTCGATTTCTTTGAAAAAATAATTGTTCTAGTATTTTATGTGGTAATATACATGCTTTTGACACACAGTGTACTATATTTTGCAAAATGCAGCATGAAATCTCTTTTGTGACACTTTGTATACAAAAGTATGGCCAGCTATTAGCTTTTTCGAATGAAATGAATGAACAAAAGCAGAAGACAATGCTTCTATTTTTTTTTATCTACACACATATGCATGTATGTATGATGTATGTATGTAGGTGTACGAGTATGATTAACTACTTTTGCGACTATTACGCTTGTGAAAACGCAGTCATTTAAACAATACCTGGCTTTTATATCAGCATTCATAAATAAGACTTAGTGCTTTTTGATTTTGCATTAACTGCTGGCAATGACAATTATTGTTGCATAATTTCCTGATGTACATACAGACATTAAATTTATGAACATTTCACTGAACTACTTATTTATTAAGAAATTCGAACGTTATTTTGGCTCTAACCCATATACACTCCAGGCGCTGTACTCTTCTTTTGTTCTGCTGCTGCACTGCTGTTATCTGGAGACCGCTGTTATCGATTGGAGAGAGTACAGAAAATATTCCTACGTTTTGCTTTGCGTTCTTTGACTTTTTCAGAACCGATTCCATCTCATTCTTTATTAGGAGTAATCTTGGACTCCAAACTTAGCAGGCAACTGAATATTGAAGATCAGGTAAGGAAAGCAGAAATTGCTCTGTATGCCTGCAAAAATGCTTCGAAGAAGATGGGGTCTTCAACACAAGTATACATTATGGTTCTATACGGCGGTTATACGACCAATTTATGTTGGTACTCATGTCTCTCACTCTTGCACACGAGTTCGGCCATTTTGAATGTTCAGTTAATTGTTGACAGCTGCTCTGCTAAGCACGTGTTTCGGCTCGTCTTCGATTTTTACCTATTCAAAAAGAGTGATCAAAGAACCTGTGTCAAATTTTGTGTGAAAAACGAAATTAAGTGCGCGAATGTTGACTGTGTCATACGGAGAAGCTACTTTGGACCAAAGTAACGTTTATCGGTGGTAAAAAATGTTCTCAGAAGGCCAAGAACATGTGAACGACGAAAAGCGTGCACTTAAACAACAGACGAAAAAATTGATAAAGTGAAGAAAATGGTATTGGCCAATCGTCGAATCACCGTTAGAGAAGTTGCTAAGGACCTAGACATATCGATTGGCTCGTACCATTCGATTTTTTCAAAGATTTGTGCATGAGACGAGTCGCCGCAAAATTCGTACCAAAACTGCTCAATTCGACCAAAAGCAGCATCGCATGAACATTGCTAATGAGATGTTCGACTCTGTCCGCGACAACCCAAATTTGATCCAGAGGGTCATAACTGGTGATGAATCATGGGTTTATGGTTATGACGTGGAAACCAAAGCTCAATCATCTTAATGGAAGCCGCCGCACGAACCAAGACCGAAAAAAGCGCGCCAAGTTCGTTCGAATGTAAAAGTTTTGCTTACCGTTTTATTCGATTGCAGAGGCGTTGTGCATCATGAGTTCTTGCCACAGGGTAAAACGGTCAATAAGGAATAGTACCTGCAAGTTATGCGTAATTTGCGCAAAGCAATCCGCCTGAAACGCCCGGATTTTTGGAAGAACACAAATTGGCTCTAGCGTCACGATAACGCCCGTGTTCACACATCGTTGCTTGTGCGCGACTTTTTGGCTTTTTGACCAAAAACAACACACTAATGATGCCACAGCCACCGTATTCCCCAGATCTGGCCCCTGTGACCTTTTCTTGTTCCCGAAACTGAAGAGGCCCATGAAAGGACGACGCTACGCTACGATTGACGAGATAAAGACGGCATCGAAGGAGAGCTGAACAAGATAAAAAAAAAAGATTTTTTGAAGTGTTTCGAAGATTGAAAAAAACGTTGGCACGAGTGCATAATATCTCATGGGGATTACTTTAAAGGGGACAAAATAGATATTAATAAATATAATATATATAAATAAAGAATTTTTGAAAAAAACACAAAATTCGCGATTTCTTTTTGAACACACCTCGTATGGTCATGCCAGTGTTCTATTGCGACAAACGCAGTTCCCCTCGAGGAGGTCTAATAGCATCGTCCCCACGTTGACTTTCAATAAGACTTTTGTCACTCTCTTTTCATCTCAATGGAGGAATGGAGTCTCAAGGAATGGAGTCGACACAACAGTCTACACACATAGTTTAAAAATGGACTGTGGTGTTGGAGCTGGTACCATATAATTATATCCTGATAGATCTAGGATTGAAAATTCTGTGCGTCTTCCTAATACTTGCAGTGTCTTCCAGACGGAAGCATTGGTAATAGGGGAAACTTGTAGGCTACTAATCTCAGACTTCTTTTTAAGGGCAAATTCGCCATTCTTTCGGATAGCCAAGCTGCAATCTAGGCACTGGATTCGGCTACAACAAACTGGTGGAACAAAACAGACATAGCTTCACCATCTTGAGTGTAAACCATAACGTTACCTTCATCTGGGGCCCGAGACATCAGAACATTGAAGGAAACGAAGAAGCGGGCGAACTTGTAGAATTGGGATCTGCCGTGAATAACATTCATGCAGAATCGTTGCAATCAAGAATGCAATCTCCTCAAAACATTTACAAATCGCGGTTTGTAGATGGAGGGATCAGACAACCTGCAAAGTTAGCAGAATGTTATGGGCCCACCTACAACCACAAATCTGAAACGAAGAGATGCCTGCAGACTCACGGCAGTTGAAATCCACCGGAGAAAAAGAAAACTACTTACATATTCCACTTACTCTTTGAATGCCCTGCCCTATGGAAGGCAAGGATGTTAACCCTTAGCAAAGCCCTTCTTGAAAACCTCGAAGAGCTGGCCGGCTCAGACGTAAACAACCTTAAAAGGTTTCTCAATCGCACAGACTGGATATAGTCGTGATGAAATAATTGTACTACTCGTATATATATAACATCTTGGTGAATCACGTAACCAACGAAACAACTATCCTATAATTCTATAATTAATTGGCTAATTGTCGTTAAATAACAGACGATTTCTATTGGCTTTTTGGCGCTACTTTTCGTATAGGCTTCGAGGAGAAGCCCAAAATTGGGTTGTTTCATTGCTCGCCTCAAAGTGGGGAAAAGTTGTGTTACGAGATTAACAATATTTTCGACGATGAGAGTATACGCATTTTTCTACATTAAAGCTTCAAATTTTGGTAAAAAACTAATAGTTTTCTGTGTGTGCAGCCAATATATTTATATTAATCATGTCGTGTTGTACCCTCTATAGATTAGGTTAGCCTGTATGGCATTAGGTCACGCATAGACCTTTCCGTCCCTAGCAATACCAGATGGAAACCGACCTCTATGAATTCTGAAAGTACACATCATCTAAGCATAGCTGGGAGATCCGCTTTTGAGACGTCCTCCAGACCCTCAAACAATGGGGCTCCCAGGCATTTTAAAAGCGTTTTTAATAATGCCGAACAAACGCACAAAAGGTGTTCTAAAGTTTCCTCAACATCCTCTCTGCATTTCCTGCATTTGCCCGTATTAGCAATCCCTAACCTGTACGCATATGCAGCCAATAGATTATGCCCCGTTAGCGTACCCTTAATACTTCTGTAGTACCCTCTATAGCTACTTACCCTTATTTGAAAGTAACTTATAATAAACTAAATAATAAATAAACTAATAATTTTCCTTCGTATCTTTTCAGTTATCGCACAAATTATTACGATCGCAAGTTGATCAATAAGTATCTGAAGGTAGATTTCGATGTTGATGACTTTGCACGTCGCAGCACCAGCCTTATCTTGGTCAATCAACATTACACACTCACTGGCAATAAACCGTTGACGCCGCAACTAATTGAAATGGGTGGCATACACATCGAAGAGAAGTTGGCAAATGCCACTTTACCTGTGAATATTGAGAAATTTCTAAAAAATGCACCACCCGAAGGAGTGCTCTTCTTTAGCTGGGGCTCCATGGTGCGCTCTTCCAGCATGCCCGCCGAGAAAGTGCAAACAATAGTAAAAGCACTCGAACAACAGCCATTCAATGTGATTTGGAAGTGGGAGACCGATGATGTGCCAAGCAAAAGCAAAAAATTCCTATTCGTCAAGTGGGCGCCTCAATTGAGTTTGATATGTGAGTATAGAGAGAGAGAGGGAGAGAGAGAGAGAGTGAGAGAGAGAGAGAGAGAGAGAGAGAGAGAGAGAGAGAGAGAGAGAGAGAGAGGGAGAGTAAATACTTACGCTAATACGAAAGCTTACCGCTATTTCGGAGCATATTTACAAGACATTTCAATATTTATGAATTAGTATTTTGTTTTGCCTCGCAGGCCATCCGAAGGTGAAACTATTCTGGGGACATGGCGGCCTTCTCGGCACTACGGAGAATATCTACTGTGGAAAACCACTAATCGTAACACCGCTCTATGGCGATCAAAGCTCAAATGCGCATGCGGCGGAGAATCGTGGTGTAGCCACTATTCTGCTCTACGACGATATCAATGAGAAGAATTTGTTAGCGACGCTAAAGGAGATACGGCGTAAGAGGTGAGTATGCTATTGTTAATACATATGTGCATATAATATATGTATATAGGTATATAATATATACAGTACTGTGCAAAATATATGCAAGAGGAGCTGTGCAATGTTTTTCTGCAGCAAACTAGTTTTTTTCAGAGTTTTGTAGTTCTTTTAGGCACAGAAAGAAAAAAATTGAATAAATTCGGGACCTTTGCGCTCTTGCGCAGCTCGTTTTCTACCCGATTTGACATACATAAAAACACAAAAATCGGTTAAAAAAATCGGTGAAATGAGCCAAAAGCCTCAGTAGTACCAAGTTGCCCTTGCTAAATTCTTTCAGTCAAAGTTCTATGATTTCCTCAATTTTCCTCTTATTTGCTTGAAATTTTGTTTGACTGTTAATTAGAGTTTGCCAGTCCAAAATCTTACAACTTCTACAAAGAGTTTATTTTTAATTGGAAGGACTTATTACGGAAAAGGCGGCCGCCATAGCCGAATGCGTTGGTGCGTGACTACCATTCGCAATTCAGAGAGAACGTAGGTTCGAATCTCGGTGAAAGATTAAAAATGAAGAAAACGTTTTTTCTAATAACGGTCACCCCACGGCAGGCAATAGCTAACCTCCTCCGCATAAAAATATCTGCCGTTCGGAGTCGGCTTGAAACTGTAGGTCCTTCCATTTGTGGAACAACATCAATTCGCACACCACCAATGGAAGGAGAAGCTCGGCCATACACCCAGTTACATAGTCTTAGAAGGCTTATTATTCTTAAATTTTTACTCTCATTTGTCAGAGAATCGACTATAGGAACTTTTTCTGGAGTTGTTATTATTTTTCAATCTTGCCAAAAAATGAGTAGCAAATACATAAATATTCATTTTTACTTCCATATATTTTGCACATACGAGTATATGCAAATTCATGACCTTGCAACAGACTTTAATTTAAAATTGAAATTGAAATTATTATTAATCTACTCGTATATTGCCTTTTCAATAGCTATGCCGAGCATGCCGCAGCGTTGTCGCATATTTTCCGCAATCAAGACAAGAAACCACTGAAGAGAGCTGTGTGGTGGGTGGAGCACTTGTTGCAGGAACAAGGCAAAACGGCACAAAAGCTGCTGCAAACAAAGGCGACAAAATTAAATTGGTTCGTTTATTATTCGCTGGACAGCGTGTGCCTTTTGCTAGCCGGTCTCGCGGTGTTGATATTCATTGGTCGTGCGGTTTTGCGAGTATTGTGCGCGATTTTCAAACAAAGCAATCAAAGTACCAAAGTGAAAACCAACTAAGATAAGAAATGCCTGCATACGCACTTGCTTGCTTTGTAGTCATACTTGTACAATATTTTTGTATATCTGATTTGTAAATAACTCATCCTCAATGCACGTGTGAGTTCTGGAAGTAAACTGTGCGTATATTTGAATCCATCAACAGGAACGAAATGCCTTATCAGCCATATTTATTGACAATATTTATTAACGCACCCTTGTAGAGGTTTCAAAATAAATATATATATTTGTATATATTTCATAAATTGTGTGTTTTTATATGTACAGTGTGCTCTCTCCTAACTGACACCTCGCTTAAGCGGACTCTTCCCATAAGCGGACACTTTTTTCAGTACATACCAGAAATCCTTAAGGATTTTTTTTTATTTTTCTTTTCTGAGCGAACAAACCTCCCATAACACGTTAACTCTCCCACAATATAATTTCCCTTGCCATAAGCGGACAAATTTTGCAGTCCCTTAGGTGTGCGCTTAAGAGAGAGTACACTGTATATCTCTATGAAGATGAACTACAGCTATTTAAAATATGCATTGCAATGCAAATCGCGAAATAAGGAATACGATTTGAGGGCATGCACCTGGAATGTCCGGTCCCTTAATGGGGAAGGTGCCTCTGCCCGGCTGGTTGATGTCCTCGTGAGAGTAAAGGCTGACATCACTGCCATCCAAGAGATGCGATGGACGGGGCAAGGTAAGAAAAACATAGGACCTTGCGACGTTTACTACAGCTGCCATGTAAAGGAGCGCAAATTCGGTGTCGGATTTGTTGTGGGAGAGAGACTTTGTCGCCAAGTACTGTCGTTCACTCCGGTGGACGAGCGTCTCGCAATAATCCGCATCAAAGCGCGATTTTTTAACATCTCGCTAATTTGCGCCCACGCCCCGACGGAAGAGAAGGACGATGCGACCAAAGATTCCTTCTATGAGCGCTTGGAACGTTCCTATGAGCGCTGCCCCCGCCACGACATAAAAATCGTGCTTGGCGACTTCAACGCCAGGGTGGGCAAGGAGGGAATTTTTGGTCCCACAGTCGGAAAATTCAGCCTGCTCAACGAAACATCCGGTAACGGACAGAGGTTGATCGCCTTCGCCGGGGCCCGAAACATGGTAGTCTGCAGCACCAGATTCCAGCATAAAAAGATACACCAAGCTACCTGGCTGTCTCCTGATCGAAAAACGCGAAACCAGATCGATCATGTTGTGATAGATGGAAGACACGCTTCTAGTGTATTAGATGTACGTACGATCCGAGGAGCCAACATCGACTCGGATCATTACCTTGTTGCAGCCAAACTGCGCACACGCCTCTGTGCAGCAAAAAACGTACATCTACCTACGCAAAGAATGTTCGACATCGAAAAGCTGCAATCACAACAGACAGCCAGAAGATTCGCCACTCGACTCTCACTTCTGCTCTCGGAGAGCACTGCCCAACACACCGGCATGCGCGAGCAATGGAGCAACATTTCTCGTTCCCTACGTACCGCCGCCGAAGAAGAAATCGGATTCCGGCGAGCCCGAAAAAACAATTGGTACGACGAGGAATGTCATGCTGCCGCAGAAAGAAAGGATGCCGCCTATAGAGCCACGCTGCGATCGGGCGCAACGCGAGCCATGTGGGATCGCTACAGAGAGCTGAAAAAGAAAGAGAGACGTATTATCCGACAGAAGAAACGAGAGGCTGAAATACGTGAGTGCGAGGAGCTTGAGATGCTGGCCAATAGGAACAACGCCCGAAAATTCTACCAGAAAGTTCGGCGGCTTACAGAAGGTTTTAAGACCGGGGCGTTTTCCTGTAAGAACAAAGACGGCGATCTGGTGACTGACGTACAGATCAATCTTAAATTATGGAGAGAACACTTCTCGAGCCTGTTAAACGGTGACAGCTGCGCATGTCATAGAGAATGTGAAGATCCCGATACCCCAATCGTTGACGACGGAATTGTCGTTCCGTTACCCGACCATGACGAGGTGAGAATAGCAATATCACGGCTAAAGAACAACAAAGCCGCGGGTGCCGACGGACTGCCGGGTGAGCTATTCAAACATGGCGGCGAGGAGCTGGTAAGGTGCATGCATCAGCTCCTATGCAAAATATGGTCGGATGAAAGCATGCCTACCGATTGGAATTTAAGTGTGCTCTGCCCAATCCATAAGAAGGGCGATCTTGCAATTTGTGTCAATTACCGCGGAATTGGTCTTCTAAATATCGCCTATAAGGTTCTAGCGAGTGTATTGTGTCAACCACCGTCAACCAACTGATTGAACCTTATCAGTGTGGCTTCAGACCTGGAAAGTCTACCATCGACCAAATATTCACAATACGCCAAATCTTGGAAAAGACCCACGAAAGGAGAATCGACACACACCATCTTTTCGTCGACTTCAAAGCAGCATTCGACAGTACGAAAAGGAGTTACCTGTATGCCACTATGTCTGAATTTGGTATCCCCGCAAAACTAATACGGCTATGTAAGATGACGTTGCTCAACACTAGCAGCGCCGTCAGAATTGGGAAGGACCTCTCCGAGCCGTTTGATACCAAACGAGGTTTCAGACAGGGTGACTCGCTGTCGTGTGACTTCTTTAACCTGATGTTGGAGAGCAGCGTACGAGCCGCAGAACTTAATCGCTCAGGCACAATATTTTATAAGAGCGTACAATTGTTGGCGTATGCCGATGATATTGATATCATCGGCCTTAACAACCGCGCTGTTAGTTCTGCCTTCTCCAAACTAGATAAAGAGGCAAAGCGAATGGGTTTGGTGGTGAACGAGGACAAAACGAAGTACCTCCTGTCTTCAAACAAACAGTCGGCGCATTCGCGTATCGGCACCCACGTCACTGTTGACAGTTATGGTTTCGAGGTTGTAAAAGACTTCGTTTATTTAGGAACCAGCATTAACACCGATAACAATGTCAGCCTTGAAATCCAACGTAGAATCTCTCTTGCCAACAAGTGCTACTTTGGACTAAGTAGGCAACTGAGCAGTAAAGTCCTCTCTCGACGAACAAAACTAACACTCTACAAGACTCTCATCATGCCCGTCCTAACGTATGGCGCAGAAGCGTGGACGATGACAACATCCGATGAAGCGACGCTTGGAGTGTTCGAGAGAAAGATTCTGCGTAAGATTTTTGGACCTTTGCACGTTGCCAACGGCGAATATCGCAGGCGATGGAACGATGAGCTGTATGAGCTTTACGACGACATAGACATAGCGCAGCGAATAAAGATCCAGCGGCTTCGTTGGCTGGGTCATGTCGTCCGAATGGATACAAACGCTCCGGCTTTGAAAGTATTCGATGCGGTACCAGCTGGTGGTAGTAGAGGAAGAGGAAGGCCTCCTCTGCGTTGGAAAGATCAGGTGGAGAAGGACTTGGCTTCACTTGGTGTGTCCAATTGGCGCCGGTTAGCACGAGAAAGAAACGACTGGCGCGCTTTGTTAAGCTCGGCCAAAATCGCGTAAGCGGTTATCGCGCCAATTAAGAAGAAGAAGAAGAATGCAAATCTAACTTTTTATCCATCACTTAGTTGAGGTAGATAGATGTCACCCACAGAAGCAAGTTTAAATGTATGAATAAAAGGTATTTGCACTACTTTTAAAATAATGCTTTGTATGTATTGTAGTAAAATCTACATATGACTAACTATTGAACTATTTTTTTTATGCATCCCAAATAAAGCGCTCGAGGGGCTAGTTAATTTGCTTGCTCTAAATCTGGTAGGAAAACACGTGGCCGACGCTTCAGCGCTTAAACGTAATAGTATGGCGCTATGGAAGACCCCGCGGTTCGGCCACGCTTCTAGACTGGATGCTATGAGTAGGTATAAATCGACTCTTCTTTCCCTAAACCCACCTTCGTTGACAGGCTCTTCAAGATAAACATCCCATGAAGGGGAGTGTGACAAACTCAGAGACTGTGGAAAAAAGGGGAAATAAATGTTTCATGGAAAGAAGAAAATACTTCTGTTACAACCAGGCTAATAGATAAGAAAAGGTCAGGAAAATTGCCCAACCTCTCAAGAGAGAACATCTCGGAGGTCGTGGCTTGTGTTGCCGCTAAGTAGCTGTTAGGTGGACAGTCTTCTAGGCTAGGAGTATTTTCTCATGACTACTACAGAAGTTGTAGAGACGAGGAAGAGGAAGAAATAGTCGAACAATTCTTCTCTTATTGTCTAGCCTTAGCTAGGAATAGAGAAAGTTGTTGGAAAAACACTCTTTTGACTCTCTTACGGAACTAAAAAAAAATCTCTATTTTTAAGTGACTTCAAACTTTCATTTTGTTATACTAAAATAGCCTATAAAACTGCCTACCCATAAGTTTTCTTTACATGCTGTTTAAAAAATTTTAAAATTTTTGTGACAATTTTTTGAAAATTGTTATATTTTTGTGAATTTTGTAGATTTTTTGTAAAAAAATTAAGGAATCAATTTGCGAGTATTGTAAAAAGATAAAGTGAATTATGTGAGCAGAAGTGCATGTATGTATATGTTTATATATGTATGTATAGGTAGATATGAGGCAAACATCGATTTCTTATAAATGCCTTATAGCTGATAAGTAAGTTCACATTTCTATTTTTAAACATACACATGCATGTGTATTTATGTAGACAATTGTACTCGTTATGAAGTGTTTTCCTCTTAGAAATACTTGTATGGCTACTGCGCGTTCCAACTCTCTTTCATATGCCATTATTGAATTTTACTTCGATAGAAGCAGCGGCGCCTCTCCAGCATTTGATAAAGCATTTGAGAAAGCACATTCGTTAGTTGATTGGCGAACTTTAAATTTACGTACCACAAACTGTTCACCTATCGATCTACCAATAGACTATGTCCTATATGCGAATCAAGCGCTCATACATCAGCAACAACAACTTTTCATTCTTCTTAAGAAAACTCAACTAAAACTCGTCTCTCAAATGCAACTACATCGAATCATAATGTTTCGTAGGCCTGCCGTTATATCGAACCCTTTGTGTGAAATTATCGTATGTGACAAAGATCAAATTTTACAGGAGAACGTTTTTTTCTCTCTACTTTTCTGTGCTTTAGTTAACTAATATAACTATCCTAAAATTTTATCTTTTAAAGTCAAGCATTCATTATGAAGATTTGATTCCGTATTTTTTTAATATTTTCAGAGGTAAGAAATAACATTAAACAAAAGTAATGCTTAACAAAATATTGGTTTTGAATTTATAAATTTTTTATTTTTAAGAATGCAATACGTAAAGGGAGCAATTTGCTTCACATTCTACTTCTAATTTGAAAAAGGAATATGCAGTAAATTCAACTACTATTTATAGAAAAAATATTTTTGCATGTCACATACGATAATTTTGTGTACAAGAAAATATGTATGCACAGTTACTTACGATAAAATATACAGTAAATTTTTGCTGTAACTAAGGAATTTCAGCAAACAGGTGATAGGTTGGCCAATGTAGAAGAATTTCGCATCATTAAGTTCGATAAATTCGTCAGTTTTTTTAAAACAATGGTCCGTAGTCATAGCCCAACGTTAAACTATATTTTAGTTTAACCCAATTCTAACATAAAATCAGTTTTAAAAATTTTATCAATCATAGATGTGCTATAACTGGTTTCTGTGATGAAATGAGAGAGAATAGAGCTATAAATATGAAAAGGAAAAATGTACTCGGCAATTTAAGGGGTTACATGGCTTTCGTCGGGTAAAAAAGGCCTATTTTCAATGTTTTTGTTTACATGTTATTTTTCATGTAACCCCTTAAAGAAATATAAGTACTTTAATTCACCCTGTGTGAGCGTATTATCATTTATATTTAGAAAAAGCAACAAGGAAGTAACTTAGAACCTAATTTGAATATTTTAAGAGCTCCTTCTCCTCATTTTAACCGTTTGCTCTAGAGCGTCGCCGACATGATGTGAATTCGAACGGCGCTCCTGCAACGCCCGAGTGATTTAAAGTTTTAAATCGAGCGACGCTCCTACGGCACTATGCTCTTAGCTCGGTTGAGTTAGTTTGCAAATGTTTTTAAAGTACCTGTAAAATGTTTACCTAATTCGGCCGAAATAGTCTCGAGTTGCTTATTATAAAACACAATTTCAATCGTTAAACACTTTTTTTTAACTTCTCAATGACTACAGGCCAATATTGTTGTTGCTGTAGCAGCAGCATAAACATTCCCCAGTGGTAGTCTTTGGCCTAACGTAGAACCGACTGTCGTGAGGAGAGGCTAATATTGTTCGAGCCATTTGCGGAAATTGACATCCAACAGAATTGGCGGTCCAATTGATTGGAAGGTTTGCTCGTTTTAATAAAGCAAAAGTTAATGATTAATATTGAACGACTCTTTTTAAGACATTAAAATAAAAAAATTCACCCGTTGGGTCACCACTTATCTCTGTATCTGGTTATTGACTTCGTAAATTCTTTTTGTATTATTCCAATTATTTATATTTAGTTTGTAAAATACATCGATCAAATTGGAATGATTAACGCATATGCAAAAGGAAAATATTAATACGAGTACTTATACATACATATTTGCATATATGTATCTCGCTTGCATTCGTTCATATTTTTGCGGCCGACTACTTTGCGATGACACAGGCACGCGCCGAGGAGAACCTGAACAAGTTCATTAAATCACGCACTTGCGGTTTTCCATGAGCGTAATGAACGTACATACATACATACATACATAGGTATGCATGCTGTGCTAAGCAAGTGCTATAAATTTTATTGCGCGTATGCGCAAGATGCAAATGTGAAAGTGATTGAAGGTGCAACTGCTCAAATCAATAATTTCAATAGTCCATCTAAACATACCTACATATATGTATGTGTATGTATGTGCATACGTATATTTTCATTTAAATTTGAATTTACATATGAAAAGTGTATTGCGCAAAACAAAGCGAAGGTGAGCAAGCGCTTAAAATTGACTTTACAGATCTATAAAATAACAGCATCACCGCCGCGAAATCCCTTCTAAATATGAATTGTCTAGTTGTGGTGGTGGCCTCCGACGAAAGGTGAGAGCAGAGGAACGAAACTGAATTAATCAATGCAAGGTCGTGTTCACACCACTAGAATATGTCGAACAACTGTTGGGCGGAGCGGTGGAAATGGCAATGACACTGACAATGACAACACAAAGCAAAGCAAAGCAGATCAAACAAATGTGTAAGCTTAGTGTACTATGTTTTGTTTGTATGAACATATGTATGTGTGTAGGTATGTATGCATACATTTTCAGTGTAAAGCGTTAAAGCGTTAAAGCAAAACTATACACATACATATGCACGTATTTGCTCTAAGAAATGACAAGCAAAAGCAGTAGAAGGCACTTGAAAATAAGATCTCTAAAAATAAATATCCATAAATTTTTATATATGTAAGTATGTATGTACATGCATGTAATATGTACATATAGTTGCGGATATTGAAAGCCAGAGAAGTAGTTGCCATTCATTTGAGGGGGGTTAATTATTTGAATTAATAAAAAAAATTAATATTTGTATGAATGCATAATTTGAAGTCGATTGGAGTCAAATTGACGAAATTAGGTCTATTCATGAAGCAAATAGTTCGTAACAATTGTTGTTGCTATAAATTATCAAGCTTAAGTGTTCATGTATCCAAAAAACTTGCAAATTAGGGGAAAGTGAGAGAGCAAAATGACATTGCAATTTGAGGGGTAAATTTTGGTACACTTTTATTTGTAAGAATTTGCAAGTGAGAAAAAGAGCTGCTCGCAAAGTAAAATACGAATTAAAATTTGACAATTGAGTTAAACTTCTAAATTTAAATAAAAATGGTGATTAAAATGCAGAATGTAAGTAAATATATTTTAGATAAAATTTATAAAGTTCATTTGAAGTCATATTATTAAATAAGAATCGGCCAATGATATAGAGGATTCTGGACCACAGTCTCTAGTCACCGTTGCTCCAGTTTCCGAAAGAGAATTCGAAAGCATTTGAGGTATCTTTTGAGACGTATGCGTACACTTGGCAATAGACGGAAGCAGGGGAAATATGAAGAAAGCTGTGATTGCCCAAAAGTATAATTGCTAAAGGAATGCTCCAGTTTCCGAAAGAGAATTCGAAAGCATTTGAGGTATCTTTTGAGACGTATGCGTACACTTGGCAATAGACGGAAGCAGGGGAAATATGAAGAAAGCTGTGATTGCCCAAAAGTATAATTGCTAAAGGAATGTTTTTCATCTGACAGCAATGATGAAATGGAATTATTGTGACCAAAATAAAATTATGTGATGCTAAGCTCATTATTTTGCATTTTATTTGTAATTTTTGTTTTGCGTTTAATTTTTTTTTTTATTTAATACGAAGTGATTTTTCTCGCCAAAAATTTAATCAGCTGTTTGTAAAACTTGCAAATTTTACTGGTTTTGCGCCTATGTATTTTTTTTAATATTTTTCTCTTTGAGAGCGAATTTTTAGAAATTCAGTTATTGGCAAGTTACTGGATAATTTTTACATGAACTGACCTATTATGACTGTTTGAGTGTCCGTTGCTCTAGGCCAGGTTTGTATACCTTTGCTTTAAAGAGATTTTCTGATACTTGTTATTTTTGATGTCCGTCTATGACATATCAACTTTCAAATTCAATTGGGCCAATCATTTTGAAATTTTGTAGAGTACCTCTTCATATAATTCATCAGATATCTCTGCGAATCACGCCTCATGAAGTCAAGAAGCGTAAAAGGAGACTATGTCGAAAAATAGAAAGGGTTTACTCCAAACAATTAAGTAATTTTTATTTTTGCACGAATTTTTCATATGACCCTCGTACCGAAAACACCTGAAAAACGAACGTCGTAGCCGATATGTTGCTGCATGGCTACTATTCGGTAGTGCACGGGTTCGAAACCACGAGCACGAAACACCAAATGATAGAAAAACGGTTTTCCTAGTACCGGTCGATCTTCAGTAGCCAATGGCAAACCTTCACGTGTATTTCAACCATGAAAAAGCTCCTCATAAAAAATATCTGCCGTTCGGAGTCGGCTTGAAGCTGTAGGTCCCTCAATTCGTGAAACAACATCAAGACACACACCAAAAATAGGAGGAGGAGCTCGGCCAAATAGCCAACAAAGGGTGCAAATGACAATTATATATATTAGAATATTTTACAGGGTGTATATGAGGACATGTATGTATGTATGTGGGTACGAGTATAACTTCCCGAAACTATTTTTGTTTTTGCTCTTTTTCAGATGAGACATAGAGGATTAGAATTTAGCTCAAGAAGTAAAGAGACATGCAGTTTTCGTCACAGCAATTTAGAAATATTGGATTTTCTTAAGTGCGCCCGTTCATAAGGTGCGCCGCCAGTTGCAAAACGCAAAAAGCACGAGGAACGTTCTGACGATGGCCGATCTGCAGAAATTAATCAAAAAAAGGAAGCATCATTGACAACGATGACCTTACCAATCAATGAGGACTTCTGTGAGGGAACTTAATGTTTTAGAGGGTCTTGTCCGCAGATTTGTCCATAAAGATCTCCGGAATAAATCATACGTGACACGCAGAAGACAGTTTATGTCGGAGTAAACACGAGAAAAACAACAACAATAATCAAAACGCCCTGCAGCGTCTGAGAATACCGAACTGATGGCAGCCTAACTCCGTAGACCTTAATCCTTGGATTACTATGTATGGGACATAGTTGAGCGTGAAACTAATAAGCATTTTTTCATTCTCGGAAGGCTGAAATTAATACCGCTATGGTTAATATGAATAAAAGTCATTTAATTTGGGCATGTAATCGTTTTGCGACCCGGGTGGAGGGGATTATTGGGGCTAATAGAAATGTTTTAAATGGTTTTATAGATATTTAGTAAATTCAGGTTACGTAAAAAATTTGTTAAGTTTCATTAAAATCTGTTCAAAATAAAAGCTAATTATATATACATTTTGTTTTAACCTGATTGTTGCTGTTGTTGTTGTAGCAGTATTACAGTGTAGGGTGTATCACCGGTCTTCGTCTAGCTCATCTAAAAGAGAGGGTTGTTAGATGAGTAGATTTTAAGGGGCATGTGAAAATGTGGTTAGTGTCGTGCGGGGGGCCTTCACATGCCGGACATATGTTTGGTATGCCGGCGTCAATTCTGGATAGGTAGGGTGAGATTATGTAGTTTATAAGTAATCTCCTGTTACACGCATTCAACTTTATCTATATTTCTTCGGCTAACTTATCTATAATTCTTCGGCTGTAATATGGACCTTTTTTACTTTTTGTATGGATATAGAGAAGGAGGTAAATAGAATCGCAATGGAATAGTTCAAGTTACATTTACACAAGCGTGAAAAATTACGAAACATTTAGCAAATTCATGAAATATATGTTCAATTTCGATTGTGCATCAGACGTTAATAAGTCAACAACACTAAGACGCTACATCATCGATTTGACTTTTTCAAGACACATTACACTCGAAACACTCCCTTTCATTTCCTGCCTTTCCTATCAACGTCCTATTCTGAACAGATAAATGGTTCATTACCATGCACACAGGAAGAAGGCATATGCAAATACAAATATGTGAATTTATATACAAATGCGCATATACATACATATACATATATGCTCACTCAAGTAGGAGAGAGCCAGATGTCGAACGTTGCCGAACGCGGGGGCCGATTGTGCTCTTTGTCGTTCGTTCCGCGCTCTCGCTTGCAGTTCAAGCAAGGTAACGGCTACATCGAATTATAAGACGTTATCATGTCAAACAATTTTTCTTTTGTTAAACTTTTTGAAGTGAAAACTTCTTTAGAATCGTTGGGAGTGATTTGAGACTCGATGAAACGAAAAAGCGACACCAAAAAGAAGAAGAAAAAAGATATACGTATATATATGTATGTATAGAAAATGCTTCATTACCAGGCACACAGAAGGATGGCATAAGCAAATTTAAATTTGTGAATTTATATATGTATGTATATATGCGGATATATGTATATATGTTGTGTGTATGTACATATGTGCCTCGCCACAGCAAAACATACGGTAAAATTTCTCAAGAAATCCAGCGCGCATTCATAGGCACAGCATTGCATGTACAGTAGGGCGGGTCGATTTAAAAATCGCTCATTGCTCCTTGAAAATCGTATTCTAGGGATCAAAATAAGAAACTTTGCCGAAGGAACCATACCTCTAAAACGAATTCTGATGTCCCCCAATATGGGTCGAACTTTTTAGTTTCTTTTCTATAACTCACATTCATTCATTTACATATGTTCTGACTAAATAAATTTCTTAAGAGAAAAAATAGATAATATTATAAATAAATAAAAATAAAGAAAAAACATAGCCATTTAGCTGATGTTTTCATGTAAAGGCCAAAAATGGTGATATTTTGAAATTGGGCGATTTTTTTGCCTTCCCACAAATCGACCCGGCCTAATGTACAGTAACCTTGAACAGGCAGCTGCGGTTGTCGAGCATTTAGAAACATATATTTACATACATATATGGGTGCAAACATATTTACGGAGCCGCGGGCACTCGACTTGACAAAAATTGAATATTGGCAAATAATTCTACGCGAAATATTCCAATATTGATTATTTTCGAATTGTCGAGAAAATTAGCATATGGGCGGCTCGTTTACGAATGAAAGTACTTGCTCTTAGAACTATGAGCTCGAATTTATAAATCAATTTTTTGATGATGAGTTTTTGTTGCACAGTACAATAGTTGAAACTGTTCGGCGCCGCCGCGACTGTTCAGCGCTATGGCAACTAGGATGATGGCCGCTACGCCTGCGCCTATTAATGCATTTTGTTCTTGTAGTCGCTAGGCATAGAATTTTAGCTTTGGACGACATACGCATTTACAGGAATAAAGTGAGTGGCCTGTGTGTGCGGTTGTATGTAGATGCATATGTGTATATTAATAAGCATTGTTTTGCTGGAAGTTCAGAACACAAATATGTATGTACGTACATAGGCTAGGCCATAGTATAGCATACATACATATGTATAAAAAATTCAAACCAAGCGTCCTACGAATGTTAGCGTGTATGTTAGTACGTCTGTGTATTATACGCGTTACGACGCTCATAATAGCAACCGCGTGTGCTGTATTGCGTCCGTATTTTTATATTCGTAAATATTTTCATTTTTAAATATTTACCGCAATTATGCCGAAAAATAATGCAGAAAAGTGTCGTGAATTTCGACAGAAAAAAAATAAAGTATACACCAGAAGTATCGCGGATACTTAGAAAAGATTACGATAAAGTTCCAATGATTTTAAGTGGCGATTTTAACGTAAATTTTGCATTGGACACAGCGGTTCCTTTAATTGACGTTCTCAATACAACATTCAATTTAAAAATGTGTAACAATCGCACTGAATCGACAACACGATCAAAAACAACAATTGACGCGGTATTTCCAAGATAAGTTGACAACATCGAAACCAAAGCATTTGTATCATATTTTAGCTATCATAAGCCACTCGTATCATTTGTTGAAATTCATAATATTGAGGATGAATAACAATAAAATGAAGAAAATAAAATATGAACTTTATAGAAATATCATAATGAACCTATAATTATCCCGCTCCTAATGCTGTTTTCGTCTCATTCTCTCTCAGTTTGTTTTACGGAAGGTTTCACTTCTATCGCGTCTAACCGTTAGACTGGTATTTTTTTTTATTTTTCTTACCCAATATTTTTGCGTTGATGTCTCTCGTAGCACTCAAATCTGCAAGTAAAATTTTTAATGTATAATAAATCTGCAACTATTAAATACAAAGTCGAAAATAATTTATTTTTAGCGTTATTTTCTCATCTGTTTTTTGTTTGGTGCGCGAAATTAAACAATATTTAAATTTTTTTGCACATTATACCAGCGAGATATTGCAAAGTTAATTTATAGTTATCATAAATATTTATGTATGTAACAAAAATGATAGAAAAATTGTAAAAGGTTATTTGGCAGCAGCGCATGAAGGAAATTACTTTGTATTGTGTTTGTGTTTTATTTTTGTGTTTTCACTACGAACAACGAGCGCTCCATTCAAATCTCCTCGTAATCGTATTCATCGAGATTGTCATCACTTCTATTTCGTATGATTTTTGTGCTATTGTTCACGCCATTAATGCTGCTGCTGCTGCCGCTATTATTGCCATTTACATTGCTGCTAATGTTGCTGTTGTACTTGTTGTAGCTGTTCTTGTAGCTCGCATCCACAGCGCTAATGCCGCCACCAAAACTGGTTGCGGACGTGTTATTCTTAATGCTGCCGCCACCGCCACCGCTATTGTTACTGTTGCTGGCACCGCGATAGCTGGTGCTGGCAGTGGCGCTGCTACCACTGCTGCTGCTGCTGTTCACAGTGCCGCGACTTCGGTAATCACGTCCGCTTACTTTGTTGACGGCTACCACATCATTCGGGCTGTCATAATCACCATAACCATCCAGGCATACGCGATTGCATTCCTCCAACGTTTTGAAGTTGTTGACGTTGCCCGCACAGCCGCCAAAGTAGAACATGGCGCATTTCATGCGACGCATATCGAAATAGTAGCGCTTCACTTTGGCCCGGCAATAGCCAAAGTCCATGGGCAAAAGACATGTTTCCGGTATGCCTGCAATGAGAATGCAAAAGAAAATATAAATTGGAAAAAAGACGAGCAATACCAACTACACTCATTGCATGAAAATTATTCTTCGCCCGCACTGGGGCAATGGCTGATGTCATCGTCGTTGATGACTTAGTTCGAATGTAATTATGGCATCAGCAGACGCATTTAAGTAACACAAAGCGAGCTCTGATGGTGTACGCAGAGATTGGAGATTGATTATGATTAATTGCACTGGTACATAAATGTACGACTGAATTGGCACGAAAGGTGTGGAAGTGCAAATATTTGCGCAAACACTGAATTTGCATATTCATAGCAACCACTGACTTGTCAAGAAGTCTAAGGCTTTTTATTATGAAACGTTTGCTATCTTAAATGCGACTGCGTTCGATGGTTGTAAAAGAACTAATAACGGACTGTTCTCAAACTTTTAGATAGGCAGCGGCATAACTGCTATTCTATATATTTTTGAGCTAGGAGGTTTCCTTCTTAAAGACCATTCCGTATATCAAGTTGGATTACTAATTAGAGAAATCTTTGATATTTAGTAATTATATGATGGTCTCTTGCTCGGGTCATCAAATTTAAATATCAGGATTCCTTATGGCAAGAGTATCAAATTTTACTTTGGTTGGTGGACGCCGTTTCATGAATACCACTCATGTTCGGAACCAGCTGTGGACAAGACACACTACAATGATATAAAATGTTATTTCTAATATCGGCCGGCTCTTGATGGGCAATGCCATATCTCTGAGTGTATTTCCGATATGAAAAAGCTTTTCATCAAAAAATCATCAGCCGTCCGGAGGCGGCGGAAAACTGGTTCTTCCATATTTTCTGTTATAAGAGATTTATTTTTCTACAAAGTTTAGAAAGAATTTTATTGTTGACAAGCCACATATCTTTTTTTAAGACGTTTACTTTGGTGCCACACTACTACAAAAAAATATGTAAAAAAAAGTGGTTTTTGTATACTATTTGATGTCAATAACAAGATACTATAAAATCAAAACGATCGCATGTTATTTTCTTCTAAAAAAAATTCCTAAAAAATATCTATAAAAATTAGTATTTGACCAGACTACTACCTTAATCAGATCACATGGGTGATTATAAATTGACTCGAGTTTCAATAATTTTTCTATTTTGCTTACTGAAATATGTACATACATATAATATCGGGTGTTTTTTAGCTGCATGAAAATTGTAGATATCCATAACTATGGTTTGACACCTGAGCATGGCAAAAATGACATTTCTATTCAGTTAAATTTGGCAAGTCATCATGAATCGTTTAATGCCAGAACAACGCTTCCAAATGGTGGAAATTTAAATAAAGAGTGGTGTATGTAAAGGGTGATTTTTTAAGAGCTATAGGAAAGCTTTTCAAAAAAACACACGCAAAATTCAGAAAAATGCATGAAACTTATTTAAATAGATAGTACAGTTCATATAATTTAATGTTTGAAGATTATTTCATGCAAATGTTGACCGCGACTGCGCTTTAAATGGTCCATCCGCTTAGTCCAATTTTGACATACTCTTTCCAATGTTTCGGCCGGTATCTCACATATAAATGCTTTAATGTTGTCTACCAAAGCGTTAATTGAAGCAGGCTTGTCTGTATAGCCATGAGCTTTAACATAGCCCCACAAAAAATAATCTAAAGGCGTTATATCGCACGATCTGGGTGGCCAATTGACAGCTCCCGAACGTGAAATAAAATGTTCACCGAACTCGCCTCTCAACAACATTGTTACGCGTGCTGTGTGGCATGTGGCTGAAACCACATGTCATGCAAGTCAAGCTCTTGCATTTTGCAGTAGCGCTCACCTTTCACAGTTACGTTACGATTCGCAGTATCTTTGAAGAAGTACAGTCCAATGATACCTCCAGCCCATACACCGCACCAAACTGTGGCCTTTTCTGGATACATTGGTAGCTCTTGCAATTCTTCTGGCTGATCTTCACTCCAAAACCGACAATTCTGCTTATTTACGTACCCATTGATCCAAAAATGAGCATCGTCGCTGAGCACAATTTTTCGACTTTAAACTTCCTTAACAGAACACGCATTTTTATAATAAAATTCAATGATTTGGAATCGTTGTTCGTTTGTAAGACGATTCATGGATAATTATAGACCAAACTGAAGATGTTTGACAGTGAAAGAAAACACGAAACGTGCGTCAGCTGTTTAAACCAACTGTTTAAAAAGATAATAGCTAAAAAATCATCCGTTATAAGGTCTGCTCATGAAGCTCAATTGTTACAAATTATCAAGTTTTAGTGTTTATGTATCCAAAAAACTTGCAAAGTAGGGGAAAGTGAGAGAGCAAAATGGCAATTCTTTTCACATTTTGAGGGGAAGTACAGGGTTGCCAATATTCGACGGACCCATCTGGCAACCCTGTATCATTTGACAAAAACGTCAGATCGCTTAATGATATACCGTGTTGGAAGCGTCAGTCCAAGCCGACTTTTACCATGGAACAGTACACGCCACGCGAGTGCTCCCAAATTGTTGAAATTTACATTCAACAAAAGAAGTCAATTGTGAAAACTCAACGTGCGTATAAAAAATTAAAAAATGTGAAAAATGCACCTTCTAAGAACACCATTAAACGTTTGTACGAAAGGTTTTCGACTGGTGATGCTCTTTCTAATCCAAAGAGGCCAAATCAAAACCGACCAAGGCGATCGGATGAGAATATTGCTCTTATACGGGCCAGTGTTGAGACGTCGCCAAGGACATCCCAAAATCGCCGTTCTCAGCAGTTGGGCATTGCTCGGAGCACTTTAAAATGCATTATCCGCATTGATTTGCATTTATTCCCGTATAAGATTCAATAGGCGCAAAGATTGTTGCCTGCGGACAAGCCTCGTCGATTGGAATGGGCCCAAAGAGTCATCAAAATGGCTGAAGATCCGTCGAATATGGGCAACCCTGTAGTAAGTTGTTACTGGATACATTTGTACTTGTAAGAATTTGCAGATGAGAAAAACAGCTGATTGCAAAGTAAAAGTAAATACGAATTAAAATTTGCGAATTGAGTTAAAATTCTAAATTTAAGTAAATATGGTGATTAAAATGCAGAATGTAAGTAAATATATTTTAGATACAATTTATAAATTTTAGATATCTTATATAGGAATCGGCCAATGATATAGAAGTATTCACTTCTGAACCACAGCCACCAACAACCTTTGCTTCAGCTTCTTCATCTGACAACGATGATGAAATGGAACAAATTATTGTGGAGAAAATCATGTGATGATGCTAAGCTCGTTAATTTGCATTTTATTTGCTTTATTTTTTAATTTAATAATATACGAGGTTGCTCAACTGAAAAAATTTTGAATTTTTGTAATTTCTCCCGCCAACAATTTAGTCAACTGTTCGTAAAACTTGTAAATTGTTACTGGGTTTGCGTTCATATACTTGTTTTTGATATTTTTCTCTTTGAGAACGAATTTTCGGAAATTATGATAATGGCAAGTTACTGGTTAATTTTTATATCCACAGACCTACAAAGTATTTTGTGATTTTTAATTTATTTCTAAGAGAAGCTTTTGCTTGGACTACCCTATATAGAAGAAAACTCAAAGCTCTTAGCACAAACGCTATCTGTGTAATAATATCATTACTATTTTTGCTTCTATCGGGTGTTTTTTAGCAGCATGAGAATTATCGGTATTGATAAGTATGGCTTGACAGCTGAGAATGGCAATTGTGTTGACATTTCTCTTCACTAAGATTTGGCAAATCCACTATTGACGCCATACGATCAGATTTATTGGAAAAAGTAGTCAAAAATTGGCCGGATTGTACCATGTAACTCGTAGCCGCAGCAGTCATATGCCGGATATCATAAAATACTCAAAAAATAAATGGCATGAAATTATCTACCAGTTTAAGAGTTCTGTTTGATATTATCATTTTAAGCTTCAAGCTCTTGAAAAAACACCCGATATTTGATTACTTTTTTAACCAGCTTTTTGTTTTTCCATTCAAAGCTTCATGAAAGTAAATATAACCTTGACACACTTAAAACCAAATCCGATAGTTTTAATTTTCTTTTCTTACACCAATCCAATATTTCTATTAGTTACACATTTCAAAACACGCGCAACGTTTTGATTTTCAGTGATTAAAGTGATTAAAACAGTTTCACTTTTCCAAACTCAAAAATACTCAAGTTTCTGCAGTTTGAGTGCAATAAATAATTAGAAATAAGTTAAGTTGTAAAATTTTCCATAAATTCGATTGATTTAATTCATTTAATTTTGATCTCCACAATTCCTTTTAACCAATTCCACCTGCTTTAAATCAACACCAACGACAGCAACATTTCACTCACCGTTATAGCGATCCGGCGCATAGAGGCCCACAGTTGCTGCGCTGGCCGCCAACACACCATGCCATATCACACTGAACAACACGAAGCAGGACACGAATAGACGCATCTTCATTTCACTTTCTTCTTCACAAGCGCAATAATAAATTGCAGCCGAGTCTCTAAATAACTGTACGTTCGACAATGATCTTGTTGATGTTTGCGTTGCCGGCACACTGAATCTATGTCAGCAGCGGCTCTGTGAAGCTGCTTGGCTGGATGGAAATTGAAACACAACGAGCTTTCTCACGCTCAATCACACTCGCCTCGCGTTTTGCTTGCAGGCAGCCAAACGGTGGCAATTAAAAAGCAAAACTGGCTAAATTCGCTAAAAATGCAGAAAATGTACACAGAGTTTTCACTAGACGCGCATGCGCACGCGTATGCGATTGCTGCTTATCGACGACTGTTGCTGATTGATCACTGCGGCGTGCCAGTTGCGTTGCTGCTTGTCTGGTATGAGTGGAGGGAGCACTCGAGTGGAAAATTCAAATAACGCCTATGAAGTTGAATTCGTTGAAAAAGCGTTTTGGTGTATTACGTTTTTCTTTTGTTTTTATTGTCTTCTTAACTATCGGCAATTTTTTACCAGCCACTTAGCGGTGTTTAATAAAAATTCATGCGTGACAGCTAAAATGTTGCACTCGAATTCGCGTGCCAGTAGGGTGGATTTTTGTTTTTTATTTTTTTTTCGTTGCACTTAAGTTGTCTGTATAAAGAAATATGCGAGTCTGCCTATATACATATGTACGTATGTATGTGTGTGTATGTATGAGTCTGCCTTTATGCAGTTATGTACGTAGGAGTATTTAATTGGGCGCGTTAGAAATTCCTCTCTGGTTACTGTTGCGCCTGCGTGCTGGCGAACTGTGCGCGTTTGCTGTTTAGAATATACTGAGTCCACCCCAGCTGTGCACGGCAATATAAAAAGACCAACTACACATCGCCAAAGAATTCCGATTATTCAAGCAAACGCAATAAAAGTAAAAAAAAAAAAATACAGATCATAACCATAATAAAAGAAAACAAAAATATATTTACATACATACCATATGCAGTGTATGTGTATGGAAGTACAACAACAACTTTATATACAACAAAAGCAAATCAAATAAAAATCAAAATACGTACATTTCGAAACATTTGTAAACAACTTAAAAACTTGCTGCGTACTTTAAACCAGTCCTCCTCGTCTGTCATCCGTTTGTCCGTCCAGCCGTAAAACCGTTCAACCGTCTTTCCACCTGCTCTCTGCTCTATCACTGCACTAAAAACAAATATTCTTAAATCGCGTAGTCATAGGCTGCGTCATCGCCATCGCCACCGCCACTGTAGTCTGTCTATTATTATTTCCCACTGTAAGCTGTGCAAAAACAATTTTTAATAAATAGCTGTAATTAAATTCATTTAAAATTGGTTCATAAACGTTTTTCAAAAGCGTTGGTTGACACTAGCGCTCCGCTGCTGCATATTCGCTTACCACACTCGATTGTGTTTACACCTTGCGACACCCTTTATTTCGTACATTAAAATTCATATACTTACTCATAAATTTATGCCAGCTTCATATATATTTGTGCTTATGCACCGGCGCGCACCAGCTACCATTCTAGAGACTCGTATCCCAAGTTGTGTGCTGATTCAAGTTTTCTACCAACACCTGAACCCACTACCTGCCCCTCCAATTAGCTCGCTTTGTGAGTGAGAGTGGAAGTGGAGAGAGTGCTGTGTGCTGCAGCGAATTGGGTGTGCGTGTACGCATTCGCGAACGAGTTTTGTAACCACGAGAAGAAATGTTGGTAGTGGTAATGGGGAAAAATGAATTTGCCTGTGCATTAAAAGTGCAATAAAATATATTTTGTTGTTGTGTTGTAGAAGTTAAGTCATTTAAGATTACATCATTTGAGAATAACATCAATTCTCCAAGTCACTTGAGCATATATTTAGTAGTAAAATCATATCACATCGATTTTGACTGGTGAGAGTGCCCCTCTCCATGTAATTTGACTGAAACAGCAGCATCCTCTCAGCTGGTCGTGCTATTGAAATACGACGAAGCTGATAAGAGGCGTGCAACAACTAAATACTATGCAGAATATAATCAACCGAATGCATGCTTGCCGATTGGAATTTAAATGTGCTCTGCATAATCTACAAGCAGTGTGATTCTATAATCTGCGTCAATTAAGGCGTAAGGTGGGTGAAAGATCAAAAACCACCGTCAATGAACTTATCAGTCTGACTACGTTAAATTTAGCATCGATGAGAAAAATAACACCAAGCAACATGAGCGGATACTGTGTTGGCTTTTTTTTACGTATATCACCAACAAAATCTAAGTGTTTTCGTAAACCATCTGCTGTCATGATCCAGGTTACGTTAGCCCATCAGCTGATTCATTCAAATTCGCTGAGAGCCGGTTAACGATCTGATATTAGCCACACCTTTTGAATGTTTTTCACTATGGCTTTATCTGAATTTGGTATGCCAGCAAAAGCAATTCTGCTTTGTGAAATGTCATCGGGTCATAACACGAGCTCCATCAGAATTAAAGTAAATTATCAGTAATTAGGTATCAAAATTCTTGTGAAATAAATGTTCTTCACTCATTATTTTAGAAACTACACACTTTTTACATTATTGTAAACACTGTAATGCACTGATCGCACGTTTGCAATTGATCTGCGAAACGGGCATTTCATATTGAGCGGCAAATAGCGTACCAGTGGGAATACCATTTCAAGTACATCAAAATATCTAGTCAGATCGCATCATATTGAATTAGCCTGGTTGCGTGATAAAAATCCGCATCACGTGATACGCATTTGACAAGCCACGCCAACAAGAGCATCACCACATCAACTAAGAGTTCAGCGTGAAATAATATTGATCCAGAGAGGTTACATCACAAGCATTTTCATAAGAAATTGTTATACATTTTTGTATATACCTATTTTATTTATTTTTTAAATACAAAGTTTATTTATTTTTTGTTTTTCCAAACCATATTTCAGAATATTTGGAACCCTTTTCATCGGTTTTAAGGATAAATTATGAAAACTATTTTATGTACATGGGGGAAAATGATAGTTTTATAATAGTCGAAAAAGTCTTTTCGTATTTTTAATCAAACTTCAACTCATTTTTTTTTTTATATTTATAGTATAATGAACTTTATTAAACCAAATATGTACCATTTTGGTCGACCACCTTTTGCCATTTTTCTTCTAGAGACATTATTCCATCAGTGTAAAACTTTTGTGGTTTCTCGGCGAAAAACTGCGACAAGTAATTTTCACAGGCCTCTTTTGAAGCCAACTTTACTCCCTTAAGGGAGCTCTGCATTGACCGAAACAAATGGTTGTCCGATGGTGCAAGGTCAGGGTTATATGGTGGATGCATCAAAACTTCACAGCCAAGTTCTCCCAGTTTTTGCCGAGTCATCAAAGATGTGTGTGGCCTAGCGTTGTCTTGATGGAAGACGACGCCCTTTCTGCTGATCAGTTCTGGCCGTTTTTTTTCGATTGCTTGCTTCAATCTCATCAGTTGTTGACAGTAAAGTGTAGAATCAATCGTTCGAGCTGGAGCAGCTCATAGTGGATGATTCCTTTCCAATCCCACCAAACACACAGCATAACTTTCGAGGCGTCAATCCTGGCTTTGCGACCATTTGTTGAGCTTCACCACCCTTGCACCATGATCTTTTTCGCACATTATTGTCGTATTTGATCCACTTTTCGTCTCCTGTTACCATTCGCTTCAGAAATGGTTCGATTTGTTCGCAGATGTTAATTCGGTCCATTAAATTTTTCACAGACAATTCATGTGGTACCCAAACATCGAGCTTCTTTTTGTAACCAGCCTTTTTTAAATGGTTCAAAACTGTTTGATGATGAATGTTTAGTGCCTTGGCGATGTCATGGCAGCTTATGTGACGGTCCTGGTCAATCTATTCCAGAATTTCGTCAACTTTTTCAACGATAGGTCGACCGGAGCGAGGTGCATCTTTCACATCGAAATTTCCAGAACGGAAGCGAGCGAACCATTGTTGTGCTACACGAACTGATACAGCATCGTCTCCGTAAAATTCACAAATTTCATTGGTGGCTTGCATGGTATTCTTCCCCTTTTTATACAAAAATTTCAAAATATTGTGAATTTCTTCATTATTTTCACTCATTTTTGAACAGCTATCACTTTTTTTCAACTTCTCTGAATTTAATTTTTTTTTTTGGTTAAATGTCACCTTTCTAACACCATATGATATGACACAATGTGATTGGTAGCACTGGAGATAGATGACTCCAATGACATCTATTGACAAAATACGAAAAGACTTTTTCGACTACCCAATATTTCGAGGCTTTTGTCAAGATTTTAACCCTTACTCCGAGTACCTTCGCTTAGTCAATTTATACATACTAAAATATTCTAATCTTTCTCAGAAATGGTCATGAACGGCGAACGGCAGATGAAGAGATTACCAAAACTTAAGTGGAATTTTGAGAGTAACTCTGCTATGACACATTTGAAATTAGTAGTGAACAAACTTTTGTAAGCAAAAATGAAAAGTTTGGTTTGTTTATTGCGAACAGAAGAGAGGATTCAGGAGAGCAGTAAGAAAAGGAGAAGGGGAGTAAGAAAAGAGTTGTTCGTAAACTAAACTCTATAATTGTGTCAGTTCAACAACTGATTCTGCCAAATTCACTGAGAACCAAGTAACAATATCGCAATATGCGTAAAATTGTGTAAGTATTCGCGCAACCATAGAAAATGTTATGAGATTTACATGTTACGACGCATGGTGATGAATTGAGAAGGTGTGGCCAATAACAGACCGTTATGAGCTGAGGGGCTGACATAACTGGGGTCACGAAGCGGTTTGCTTACGAAAAAAACTAAGATTGTGCTGGTGATATACGAAAAAAATCAACACATGTCACATGTGTGAACTGATCGTGCAGAATTCGGCTGGCGAATTCACTGTGACGTGGCCAACATAGTTATTGACTTAGCCTGCTAAATTTATCGTCCTTGGGTTCTACGTCAGCGGAACGACCTGGATTTATATTCGGTCAAGGACTGTCACTCCAGCAGCATTTTTAACGACTCACGACCATATCACACGCAAACAAGACGGTAACGCACATGACATTACCGCACAGTTTCGAAGCTCCATTTACCTCTTAATGGAGTAATGGAGACTATCCGCGACGTATAACCCTCATACGTCATAGGTAGAGAGCCTGGACGTAGGTTTCTTTTGTGGTTGTTATCCACAATCACGGTTCCACCCTCGATGTAGTCCAAATGCGGTCCCGGGGTGGAAGTCAGCCGAAGAGGGAAGGTCTGTTTTAGTGGGAGCGTGCCCCACATATCATTGGCGTGACGGCATCAATATGTAGAATGCTTCTGACATTTTTAAAAGTTTATTTCAATAATTATAAAGAATACAAGTGCGGAAATTTGTTATTTATTTACTTTCTCTAAATGTTGACCATTTCGTTGGATACATTCTGGGAATCTGGATTCCTTTCTCCGTGCATTCAAAAGGTAAGTGACGTCGGTATGCCATTAATCTCGCGAACGACATTTTCGTATAGTGTTTTAGTGCTGAGATTTGTTTAGTGTTAGGTTTTGTTTAGTGCTGGGTTTCTTTCCTAGACTTTACTTTTGAGGTGCCCCCACAAAAAAAAGGCCACAGGGGCGAGATCGGGTGACCTGCGTGGTCCGGATAAGTCACCGAAATGGCTTATTAGTTTGTTTGGAAAGAAATCAAGCAGTATCGCCACGTCCCAACATTGAGTCGCAGAAATTTTTATGCAAACTGTAATAGCGAGGCTTAAGCGCTTGCACAATTTGAATTTTGAAGGGGTGAAGTCTAAGCTCTTTTCTGAATAGTTTATGGAAGTTCCAGGGCGACTGAAGGGTAACTTAAGCAAACTTGTAGTTATCTCCCTTTCACAGCTTTGGGGAATTGAAATCTAGTTTCCGTTCATGCTGGTTTCCCCTTGAGAAGTTGATAGAAGTTGCATGGAGCCTGATTTGGCGAATAAGGCGGATGATCTAACACTGGAATGCTGTAGATTGTTGTACTGTGGAGACATCTTGACAGACAGTAAGGAATGGGTCAACGCATAATTTTGATGTAGAGCTCAAGGATTGTTTTTCTACAATACGAGTCGTTTTCTCATTACATTCGTACTTTCCCAGGGTTTAGAAAGAATGTGAAGGTAGTAATATCAAAGAAACATTTTGAATTTCAGTTTCAGTAGTGGTTTTTCCAAGTCTCATGCGAAATTGTACAATATTTCGTTAATTAATTTTTATTCCAAAGGTAAACGAAGACTGTGGCTATAATGACTTGTTTACAGAAGCGAGCCCATTGCGACAATGCATTTGACTGACTTGTAAAACATACCGTAGTGTCACAATGAAAGTATTAAAAAGAAAGAAAATATAAAAAAAGGTTTTAATAGAATTTATGGTAGTCGTAGAGGGTGGGTTCGACCATAACTTCGGGATCGGGACGCACATTCAGTTTTTAGGACCGCTTGGCCTTCTCTCTACTTCTTCAGGCTTTATCGAAAAGCTAAGGATGCATTTGAATTGACTGAATTAATTTAAATTCCATTTATTTGAAATAATAAAAAAACCATCGATAAAAATTTGCGCAGTACAAAATTGGTTTTTATTTAATAGTTGTCTTTTTCGCCGCAAAGATGCCAATAAAGTTAAAAGGCATAATTTATAAAGCGGTGGTTAGTCCTGCAATGGCGTAAGCTTCAGAATCCTGCCCGCTGTCTACTAAACAGGAACCAAGAGTCCATGTGGCGGCGATGAGAATGCTGCTATGGACATCGAGCGTAACAAAACTGGATAAGATAAGCAATAAAAACATCAGAGGTAGCGGCCAATTGGCTCCAATAGTAGAGAAATTGAGAGAAAATTGCATGCACTGGTATGGGCACATTATGAAAAGACCGGAACCATATGCGATAAAGACCGACCCTTTAAACCCTGGCTAAACGCTATTAAAAACGCGATGCAGCAAAGTGAAGTCAACGAAACGACAATCCAAGACCAAGTAACCTGGAGATTGCGTACGAGTTGGGCCGGCCCCAACTACGGGACCATGGAAGAAGAGAAAGATGTTATCTAATATCTTTGATTTGGAAAATTTACAATAACAAATGTTTTCAATATATTTCTCAGCTATACTTTTTTGGAGAAATATCTCAGATATTTTATTTATTTATTTATTTAGTTTTTACGGTCTTAAAACCTAATTTATACATTTGTGTGCTTATATGCTAAGTACAATAGTATATTACAATAATAATATTCCTGTGTAAAATAAAACAAATTATAGTTTATAGTTATCAAATTTTACAACGGAATTTATAGTTTAACATAATTAATGAAATCCATATTCCTACTGCTTGAAAATGAAGGGTCTAGTTTCTATCTAATCGGCAACGTTTTACAGTGATTAAATAGCAGCCTCTTGAAAGTGCTCATGTTAACAAAAATTTTTATTTGAGTAGGTAGCTCGTTAAAACATTTTAATCCTTTATAGAAAATATGTTTCTTATCAACTTCTGTTCTAAACAGTGGTAGTCTGAAACTATTACTTTTCCTGAGTATATATGAATGGGTTTCATTTATGTATCTAAGATTATCGCTCAGATAATACGGTAACTTGCCCTACTTTATATTAAAAACGATATTTCATAGCGTGGCCAAATATTTGCTGTTTCACGCTCAGCCAATTAAAGTCTCTGATCATTTCTTGTATGGGTGTATCATAACGCTTATTCAAAATGAATCGCATAGCTCTGTTTTGCATTTTTTGGAGCTTCTCAACTTGTGTGTCACTAGCCATGAAAAAAATCGTTGTACAACTATTGGTCTATAAACCAGACTTTTATATCTCTTTCCTATGCATTTGCATGATCTTTTCACGAGCCCGATTTTTTTCGCAATCTTTTTAACTGTATATTCAACGTGGTCTTCAAATTTTAACTTATTATCTATATAAATTCCAAGATATTTAATTACTTTTACTTGTTCAATTCTCTCATTTTTTATTTGTAAGCTATGGTGCACTTATTGCTCTAGAAAGAATCATAAACTTTGTTTTTGTCACATTTAGTTTAAGTTTATTTACGCACAACCAATTGTATAAGGAGTCAAGATCTTCTTGCATTTTTTTATTGCTCTATGCAGATTTCTATCGCTGACTGTTAAGAGAGTATCGTCAGCGAATAGATTTATCTTGCAATATTCCAATGCTGTATTTATATCATTAATATAAACATTGAAAAGTATGGGAGCTAGGACCGACCCCTGCGATAACCCATTTTGGACTCCTATCTTTCTTGACATAGATGAGTTTATAAGCGTTTGTTGCTTCTGGTCTGACAAGAAACTACGAAACCATTCAAGTTCAATGTTCACCACACCGATATATTACAATTTTTTTAACATTATTTCACGATCAATCGTCTCGAAAGCTCTTTTAAGGTCAATAAATACTGCTAATACATTCATTTTGGAATTGAGGTCTTCCTTCCACTGCGACAGTACCAAGTTAAGTGCAGTTTCGCATGAATGTTTTGCCCTAAAAGCGGATTGCTTATGAAAATATTATTGGACTCAATGTAGAATATTAGTTGGTTTTTAACCCCCGTTTCTAATATTTTTTCCAAATTAGGAAGGGTGTTTATAGGTATAAGTTCCTCAGCTTTTATATTGTAGTATTTTTCACCTTTTTTACTGGTACTATGGTGGAAGTTTTCCATTCCATAGGTACTGTTGTTGACCTAAGACTACTATTTACTGGTAAGGCGTAAAAGTGACCCATATATTCCACTGAAACCTTAATTACTCCTTCTGATAACAAGTTATTTTTACTCAATTTCCTCTTTGATTTCCTAACAATATGAACGATATCATCTGTGTTAATTTCTTCAAATTTAAGTAGTTGAGAGTTTTTCCTGCCTTGTCAATTCAGAATCAACATTTTCTATGAATTCACAAAGAATTCGTTTAATTTATTCGCCATCTCGCTATTATTTCTATATATTTTCCGGTTGATAGGCACCTCTTTAATGTTTTCTATGTTATTTGTGTTATTAACAACATTTTTTAAATATTTCCACATTAAACGACTATCATATCTATTTGTTTCAAACTTGTGTTCCATATACTGATTTTTTTTAACTTTAATCATTTTTTTGTATATATTCTTTATTTCGTTGTATTCTACCCTGTATTCTATCCTGTCATAATGACTTTTTGATAAAATGTATACCTTTTTTTATTAGTGTCGTCTTATTTTTTACGTCACTTTTTAGATTTTTTAATACGGTTTTCTATGAAATTTAATCATTTTTTAAACAACCGTGTAGCATAAAAGAGCGTTTTGGAATGAGGTGATCTTAGCTTTAGGCATTTTTTGACAACCAGCTGAGAGTGTTTTTACTTATGCATCTGTACAATGACCAAATGAAAATAAATGAACGACAGGGGCGTTCAATTCCCAATGTCCAGGGCGTTGTTAAATGAAGCATTGAGCTACTTGAAACTTCACCGTCTTTCAAGCGCATCAAGCATAGCTGCCATTTGTTCTCATTTCATATATTTTAGTGCTGTTCTGTTAATTTTTGACAGTTATCGAAGCCAAGTAAGCAAAGCCAGAGTGCATTGGGGCAGCACCTTAACCTTCGGTAGACAAACTGGGGTGCGAGTCAGCCAACAAAACTCGAATACATGCAGTAAGTCCTCAGTAGTTAGAGCGCACCGAATTTAGGGAGATCTAAAAAAGGGATTGTCTGGGATTTATCCCAGTATGTAATCCGCGTACTCTTTTTGCAAAGCAAAATGCATGCAAATTAGCTTTTCCCAAAGGTCCGAAGTGACAGACAGGAAAAGAAGTGGTCGTCCTCGCGTGGTTCGCACCAGAGCAGCCATAAAAGCTATTCGAGAAAAAATTCGCAGAAATTTAGAAATAGAATATAATGTCCAGGGAAATGAATGTATCGGCCAGATCCATGGCAAGACCAATTAGAGATGATCTCCGCATGACAGCCTACCATCCCTCAACTGGTCATCTTTTGGCAACGCGCTTGAAGAAAATTAAACTCGATAGATGCAAGCAGCTTCTCCGGTGGCAAGCGGTCAACGGCCATGAAAATATTCTTTTCACAGATGAGAATATTTTCACTGTTGAAGAAGTTTTTAATACACCAAACGACAAAATCTATCCTAAAAATTCTAAAGACGAAAAAAAATGTTGTTCCAAGGGTTCAGAGTGGCCAGCCTCCGTAATGGTTTGGTGGGGAGCGTCTTGTAAAGGCGTTACATCTCTCCATTTCTGCGGAAAAGAGTTTAAGACCGGGGCAAAAGTGTACCACGAGGATGTCTTAGAGGTTGTGGGGAAGCTGTTGAGCAGTACTTCTCTCTTCAATGGAGAGCGTTTGATCATCCAGCAAGATTTCGCTCTAGCCCATAAAGCAAAAATCACCCAGCAGTGGCTAAAAAACAATATTCCTGATTTCATAGCCGCAGAAGATTAGCCGTCTGGAAGTCCAGATTTGAAACCATTGGACTACAGTTTGTGGTCAGAATTGGAGAACATCTCCTGTCGAAGACCTCACAAAAATTTGGAGAGTCTCAAAAAATCTTTGGTCCGCGCAGCGTCGGAAATCGTCCGTGCTGCAATAGCTGAATGACCTAATCGTTCGAAGGCTTGTGTGACCATCTCGAATGAAAATTTAAAATTTTTTGTTTTAATATTTACATGATTAAATAAAACTAACTTCATTAAAAAAAATAATTTTAATTTCATATCTATTACGGACCTGACTTGTAACAGAACTTATGGCAAGACTAAGTATTTTGATAAGTTTTGACTATTTATTTAATTTTAATTAATTTTATACTAAATAAAGTTCATACTGCTACAAAAACCATATAATTCACTAACTAATTTTTATGATTTTTTCCCCACTATTACTACTTTAGCTTTAGTTTAAATAGTTTTCTGATACATTTTTTTTTCGTTAGAACGCAAAGCCTATATCTGGTAAAAATTTTCGTTATGTAAATAAAATCCATCTGATATCTTTGAATAAATCAAATGAAACAATTCACTTTAAATTTCTCTTCTTGTGTTGTTATGTCAAAAACAAAAAACAAAAAAAAGGTGTGTCTACCGAACGTTAAGAATGGGCAGACTTTACACTCAACAAGCCAAGCAAGGATGTCCCCAAGGGGGTGTTCTTTCTCTGCTGTTGCAGTGCTTGGTCGTAGACTTTCTATTAGCGGAGATGCAGGGACTCGGTTTTTATGTCCAAGCATATTCGGACGATGTCTGTGCGCTAATATCGCATAAATCCCTAAGAAGGCTTTGCACGAAAGTCAGAGGATTCTGGACAAAATCGATGACTGGTGCATGAGACAAGGTCTTTCCGTCAATCCGAACAAAACCACCATAGTCTTGTTCACGAGAAAAATTGGATAGACTCAGTCTTCCAACACTCAAAGGTGTGACGCTTGGTCTTTCCGATAAAGTTAAATATCTATGAATAATCTTGGATAAGAAGCTGACTGGGATAAGAAGCTGACACACGTTTCACTGAAGGTGAATCGCACATTAAGGATTTTTGAGCAATGCCGCAGAGCCTTTAGTAAAATTTGGGATCTGAAATCTGCTGTGGTCCTATGGATATACACAGCCCTTATCAGACCAATCATCACTTACGCCCCAGTAGTCTGGTGGCGACGGACAATGGTTAAGTCCACACTCCGGGAACTATACAGGCTGCAAAGAAGTGTATGTTTATGCATTACGGGTGCTATGAATGCAACCTCTAGCGCTGCTCTAAAAATGCACTGCTTGTTTTGCTTCCGTTGGATCTTAAGATACAACAGGAAGCAATAAAAGCTATGTGTAGAGAAATCTTTAAGTTGCTATCTGAGCAGTATCCACTGTTTTTGGCATCTAAAGACTATAGTTTCATTTGGAAGGAAATTTGATGTCACGCAATGGAGCAATCCAGAATGCATTCAGGGAGGTTTGGCGGATATTTTCTTTACGGATGGGTGGAAGAATGAAATAGGGTCTGGAGCCGAATGGTACTTAAACGATAGTTATAAGTATCACTATGCTATGGGGGGAAATGGCAACTGTTTTCCAAACAAAAATTTTTTCCATCCTAAAAGTAGCCGAATGGATAATCGAGAGGAGATGGACCGGGAAACAGATTGGAGTTTTCAGTGACAGTCAGGCTGCACTGAAGACCCTGGAAGACGCGAAACAAACCGCGAAGACTGTTCAAGAATGTGAGAAGAAGCTTAATTCTGTCACAAGACAGAACAGGCTTGTACTAATATGGGTTCCAGGACACACCGGTGTTCAAAGAGATAAGATTACCGATGAATTGGCCAGCCGTAGATCATCGGTTCCCCCAGAGGGACAATAATCGTAATCAGTTCCGCAGGAACCATGAATGGGATCAACGTTTGTGTATGCAATTTACATAAAGAGCGATGGTCCGGTCTAGAACGCTGCATAATTGCAAAGTGTTTTGTGAGAAGCCCGCACAGGAAACTGTCGAACTTTCTCCTAAAACTTGGAAAGAAAGATTTTGGGTTGTTGGCCGGTATTGTTACAGGACACAACCCATAAGTTCAGCATATGACCACCATTGGAATCATTGAGGACTCAATGTGCCTGTCTTGCTTGGAGGAGGCGCATAGCACTAAGCACTTTCTCTGTGAGTGTCTTTGCTAGAGAAAGGCTACGAATTTTGGGTTCCGATGTCGTGAGAATGAGTAATATTCGTTCTCTAAAACTGGACGGTATTTACTGATTTGCCAAAAAATCTGGAAAATTCTCACAGGACTAACTACCTTTGTTTCTGTCTCTATTCTTTCCTATCTCTTTCTCTGATACTTTACTCCCTGACTATCTACCCTCTAAATACAATGGGCTTTTTAGCCTGAGTGCCTTAGGAGCCACCAAATCTCTTGGTGCTCCTTGACTCGACCAATTCAAATTTCAAAATTTTACACTCAACAGCAGGCAATGACTATCGTTAGGCGCATGCGCACTTCTACTATGTATAACAGTGTCAGTCGCGTTATTTTTTAAATTTAAATGGGTAGGGAGGGTTAAAATTTTTATTACACAGTGTACATTCGCATGTGGGCTCATTAACTGCATTTGGCATTTGTGTAACATCAATTTCAGTTCATCAGTGGCTGGCTCTAATCACAGTTTCGCGTTAGCGACGCTACACCTTTTTAATTGCACAGAAAATCAAATCAATTATGACTAATCAAGGGAATTTTCTTTCAATTATTCTTAACTTTATTTTCGTATGCACGTGAATACAACCGCTGCGCAACGTAAGTATGCAACACACAACAATAAATTGAGACAATAATTAATCAACAAATATATATAATATAATTATAAGTACAATACATATTTACAAAACCAACAATTAAACACATCAACGTGTTTCAGCATCGATCATCACAATTTATCGAAACATTTTTCACATATCACTTAAAGGCAAGTCTTCTCGCATTCCTCTTTGGTATCGAAGCGATTATCATTGCCCTTGCAGCCTCCATAGAGGAAGTCCTCGCAAGCCTTCTTTTCGCTATTGTAGAAGAATTTCGGGTCGGCCTTGCGGCAGGGACCGATTTCGCGTGGCTGTGAGCAGGCTGAACAGAGAAAAAAGTGAAAGGCAATGAATTAGAAAGCAGAATAAAACTTGATTTTGCTAGTTAAGTTAGGCTTAATTAGACTCTTCACGCCTTGTGCGCTTACCCAACTTGTCAACGGCTTGTACTGTGGTGCACAACAACAAAGCGATGATGCCGAATACGAAAAGAATGCACTTCATATTGCTGCTGTTTATTAACTTCAATCTGGACTTAATTGGTGGAATGCGTTGACTGACGTTTTGCTAGTGAATGCCAGCAAGCCATCACAAGCAGCGCTTTTATAGTACAGTTGAGGGCTCACTTGAGCCACCGATTTGCCACCTGCATACATTATATTCAAATAAGTATGTATGTAGGCGTGTATTTACGTACAAATCAGTTCTACTTATGTACGTACATATTTATGTGTGTGTGTGTGAGTCAAGTAAGTGCTAAATTAGCGCTGTGATTTGCACATACCAGTGCGATTGTCTTTGTGTTGATAAGTGAATCCCAGCCTTCAGCTGATTTTGTAATTAACGCCTGGTTGTCATTTTAATACAAAACAAAACACTCTGCTTTGCTCAGCGCAGCTCTCTTTTGTCGTCTTTAGAGCAAATGCGGTTGAAAACTTGACCTACGGTCAACACCGGCATGTGCTAAACATAAAGGAAATAATAAACAATAAATATAATTTATATGTACATTCCGTGACAAAAATGTAATACATTGAAGTTTGTTGTTTTAATTCGATTTTTTAAGCAAAACTTAGTAATTAACTTAGTTTTATATGCACGTTTGATAGGTGCGTCATATAAATAATATGTGAGATTTTGGTCACATAACAAATTACAAGAGAAAAAAACATTTTTTTTAATAAATTTTTTTTTTTTTTTAAATTACGAAGGTGGAACAAACTTTATATATTCGTATTTCCTTTGTAACCAATCACCGCTCAAATCAATGCGCTACCCCTACCATCTTAACGGCTACTTAAACATTATTCTCCTGTTCTTATAAAGGGGTTTTCAGTAAGAGCGCTTCAACTTTTGAACTTTTTTGAATAAAACACAAACGGTTTGACTTTTTTAACTAATTTTTTTTTTATTATCGAGTTCCAACATATACATTTAAATATGAAAATCGATTTCTTTTGCATGACCACCGCGTGCACGTTTTACGAAGTCCAATCGTTGAACCCAATTTTCGACCACTCTTTTGCATAAATCGGCCGAAATTCCAGCAATTTCGCCTTCAATATTGGCTCTGAGCTCACAAATCGTCGCCGGCTTGTTACTGTAGACCAATGACTTCACATAACCCCAAAACGGGACGGCTTGTTAAATGGACCGTAAAATGGCCGTAATGCTCTTAAAGTAGCAGCAACAGAACGATTATTTTCATAAAAAATTTGCACGATTTGCAATCGTTGCTCAAGTGTGTAGCGTTCCATGATGAAATGTATACTAATGAAGTTTACAAATGACAAGCGAAAAATAAAAAAATATTGCGTCGTTCGCCCTCCCTATCGGAAAAAAGTTGAAGCGCACCTATTGAATAACCCTATACTTACTCTAACCACTGTTAAATCGTACCCCTATGATTTCATCTCATATTAGTTTGAGGAAAAATAAATCCCTTATTTTCTCGGTAGATTGCTATAGTTAACCAGAACTTTTCAAGTGGCTGCAAAATACCTTTGATTTTTGACAATTTTTGTTCGTCGAGGAGTTTAAATTTTAGTATAAAAAATTGCAAGTTTCAAGTAGCTGCAAATTATCTTTGATTTTTGAATTTTTGTTTTCGCTAAGGAGCTTAAATTTTAGTATAAAAAAATGCAAATTTCAAGTGGCTGCAAAATACCTTTGAGTTATCACAATTTTTTTCGCTGAGGAGTTTAAATTTTAGTATAAAAATTGCAAGTTTCAAGTATCTGCAAAATACCTTTGATTTGGGATAATTTTTTTTCGCTAAGGAGTTTAAATTTAGTATAAAAAGTGCAAGTTTTAAGTAGCTGCAAATACTGCTGGATTTGTGATAATTTTAATTTTTCACCGAGGAGTCGCGCCTTTCCTTCCATACGAAGTAATCGAATTGGGTACCTCACGGCAGTCAATGCAAGTCTTCGGGTGTTTTTCTGCTCATAAAAAGTCATCTGCCGTTGTAGGACAACAACGAGCTGTACTCCACAAGTTGGAGGAGTAGTTACATGGAGAATAAAAAATAATGTGCAAGCAAATTTTTTAAGTGCAATTATTAACACTTTTAGGAATCAAAAAGAAACTACTTAATCTACAGTTTCTTGAAAGTTTCTAATTGAATGCAAAATAAAAGTAGAAGGATATATTATATGTACTTATAATTCGATAATTTTTTTTAGTCTGAATATTTCGTATATTAGCATTTCACATTTCGAATGCCATAGGCCGGATATTTGGTGTAAATTGTTACCGTTTGTCATCATGATTTCTAGAGGGTGTAGAAAACCAAGGTCACTTACTGCCAACGGTCATTTTAGCTCGCCCATACAACACTCCATTCCCACTCAAAGCTTCATATATTCGACGCAAAACTTCAAAGTTGCTTGTGCATATGCTTTGCATTTTGCTTGGGTCACATCGTTTCTGCGACATACCCACTACTAACCATCTAAGCTAAATTTATGTATTTGCCTTAATGCACCATATTATTGTTTTCTAGCCTTTAATAATATATTTTTTATATTTTCTTCCGAATTTCAACCTGAGTTTCTTGTGTCTTTCAGTAAAGAGGAGCCTTCTAACTATAGTTCGACCCTTTGTTCATTTTCTCGAAGCATGTTTCGAATAGTTTTAATGAAATGCTTAATATTGTGACTACTGCGCAATATATCTTTTTAGGTCGCAGTGCACAAATAGCCATTTTATACAATAATATTGCCACCAGAACCCTCAATTTTGTGCGCACATTTACGAGAGTGCGGTCGTATGAGCAACGAGTACCCGCTCACTTGTTCGATGCTCATTACTCGAAATTTTTCGAGTCTGACTTCGAGTAAATCGAGATTTTTCGAATAATTTGAACGCTGCTTATTCTGATTATTTTGACTTTTTTGCCATCAGTTTTTTTTTAATTTTACAAACTAACACATCAAAAAAATATGGGCTCAGAAATGAATAAAGCCAAAACTAAAGCGATTTTTTCAACATCTTTTGGACTATATCAGACATAATGTGGGTCAAATACTCAAAATCGGTGATTATGGTTGCGAAGAAGTAAAAGAATTTATGTACCCAGGAGTAACCATTAATTATGACAAACAGGCGGGATAATTGAAGGCATATGTTGCAGCAGGTGAAAACCCGCCCAGGGTTGTCCAGCCAGCAAAGATGATGATTGGCGAATTACTCTGCTTCCACGTCGCATTCCTAATTCACTTTGGCAGCAATGTTTGTTTTCGTTATCGGCTTTTTCTTACTACTATTTGCTGTGAATGCCGGTGATAAAGTAAGTTAAAACCAAGATTTTACTTTATTTGATAGCGAGGATTGTATGAGTTTATTCCTTCCATTTTCCAGTAATAAGAAAAAGTGCAAGCAAATGAGAACAGGTTAGCGAAAAGCCGCTTGTAGGGCTATTAGGCAAGAAGAGAAATGAGTTGCGTGGCTGCCGGAAAACCGGACATGTACTATTAGAAATGCTACAAGAGTACGAAAGACAAGGATTTGAGGTGAACATCAAAAGTACACAGTATTTAGAACACACAGTTCCCTCAACAACTGCAACCGCTCCTCAAGCGGGTGGAACAGATACTCAAGAGAGAAATTTGCCTCTTCCTCAATTTTTGAGCTGTTCAGCAACCTCCTCAACAAAATAATCTTTTTAACATTTCTTTGTTTGCTTCCTGTATTACTTATATAATATAACCTTTTCTATAATTTCGATAAATTTCCGATAAAAATTAGGGAAGACAAATATTATGTATGTTCCTAATTTGCCCTAATAATTGAAACTGATTTACTCACAAATAAGGCAAAGCTTTCTCAAATTTTGTGTGGCGAATTACGTAATTTGAAGAGGGTAAGTGGGAAGCATCGGTTTGCCAAATCGCTAAAAATAAAGTAGTGGTATTCTGAAGGCGCAATCTTCTGTATTCTGTACACCGTCATTGGAAAGTGAGTTACGAATCGGAGAGCGAATTACGAATTGGAGACGTTGTTGTTGTTGTAGCAGCAGAAACAATCCCCATACATGCACAGGGAATGCTGCTGGAGTGACAGTCCTTTGCCAGATATAAATCCGGGTCGTTCCGGTAACATAGAACCGACTGTCATGGGAACATGGGAATCCGAATTACGTGGTGTGGGAACTTAGCATAAGTAGATGTATGTGCCTTATTTTTGTCGCATACTGTATGCTAGCTTTTGCTCAATAATCCCAAACAACGGACAATTAGAATAATAAATATGCGACTTTTTAGGCAATACGCAGATAACGCGAGTTCAACATGACTTAATACATAAATTAAGTGTAGCCAAGCAAAATAATAATAAAATAAAATGTGAAAAAAATAAACAAAATTGTGTGCTAGACTTCTGTTTACCGCACCATTAATCTGATCTGAGTTTGTTTTCGAACATTCACACGAAAAAAACCGATCATTTTTATGTTTTGTTTGCTTTTAATTCCTTTTCGCACTAAACGTTGTTGTGCTGTTGTAAAATGTGTTTTGAAAACAAACTTGTTTCATTGACATCTTTTGGAGGCACTTTTGGTGTTGACCCTTTTCTTTGTATCTTTGTTTTCTTCACAAGTGCGTCGTTGTGCAAGGATATATGCGCACCTTACATAAAAAAGTGCTTATATACATATATTTATATATAATTATTCACATATATGAGTAGTATGTGTATGTACATATGTGCGTCATTGCGTAATATTTGCCACTTACAACTGTCTCTTATTTTTTTTCGCTGTTTTGCAGAGAAAAACTGCCACCATTGCAGTTGGCACTTGCGCATGCGCGTTTTTATTACTTTTATTTCTGGTGCAGTGGCGGTTGGAGTTTATGTAAGTATTTTTATTTATTTTAAAATTAAAAGAAAAAGGGCAAAAGCTAATGTAGCATTCCGTTCAAGTGTTTAATTGAGGGCCAACTATCGATTGATTGCCATTACCGCCAGCTATTGATTCACGCAGATATTTACATATACAAGCCTGTCTAGAGGGGATTTTTACCACTGGGACCATAGTTCTCGAAGGGGGCCGATACATTTTTTTTTGCAGTGTATCAGCAGTAATTAAAAATTTCCGTCCATCCTGCTTGTCACAAAGTAGAATTTAGGATCTAGCTAGTCTGGGCTCACTTTGAACCAGTAGATCGGATGTGACTAGAAAGTTGGATTTTAAAGTGATTGCTGCGATGCATTCATCCCAGCTAAATCGAAAAAAGCTCACTTTGGAGGATACTTCGAGTTTGGTATTTAATTGTTTCTTTACATTACCTGACCCCTTATTAAGTACCATCTGCAGTTGAGGGGCGGCCTTGAGTTGTAAGTCTCTACATTTGTAGAACAACATCAAGATGCTCACCACCCAATTTGGAGAAAAAAAATCTATATCTGCTAGCGGTGGCAGAGCAAGAAGAATGTCGAGTGACACATTTTACCCATGATGAAAATATTTTTAGAGGTGTACTACCTAGCACACCGTTTTGTGTTTCAAATTTAGCTTAGTAAAACACAAAACGAATGACGTTGGCATAATATCCAAAGTTCCTTTCAAACATGTTTTGTATACCTATGAAATGAGACTTTTATTCTCAATTTCAAACGTTTATTAACATTAAAAATGGTTACAAATTTAATCTTCAAAATAATAGCCATCGCTAGCGACACATTTTTCCCATCTCTCAGGCAACTTGTGGATGACGCTCCAAAAAAATTGGCCGTCTTTGGCCGCAAACCAGTCATCGAGCCATTTTTTGGCTTCTTCGTGAGAATTGAAGCGCTGCACGGAAAGTGCGTAGGCCATCGATGTAAACAAATGATAATCGGAAGGCGCCAAGTCTGGTGAGTAAGCCGCATGCAGATCTGAAATAACACCTATGATTTTTAACGGTTTCGGCTCTTCACATAACAGCGAATTTACGATTTTTCTCTTTAATGGAATAATGGTTTTTAAAATTTTATGTCGTCTGTGTTGATTTTAAAAAGCAGGTGCCTACCGATAGCTGGTCGTTATTGGAACAAATTTTTCTTATAATTTTGTTCTTTCAGGTTGAAGAAGTTGATATCGAAATAACAACTTCTGGACTATCATACGACATGCTGCACACAATTCCTACTTACAAAATTCTAAATGAAAATGTTAAAAAAAAGAGTATCAGTCAATTAACGAATTCGACCTATGAGCAATGCAAAATTAATCACCCCATAGGAAGATGGTTCGGCTAAACACCCAAGAAAAGTGGCAACCGCCAAAATACATACTTGGGAATATTTACAATTTTTCCAAATGCCGTCATGCGTCACACATATTTGACACTTGTGAGCTAGACAGCTGCAGCATACAAACAGACAAGCAATGGAGCGTATAAAGGTAAAAAAAAAAGATTTCCGTCACTCAAAATAATAATTCAGAAATAAAATAGTGTTCTTAATTTTTTTTGTAAATGGTGTGAAAAATAGTAAGAACCTGCGCAATAAAATATCATATATTTATTGGTTATATCTATTAAACAATTAACAAAGTATCGATGACAAGTGTATGTTTACTAAAGTATTTTGTTTTATTAATAGTATTTGGCATCATGAATTAACAAAAGTGAAAATTTAATTAGCAAACTACTCGCTAGAACTGAGTTACTTAGATACGCTAATGAGCATTCGCCATAGTAAATACATAGTAAACATTCGTATGCCTGAAAAAGTGGGGAAACCTTATTTTTATTAGCAGAGCACGGAGAAGATAATGGAGGGGTATAAGCAGTTTGTATGGAAAAAGAGTAGGAATGCGACTTAGCTAAGCTTCCAAATACCATAAGAGTACACCTGTTTGTAAACAGTGGATTGTTCTTCAGTATGAGTTTGTATATTAGAGTGTTCTACTCTCCATCTTAAAAGCAGAAAACGGTACTGTTCTCTAATCGGAACTATAAATTGTATTACATTAGTTGGGGAAAAAGAAATCCACTATTTTCTCGGTAGATGGCTCGTAAAGTATCGATCAAACAGTTTAAAGTTTAAGCCCTTAGCAAAGTGACATTTCACACTAAACAAATTCGTTCGCTTTTCTTTGTTTGTTCCATTCGGTTGTGAGTTACAGAGTGTAAACAGTTTTTCTTTGACAATTGGTAGTTGTCACTCCAATTAACACTGAAAAACATGATGGATCGAATTTCCATCTCATAAGCCTTCGCCAAACGGATTGAAATCGATCCATTTCCTAAACGGATGGTAACTGGGGATGAGAACAATATGCGAAAACGATCGTGGTCTAAATGTGATGAAACAGCTCAAACGTTAGCCAAACCAGGACTATCGGCCAGGAAGGTTGTATTGTGTATCATTTATTATGAGTTGCTTCCGTATAACGAAACACTAAATACAGATTTCCACTGTGAACAACTGGACCGTTTGAAGCTAGCGATTGACCAGAATTGGCGAGCCGAAGAGGTGTTGTATTCCAACAGGACAACGTAAGGTCACACACGCCTGTAGTGACTCGCCAAAAACTTCTTGGGAGCTTTGTTGGAAATTTTAATGCATCCATCATATAGTCCGGACCTGGCACCAAGCGATTACCACCTTCATCTCTTACTGATAAACTTCCTGAGTGATACGAAATTGGTGTCAAGAGAAGATTGTGAATCTGAGTGAGATCGGTTACTAGAGATTTTCGCAAATAAGGGTCAAGTCTTCTATGTGAGGGGCATTATGAAGCTACCTTTAATATGGTAACAAATTATACAACATGTTTATCCCAAACCGAACAATTCGAAACATATTTTCTCCAAACCTATTTTAAAAATATTAATATTTACGTGAGCTGGACCTTCCAGGAAGTATCTTCAAGAATCTCTTTATATTGATTCCATTGATATAGTTTTTAAATATTTTTACGGAGCCATTTTAAATATATCTGAGGTTATTTTCAGTGAAAATTAAAAAAAAAAAAACTAATTTTATTTATAAAAAACTTTATTTATTTATTTACTTAAGCCTAATGTAATAATAGTTCACTAACATACTATTGACACTTCTGTGTTAAAACTACAAGAATTAATGGAGCAATAAAATTATTATTCCTTAATTTAGAAGTAGAAGTAATTTTACAGATTGAATGCATCTGATCCAAATTAATTGTAAAATTCGTTTAAGAATATTATTAGACGTAAATAAATCAAAAGCTAAAGAATTTGAGAAAGAATTCAGTTCTCTTAAGGTTCTATAAACTGGAGCACATTTTGGAGAACTGGAGAATATTCTTCTTTTGCTTAGCCTTATCCTACTTCTGGTCGGCTCTCCTTGTCTCTTCATTCACGCTTCTGCATTGCATGCCGTCTATGTTTTTTGTGGTTTTATTGGTCCTCTTTTTAACTCCTTCATCTGCAGCACTTGTCTTACTGCCTGGTCTTCTGGTCATAACTACTTCTAACTTGTTTTAAGAAAAATAGTTCATTATTCCAAAGACAGCGTTGAGGGATGTTAAAACTCATCCATTCTAGAAGAAAGTGTCCATCAATTAAGCGCTTGACCGAAAAATACACCTTCTGTTTTTGGAGGCATTTGCAAATCGGACCAGCTGACTTGAATCTAAGGCTAAATCTTAAACCTAAAATTCTTCGAAATATTTTGGGAAAAGTCTCAAAACATGAAGCATAACAAAGTTTATAATTCCCATAAGAAACCACAACTTGTTTTGGTGAGCTACCCTAATGTATATATGTGTGAATGCACTTCTATTCAACATTCCATGACTAAACTTCTTACTGAACCAATGTAAATATTATCAGCACAAAAATAATTAGGCCTGCCGATTTCGAATTCTAGTGGTTGTGTTAATTTGAAGCGTCAATTGTAGACAAAACGCAGTTAAAAAGTTCATAACTTAATTAACAGATTTACACATATATACTTGCATATGACTAGGTGGGTATTGGCACACACATACATATGCACATAAATGGGACTGGATTTCCCCAACTACAGGGTACTTCAGAAAGATCGGGGTATTTTAGTTGAAAATAAAAAACAACTTGTAGCAACTGCACTACTATAGTATATCGTCCCCTTTCTGTGTTGACCTCGTATCTACAAAAACATAATTTTCAGTAAATCGATAAAAATGTTTAGAGTTACTTAACTTCTAAGAAAATTTATAACTTGTTCGAATACGAACATGTAGGTACGAGAAAAATCGAAACGCTCTGAAAAAAATTCTATAATCATTACACTGCGTTACAAAAACGAACTTTTTTTCTGTCCTATGAACCAAATATACTTTTTCGGAAAGGGGAGAAAAAATAAAAATACACGTGTATCGGCGATTTTCATGTACACGCCAGAATTTTTTTTTTATGTATAAAATATAGAGCTCGTAGTCGGTCTCTGTGAAAAACTTTGGATCAATTTTTAACCCCTTTCCCGTGATCCAATCGCGCTGAATTTCTGCAGGCAGACTCGTGGAAATGTGGGCAATATTTTTCCGAAACTGAGCGGCGCAAAGATTCATGCAGGTATTTTTTTTACGAAAGCTTTTAGTAACTTTATTTTTTTAATGATGTGTATAATTTAAGGTGATTTCAGTGGTCCGCAGATAAAAAAAATAGTTGCATGTTATGAATTTTCATCAAAATTTAGTGCTATCGAACAACGTGCATGGAAAGGCACAGTGCCGTTATTGAGCAGTTTCTTGGCAACAAACGAGCTGACAATTATAAAAATATTGTTGCAGAAATGATTTCCGCATATGGCGAAATGGGCATATTAATGCCGCTAAAGATCCATTTCCTTCACAATCATTTAGATTGTTTCCCTGGTGATTTAGGAGCTTGTAGCGATGAACATGGCGAAAGGTTCCATCAGGACATTGCGGCTATTGAAAAGCGCTTTAAAGGACAAGACATTACGCATATGCTTGGCGAATACTGTTGGTCTATTTGTCGCGATACTGACACAAATGCTTACAAACGCAAAAATAAAAGGCCTAAGTTCTTTAAAAGCATTACAATTTTTAATGTAACAATTTTTAATTTTAATATAATAAAATTAATAAAAAAATTCGGGGTTTTATATCTCTATTGTAATGCGGAGTGAAATACCTTTCTTTTGATACCCACATCGGCATATCTCATGCAATTTTTTTTTAATTTCGGCAACCCTGTGAAACATTGTCAGTGGCAACACCTAGGTGAAAAGTCTAGAAATGTGATACACTAACTGTGTGCCCAATTTCATTCAAATCCGTTAAGCTAATCCTGAGATCGTGTGGCTATACAGATATGCATATAAGAATTGCTCGTTTAAAGTTATAAAATACAAAAAAAAAAATTGTGACGTGTACATGACAATCGCCGATACACGTGTATTTTTATTTTTTATCCCCTTTCCGAAAAAGTATATTTGGTTCATAGGACAGAATGTGTGTAACGCGGTGTTATGAACATTGTATGTTTTGTTTTACGTAACAGGAGTGCGAAGGAGTGTTTTTCACTAAAAATGTCAATTTCGAAAAAAATGAAGTTACGAGGTTAACACAGAAAGGGGAGGATATGTAGAATGAAATGGTTCTCGTTAAAATAGGGAGGTAGAATAGAAAACTTCTTGTTGAGCAGATAGAAAACTTCTTCTTCTTCTTGATTGGCGTTGATAAGCGGTTATCGCTTACGTGATTTCTTTCTCGTGCTAACCGGCGCCAGTTGGACACAACAAGTGAAGCAAAGCCTTTCACCACGTGATCTTTCCAACGCATAGGAGGCCTTCCTCTTCATCTGATGCCACCCTCTCGTACCTCACCGAAAACTTTCACAGTCGTAACGTTTGTATCCATTCGAACGACATGAATGACGACTCAGCCAACGTAGCCGATGGATTTTTATTCACTGCGCTATGTTTATGACGTCGTAAAGCAGTTTTTCCATCGCCTACGATATTCCCCATTGCCAACGTGAAAAGGTCCAAAAATCTTGCGCAGAATCTTTCTCTCAAACATTCCAAGCGTCGCATTAGATGTTGTCATCATCCACGCTTCTGCGCCATACGTTAGGACGGGCATGATGAGAGCCTTGTAGAGTGTTAGTTTCGTTCTAGAGACAGGATTTTATTACTCAGTTACTCACTTAGTTCAAAGTAGCACTTGTTGGCAAGAGAGATTCTCTGTTGGATTTCAGGGCTGATATTTTAAACGGTGTTAATGCTGGTTCCTAGATAATCGAAGTCTTTTACAACCTCGAAGTTATAACTGTCAACAGTGAAGTAGATGCCGATACGCGAGTGCGCCGACTGTTTCTTTGATGATAGGAGGTATTACGTTTTGTTCTTGTCCTCGTTCATCACCACACCCATTCGCTTTGCTTCTTCAACCAGTTTGAAAAAGGCAGAACTAATAGCTCCTATAAAAAAATTGTGCCTGAGCGATTAAGTTCTGCGGCTCGCACGATCCTCTTCAACATCGGGCTGAAGAAGTCACATGACAGCGAGTCACCCTGGAGAGGTCCTTCCCAATTCTAATGGAACTGCTGATATTGTGGCACGTCCGTAGCCGTATTAGTTTTGCAGGGATACCAAATTCAGTCATCGCGGCATGTAGATAACTCCTTTTCGTACTGCCGAATGCAGCATTGAAGTCGACGAAAAGATGACCTGTGTCGATTCTCCTTTCATGGGTCTTTTCCAAGACTTGGCGTATTGTGAATATCTGTTCGATGGTAGACTTTTCAGGTCTAAAGCCACACTGATGAGGTTCAATGAGGTCCTTATAGGCGGTATTTAGATGACTAATCCCGCAATAATTGACACAGATTGCGGGATCACCCTTTTTGTGGATTGGGCAGAGCACACTTAAATTGCATCCGGCAGGCAAGCTTTCATCCGACCATACATAGGAGTTGATGCATGCACCTTACCAGCTCCTCGCCGCCATGTGTTAAAAAATAGTTCAGCCGGCAGCCCTTCGGCTCTTACGGCTTTGTTGTTCTTTAGCCCCGTTATCGCTATTATCATCTCGTCAAATAAAGATTTATTTCACTCAAAATCATTTCTTTTATTTGCAATAGTAAAAAAATTATTCAAATATTTTATTGATTAGTTACGCTTGCGTTTGCTGATCTCGTCGCTTCATAAGAAATTGACAAAAAATTTGTCATACGATGGTTTTAAGACAGAATTTACGATTTTTGGCTAATTTTTAACGATTTCCAAATTATTCGTAAATAAAATATATCTATAAGAATCGTTCATTTCGAATATCCTTCAATATATATGGAGGCTGTTACCAAAGTTTCACTGTATCATTTCGTACACAAAACATTTCATCATTCCCCAGTCGGGTACAGTACGAATAGAAAATATTTCATATCAATATTTCGGACACAAACCACTAGCTTCAATTCATAGCTCGCTGCAAACGTTTATACAGTACGCATCAAAATTGTTCATTGTGAATATAATAAGATATTATACATATGTACAATACATACATACATATGTATAATTATATTGGACTTTTAATGTTGTATGTATGTATGTACATAAGCATATTTTATTTCATTAGAATATTCTTAGTAAAATTAAAATCTATTGAAAAGTAATACTAATTTTTCGACACCAATTCACTTACCTTGAATAACAAATAAGAAAAAAGTACACAAATAACTTATTCGCATTTATTTAAAATATAATTTAAAATAATGTTAAAAAATATATGTACAAAAAGTGACTATGCGCGCACATACGAGTATGTATGTGTGTACATATGTCAGTCTTCCATATGCTTATAAAAAGCGAGAATCTGAAAATTATTCAACTGGTATTCATCTGATTTCTTTATATTTAATAATTATTTAAACTTGGAAGTAAATATAATAATTATTCGTCCTTTAATAACGCAGTATTTTCATGCGATCACGTCGACATTCCTCGAAGGTGAGGAAATGCTTTGACATCGCATTTGTGCCACAGTTGTTGGTGTAGAGACTCACACACTTGCCGGTGGCTGCGTTGTAGGCATAGCGAAGTAGTTTGCTGTCACAGAGGAGTGGAATGCGAGGCATTTTGCAGGCGGCAACTGAAAGAAAAACAATTAAAATTATTATTTTCTTTATTAAAATTAAAAAAAAATGCAAGAACCGAAAATCAAGATAGCTTGCGCGCTTATGTAGATAGGGCCAAACCACTGCACGGCTTTGTGGGATAGTTCAAAACCATTAACGAGGGTAGGAATGGATGATGCATTTGCCCGATTTATGCCGGCATCCACTCCAAACGAAATGACGGTGTCTAGTTTAGATTAAATTAGAGGTGCCAAAACTAACAAATGAGCTGAAAAATACTAGGCCTAACACATAGATGACACTAGTTTTATAGTATTCACCTCTTTTTCTGTTAGTACATTCTGTCAAAAAAATATCGGGATGTGTTCATTTAAAAGCCGCGCGTTACACAAATGTCTAAATTTGTTTTGCTGGATTGTTGGTACAACTGACCTCTATAGTGTCGCAGAGTTTGAGCGTCAATCGATCTGTCAATTAGCTTGTTTTTGGCTTTTAATTATGTCAGACAACCGCAGGTGCGCTCTGCGATTTTCACTATGGATAAAAATATCGAACAAAGAATTTGCTTTAAATTTTGTGATCTGAACGGGATTTCGTGTGCCGAATCGTTGAAAATGTTTCACAAAGCCCATGGCGAGTGCGCTTTAAACACGGTTCTACAAGTGGTATAAGGATTTTGCTGGGGGCAGAGAGAAGTGCGTGGAAGATTTATCCCGATCTGGTCGCCCATCAACGTCTTCAACGGATGAAAACGTCGACAAAGTCAAGGAAATGGTACTGGAAAACCATAATTTAGGTTTGAGGGAGATATATCGTGACCTTAGCGTGTCTCACGAATCAATTCGCAACATTTTACACCATCAATTGGGCATGAGACGCGTGGCTGCTCCAAGAGAGTTGAAAAGTTCATCGGAAGAAGTTGGCTAAAGGCATGCTTGAGCAAGTGAATTCGTATTCAACGTTTATCCATCGCATCATAACAGGTGATGAGACGTGGGTATGTGAGTTTGGCATGCAAACCAGTCAACAGTCAACAGGCGGCCGAACGGCGCTATCCCCATTAGCCGAAGCCCAAAAAACCACGTCAAAGTCGGTCAAAAGTGAGAGTTATGCTACTCGTTTTATTTGATTATAATGGTGTTGTGCACTCGAAATTCATGCCAAATGGTTCTACGGTAAGTAAAGAATATTATTCGGAAGTTATGCGACGTTTGAGAGAGAATATGCGTAGGAAACGGCCCAATTTGTGGAAAGTAAAAGCATGGATCTTGCACCATGATAGCCCACCATCTCACAAGGCTCATATTGTAAGCACTTTTTTGACCAAAAGCTCGACAACTATCATCTCCCGATTGCCCCCTGTGACTTTTTCCGTTTCCCAAAACTTAAATTAACACTCCGTGGACGCCGCTTTGAGTCGATATACGTCATTAAGGAGAATTCGCTGAAGGAACTGACGAAGATCTCTTAAAACGCATTTAAATGGTGCTTTGATGACTGGACTAATCGTTGGCATATGTGCTTTGTTGCTTCGAATGGATGTCGAAGGCGACGAAATCAATTTTGATGATTAAATATTTATTTTGCGGTTTATTGAACAATTCCCGGTACTTTTTTTTGACAGAATGTACTAACCTTAAAAATACAGTTGTTAAAAGTTCATGGGATTCTATTAATTAGTTAGCGAGTTTTTGTACTAAGAGTGACGCTACTTTTGTTATTTTCTAAACAATGGATCGAAAAGAACTTCGTGTTTCAATTTTACACTGCCTCAAGAAAAAAGTAGTTCAAGCGCAGCAATGACTTGAAACGGAGTTTTGCTAACTTCAAACGAGGTCGTAGAGACTCCGATGATGCATAACGCAGTGGTCGTCCAAAGGAGGCGGTAACACCAGAAAACATCAAAAAATCCACAAAATCGTTTTGAATGATCGAAAAGTGAAGTTGCGTGAATTAGCTGACATCGTAAAGATATCATACGAACATCTTGGCTTCATATTGCATGAGCATTTGACTATGAGAAAGCTCTGTCCAAAGTGGGTGCAGTCACAATTCAATCAAAACTGCGTGAATTGAACTTCGAATTGCTTCCACATCCACCGCTACCACCAGCTATTACTGGCTATTCGCACACCTGAAAAAAATGCTCGCCGGTAAGAAATTTCACTTGAATGAAGAAGTTATCGCTAAAACTGAGGCCTACTTTGAGGCAAAAGATAAATCGTTGTACAAAATTGATATTGAAATGTTAGAGCGGTGCTGGAATGATTGCGTTGTTCTTAGTGGAAATTGCGCTGATGAATAAACTAATTTTGAACAAAAAAAAAACTTGTTTTCTTTGTTAGGCGCGGGATTTTTCAGCCCATGTGTTATGCCGGATCTTATAAATAAAAGAAAATACGCTTGAATGCGTCGCTTTTTGTATTTAGTACTAAAATTAATATTTACATGAACCCATTTTTAAGTTCATTATTAAGGGAAAATATGTCACGTAACTTTCAGATGTCACGTCAAGTTTCATATTATGGCCTACATAAAGCTAACAAAAGACGATTTTTCAAACCCAAGAATTTGAATTTACCCCTAACCTAGCACTATTTCCGATCACTCTGTTATAAAATCAGTTGTATTAAGGGGTTACATGGGGTTCGTCGGGTAAAAAACGGCCTATTTTCAATATTTTTTTTTCTATGTAAAAAAGTATTTATTTAATTCAAACTTTTTTCTTAGAGATACATATTTAAAGAATAATTTCTGAAATTTTCAAAAAACAAAAAATTGAAACTCCTCCATTGGGAAGTCATATCCGGTGACCCCTCGAAAAAAAGGTGCGTCCGCGTTGTCAGCACAACTCCTGACAGGCTCATCAAAAATGAAAAAACAAAAATTAGTGCTTTAGTTAACTTTCTAAACTCGAGCTTGAACGAAGGAAAGAAAAAAAATTAAAAATTGGAATTTTGGCAGACATTTTTGCAAAAAATGAAAATTTCGGTCAAATTTGCTTGACATTTTGTTTTTTTTTTAAATAGTTGTAATTGAAAAAAAAAACAAAATCCTTCGTTCAAGCACGAGTAAATTGTATTTCGAACACCTGTGTAAAATTTCATCAAGATCGGTTGAATAGTTTTCGAGAACATTTGACAACCGACTTTGAAAACACGGTTCCGAGAAAAACGCGTTTACAGTTTTGAGTAACAATAAAAGTGGCTTGGAGCGCACACCTTCCAAAGGCTGTAGCTCCAAAACTATTATTCGGATCGACTTGAAAATTTAGGATAATATTCCTTAGATGTTGTAGAAATTAATAAGCAAAAAAAAAAATAAATCGATTTTTTTAACCAACGAAACCCATGGAACCCCTTAAAGAAACTACTAAGTGCACTTTCCTCAGACTCTCGAGTTTTTATAGTTGCGAACGACATCAATTCTATCTTTTATCATGTCAAGACATCAACATCTAGTTGACCTCCTTTATAATTTTCCAGGCTTTTCTTCAACTTTTTAGTACTGTCTGAAAATAAAGATTTTGGTAGGTCTTCAAAATAAGGAAGGGGCATTTCAAAAGTGACGCCTAGATGTCAGTAATGAATAATTCGTAGTACTTTTTTACGTCATCTCTCACATTTGCCAAGTAGACAGATGTACAATTTTACACGATAAAACAAAGCGCTAAAATTATTGAAACTTACTATGAAAATAGTTGATCTTTAAGAAAACTAATTATGCAGATATACAATTTTTTCCAAACAAGGCGCTAAAATAAACAATCTCTAAAAAATAAATGCTGGTGTGCCGCAAGGCTCCGTCCTAGATCCCATATTATACCTGTTATTCACGCATGATCTGCCTGCCCATTACATGCCTTGATCGGAAAATTTGCCGATGATACAGCAGCGCTAGCTGTAAAAAAGTCGCGAACAATGCATCTTTAAAATTGCAAAAATGCCTCGCCCAATGATAACACCCAATGGCTACAAAATTGGTGAATTAAAGCGAATGAGATGATTAAATCGGTTATAGTAACAATTACAACTCGAGGTGAATGTTGTCCCCCAGTAAAGCTCAATGGCATCGAGATCCCACCAACCAACGAAACTAAGAATTTAAGTATTCATATGACCTCAAAAGTAACTTGGAAAACTCACATTCTCACGAAAAGAAAAGCGTATGATTTAAAACTTACTTCTCTCTACTGGCAACTAAACAAAAAGTCACAATTGGCGCTACATAACAAAATTCTCTTGTATTTATAAAGCCATTCTCAATCTCGTTTGGACGTACGATATTCAGCTATGCGATTTCGCAGCCAACTCAAATATCGAAATACTACAAAGATTTCAGTTTAAAGTACTCAGGATGATAATAAATTACCCATGGTATGTCTCCAATGCTCAAATCCACAGGGATTTCAAAATAGCGACGGTTAAAGAGGAAAAAACACAGCAACCCGCTATAAAAAGAGATCATTCGTGCACCCAAACACTTTGGCAATACGGGAGGCATCACTGAGAGAAGTCAATCGTCATAAGAGGCTTAAAAGAAAAACCAGCTCGAATTACTCTACATCTTGACCTTATACAGGGTGGGCCATATAGCGTTTGCTTTTTGAACCACCTATTTTTTTGAGAATGGTAACACAAATGGCATATTAAATGTGTTCATAATTTACTTAAAGCTTTGACATTTACGAAATGGGACGCTATACGCTTGATCAAAATTGGGAAATATTGAAAACCTATTTCCAAAGTGGAGAGTCTTCTTCTTCTTTTCTGATTTTCACATCGGTGGCTACGTCAATAAGCAAAATTGTCGGATTTGGGGCTCAGAAAATCCACACGTTACTGTAGAGAAGCAAATGCATCCACAACGAGTCACTGTTTGGTGCGGTTTTTGGTCTGGCGGCATCATCGGGCCATTTTTTTTTGAAAATGAGCGAGGAGCCGCGGTTACAGTAAATGGCGAGCGTGACCGTGACATGCTCAACGAGTTTTTGTTTCCAAAAATTGAAGAGGATGACATGGACGACATTTGGTTTCAACAGGACGGTGCAACTTGTCACACTCGAACACACTTGGCTACCGTTTTTGAAAACCGAATAATCAGCCGAAATTCCGATATCAATTGGCCGCCTCGGAGCTGTGATTTAAGCCCGTTTGACTATTTTTTGTGGGGAGCCGTTAAGGACAAATGCTATGCGAACCATCCAGAAACGATTAATGCTTTAAAACACGAAATTGACGTTGCCATTCATGAAATTGGAGCCCAAACAATCGAAAATGTGCTTAAAAATTGGGTTGATCGAAAGGCCTACTGTAAAGCCAGTCGTGGCAGTCATTTGAACGATATTATTTTTCATTCATAAATGACAATGTTCAATCTTCAAAATAAAAAAAAAAGTTTGAAAAAATATTGATTAGTTTTTTTATAACCACCCTATACTTTTGTTGGCGGATGCATCACTGGATGGAAGTTAATCATAAGAAAGTTAGTTGTAGGGAAAATAAGTCCATTATTTTCGCATACAATTTTTTGCGCAAATGATTTTAAACTATTTTATGGTCGATCTTTAACGATCGAAAACGAATTTTTTTAGTGTGAAATGGCACCTCGACAACGCGCACAAACTGTAAAATTGTTTGATCGATACTTTACGAGATATCGATCACTACATGCATTTACCGAGAAAATAAAGGATTTTTTCTCCAAACTAATACCTTTTTTAAATATGTTACGATTGAATAAAAAGTATTTTAAAATAAGTTTTCAAATATTGTTAATGTTAATTAACAGAAACAATAAATAATGGAGTCATTAAAAAAAAAAAAAAGCTTTTGGGCTTCTGTTTATTTTATTTTACACATTTTTTCATATCCGAGCGGCAAGTCAAAAATAACAAATAACTGTAAACACAATTGAGTAAACGAAAAAAGAATTTTGCGCATTCTCGTATTTGCATACATACATTACCCTCTGTTAAAAAATAATACACCTTTTTATAAATAGAATGATCTTATGACGCCATCTTTTGGGAAAATTTTTGAATTTGAGATATAGTAATATACATAAATACGAGTAGTATAGTCCGGCATTGCCATTTTAAGCTTAAAACCCTCCTATGAATCAGCTGGCTGTAATATTTCTAAAAGCAAAATGTTGGGCAGATATTTCTCCTTTACAAATAATTTTAAATAAATCATTATGTTCTGGAATTTTCATAGATAGTTGGCAACTTAAAAATATATGCACAATTTTTAAAAGCGGCAATAAGAATGAAGAAGGTGATTAACGACCATTTTTTAAGTTCTCATCATACTTTTTGAAACCATTTCCAAAGAAAAGATGTACACACTTTGCTATTAAGAACCTAATTTCGTGCAATTACGCCATTGAACGATCCACTGTGCCCAGTCTCGGTATTTTTAGTGAATACTGCATTACAGCGTTCTCAACAAGTCGATTGGACAGCAAGTCGATTGCATTTACATAGATTTTTCCAAAGTATTCAACAAAGTCTCTCATAACATCTTTATATTAGATATTTATTATTTGTTTATTATATTAATATTCTATAAAATATTTGCGCTAGGATTTCACTCTGCTTTAATGAAGTTGAAGGCGTTGCTTGGTCACAATTGTTGCTATATCCTCTGAAACATTCATTACCTGTTCTGATGTACCTCAGGGAACCGTTTTATGTTTCCTACTCTTTCTATTATTTATCAAGTGCATTAGGAGTTGCCTGTCATTCGCTTATTTTCTAGTATATGCTGGTTAGGGTTAGGTTAGGTTGTGGTGGCAGTCGGTCCGTATGACCAACTCACTTAGACCTCACAGGTCCATTGTGATACCACTGTGCGTCACGGGAACCTGTTTATTTACTTTCGTGAAACCATTTTGAAGCTCTTATGAAGCGCAGGATTGGTCTAATCCCCGCGCCAGATAGTTCTGTAAGAGAATTGAAAAAGTGTTTACCTAGACAACCTGCTCTGATTTTAGCTAAGGCTGGACAATTGCAAAGGAAGTGCTCTACTGTTTCTTCCTCCTCTTCATCTCTGCAGCTTCTACAATATTCATGGGAGAATACTCCTAGTCTCAAGGAATGCCTTCCAAATAGCCAGTGGCCGGTGACACAAGCCACGACCTTCGAGCAATTCCTTTGTTCTTTTCTTGTTTATTTGCGGCGATAGTAGCCTGGCTGTTACGCATGCATCTTCTTCTTCCCATGACCTATTGGCCCCTTGGATAATGTTGCTTTTTACTATTAATTACTGTTATATGCTGACGAATCAAAAATATTTTCAGTTAGGTAAATGAATCAACTGAAACTTGTAGGCTTTAAGTAGATGTAGAAAAATGTCACAAAACACAACTTTCTTTAATTGCCAAAAAATGTCATCACGTCACTTTTTCTGAAATTCCCATTGTTTTCCATACTTCTTATAGCTTATCGTAATAATATTGCACTTCAATTTGTTAAATAATCCAAAGATTTAGGTGTAATTTTTTACATCTTATCAAAAGGTCTGCTCATGAAGTTCAATTATTACAAATGATCAAGTTTTGGTGTTCACGTATCCAAAAAACTTGCAAAGTAGGGGAAAGTATGAGAGCAAAATTACATTTCGTTTTGAGCGAAAGTTGCAAGTATTTACTGGATTAATTTTTACTTGTAAGAATTTCGTTATTGGTTTTGCGTTTTTGTAATTTTTAGATATTTTTCTATTTGAGAGCGAGTTCTCGGAAATTAAGTTACTGGCAAGTTACTTGATAATTTTTACATGAACAAACTTAAAATCATATTCTCTCTTACACTTCGTACAATGGAATAGCTCAAATTTTAAGGACCCTTATAGGCTGCGGTTTCTGCTTAGTGTCTGCGTGTGCTCTAGGTTGGGATATGTCACGTTTATTTGGTGATCTTACCACAAATTTATGACAAGGAGTATTGAAGGTGTGTCTCTTAAATTTGAACAAAGCTCATTAAAGTTTTCAGATCCTATCCCATCCTACACATCTCGTTTACTATTAATTGTCTTGTCTCCCGTTTGTTTTCAACGTTATTAAGGTTGCTTTGATTGCCCATTTCTGTATTAAAGTATTAATTTTCTTATACCTTCAAGAATATTTCGCAATGCTCTTCTTTCTATCTAAATAAGTTCAATACAAATTGTGCTAGGAATGCGCCTATTGAACGTGCACTTCGTGATTTTAATGAGACCTCGAACTCTAACACGCTAGATTTCTCGCTTTCAAAGAAAGAGCTCTTGAGCCCTATATTTTAGTTTAGTTGCACGCATGTTTGTAAGTTATTTATATAATTTAATTATGTTTTAATTTCAGTAGTCAGTTAGTTGGCTGCTTTATAAGCGAAATAAAATTAAATAAATTATGTCATGTAAACAACTTTAGTTATTGCGTAATCTTTGTTAGTCTGTTTTGTACTGCGCTAGAAAAATGAGTTTCGAACAAAGAACTCAGCTTGACTTTTGGGTAAAACTTGGAAAATTTTTTTTGTAAGTTTTTTCCATAAGAAAATTCGACAGAGTAAAACAGGTGATTTCAGTCGATGAAAGGCGAAATTGTCTACAGAGTGGATTATCCTCAGAAAACAAAGAAAATGCGCGTAATTTTATTACAACTAATAAGAGATCGTTTATGAAAATTAGTGAAAGTATTTTGATGTTTTTTTTTGTTTTTTTTTTGTTCTTGATTTTTTGGCGGTGACGTAGGGTTAAAAATGCCTTCGCACCATATAGTAACCGTCGCTACTACGTGTGTGGTGATTCCACTAAAAAATATCCCCCCTCTTCTCTTGGAGTTTTCCCTCCACCCCGGGACTGCTTCTGCATTGCGAGGTAGAGGGCCAAGACGGCGTCCTAAGAAGGAAACTTAAAGAATTTGTATGTTAAAATTAATTGCAGTGCCCCAAAGTTGAATGTCATATGCCCACATAGGTTTAAAGATAGCTGAGTAGAGTGAAAACCTACTTTCAAGAAAAACAGGAGAATTTCGATGTAGTAACGAATATAGGCTTCTAAGTTTTATTCCTAGAGCCTTCCGTTTGGTAAAAAGATGGGGTTTCCGTGTAAGCTTGCCATCGAGCTGCATGTCGAGATATTTTGTGACGTTAGTTTGGGGGAAGATTATATTTTGAGCATATTTTTAGTGAGCAAGTTTTTTGAGTTAGTGCAAAAGTGACTTGGGAACACTTTGTCTCGTTTGACTTAATGCGCCACTCTTTCAACCAATGAATTATCAAGTCCTTTCCGAAGTTTTTGGGAGGCCACATGGATGTCATGGGAGTCAATTCTGAGTACGGCAGTGGCATGCACGAATGTTCCGACTATTGTTTCTTCTAGAAGCTGCTAGATCGTTTATGTACATAAAACAAGTATTGGATGGGGCCCATAATACTGCTTTGGGGTACACCAGCTGAGCTTTCACATAGTTCAGACTTTTTTTTAGCTTTTTTTGACGCAGAAATATTGAGCTTCGATGTAGCACTTAATAAATATTATATGTAATAATTTTCTTCCAAAAAATTGTCTTTTATTTTATAGAGTATGCCAGCATGCCAAACGCGGACAAAGGCTTGAGATATATTGAGCAAAGCCGCTGTCAAATACTTTTTTTGTTCAAATGCTGTTTATGAATCTATGAACTTGTTCGAGACTTTAAAACTGACACCGAATCGGTGATTTAGTATTATATTTCGGTCTTGAACTTTAGGCATCATTCTTTTGAGGAAAAGGGACTCCATTACTTTAGATACCATTTACTTTATAAATGAAACGGAGTTCTTGACCCATTTTTCAATTGGTGCAAATCACACGTTCGGCATGAAATAAATAAGCAGCAGGCCAACAAAAAAGTAAGAGCGTCGCAATACTGCTGTAATTATTGAGTGCGGCAAATACACCCCAATATTCTCCAAAAGGAGGGTATTGTCCATCACAACAACATTTGCACGAATTTAGACTAATTTGCTTTGCTTTTGTTTTTTTGAATGTTCAGTATTTTAGTACGAAAGTATAGCTCATTGTTAAAAAAAACGGTAAAAAACCATACAGTAAATACAATTTTAAATGTTATGCAAATTCTAGAAAAATTCAACAAACTTTTCACTCTAATTTCACGGTTTTTAGTTATAGGAATTCAAGAAAGATTTTTAGGTATACAGTTTTATAGCTTTTTAGATTTTAGTGTAACAAAGAGTAAGTTTGAAGTTGCTATAATATCGCCTTTATTTTTTATCATTTTTTCCCTGCCGCTGTTGAGCATTTTCTCCATATAAAAAAAATAAAAAAAGTGGACTCGTTATATAGAGAAAAATAAGAAAATGATATGTGAATGAAAAAATTATAAAAAATTAAGGCGTTTAAGTTTTTTAACAACTTCAAACTCGTTCTTATACTAAAATTGAATAAGCTATAAAACTGGGGGCGGCCGCCATAACCGAATGGATTGGTGCGTGACTAGCATTCGGAAGATTTCAGAGAGAACGTAGGCATGAATCTCGGTGAAACACCAAAATTAAGAAAAACATTTTTCTAATAGCGGTCGCCCCTCGGCAGGCAATGGCAAACCTCCGAGTGTATTTCTGCCATGAAAAAGCTCCTCATAAAAAAATCTGCCGTTCGGAGTCGGCTTGAAACTGTAGGTCCCTCCATTTGTGGAACACCATCAAGACGCTCGCCACAAATAGGAGGAGGAGCTCGGCCAAACACCCAAAAAAGGAGGGCGCGCCAATTATATAATATTAGATCCATATACAATATATAAAACTGCATAGCAAAAACCAGGATGTGCAATCATTTTGCCACAGGGTGTACTATATATGGCCCATTTGTTAATTTAGAAAAGCATGCAAATTATGTATCGAAGCAGGAGGCTAAATATTGAATATTGATTAAAAAGATTATTTCCCCTAAAACAAGTCTACACTGTTCCCCTCAATTTGTTAGAATTTGTTTTGTTTTTTTTGCAATGTGAGAGTGTTCATCACTACATACCCGATCGGTTAACGGCAAAACTGCTATCGGCGTTGATCTCTTGCGCTGAAAAGAGGAGTAATAGTAGGAGTAGCAAGAGCACGGCGCTCCGTAGCTGCAAAAGTCCAAACTTTTCAAAGCTTAGCGCGTTGTTATTTGACATTTTTATTTTTATTTGAAACTTTTTTTATTTTTTATGTTCTTTCTTGGTGATTTTTAATTCAAGCCGCCGACTTTGCTTTAATAGGAACCGTCACGGAATCGACAATCTTTGCGAATAATTGCGCACACAACTCGAGTTCTGCCTTTTTGAATCAATCACTTAACGTTTCGGCGTAGCTGCACCGGTTCACTAATACGACTCCGCATTTCGACACTGCGTTCACGAATTGCATCAATTTTCAACACTCAACACTTTCTTTGACCCACCATCGAAGTGGCTGCGATAAGGTAATTGCATCGGAGCAGTTCAATTCGTCCACGCCACGACATGCAACAGTCGCGACAATACTTTGCAATTATGAATATTAAAATTGTTCTCTATTTGTTGTAGGTACTTTGTTTTTAAAAATTATTTGTTTAGATTTGTTTATATTTACTTTTCCACGTTTCTGCGCACCGTAGCTGCCTACGACAGTCAAGTGTCTGTTGTTGAGTTATGCTAATTATGGAATGAGTAACACAAGTGCTGCATTTTCTTGCTCTTCGTTCTGCTGGTAGAGTTTTGGTTTATAATTTTTAATTTCTATTTTTTTTTTTTGAAATATCAAATGACACACGTCAGTTAGAGACTTTTTAAGTTGGTTGCTCAGTTATGATAACGAGCATCGCACGTACGTTGGATGCGGAAAACACGGAAATATGGAAATAGTTTTTTTTTTTTAATGAATATTTGCGGAATTGCATCGGCCCACGTACATATGTACGGGTACAAATATACAAACGCACAGTGGAGCTGCGTCATACACGCCCAAAAGTGGGTGAACGGTAATTGCTTCACTGAAAATGACGTGAATATCGCTGGTTTGCTGCAAAAGTGTAACGATTGAAAAACAAAAACAAACAAAAAACTATAAAAATTAAAACAAAAATAAAGGAAATAAAATAAAATACTCGTATAATAAAAATCAATAAATGTAATAAAAAATTAATAAAAACTAAACATATAAAAACAATTAACTTAAAAAAATACAACAAAAATTTTACATAAATAAATAAAAAAAATAAAAAAAATAAAAACAAATAAAATATAGTACAAAAAATAAAATAAATAAAAGCTAAAAAAATAAAAAAATATAATGAAAACTAATAAAAAAATGTATAAAAAGCTACAAGCCAAAATAAAATGAAATACGATACAGTACAAAATAAAATAAAATAAATAAAAAGCTAAAAATGAAACAAAAACCTAACAAAAATAAATGAAAAGCTAAAACAAAAAAAAAATAAATAAATAAAAAGCTAAAAATGAAAAAAAAAAAATTAAAATAAAATAAATAAATAAAAAGCTAGACATGAAAAAAAATTAAATAAATAAATAAAAAGCTAAACAAATAAAGCAAAAAATTAACACAATTATGAAACAAAACAAAAAAAAAAAAATAAAAAAGAATTTAAAAAATATATATTAACACAAAAACGTAAAATAAAAATTAATAAAAAGCTAAAAAAAATATAAATAAACAAAAAGCTAAAAAAATAAAACAAAAAACTAACAAAACTAAATAAAAAACTAAAAAGAATTTAAAAAATATATAGTAAAAATAAAAAATGTAATATAAAAATTAATAAAAAGCTAAAAAAAATAAAACAAAAAGCTAACAAAAATAAAGAAAAAACTAAAAAATATATATTAAAATAAAAAATCGAATAAAAAAATTAATAAAAAGCTATAAAAAAATAAAATAAATTAAATAAATAAAAAGCTAAAAATGAAACAAAAAAAATTAATAATAAATAAAAAGCTAAAACAAAAAAGAAATAACAAATAAATAAAAAGCTAAAAAAATAAAACAAAAAAAAAAAACTTAAGAAATGATCAACAGCCGTGTAAAAAATTCATGTTCTTATTAATTAACAGCTGAGATTAAAATGTATCATTACTTCTATTTGGAGAGACAAAGGGAATTTAAAATTTGCAAGCTGTTTTTTCTTGCATTTTTTAATTTCTCATGTTCTTACAGCAATCGAGCCATAATAATTTATCCTAGTAGGTGGTCCAATGACCGACACTGCGACCTAAAAGATCTTTTGTGTCAAGCTACCTAATTTAATATGGATGATCCTTCTGATCATCCGCGAAAGTTACCCGACCACTACATCAGGTTCTAGTTTGCCTAGTTGTTCTCTGCCTTTGGAAAGGAGTTGGTTGAAAGCCATGTTCTTCCAACAATTTTTCTGCTATACGTATAAACCTTAGTATATCTGTAATAGGAGCTTTCTTTATTTCTTCCGGATCCAGTTGATCACGGTGGAAAATTTGCATTCTGGTTCTAGCCAGTGCAACGCACTCGCACAATAAGTGCTCCGTTGTTTCATCATCCTCAAAACAGAGTCTACACTCAGTGTCCCTGAGAAGTTGAATTCTGTTAAGATGATAGTTTAGATAGTAGTGGCCCGTAAGAAAGCCTACTATTTTCCTGATATCTACTTTCCGTAAGTTAATCAGTTCCTTTTTGTAGGTAAAAGGTCTAACCAACCTCTTGGCTTGACGAAGTTTCAGATTATCTTTCCAGTAAGCTATTCTGAGAGTATGTTCCCACTGGTCTACCCTAGATTTAGCTTCCGCCCAGTTGATACCACAATATGGTTCTGGTCCTATAAGGTCTGATGTCGATCCAGCCCTTGCCAGTTCATCAGCAATTTCGTTACCCTCGATTCCAGAGTGACCTGGAACCCAGCAAAGTACAACCGTATTTTTTGTACTTAATTCTTGAAGATTGTTTACACATTCTTCCACTAGTCTCGACTCCAAAGAATGAGACATTAGTGCTTTCAGTGCCGCTTGGCTGTCCGAATATATAGTTATGTGGGCCCCTTTGATACCCCTTTTTAGATTTGTCAGTGCACAGATCGAAATCGCTTGGATTTCGGCCTGGAAGACACTGGGCCATTTGCCCATGGGTTCTGAAATTTTTGTGTTGGGTCCAAAGATCCCGGCACCAACTCCAGTATTTGTTTTTGAACCATCAGTGAACCATTACAGACTTTTTGGGTTAACCCAAGGTCCTCCAATTTCCCATTCATCACGGTCTGAGATAATTATCTCATAATTTCTATTGAAGACCCGTTTCGGAATCATGTAGTCTGTTACTGAACAGCTAATATCCCTATCCGGTATTTTTCTTAAAATACTCATATGACCAAAGTCACTGTATTCCTTATTTGACAAGATTTGCATTTTTAGTGCATTTCTAGCTGCACATTTCCATATGAATATATGCAGTGGGGATAATCCTACTATCGCTTCAATTGCAGTTGTAGGACAGCTTCGCATGGCACCTGTTATAGACAAACAGGCCTGCCTTTGAAGACTTGCCAGTAATTTCTTGGCTGTTTCTTGTGTGGTTTTGGGCCACCAAACAAGGGACGCATAGGTAATGATTGGTCGAATCATCATTGTATACATCCAATGAATCATTTTGGAGTCAATACCCCATGTTCTCCCCAGGAGACTGCGACATGCCCACATGGCTCTGGTGGCTTTATCTATCACCGATTTAAGGTGAGAGTTCCAATTTAATCTTTTATCCAGAACAACTCCTAAATATTTGACCTCATTGGAATAGTTTATATTTGTTCCTTCGACAGTAATTGAACCAAGGTCCAACTTATATCTGTTTGTGAAAGGTACAATAATAGTCTTGCTGGGATTTATAGAAAGTCCTTCTGCACGACACCAGTTTAGAATGAAATTTAATGTTTGATTCATAATGCTGGATATTGTTCTGTCGAATTTGCCAGGAATGATCACTGCAATATCGTCAGCATAGCCAATTACCTCCAAGCCTAACTCACTTAGTTTGACTAGGAGGTCGTCAATAACCAAGGACCATAATAAAGGTGACAAAACACCACCTTGGGGGCATCCTTTTAATGCTTTGACTGAGACTGATACATCTCCTAGAGATGAGCTGATTTCTCTGCTTTCCAGCATTGCCTTTACCCACCCTATGGTCGGCTTGTCAATGTTTTTATTTTGTAATGCTCTATCAATCGAGCGATAATCTGTATTATCAAATGCACCCTCGATATCTAAAAATGCGCATAAGGCGATTTCCTTAGAATAATGAGCTTTCTCTATCTTTGATACGAGAAAGTGAAGAGCTCCTTCTGTAGATTTCCCTTTATTATATGCGTATTGCGATTTATGCAAGGGTGTGTTCTTTTCTAGATTTTCTCTGATGTGAAGATCCAACAATCTTTCCATTGTTTTTAGGAGAAACGAAGTTAAACTAATAGGTCTATATGACTTTGGAAGTTCACTGGACCTCTTGCCCGTTTTTGGAATAAATATCACGTTGACCTTACGCCAAACGTTTGGTATGTATTCCATACTAAAGCTATTCCTAAAAATGGCAACAAGTGGTTTTATTAGTATTTCTATCCCTCGTAAGAGGAGGGCTGGAAAAATACCGTCTACACCTGGTGCTTTAAATGATTGGAAGGACCCAACGGCCCACCGTACTTTGTTTGGGGTAAAGATACGTCCTGACAGACTCCAGGATTTTTTGTTAGCCACGACCCCTTGGTCTGGTATTAACTGATCATCCCTCACTGTCGATGACGTATCTATAGATCCCGGGAAGTGTACTTGAAGCATATATTCCAAAGTATCTTTCCGATTTTTTGTATACGACCCATCTGGTCTTTTTAAAGTTGTAACACCGTTTGAGTGTTCCTTGCACAAAGCTTTATGGAGCCTGGCGCCCTCTGGCGCCTCGATAATACTTTCACAGTATCTTCTCCATGACTCGCGTTTAGACTTTCTCAATTCTTTGTTGTAATTTGTTAGAGCAACCCTGTAGTCGTCCCATACCTTTGTATGTTTACAACGATTGAAAAGTTGTCTTGTTTCTTTACGCAATCGAGCCATATGTAGATGGTAATTATTAGGTGGTTTCTAAAAAATTCCACCCACTTTTTTTGGTAAATTACATTAGTAAACAAACAAGTTTCTTGAATGCCTAAGAACTAAGCATAGAAAACAAAGGGCCTTACAAAAGAAGCTCCTAGATGTTGTTTCAAAATACGGCTCATCACATGCGGCTCACTCATGCGCTGAAAAATAACGGGCCTAACAAAGAAAACACGTTTTTTGTTTTTTTTTTGTTCAAAATTAATTTATTCATCAACGCAATTTCCACCAAGAACAACGCAATCATTCCAGCACCGCTCTAACATTTCAATATCATTTTTGTAGAACGATTTATCTTTTACCTCGAAACAGACGTCAGTTTTAGCGATAACTTCTTCATTGAAGTGAAATTTCTTACCGGCGAGCATTTTTTGAGCTGTGGGAATAGCCAGTAATAGCTGGTGGTACCGATGGATGTGGAAGCAATTCGAAGTTCAATTCACGCAGTTTTACAATTGTTTTGATTGAGAGAAAATCTGAAAATGAGAAAATCCAGCACCCACTTTGGACAGAGCTTTCTCATAGTCAAATGCTCATGCAATATGAAGCCAAGATGTTCGTATGATATCTTTACGATGTCAGCTAACTCATGAAAATTCACTTTTCGATCAGTAAAAACGATTTCGTGGAAGGCTTTGAATACCCGCATACCTGCTAAGGATTCTCCAGAGCTACAGAGTGAGCGTGAGCTGCTGTACGACACACCCGATTGCCAGAAAGCAAAAGCGATATCGTCTGCCGCAGTTCATTCTCTATTCTCGGCACCGATCTCTGGAATCTGAGCTACGACGAGTTATTGAGCATAGAAATGCCAGAAGATATATAGTATATATAGTGGAATACGCGGATGATATAGCGGCGGCCATACCAGCTCGGGACACTGAGGACGCTTGAAGAAAGCTGAACCAAGTTATGATAAGGACACAAATATGGTTTGAGGATAACGGCCGGATTCGCCAAACATAAAATCGAAATCATCCTCATGACACGAGCTCTCATTCCACTCAAGGTTCGCATGCAAATAGATGACACGTCCTTAGTGACCCAAAAAGTAGTGAAATACTTAGATATTCAACTTGACTGCAGGCTTACTTTCTGGGCCGAGATACGGCATGCGGCTTCCAAAGCAGCAAAGGTTACGGGAATGCTGAGTAGATTAATGGCAAATATCGCTAAAACTAATTATGGCGGCCACGAACTCAATTCTTCTGTATGGTAGCGAAGTTTGGGGAATTGTGCTCAACTGCAAAGCCAAGCGCAAAGCAGTGGAGGCTGTGCAACGAACAGCGGCACTCAGAGTTGCCTCAGCCTACCGCACTGTCTCAGGCACAGCACTTTTTGTGATCAGCGGGCAGATACCCGTCGACCTCTTGATCCAGGAACGAATGGATGCGTGGGACTCCAAGAAGGAACACGTCATCACTAGCTTCCCAGAACGGAGATGCCAAACCATGCTGCGGTGGCAAAGCCGAGTGGCAGATGGACGGCGAAACTTATTCCATCAATTGACAAATGGGTTCAAAGGAACTTCGGCGAAGTGAACTACTTCTCAACTCAGTTCCTCTCGGGCCACGGATACTTCCGTAGATACCTCTACCGCATGGGCAAGGTAATCGATTCCAAGTGCTTATACTGTGAAGCGCTGAGCGATGACGCAAAATACATGTTTTTTAGTTGCGACAGATGGCTCGCGAGAAGAAGTGCTCTGAGGGAGCAGATTGGCGACATCGCGCGAGAGCAACTTAATCAGCAAAATGCTCGAACGCGAGGACAGCTGGAACGCGGTAAAGAGATATGTACATCGAGAGTATACTACGGAAAAAATATTGACCTCGACATAGTGCAACAAAGCGAAGCCGCACAGATAGATACACAAGAAGACGAGCATAAAAGCTGGCTACAAATATGGTGTACCCAGACATGGGTGAATAGAATTGGCCCTTTATGGATGCCATTCTGGGCCTTCCCGATGATTCACGATTTTTTATGGCAGGAATTGGATGGTATTGATCTGGACAATGTTTATTTTCAACAAGACGGCGCTACGTACCACACAAGCAACGAAACCATTGATCTTTTATGGAAAAAGTCTCCGGACCGAGTTATCTCTCGAAGAGGTGATCACAATTGGCCACCGAGATCTTGTGATTTAACACATTGTGACTTTTTTCTTTGGGGCCACGTGAAAGAGAAGGTCTATGACAACAACCCAGGGTCGATACAAGACCTCAAACATGGAATTCGTGAGGCTATCGGCTATCGAGGACATAGGGCAGCCACTTTGCAATTCGGTTATGGAAAATTTCAGAAAAAGGATATTGTCCTGTAAGCGTGGTCGTGGTGGTCATTTGCCTGATGTTATTTTCCACTATTAACGGCATACCTTCCTCTTTATAATGAAATAAACATCCGCTCATTTATATTAAAAAGCATTTTTCTTTGAATATTAAAATAACACCTCTGTTTGGAAAACCTTATAGAAAGCAGTCCCGTGAACGGTGTCTTCCCAGAAGGAGAGGACGCAGTAGACGACGGTCGCCGTAAATGCGAAGGCATTTTGAACCCTACCTCACCCACAAAAAAAAAAATGTGTTAGGGCCGGTACTTTTCAGCCGATGTGTTATGTATGTCGTTAATGCCGATTAACGAAACGTGCTCTGTGAAAATCATATTCTAGGGATCAAAATATAATAAGAAACTTTGCCGAAGGAACCATACCTCTAAAACGAATTCTGATGTCCCCCAATTTGGGTCGAACTTTTTAGTTTCTTTTCTATAACTCACTTAAATTAAATTTTTCATTTACATATGTTCTGACTAAATAAATTTCTTAAGAGAAAAAATAGATATTATAAATAAATAATAAATATTATTATACAATAAATAAATAAAAATTAAGAAAAAACATAGCTATTGAGCTGATTTTTTCATGTAAAGGCCAAAAATGGTGATATTTTTAAATTGGGGGACATCAGAACTCGTTTTAGAGGTATGGTTCCTTCGGCAAAGTTTCTTATTTTGATCCCTAGAATACGATTTTCACAGAGGAATGAGCGATTTTTAAATCGATCCGTCCTAATGGCGAGCCTCTACTTCTTAAGAACTTTATTAGGCTGTTGACGTCTAAGCCAGACAGTTGCTTGAGATTCTCGAACAATGGTTTGCCAAGGGTTGGGTATATATACCTTCTGCACAAATATGAACGAGACGTTATCAATAAAACGGTCCGCGGATGGCATATGGCAAAAATAAATTTTTTGTTTTTTGGTAGGACTGTTATAAGCTTACATGGCAAATTTCAGCGTGATATGTCACATAGTTTGTTTGAAATTTTGTTATTCCAACAAAATTTCGGCTTCAGACGCCTTAAAAATGTTGCAGACAACCTATGAGGACTCTGCTCTATCGCGTGCACGTGTTTTCCAGTGGTACAAATCGTTCAAAGATGTACAGCCCATCGGTTGAAAACTTGCCTCATGGACGTCGTCCAGCAACATCAGTAAACGACGAAAACATCGGAAAAGTAAAAGAAATTGTGCTTGAAAATCGCACAAATCGCAAAATCGGTTAACGCTGAATATTATTTAGACATTTTAAAGCGTTTGCGCGAGAACATTCGTCTTAAAAGGAAGGAATTGTGGGACAACAAGTCATGGTTCTTGCATCACGATAATGCACCAGCTCACACATCACGTCTTGTTCGAGATTATTTGAACAAAAATAATCTTAATATCGTTTCGCAAGCACCGTACTCGCCTGATATGGCTCCATGTGACTTTTTCCTGTTTCCCAAGCTCAAGTTGCCGCTCCGTGGAAAACATCTTGAGACAATTGAAGTCATAAAAGAGAATTCGAAGAACACACTCGAGCTTGACTTGTTTACAGTAGCACAGAAAACAAACTATGTGACATATCACGCTGAAATTTGCCATGTAAGCTTATAACAGTCCTACCAAAAAACAAAAAATTTATTTTTGCCATATGCCATCCGCGGACCGTTTTATTGATAACGTCTCGTTCATATTTGAGCAGAAGGTATATTATACGTATATGCTATAACTATCATGAGTTTAGTCGCTACTACAAATTGTGAAAATTACCAACATAACAGTATTTTACGGTTATTTTACTTTTACACTTACCCATAGTTGTATAGGAATTAAAAAAAAAACGCATACACGCTCAATTCATACTTGCTCATCATTTTATTCATATACATAAATTTACAATACATAATAGATATATTTAGGGTATTTAGTTTTAATTTTTAATATTTTATAATTAATAATTAATATTTTGGCAAACATGTGTTTAAGTGCATATTTGCAAAACAAAATAAACAAAAGGCACACAGCAGGTGAATTCTATTACATTTTCGTTTTTTAACAATTTATTACACGTACATTCGATTGTGCGCCATTCGCTTCACTCACAATCAGCAAGACGATAAATGTTGTAAATCTACAATAGGTATTTATAAGTAGGTACAGAGACAGTAAATATGTATGTATAGATTTTATAAAAGTAGCTATGTTTTATGCAAAAATCCCTCATCTATGCGAAATTGTGTGTTTATACGCCTGTCGGCATTATGTTGTGTTGTGTGTGTGCGTTAATATGTATGTATTTAGTTTTGATTAGGCGCGTTTTAATGTGAATGAGTTTATGCAAAAAATATACCACATACATAAATACATTTAAAAAAATTCTACAAATATGATTTTCTTTACATTTATGTAACTAATTAAAAATCTAATTATATATTTTTTTGTTTTTGTTTTAAATCAATTCTTACATATATTGCAACAAAATCGCTCCGTAATTTCATGAATATTTTTTTTCGAATTATTTCATCAAATATTACAGCATAGGGTTCGTTGAAAATTACAAACGCATGTACAAATGTGAAACATAAAAGCGATATACATAAATACATACATACAAAATTAAGCAAGTAAGTAATGGTAGAAATATAAAACCAAATTTGTATGCATTCCTCCTCATCTCATAAATATACAAATAATTTTAAAAATACACTTTAAATAGAAAATAAAAATCCTTTAAAAATTAACGTAAATTCTTTGCGAAACGCTTGCGTGCGCTCTAAAATATACATACACACACATATATGCATAAATGAATGTATGTAAATCAATTAAAAATAGATATGTGGTGTGGTGTGTATTTGCAAAATCGTGTAAATGTGTAACGGTAAATATGTATAAGCATATGAAAAATTGTGTGTGTATTGTAGAAATTAGCAACTTTTCTGCTATTTTGCTTTTGTAAAAATAACAGCCAAACACAAATTTATGCATATTTTTACAGTGTCACGTTTTGGCCCGTTTTTGTTTATGTTTTTCTTTTTTTTAAACCTATTTAAGAATTTTTCCATTTTCTATAAAATCTGTATGGCCCTCCTACTCCAACATACATCTAAAATTCCTTATCCCAGCCGGTTAAGTCATCTGGCGGCGGACCTTCTGGATCTGGTGGATAGGCATCGAAATTCGTGGTATCAATGACGCTCTTCACAGCTGGCTTGATTGGCGGCTCGAGTGTACGATTTTGTAAACCCAACCAGTAGAAACCGTCGAACCATCTGTAAAGATGAGAAATGTTAGTATACTTCAATGCTTATTTTATAATTTAAAAACTATTTGACTCTCACACACACATATGTACGTATAATATGATGAAATGCGATGAGTTACGCACATACATACATACCTTTTAACAGATCACACATCCTTAGTAAAGAAATTTTGCATATCTTGCGTAAGCAGTTCAAAAGAGTGAGTGAGTATTAATGAATTATTTGTATGTACGCACATATTCCAAATTGTATCAACTTAAATGCCAAGCTACCCTAGATAAATACTAAAAGCTAGTAACCTAGGCAATTAACTGTGAATAATGGATCGAGAAGGTCTACATGAAGCTATGAAATCTGTAAATATTTGTCACCATTAATTGAGAACCTAACGGTGAAGCTATTGTAGAGAGGTGCAGCTAAATTTCCAGTTTATGCAGATAGCATCTCAGTTGTTGTTCTTGTAATAGTATAAAAAATGCAAAAAATGCAAATGTAATAGTATAAAAACTGCACTGACACACTCTTGAGAAAGCTGCTTTAGTTAGAGTTCTCGACCGAATGCAAAACCGAGTCGCTCTGCTAATGTAGACTTCTTTTAACGCGCGAATGTTGTCAGAGCAGTAACCGTGATTATGAGCAGCAAAGGTCTGTTAACATTCAGCGCACAGAGGTTTGCTAACATCCAGAGCATAAGTTCTGTTAACACTCAGCGCAGATACGAATGAAACAGCAAAGGCGTGCAGATAGGCTACCACGCTAGTAGATTTATTTTGCTAAAAAAGTACCTTTGACTTCAGTAGTCAATAATTCCTAGACAGATGTATAATTTTACACGATAGAACAATGCGTTAAAATTGTTGAAATTTACCATGAAAATGGTATAAAATGGTATAAAAATTATCTATTTTTACGAACAACATTTCCCAAAATTTGAGATTTCTTGGTGGAAGTAATCGTCCGTATGACAGTTCAAAGGTTGGTGAGAAGAAAGCTCTAGAGTAATTTCAGAAAAATTATTACAAATAAAATAAATAATTGGCGCTTACACCCATTTTGGGTACTTGGCCGAGCTCCTCCTCCTATCCCACAAATAGAGAGATCTACAATTTTAAGCTAACTCCGAACAATAATTTCAGTCGCTTAGCATACATCTGCGATTTTCAAACGATGTATAAATACATTTTTTTTGTAGATAATGTGAGGTTCTAAGCCATTCTAATATATGCTCTGTTCGTGTGATTTTTAACCATACACTGTAAGTAATCACAGACATTTTGAGGCTTCATGTTAGGTTGCCAAAGTTGTGATTCTTAGCAGTGAGATTTTATGATTATTTTTAATGGGAAGATAATCACCGACTTTGTTGAATCCCAACTATAAAAGTATGAAGGCTAGAATCAAAAGCTCTCGTAAGTACGAAGCACAAGACACTTACGGATACGAGCTCATACTGAAGCCAAAATCCATCCTCCTTAAAAACCGGTGCTTCCTCAAAAGGATGATATATTATAAGGGTTGGCCATTCCAGAGTGTGAGAATTGTAAGAGTAAGCTATGGTAAACAACGAAATTGAGTGAGTAACTTCGCCTGGCATGTCACCGGGGACTCGGCAGCAGAATTCTGCACGCTCATTTCACATGTATTCCCACACTCGACCAATTAGTGGTTGTTCAGACCGTAACAAAGTAAAATGAGTGGTGCAAATTATTAATAGATAGCCACTTTATCAATACTGCTAATGCCCGTTGGAGGCAATCACCTTTTTGCCAAATAAGCAGGCAAACTTGGCCAGAATGGAACCACGGCCGCAAAAAATCGCGACTGAATCTTAGGAGACGGGATATGAGAAATACGATAGGAGTTCAAACAGGGCATAGTCTAATTGGAAGGCTAGCAAATAGACTGAGGGTACCACTTTTGTCTGCCAATATATTGAAGAAGAGGAAACCGTGAAACACCGCCTGTGTACATGAATTGCTCTATAGAGAAAAAGTCTTTCCACGCTTGTACTCGCCTTTCTTGACTGCATAGAAGAGGTCTTTCAAAGAGGGTTGCCGAAATAAACAAAATTCATTAAATCCACAGGTTGGTTCAGATAAGACTCAGGAGTGTAAAGAACGAGCTCTAGTGGTATCACAACAGGACTATTCAGGCCCGAGTTTGTCGGATGACAGCCACTCAATCTAACCTAACCTAGCATGAGTGGAGACTATGCTGATTTTTTTGCGTATATCACCATCACAATCTCGAGTTTCTTGTTTGAAATAAGCCGCCGCCTTGACCCTGGCTATGTCAGCCAAGCAGCTGATTTCTTCATGAGAGAAATGAGCGCCGGCTAACAGTCTGATGTTGGGCATACCTCTGCATGCTGTACCTCTGAGTTTCTTCCTACTTCAATTGTTATTTCCTGTTAAAGTAAAAAGTCGGAGGCAATCCCAAATAGTTTTTTTTTTGTAACGTCTGATTTACAGTGTGGTTCAGTAAACTAACTATATTTTGCTCTACAGGAAATGCACTATTGAAGGAAAATAAAAAAATTCCTATTTTTAATAAAAGTAAAAAACAAAAAAAAAAATGTTTAATAAAAATAAAAAAAATAAAAAATAAAAAAAAAAATTTTAATAAAAGTAAATTTTTTTAAGTAAAAAAAAAACTAATTTTACTCGTTAGCCCTATTTTGGTTTGGTGATCTAATTTCGATGATTTATTTATTATTTAATGATGATTTATAATTATGTAAGTAAGTTGAAGCAAAAAAACAAAAAAAAAAAAATCAATTCACAACTTACCGATGCTTCTGTATTTCACTGATGCCACCGCGTTGATAACCCAAACGCTCAGCTGGATTATCGCGACACAATTTCTTAATCAGGTTGCTGGCATTGCGCGTAATGTCACGCGGAAATTCGATGGCATCGATGCCCTTCAATATAATGTTGTAGGTACGCATTGGATCCGACCCAGTGAATGGAGGCGTGCCTACAGAAAAATACGAAAAAAACGCACATTAATTTTAGTAAAAATAATTATTGAATGCTTTAGCGTTCGTGCATACACACCCGTTAGCAACTCAAACATCAGCACACCCAGCGACCAGTAATCAGCGCTAATGTCGTGCCCCCGATTCAATATCACCTCAGGCGCCACATACTCTGGTGTGCCGCAGAAAGTCCATGTTTTGCGACCGGATTGTAGTTTCTTGGCAAAACCGAAATCCACCAGTTTCACGTAGCCCTTCTCGTCGAGCAACAGATTTTCCGGCTTCAAGTCACGATAGATGATGTTGCGCGAGTGCAGATATTGGAATGCCTCCACCACGCAGGCGGTGTAGAAGCGTGTAGTGGCATCATCGAACTTACAACGATCGCGCAATATTGTCCACAATTCGCCGCCCAGACAGCTTTCCATTAGCATATACAAATATTTGCGATCCTTAAACGTTTTGAACAATTTCACAATGAATTGACAATTGGCCTCGCCCATAATCTCCTTTTCGGACATGATGTGTTGCTGTTGGCGTGTCTCGACAATTTGTGACTTCTTCATTTGCTTTAACGCAAACGAGCGACTATTATCACCGTTAATTTGCACCAGTTCGACACGACCAAAACCACCAACACCAAGTGTGGCAATAATACGCAAGTCGGTCAGTTTCACATTGTCGAATTCCTCATTAATTCTGCAGAAAACATTGAAAAAACCAAATAAAAAATTATAACAAGAAAAAATATGAAAATAAAGCAAAGCTTGAAAAATTGCATGAATGTTTCAATGGCGCATAGAGTGAAGTCGGTATTAGTGAGTGGCGGCATGAAATGAATTAGCGCATTTGCTTTCGATCGTCGACTTACTTTTTACGCTCTACTATACATTCATCATCGTAGCGATGCTTAATTTCATCTAAATTCGAAATGAGTTGGTTGAACGTCTCTCGATCGATTACTAGGCAAGTAACGCCATCGGCAGAATCACAAATTATGTTGGCTGTCCGCAAGTCATCGCTGCAAGAAGAGTACAATAAAAGTATTTACACATTTTTCTTTTGCATTTTAATAAATATTTGCTTTAAGTTTGCAGCCTGTCGTTTGGACTCACCCTTGCAACGCCTTCTCACCGAAGAAATCACCTTTGACGAGTGTGCGCTTGAATTTCTCTTCTTGCGTATCGGGTTGTTTGATAGTCACGCGCACTTGCCCCTTCGATATGATGAAGAAGGTATCACCACGTGCGCCTTGACGTACAATATAATCACCCATTTGGTAGTGGGTCTCTTCGAGCACATCTGAGATTTTGATAAGAGTATCTTCTGGCAGGTTCTTGAAGATGGGCACACTAGAAAATTAAAAAAAGTGGTAAAGTGAAAAAGTATTAATGAAAATCTGTACGTAATTGGTTTTACGCATAAATTTAAAAAAATTAAAATAAATAAAAATTTTTAAAATAAAGGGATTTGCAATAAGAGGTGTTATTTTGATATTCAAAGAAAAATTATATTTTTAAAATAAATGATCGGATGTTTATTTCATTATAAAGAGGAAGGTATGCCGTTAATAGTGGAAAATAACATCATGCAAACGACCACCACGACCACGCTTACAGGACAATATCGTTTTCATGAAATTTTCCATAACCGAATTGCAAAGTGGCTGCCCTATGTCCTCGATAGCCGATAGCCTCACGAATTCCATCTTTGAGGTCTTGAATAGCCCCGAATCGCAAAGTGGATGCTGTATGTCGACGATAGCCTCACGAATTCCATCTTTGCGGTCTTGAATCGACCCTGGGCTGTTGGTGTGTTGGCGTAGACCTTCTCTTTCACGTGGCTCCAAAGAAAGAAGTCACAAGTTGTTAAATCACAAGATCTCGGTGACCAATTGTGATCACCTCTTCGAGAGATAACACGGTCCGGAAACTTTTCCCATAAAAGATCAATGGTTTCGTTGCTTGTGTGGCACGTAGCGCCGTCTTGTTGAAAATAAACGTTGTCCAGATCAATACCATCCAATTTCGGTTGGAAATAGATGATGATGATGAGTGATGATAGATTCAAAATAACACCTGTTATTGGAAAACCCTTTATATGAAATCAGATTTTCATACTAGAAATGCTTAGCTTTCTTCCACACAAAACATCAAATAGAGCTGTGGTTAAACACAAAAACCCAAGCAATGAAAAGTAAAGAGCAAACTTCCACAGTCCACCTTGTAGCGTAGCGTTTCATATAGCTGATTCAAAGCTTGATCGCAGAATGGGAGGTGGTGTTTCTGTACGAAGTGTCTCTATTTGAAATGCATTTACTTTTGTTGTTGTTGCGTTATAGCTTAAATCTCTTTCAAAAATTTAAAAAATTTTTAGAGTGATTAGGTAAGGTTAGGTTAACCTGGCTGGCTGAAAATCATCACATAGACCTATTTGTCCTTAGTGGTACCAGTTGGAGATTGACCCTTAAGTTTCCTTGTAGTAGGTTTCTTGTAATAAGCCTGCGTCTTTTGCGAATCTAAATAGGCGCTCAAGCTCTAACCCCGAGAGGCATTCTAACCTCTGATATTGTAGAGCTCCTAAAAATTTCATTCGAGTTCTACCTAATGCAGGGCAAGAACATAGAAGGTGTCCTAGAGTTTCCCTCTCTTCTAGTTTATTGCAAAATCTGCAGCTATTATTGTTTGTAATTTCCATCTTGCATACAAGGAATGTTCTGCCACACTCCGATCTGCACAATTTATTCAACAAGCGATCATTGACGAGGACCCTTCAAAATCAATGGGGGTTCTAGTGTGGGAGCTTAGTGTTTCTATGCTGATCGTATCCGGCGAGTTTTCCATGCAGATCTCCGGTATAAATCATACGTTATGCGTAGAAGACAGTTTGTCTTGGAGCAAACACGAGAACAACGAGTTATCCAATTAAAATGCCTTCTAAAAAAATTAAACACCATGAAGCGCATGAGAATACGAAACTTATGGCCGCCTAACTTTCCAGACCTTAGTCCACTGGATTACTACGTTAAGCGTGAAACCAATAAGCATCCCCATAACACCATTTCCTTTCTGAAGACTACATTTAATACCGTTATAATCAATATGAATAAGGAGCATTTGATTGATTGGCAATTGATTTGATTTGGCATGCAACTGTTTCCGGACCCGGAGGGAGGCGGTTATTGCAGCTAATGGAAATTAATATTCATTTAATTAAAATAAGTTAATTTTGTGTAAAAATTCGTGAAGTTTCATTAAATTTTGTTTAAAGGCATTAGTTTTACTCTCAAGTTCTGCTCAAATACCGTAGTTATCCTGTATGCCTATTTTTGCCATGCAATCCTTCGAAATCAATTCGATTTTTCCAGTACTTCAGCATCTTGACCAATCGCTTAAATTTCAAGGTAATAAATTTTTCATTAATTTTTAATTATATTTTTGCTATTGCAGATCTGTAATCAAGCGCTTGATATTATACTAAAATTACATTTAAGATTTCTTTTTGCTGATTATTCTCACTTTTACAAATTTTAAAGCTATCGTAAAAATATTTATATGAAATTTAATATTTTAATTGCTTTAGTGGCAGTTAATTGCGTTTTCAAGCCGTTTGCCTCATACACTTTGTTGTGACGACCCGGCTTGAACCTGGGCAAGTTTAATGCACCTAACACCCTATTCGGGGTTGCTAAAGTAGTTTCCCGGGCGTCAAATGCATATGGAAGCATATCTGAATACTGAAAGATGGCTCACAGCAACAACAAGCGAATATCAGCCAACTGAACTTGCCAACGGCGTTGGCTGACTCGGGCGCATTGCAAGCATACAGAAGTGCACCGCCGGCGGTTTGGTTGACAAGCGTGTTGAACTTGTCGGCACAATGTTGCGCCAATTTACAGCGCTATTTAACGCTTATTTGTGGCTGTTTTGTATTTTTGAATTTTTCGCCAACATATGGAAAACATCAAAAATATTTGCACGGTCATTAACCGGGCAGCTGCCGTGTAGGCTGCAAATATCTACAACTACTTGTGTTTGTAAGTATGTAGGCATTTGCTGCTTAGCCCACCGCCGCCAGTATGCAGTTAGTCGCATGGTTACTTGCTTAGCATTTTAGCGTTGTTCCGTGCAACGCTGACTAGCACGCTGACGGAGAAAGTCTGCGCAACTTGAAAAAAAAAAAATGAAATAAAATATAGACACTGCAAAAACAATAAATAAATAAGCAAATATAAAGCGACTGACATTTGGCGGCGACTGGCATCGATCGGTGTTTGAATAGTCGTTGTGCCACCATCAACGGCGTGTCCAATGCTGACACAATCCTTTCAGCTTAGACAGCCAACACTCACGTCAATGCTACGCTGCTCGTCCAAAAAGCGGTCTGAATGCAAGCAATAGCGACAAATGATGCCTGATGCTTTCATTTCCACTCCTACAAAAACGCATACACACACACACATATATATATATATATATGTACAATTGTATTATATTGTGCCAGCAGTTGGCAACAATGCGTGTTGCAACCATAAATGCACGGCGTGAGAGGTGCTTTACAACGGGCTTTGTCTTGGCAAACCGCCTGCATTTGATGGACAGCAATAAAAGCATTAACATTTATTAACAGCTATCATAAAAAAATAACATATTAGTGAAAAATGGTAAGTTTTAATATCGCTAGCCATACGCACTCACTTGGTGTGGTGCAATTTTGTGCCTGCGAGCAGGCTGGTGGCGGTCGGTCATGTCGCTGTAGGCATTTTCACTTTTTGGTAATTAAACAAAATACATCCATGCATATCCATATCCGTACAGTATCTCACAAAATTGTTATGATTATGGAGGAATTCAACAAAATACGCTCGTTAATTTACTTTTTCAATCAAGCTGAGTTTGGCGCTGCAGCTGAGTGGAAAACTTCCAGTTTCTTCCGGGCAGCGGTAGAGGAAATGCTCCGTGCCATCTTCTCTATGCAAAGCAGATGTACACAGTGGATCATCGATGATACCTATTGTGGCTAAATGTCATCAATATGGAATGTTTTCCGTAATTAGGCTTATCACAGCACGAAGCTCATTCCTCCTCTATCAGAGATGTAATTTTGCTAGCACACGGTCAGGCCTTTTCAAGAAACACTTCTTAGTGTAAGGAGCTAGGTGCCAGTACTGCATCAACAGTTCTCATGAAATTTATTACTGAGAGCCTTGATGCTACCAACTGTACCCAACAACCAAAAGTTCTTATGAGGCTCAACTTAGAGTCTTCGGGTACCCAACTGTTCCCGCTATACTTGGCGCTAAAACTGGTTCCGGCTCAGGCTCCATTAGGCTCTATAGGTTGGCCAATTTGTTGCCTTCAACACCACACTGTCCCGCAACTCATAAAAATTCATGCTCATTCAGCTTTTGAACAGAGTTTAGCCTCAACTTGCATTCATGAAACTTTTTTCAAAAGGTGTGAGCGGTTTCTAAGGCCTTTAGAGAAACTTGGCTGTCATTACAGACATTCGCCATTCGCCAATTATAAAAAATTAAATAAATAAATAATTGGCGCGTAAATTTCTGTTAGGTGTTTAGCCGAGCTCTTCCTCCTATTTGTGATGTATGCGTCTTGATGCTGTTCAACAGTTTTAAGCCGACTCTGAACGCCAAATGGTTTTTATGAGGAGCTTTTTAATGATAGAAGTGCACACGGAGGTTTGCCAGTTCCTGCCGAGGGCGACCGCTATTAGTAAAAACTTTTTCTTCATTTTGGTGTTTCATGTACGGAAATTCGAACCTACGTATTCCGAATGGTAGTCACGCACCAACCTATTCGGCTACGGCGGCCGTCAGTTACTCAGTCTGCTACTTTAAGTCTTATCATCAACAAATTATCAAGAGGTGTGAGTCTCTAAGGCCTTAAGAGAAGATAGATTCTGCTACTTTAAGTATTGCAAAGTCTTTCCATTGAAAGACCGTTGTCATCATACTTAAAACAGTAAAGCATCTAAAGTTACTGTCCAAATACCATCCCACTTCAGTATCGTTTTAAGTCTTAGAACCGTTGGTGGAACCGTCGAGATCGCCAAGAGAGTATCTCTCCATTGCCTTGTAGGAGAATCAATGACATACTTTCTACCGAAAGAGAGTACAGTGATCAGTTTGTCATAAGGTGCTGAAAACAGAGCAAGTCTATAGCCAACCTTGTACAATAGTATCCTGCAGAATAGCATTGCTCTCAAATAAATACTGACGAAAGATAATATAAGAGACGAAGAGAGAAGTTGAATTTGAAATTGTTGTAGAACACCGCTCACACTACCATAAATATATGACACTTAAAGTGCCGTAAGCAGCACTTCTTCTAATCTTCTTCTTCCACGCTTCAGTAATCAATTTGATTTAGTGAAAGAAGGGTGGACAGAATCTTAATTTAATACTCCCTTTAGTGTCACAAAGGCCCGGCGAAGCATTTTTTTTTATCTGGCCTAGGTTAGGTTAAGTAGTGCTAGCTGATCTGTAGACCTTTAGGGTCCATTGTGTTGCTAGTGCTATGTATCTGGAGTCGATATATCATTTTATGTAATTCTTAAAGCACGTCTTCCGGAGTTCCAGCCTTTTGAAAATGAGAATGAAAAATTTGTTGATCCTAGGCACATTTGTCGAGCCCTACAGGGCAGTGGCAAAGTAGACGTTAAAAAAAACCCCCTAGCATTCGCTTCGTTGCGTGCGTTACACGTATCGCTCTGGATTAATCCCATTTTGGCTGCGTGATGTGGGGTGAAGCAGAGTCTCGTCAGTACTGCAACTAATATTTTGCAGTCTTTCCTACAAAGTGGTAAAATAAAGTTTGCAGTTTTGATGTTCCAAGACGTTAGAATAATTTTGGCAATTTTGTACGAGGTTAAGTGTTCCTATATCTACCGCGTTTCCAGAGCTAATTCCGCATTTAGTTACGTTTTCAGAAAAGCGAGTGATGGCAAGCGAATACCTGCCTAAGTGAGCTATTCCTTTGTGTCCTGACATCCAGTAAAAAGTGGCCTGCCCATTTCCGCACAGTTCCCCCATTTTGGATCTGCACTGTTGAACACATTTCGAGTTAGTGCAAGGAGCCATAATTCCTTTAATAGCCGCTTGGCTATCAATGAAAATGTCTGTTCGAGTATTAAGTGGTTTAAATTCCAAAGCCCATTCAGTTGCTTTAGTTGCGGCATAGATTTCAGCTTGTAATATACTACAGTAATTAGGGAGTCTGAAAGACTTTTGGATATTAAATTGCGGACAAAATATAGTCGCTCTTACTCGTTCGGCCATTTGGAACCCACATGTAAAGAAATTGTATGAATAGCACGTGGATTCTAGACCTTTCTGCCATCCATTTTGCTTTATAAAGACGCTCTATTACCTAGCCTAACCTATTTTAAAATTATTGACGCAGTTTTAATACGAAGATAGGCTGGATTTATTACGGACCGAAACGCCTTTTAAATTGAAGAGAAATCAAGTAAGTTTTTAGAGTCACTATGCACATAACATATGGTATGGTGTGTATGTATGTGTATAAATAATTTTACACACTATTTCGTATATTTCGCAAATGCTTAGGATATCAATTACGGATAGCCCAAGCGTTCAAAACAAACCCATACGTTCGTATTAAAAACAAATTTAAAATCCACAGCCGTTGGGCAATGACCAGCGGCGCTACACCCAACAAAGCTCAAATGTCGCCGCTTGTAATGGGATATTCTCATATTTCATTGTAATTGTGATGTTGTAAATTATATTGGCTATACAATGATGTTGGGATATTCAGTGTACGCGTACGTGTAGGGTCAATCACTTGACCATTCACATGCGCTCTGTAGAAGATTTCCAACCAAAGACGTTCCAACTGAGTGCTCAAGGTAAAACTGCAGAAAAGAATGTATGTATGTGCGAGTATATAAATGTGTACAAGTAAGTTGGTGAGTTGTGGTGTTAAGTAAGTTATGGTGACGATGTTGCAACTCTTGGGTACGATAAAATTGAAAGTGATCGCTTGGGCCATTGCTCATCATAAACAAAGCCAAGCCAAATGCGTATCTCTGTTGGCTAGCAAAGACCGGCGATGTATGGAAGTATGAGGTCATCAAGCAGCTACTTACATATTAGCCTTGTAAATGGTTTGGAAGCCATTCTTAATACTCGGTACTAAAACACACAGGTTGAATATGAAGCTTTGCTAGCAAAAAAGTTTCTTAAACATTCTAGGCAGTTGGTACAACTCAAAAAATGCTCCTGTTGTACGTTCAACGTTATAAAAACTAAGACTTTATTTAATTAACACAAGGAAAAGTTTTCATAAAATAAAAAAAATAATTGTAAACAAATAAATTGAGAAAAAGAAGAAGTTTTGTTGTATTTATATATAAATTTTATATTTCGGCATTTTGTGGTATCGTTCAAATTGACGAAGTAATGCCGTCATCTTCTGTCTTATCAGATTCAAAGTAATATTCGTCAGAACTGTCACTATCTAACGTATCATCTCTAGATCGCTTAGCCATCGTGCGTAGGTTAGAATATATAAAAAGCCTGCTGGTTCCTCTGGCAGTGACCCCGAGAAACTGAATCGAAGAACTGAAATTCGTTCTGACTCTACCATCGTCTCACATCGTAAGATTACATTATAAGGAAGATAAGACTTCATTGATAATGGCCCCTAATGTCTTTGACGGAAATCGTGACTCTTTTATTAGACCTATGCGTATCTTATTGCTCCAACCGACAGACGTCGCGAGCCTTACAGCTCGAACTAATTTGGGTGGCTAAATGCCGACACGCGTCCGCAACGATAAAACGGCTTGGGCGGCTATATGCCAACACTCGTCACCAAAGGGTTAAGAGTGGGCTAATATTTTACTCCATCCCACCGACCATTTTCTTCAACAAACCGATGTTTTCTTGGGCAGTGTGGCATTTGGCACCGTTCCGCTGAAATCAATCCACTTGGGCAAATCAACAATCATTGGGCATGTACTAGGTTGTTCAATAAGTTTTGCGGTTCGATAAGAGAGAGCGTTGCTACTAACCTAAATTTGTTTTTGTTATGTAAGTACAATCTTCATATGAACGTATGTGAAATTTCATTTCAATCTGCCAATTTATTCGTTGTTTACAAGCGATTTGGTATCGACCTGTCACAGTATTTTCGAGCAGTGAATGAATTTTTATTTTTGTAAGTGTATATGGAGTTGCGCCATCAACTAGTACAGTAGAAAGATGGATTGCTGAATTTTAAAGTGGTCGTACAAGCCTTGAAGACGATCCACATCAAGGACGTTCAAAAACAGCAACAACACCAGGAATCGTAGAAAAAATACAGGAAATCTTATTGAAACATCGTTGAGTAATTAAAAGAGGTTTAGTTGAAGCCTTAGGCATCTCATTGGGTAGTGTTAGCAATATTTTGACTGAAGTATTGGCTTCCAGAAAGCTGTGTGCACAATGGGTGCCGCATTCGCCAACCATACAACAAAAATACATTCGAATGCGACTTTCTCAGCAACATTTAGTGAATTTTCGAAAGGACAAAATGGATTTTGTGCGTCAATTCATTACTATGGATGAGGCGTGGTTCTATCACCATGATCCTAAATCGAATCCAGAAGCCAAAGAGTGGTGTAAACCAGGTTCTTCGACTCCGAAACGAGTTCGTGTCCAGAAATCGGACAGAGGGTTTTAGCATCAGTTTCTTGGGAAGTGAAAGGGATTTTGTTTGTGGATTACTTGCAAACTGGTAAAACAATATGTTACGAATATTATTGTAACCTTTTAGATCAACTGAAGGGGAAAAATTGTGAAAAAAGATCCAATTTGCAAAAGAAAGAAATTCTTGTTTATCAGGACAATTCACTGTGAGCATTTTGACAAAGGCTAAAATCCATGAATTAAAGTTGGAATTGTTGGAGCATTCAGATTTGCCGCTAGCGACTTCCATCTGTTTCCAGACCTAAAAACATGCATGCGTGGAAAGCGTTTTTCATCACATGACGACGTCATAACAGCTGGGGAAACGTATTTTGCAGCTCTTCCAAATTCTCACTTCAGAGATGGAATTCATGAATTGGAATCTCGTCGGAATAAGTGTATTGATGTTCACGGAGACTATACTGAATAAAATGTGTATTTTGAACAATAAACTTGTGTTTTTCTTATCGAAGATGATGAAGACAGCTTCGCTAAACAAAGTCATTGACCTAGATTTGTGCTTCATGAATAAAATTTTATAGACAAAGCGCGCCTTAAAATAAATTACTAAAATTTGTTAGCTCTGTTCGGGCGTAAATCTTTGAATCATAAATTGTAAAATAATATTGAATGCTCCAATTTTTTTGTTTGATTTGAACGAGAAAATTTAACTGCATGAGTACAAAAAAAAAAAATTTAAATTAACGCGACTTTTGAGTGGCTTCAACTTGCACTTTTTTATACAAAAATTCAGTGGGCTATAAAACCGCATACTCGAAATTTTTCAAATTTTTTAAAAATTTTTATGGAAATTTTTTTGATAATTTTTTAAAGTTTGAAACTTGCATTTATATGCTTTTTGTAAGAGAAGGAAGTACATATACTTTCATAAAAAATTATTAAAATTAAAAAAGAAACGACAAAATTGTCAAGACTTGCCGTCAAATAAGTTCCTGTGCTATAGTTATTGAACGAACTGCATTTGCTGTATGTAGATGCTAGTCCTTGATTGTATATTTATTTATTAATTATAACCTTTAGATTGCGCCACTAAAAGTAAAAGTTTATATCTGAGCACTTGAATCAGGTGTCTCCCGGGACATCGGAACATTGAAAGAAATGAAAAAGCGGACGGACGGGCAAGAGGGGAACACAAAAATGGGCACTCCTTACAATATGTACCGCCGGATTTGTAATGAACCGGAAAACAAGGAAACTATGGGAATGCCCTGACCTGTAGAAAGCAAGGATTTTAACCCTTAACAAGTCGATTTTTGAAAACCTCGTAGAGCTGGTCGGCATAGACGTAAACAACCTTATAAGGTCGCTCAATCGCACGGACTGGATATATCTTATATTTTTTTTTCCTTGTTCACTCTTCTCGGGAGCATAGGACCTCGACAAGACTCTTCCCACGTGCACAGTTCTGTGCTGTTGTTTTTGCACTTTCCCATGTGATGTCGCAATCTGCTAGTTCGCGCAACATCGACCTTCTCCAAGTGTTTCTTGGTCGACTGCGACCTCTACTCCCTGGCGGATTCCAGTCCAGTGCCCTTCTCGTGATGCTATCTGGTGGTTTTCTCAATGTGTGATCTATCCATCGAGACTTTCTGCGTTTGATTTGCCTAAGGATGGGTTCCTCATTCCTTAATCTCCACAGTTCGTCGTTACTGATGGGGTTTGGTCAGAATATTCTGCAGATGATGCGGAGGCATTTGTTGCCATCCTATATGGATGTTGCATAAAAATGGTGCAGAAGCACTAATTGGATTCTTCATCAATTCAACCAACTAGAATCTCAAAGGAACTGTATAACTGGAGTCAACAACCATTTATTAGCTTGAACTCGACCGGCGGCTGTAGAATACTTTTGAAATCTTTTCTTATATCACACAGCGCCTCTAAATTATAGATAAAGCATTTCTAATTCTGGAACTAATTCCATTTTTTCCACAAATAAAGGCAGTCTTTGATGCCTTTTGGCTGCGACTTAATGCAATGTAGTTTTGCTCCTTTAAAATAAAGTAACACAAACGATTTCACCAATTCACGCACAAATGTACACGTACGCACAAGTACTACTTCGTATGAACTTATAAAATATAAATGCATTTTTAAGTGTTGATAAAAAGCTTTCGTTGAAATAAAATCTAACTGTTTCATCAATTTTTACTCACCTCTTGAGAAAATCTGTATACTGCGCCTGCCGTATGAGGCCAGTACGCATCATTATCGTTTGGAAGCATTGTCGTTCTATGGCCCATAATTTGCATTCCGTTATAGCGGTAATGGTCGCTGTACGCTGGCAGTTATATAATATGGCCAACTCACCCAACACCTTCGCACCGGAGAGTGTCGATAGATATTTACCCTCGCGCGAGACCTCCACACGACCCTCTGCAAAACAGAAAAAGGCAAAGCAAAACATAAATAAAGTGCATGAATATAATATTAAATGAAATACAAAATGAAATACAAAATGATTACAAATGGCAGAAGGTAGAGACATAAAAAACAGAGGCATAAATTTGCATTAATGCAATTTTATTGCAACAAAGACAATGCCGCCGTTTGCTGGTCTACATACTAAATGCAGGAGTACAAATGTGTTCATACATACAAACATATATATGTACCCATATGATGTATAGGTAAATCTATAAAACAAAAAGGTTTGCATGACTGATTGTTATTATATTTTCGATTTGGTATTTCGACTTTTCGAGTCTTTACGCATTTCGGACGATATTTATCTCACTCGTTTGGTTTGCTGGAAGAAAGTCATAACCCAAAAAACCATTTTATATAGGTAAGCAGAAATGACTCTTATTTTATTAGTGGCCATCAAAGATCCAACAATGTATAAAACAAAAATAGGTCTGATTGCTGAGAGTTCTTTACTATATAAAAGTACGTAAAAAAATATTTTTTAATGTAATCCGGCAAGTTTCTCTAAGTGAAGATGTTTTGAAATATTTTGGCCGGACACCATCAAAAACGACGAGCTGTGGAGATTAACGAATGAGGAACCTTTCCTAAGGTAAATCAAACGCAGAAAGTGGCAATGAATAGGTCACAGGCTTAGAAAACCAGCAGATATCATCACGAGAATGACACTGAACTGGAATCCTCAAGGGAGTAGAGGTCGCGGTCGGCCAAAGAATACTTCAAGAAGGTCGATGTTGCGCAAGCTAGCAGATGCCGACATCACATGGAACGCTGTAAAAACAACAGCCCGGAACTGTGTACGAAGGAAGAGTCTTGTCGAGGCCCTATGATCCCAAGTGGAGTGAGAAAAAAAAACAAAAAAGGTTCCTACTGGGTATAGCAAAGAAAGTATAAGCATTCTAACATATGTTATGTTATATATGTTATAGTCATAGGAGACACAGTAAATTGAAGACTTTGCAGCCGCTTTGATCGATTGTTTTTTTTTTTTTTAGTTATGACGTTCTTTCGGCAAATGTATAAGTATATGAGTGAGCTAAATTGAATAATTTTTGATGAATTAAAATATATATATATATAATTGAATAATTTTTTAATATTCACAATGTTTTTCTAAATACAATTTTTTTTTATTTTTTATTTTTTTAACATTGCTCATTTTTTTAGCCAAAATATATTAAACAACTTAGAAAAATTCAATAAATTTTACGCTTTTCATGCTAAATATTTGGAGTACGCAGTCTTATAACCCACAGAATTTTAATATAAGCAGCTAAAGCTTAAAGTAGCTAAAGAGGCGGTGACTTTTAATATTTTTTTACGGCTTTTTGCACTTTCTTCGGCATAAAAATGAATTTCTTGAGGCAGAAAATGCTGTCCACAAGAAATGCTGTCTCACCAGAGAAATTTTTTTTAGAAAAATCAACTCCAGTTTTTATCAATTGCATTTGTAATATGAAAAATCCGCAAAAGACAACACCAAAAAAAAAAAATATCAAAAATTAACACGATTTTTGAGCCGTTTAAACTTGCACTGGTTTCACTAAAATTGCATGTGTTAGGTTACTCCATAGCCAAGAAGTTTCTAAAAATTTAAATTATAAAGCTTATTTGACAGTGAAGCTTCAATTAAGGCTCAACAGTGGAAGACAGACCAGACCTCGCAGATAGAAAACGTATTTAGGAGACCGCTGAAAGAGCTAAGCGGGCTGATCTAGTCAAATTGGTTGGTGCCCGACTATCTTTCGGTAGAGTCCGACACCAAGTCATAGAAAAAATATTTTCCTAATAGAGGCTGCTCCTCGACAGACAATGACAAACCTGCGAGTGGATTTCTGCCATGAAAAACTACTCATCCAAAACTATCTACCTCTTTCGAGGAGGTATAAAACTGTAGGCCCTTCATTAGTGAACAAAACATCAAGGCGCACCCCACCAATAGAAGGGGGAGCTGGGTACACATTAAACTTCCAAGTAAAAATAATTTCATGAATTAAATTATGCATTTTGAATTTTTCTATTATTTTTTTTTTAAGTTTTCATGCTCTTAAAAATACCCTTTGCAATAAAGGACCCTTTTTCGATTTTCCATTAATTATTGAATTGCTGCAAAATTATTATTTTTTCCGCTGCTAAAGCGGCCCAACTGTTCAAAGAAATATCCTTATTGTGCGTTGCGAATCCTCAGACCTGTTTTAATGGGTATACATAAAAGTAGTCGGATTTAATTGAGGTTCAATTCAAATTGAGTAATATGACTTAATGGTGGCAAGAGTGAAGTAATACAAATAACAAGTCATGGAAGGAAATAAGTATTGCAAAATGCAAAAATATTGAAAACGAGCCGAGTTGTGTTTTGCGCTTGTAGCTTTTTTTTGCACTTACACACACACACACACACACATACAAATATACTTTTGTATCGGCGCATGTCAACGGTACCGAAAAGTTTAGTCAACTTGCCACAAAAATGAAAAACCGGTCGCAATGTTAATTGCAAACCAAGCTCAGGCATCTGCCAGCCAATTCGACTGACTTTGGGTGACTTTGGACCGGCGTGCGGTCAGGCGAACTGTCGGCTCTTTGGCAAATAGTTGCGGGTAATTGGTAAACGCCTGCATATTGCATTTGTTACCGGCGACTTGCATTTAAATACGCCAAACAGAGATACATATGCGTGCGTGTGCGTGTGTGCATAGATATGGGGGGGGAGCAGAGCTCAAACTTGTATGCGAATGGTCCAACTTTGAAATTGAAACTAAAGTTCGATTTGTTGACTAGCCAAATGTACATGAAATGAAACAAGTAATCAAATGAAAATACGAGTAATCACACAAGAAGAAAAACAAAAAAGAACGAAAACACAAATCGCACGCAGTCAACTTAAATGGTAAAAACCGATTCCGGTTTCACTTTCAAAAAATGCAAAGCAGTCTCATTGCTGGAGCCGTTAGTTAGTAAACCGGTCCGATTGGTAGCTGACTATTCTTGCTTGCGCTCTTTGTATTTGGGTTTGTATTTTTGTTGCTTTCGCCTTAGGTGCGCCGCCTGGCTCAAGAAGCTAGAGAAGTGAGCTACACTTTGTACCAGAAGCTTTGATTTGCACTCCAACAGAATCTAATATTAAACTTTTTAATTTATTTTTTTTACATTGTAGATATGCAAATTATTTTGTTCATATATTTTTTTGCACGCTACGCCGGTTAGAGCGGTTTCTTGTCTGACTAGCGGCCAGTTGGATTTAGCTCAGGGTTTGTTATTAGCATCGAAATGGAAATGACATCATTTCGTTTACTCTCTTTGATTACGGGTGGGTGAGGTCGGACGAGAGGATGGCATGGAAATTTTAAAGATTGTTGAAGAAGATTAAAACGGAATGTGTCAGGAAAGAAAGTTTAGTAAGCAATGAAAGTGAAGAATTCGTAGGAATACAAATTTAATATTCATAAAATTAATAACGTTTTGCTTTTTGCTGCTTCAATTTGGTATATTCAAGCCTCGAGTCAGCAGCTTTTACTCGTTCTAAAGAAGTGTTTTTTATAAGTTATAAAGTGAATGCAAAAAACACTAACCTACATATGCAAAAAGATTATGGTAAACTCGCATAATGCCAAGTAATGTTGCAAAGATTTTTATACAATAGACTTGCGCGCATAGTTTAGAAGGAATGAGCAAAAATGGGTAACTGGAGCCCGTAAAAATGCCATTCTTACGATAAATAAAATAATGGTAATTTATTTTCTCTGCTACGCAAATATGGCATACTAGGTGTGGCTATAAAATAACAAAACATACGCTACCCCATAGAATAGTACGCATGCGCCAAGCGCCAGCGACCGCCAGCTGCATAGTGTGAAGCCTGCTCTCTCGAATGCAGCCAACTTCTCGCTTTAACACTAGATTTACGATTCACTTCAGCAAAAATAGGTATAGAATATTTTTACTGAAGTGAGCCAATTTGACTCATACAACAGAATCAACACATAGATGGTACTAGTTTTATTGCAGTCACCGCTTTTTCAGTTAGTAATAACCTAGAGAAGTCAGCTGCTAAAATTTCATGATATTCTATTCATTAGTTCGTGAGTTATTGTGCTAAGAGTGAAGCTACTTTTGTTATTTTTTATTTTTTTGGACCAAAAAGAATTTCATGTTTCAATTTTACATTGCTTTTTGATGGGAATAAACACCGTTCAAGCGAAGCAATGGCTTGAATAGTGTTATGGGGACTCCACTCCATTAGGAGCAACAATAAAATGATGGTGTGCTGACTTCAAACGTGGACGTATAGACTCCGATGGTGCACAACGCAGTGTACGTCCAACTGAGGCGGAACACCAGAAAACATAAAAAAATCCACAAAATCGTTTTGAGTGATCGAAAAGTGAAGTTGCGTGAGTTGGCTGACATCGTAAACATATCAAAAGAACGTTTTGGCTTTATATTGCCTGAGCATTTGACTATGAGAAAGATCTGTTCAAAGTGGGTGCTGCATTTTCTCACTTTCAAGAAAACGCACCGTATCCCAGTCAATCAAAACAATGACACCGCGACCACCAGCGACTACTGGCTGTTCGCAGACCTAAAACAAGTGCTCTCCGGTAAGAAATTTCGCTCGACTGAGAGGTTATCGCTGATGTTAGAGCGCCGCTGAAATGATTACGTTATTCCTAATGAAAATTACGTTGATTTATAGGCCCGTGTTAGGCCCGGGACTTTTCCATGTGTTATATCGTCCCCTTAGTATTAAAATAGCCTATAAATTTTTTGATGTTTTGAGAAAATGAATTTCAAACTTTTTGTCGAAAGTAGCTCTCACTCAAATCTCGTTATGTCTGTAAATATTTATTATTTTTTGACCCACTTTGTGGAACTAGAATTTGACAAAATTTTGACCACATATAAAATCGACGATGGAGAATCAAAAAATTCAATAAAAAAATAATAGCCTATGAGCACATAGGCTATTGTTATACTAAGGGGACGATATATAGCAATAAAATTTTAAATGAGTCAAAGTGGCAAAGTCCCTCAATCTAGTGTTAAAGATCCATATCAGCATAGCCTTAGCCTTCGCCAGCGCCTTGAACGCAAATGGTTTTTATGAGAAGCTTTTCATTGTAGCAATCTAATCAGAGCTTTACCAATACTTGCTTGTCTATGATTTCAATATAATTATGTTATAAATATTTAATAAAAAATACACCCTTAAAATTTTTGACAATTTCATAGCGTCGTTCGAGGCTTACATTTTGATCTCGGTGAAGTTCATCGACGACCAAAATTTTGAGATTAGAGAAACATACTACCGAAACTCCGAGTTGTTGGTAGTCCCAATAGACAGGCTATGAGTGCTACAGCCGTTGAAAAATACTTAAGAACGATGCGTTGGTAACCACCATATGCCCATCTATTATCGAGTACGGCCCCGTAACATTACTTTTTGCGCTTGAATATATCTGGTGTGATCACATTCATTGAAATACGTTCACTTATCTATTTCTCTTGAAGGATTTGCAGGGTTTTTTGCGTTTTAGTAGCAGTACAGATTCTACATATATGAATCTGAGATCTGACACTTTGAAACGTTTATCAACAGATACCTTAGGATTATATGAAACATTTTTTGAGCAAGAACAGTCTCGAATATTGATCTTCTTTCGCTTACAGATAACTGCCCAATCAATCTTGAAATTAAAAGGCGAAAATGGAACTTGATTCGTTAGACATACCCTCCGCAGAGAAAACGACAATACGAGTATTGCAAAATGGGTTTTTCAATGGAACCCAAAGGAAACCGGCACAGAGGGCGCCCATGACAAACTTGGATTGGATTTATTAGAGTTTTGCACTTGTTAGCACACAATCCTAAATGAGAGCGCTTCCACCGCCACCTGGAACGAATTTAGAAATATAGAGGCTGACAGAAATCGTTGGGAGTATTTGTTAGTAAGAGCACGCACAGCTCTTCGAAAAGCATCCCAGTAGAGTTACAAGATACTGGATTATCCTGCAGTGCTAGACTACTAGCCAGATTGATAGGATGGTAGTTAGATTGTCAAAACAGGATAGCAGGAAGAGTGCTGCTAACTTACATCGAGAAATTTTTGTTCAATTGGAAAAACCAATAACGAAAAGATTGCGCTTCGATTGGCAGAAGCAGAGCTTCACGGTCGGCTGGCACGGAAGAAGTCATTGGTAACAGCATCGCAACGACAACGCCGAATTGAGTTTGCCCGAGAGCACTTATCCTGGACTCAAAATCAGTAGCGTTATATTTTATTCAGTGATGAAACGAAAATAAATGGAGTTGGTCCATATAGTAGGAAGTGCGAGCGGCGGCCAAATCGTGCAGCATTCGATCCCAAGTTTGTCTCACCAATAATAAAGCTCAGAAGGGCTCAATAATGTTGTGGAGCTGCTTTTGCTGGAACGGTGTCGGGTCAATTCATCGTACTGAAGGCAATATAGATGCGGTCAAGTATGTACGTTCAGACTCGGAAGAGAATTTATCGGTCATTTGGAAATTTCAACAAGACAATGATCCGAAGCACATTTCTCATGTGGCAAAAAAGTTTTTCGAAATCGATTCGATCACTGTTCTAGATTGAGTATCTTCAAGTACCGACTAATAGAAATCCAATAGCACATCTTTGGAACGACGTAAAAAATGTATTCAGTACGCAGAACATCACTAATTTCTGGAGAGAACTGGGTTTCGTCCTTAAATATTTTTCAACGGCTGTATACTGGTCCATATATTTACTATTGAGGCTACTAATAAGGCAACGCATTAGTGGAAGTACTGAAAATATTGCAGCTTCAGTGTAAAATGAGCCAAGTCAATTTAGTCCACGCCATACACCGGGATTGGTAGTAGCTCGGTTTACATTTTGTTAAAGCTCTTATCAAATACCAGACTCTATTCATAAGTATTATAAATTTCAGTCAGATACCTCAATTAAACGGGGACCTATTTTAATACAAAAAGTTAAAATATTCCATACGCATTTTTCGCCTTGCGAAAATCCTTATTTTGGCTGACCCGAAACCAAATTAAATTGAGGCTGCGTGTACGTATGAAGTTAAAGGGTTAATAAGCTGCAATAAAGCGATTTCATGACAGAAGATTCAAGTATTTTGGACATAGCCTTAAGTTTTGCTGAAAATTGGAACTGATTTTTTGAAATAAATTTTCATGTTTTTCTTCAAAATATATAGGAAAATCCCTTTTGAAAAAAAAAAAACATTTCACTCTTTAACAAATCTTACCATCTCTAGGAATCTCTTCGATCTCCGGCTGTACGCCACTAACACTGGGGTCCCGCAAATTGCCGGTACGCCGTTTCCGCGCATAAGTATGCACCGGCACGAGAAGCCGCGGACGCGGAATGCTGAACTGATCGTCGGAAGTCTGCGAGGCACTATTTGTCGATGATGCACTGCCACGATGCTGCTGCTGATGGCCGACATTCAAAGTCATGCCAGCCAGAGCATCTGTTAAACTGTCTGTGCTGCGTGGCCGTTTTGGTTTGCCAAAATCTAAATCTTTGCTAACAGTCTGTTCAATGACATCATCTATGGGCACATCAACAGTTACGAGAACGGGCGGTGCTATAAAGGAAGACTTTTTGGGCGAGTGGCGGCCATTCGCTATTGGCGGTAGGCGACGTGGTGGTGGCTTGGGTGGCGTGAGTCTGCGAGCGGATAAGGATTTCTTCATAGATTTCACCATAGCCTCTTCAGCTACAGGTAGACGCATAGATTTGGCGCGGTTTATTGTGGCTACTCGTGGTTTTGGCTTTGGCACTTCGCCGCCATTCAAATTGCTATCACAGTTGCTGGGTGTGGGCAGTAGCGGCGAACGCTGACGCTGCGGTTGTGTGGATATGACAGTGTGTGACAGCTGCGGTGCTGCTTCTGCCGGTGTCGCTTCAGTGAAATTGTGCGTGACCAGCGAGGAGCTTGATTTTGATTTTTTGAACTCCTTCTCCATTTTCCAAATGCGACGCAGATCTTTGATATCCAGCGTGGAGGAGGAAGAGAAGCCGGAAGTGGCAGAAGCGTGTGAGGAAGAAGGTGATGATTGTTTCGATTTACTTGGTGAGTAGAGCATTGTTTGTGAGCGTTTGAGCAACAAGGCGGGTGGTTGCGCAGAGATCTGTTGACGTGGACGCTGCTGGCGCTCTACTGTGGGATCGATAACATAATGATTTTGTTGTTGTGCGGGTGCGGGTGCGGGTTGTTGTTGCGCCTTTGCTGGTGCTTTATGTCTGTCTTGCGATATCTGTGCGCCACCAAGCCCATTTTCTCCACCACCCTCGCCATTAAACGCGTGCATATCCCACTCGCCGTGCAATTGCTGCGGCTTACGGCGCAATGTCGACGGTTTGTAGCCATTCAAATCTTTGATCGCCTTCACGATGCGATCATCGCGACTCTGCTGTTCCAATGCGCTGATCTGTTCCAGGCTCATTTGGTACTTACGTAGCGTGGAGATGCCATCGATCAGGTAACTGCCGCCTGTGTGTGGGTGGCGCGAGGGCGTGTATGCAGTGGTTGTGGCTGTATTGGATGTGGGGTATGCACGTTGCGGCGCTTGAGGATCACTGCGCGTGTTGAAGTTTTCATGCGCCTGCAGCCAGTTGGCCTCGTACAACACACCCATTGCATTGTTGGCGTCCAGTGAAAGGCTGGCATCGACCGCCTTGCCGGGGTAACGTTTGATTTTCATGCTCGTGAGGCACGCGGCTGGTTGGATTATTCGTTTGTTCGTTGTATTTTCGTTGCAATTTTTCACTTTTTCACGTTTTATTTAATTTCATTGATTTTTTCAAATCAGCATTTCTTATAACTCTTCTCTGCTCTTTTTCACTGCTTTGATTTTTGCGATTACGACAGTTTACGAGAACACGTATTGAATATTACTTTTACGAGTGTGTGTGAAGGTATGTGTGCATTATGTTTTTGCTGTTCCAACTCACTGCTCAGCTGCAGTTCAGTCGGTTGCGCATTCGCGCATAACGGAATGTGTACAATTTATAGCAAGCAGCCTGTAATATGAAAATATGAAAAAAAGCCAACAATGCAACGCACACAATGGCGATTTACATGTAACACGTGACGCGCCAGTGGCTTGGAGTTCGTAGCAGAAGTACATACATACATACATAAGCGAAATATGCATTTGCATGCATTATCGAATCAAGCGTAAAGGCGCGATAAAAAAAGCGGCCACAAAAAAAGTTCAAGACGAGATAATCAGAAAGATGTTGCAATACGCGTGAATATATGGTTTCCCTGTACTTATTTGCATACATACATACGTACATATATCTTTGATGGAAACGAATTAAGTACGGCTTTTCCAATATCAATCAATCTTCCTTCAAATATAGTAAATTTACGTCTTTCTTGTCTTTGGGGGTTTTGGTTAGATTCAACATTTTTGCACCTTACAAAGGATATATAGAGACTCATTAAGTTAGCTAGCATATTGTGTTATCATTGCAGAGAGAGAGAGAGAGAGAGAGATAGGAAGAGTAACAGAAGCTGCAATTAGTGGCGCCGTAGCCATAACGCCATAGCCGTAACCGTAACCATAGCCGCAACATTACAGCATTTGTCGATTAGTCATGCCGTAACAATAAACAGCTGATATTGAAGTAGTATTAATGGCAACACTAGCTGGATTCCGGAACATGCAGGACATGAGGGAAATGAAATGGCTGATGACCTGGCAAAAGAAGGAGCAAATATGCAACTTACTGGTCCTGAGCCTTTCTGTGGACTCACAAAAGGCCACATTAATGAATTCCTTAGGAAATGTGAAGAAAGAAAATTTGCCGCACACTGACTAAACTGTGTCGGTCAGCATCAAACCAAACTATTCCTAAGTCCCAACAAAGGAATATCTGACAAGCTTCTCTCACTAAGCAGAGTAGATCTGCGTCTTTTAACAGGACACCATACAGCTCACTGCAGCCTGAGGTATCATCTAAATAATATTAGTCTATCTGAGACCAATGTCTGCCGCTTTTGCGAAATGGACATAGAAAGCTCAGAACATGTGCTTTGTGAATGTCCTGCATTAGGCAGACAGAGACTTCATCACCTTGGTGGTATCGTAGTATCTCCATGCAATCTTTGGAACAGCAAACCCAAAATTGTGCTAAAAGTTTTAAAAAGCCTAAAACTCTGGGGTTACAAAAATAGGCCTTACACAATAGATCAGCTCTGGTCGCAGTGCGTAATGGCCTTCTAATAATAATAATGGCAACATTTGCATTTTGTCACAAAACCTCCATTTTTCAGTAAGTCAATGCATTTTTCGTCGTTCATTTTTAATATTCAATTTTTATCGCAAATATCAGAACAAATGTCAAGTACACACACGGTCACGGTTATAGTTATGGTGTTATGTTGCGGCCCCTATAATCATTTACAGTGATGCCCATTTTTTTGATCAGAACAGCTGATTGCTATGGTTACGGTTATGGCTAAGGTATGGCACCACTAATTACAGCTAAAGCGAGAGAGACTAAGAGTAAGAGATTGACAGAGAGAGAGAGAGAGAGAGAAGAATGGCGAGCTTTCACCTTCTTTTAAAAAATAAACCATTGAGAATGCCTGTTGTGGCACCGAAGTTCCAAATTCAAGCTGAATCAGATCTAGGATAAGCAAACGAAAAAAATTGGTGTAGCGTTTCAGTCTGAGCGGGACAGTAAGAGTGGTTGTGTGTCATACTCTCCTCCTGTTCCTTGTTATGACAAAAATTGTTAGATGGGAAACCCAGCATTTTATTGTATCACTTCTTCAGAGTTTCTTGCTCTGTCAGATAGGAATCTTTTGTATGCAATTCTCTAGTCTTTTTCTAAGGTGTAGTTCATCCATCTGCACTCCTATCGAGAGCTAAGAATCACTATCCGTTGAAGCGACTCTTGAGCGCGACGGGAGAGCAATATTCTACGAAAGGTATATGGACTTTTACCGCGTATATCGCTATCGATGGGAAAACTTCTTCTTCTTCTTTATTATAGGATTAAATTCTGTTCATCAACTATTTTATACAAGAAACGCATGAGAAAACGAACTGTAGGAACTTTATGGCGACACTCAGCAACCCTACTGAACATATCTTCGGGGCCAGTGTACCAACATAAAAATAAAAAATAACCGAAAGTTGAATGTACGTAGCCCACGAAATTTGAAAATTCGACTTATGTTTTGAACACACCTCGCATATGCAAATTTAACAATTTTCAAAATTTCCAATAAAAATACATATGTACATATGCTTCAAGCTTTTTTACAAAATTCACAAAAAAATGCTTATCAAAATTTTCAACTTTTTGTTCAGAATTTTTAGAAAAACTATAGGGGAAAGGGAGTTTCAAAATTTTGATGAGCATTTTTTTGTGAATTGTGCAAAAAAGCTTGAAGCATATGTATTTTTATAAAAACCAAAAAATTAAAAAAAAAAAACAAAATTGTTAAAACTGGTCAATTCGTCGCGCTAGTATTATTTTGAACATAGGTGTACATTAGGGCGGGTCGATTTAAAAATCGCTCATTGCTCTGTGAAAATCATATTCTAGGGATCAAAATAAGAAACTTTGCCGAAGGAACCATACCTCTAAAACGAGTTCTGATGTCCCCCAATTTGGGTCGAACGAAAAATCCCACTTTGACCCATTTAGAGTGCTCCAATCGAGTCCAAATGTATGACCGACCCCCACTAACTTTGGACGGCCGATCCACTCATGCCAGTGACACACCCCCTGGAACTTCCCTGGGGGGTTCCCCATACAATCATTTCAAAATGTCACCATTTTTGGTCTTTACATGAGAAAAGAAACTAAAAAGTTCGACCCAAATTGGGGGACATCAGAATTCGTTTTAGAGATATGGCCCCTTCGGCAAAGTTTCTTATTTTGATCCCTAGAATATGATTTTCACAGAGCAATGGGCGATTTTTTTGCCTCCCCACAAAAGACACTAAAAGTTCGAACCACATAGTAAAGACTTTTGCCTCCGTATCCCAGGTAAAACTCTAGCAAAACAAAGAACACGCAAGCTGGCAGAAAATTGCTCCCTTTCAGGAAAAGTCCCAAAATAATAGGAATTAGGATACGAATTCTATTAGATGAAATATCGCAGGACACAACTTTGAAGAAAAGTAGAAAGATTGCAGTTATTTATGAGTAGAAATAAAGATCATTTGCAGGCTTTTAACTTTTTAAATATTTCAGCAGGCAAGCGCAGACCAATTTCTATGTCGAAGTTGACATCTTTGCCCGTCCAAATGAGCCATCGCTTCGGCGCCGACCACCTAACTTAGCATTTGGGAAATAAAGCAGTACTTGATCGGCGCATACTGGCGCTTACTACATACTGGCAAGCAGGAAGAAGATTTTTTTAGACAAATTATGATTACAGGTTATTAATTTTTAAATATTGACTCATTTGTATGTATGTAATACTTTAAATTTTCCGCCTTTCACGCTTCCGGATTATAAAAGTACATAGTTTCTTAATGTTTCGGTACGTCAGAGCTACATACACACATACATATGTACATACATAAATTATCAGCTTTTTAGGTGTTAAAAAAGCATTCCGTGGATTTTCGGTTTCGCCTTCCTGCCACTCGCATGCATTAACGCTTTTGTACGCATGCGCAATTTCGCTGCCGCATTCATAAAAAGTCACCTCGAAGCAAGCAAAAAATAAACAGTCGAAGAAAAACAATTTGCAAACACACACACACACACACGCGTGCAAACCTTTCTTTCTTTTGCGCAATCCAATGTAATTAAATTTGCACTTGGAATACCCAAATGGGTGCGACAGTCGTACAGCCCACTGTTTACGCTGGTCATTATTTGTACGCAGCGTGCAGAAATGCCAACGCGCAACATTCGACCATTCATCGAGGCAGTAACTCATGCAAATGCACTACACGACGCACAACAACACCAACTACAAGCTGGTAAACATGTATGAGAGCACACACACACACATACACGCATACGTACATGTAATGACGACAACAACATGCAATTATGGCAATCAGTTTGTTTTTGGTTTTGTTCAACGTAATTTGTAATTTACAGGGTGCCCCTTTTTGGTAGTTGTCGCCAAGCGCGGTTTAGTTGTGGTTTCGCTTTTCCTCTTTATTTGGTTAACGCGCGTGTTTTCACTTTTTGCTTTTTTCATTTTTGTTGCCTGTTGTCTGGTGCCCGTAAATGACAACAACGAGAAATACGACAATGACAACAAAATGCGTAAGTAAATAAATACAATTTATGGCAATTTAGAAAATGTTTTGTTGCCACATCTGTTGGACGCGCAGACTTATGAGTATAAGTTTTTACGTATCACACACACACACAAATGCATACATATACATATATGCGTGTAAGCAGATACAAATAGGAGTGCACTATCTTGGGTGGATATCGCAGACGCCGTTTATCGGGGTTAGTGAGCCAGTAACAAAGCGCCAGAATTTCGCAAAAACTTTATATACATTCAGATGTACTTATGTATGTATGTAGTCACAAAATATATAGGCACTTATGTATGTACAACTGCACACATAAAAGTAAATATTCACAAATTGAATTCAGTGTAGTTCACTTGCCAACCAACACGTGACGGCCTTCATCCGTACGTTTGTCAGGTGAATGACAGCTGTCAATGCCATAATTGGTAGCTTTTGATATGAAAAATCGCAAGAACGAGCCAAGTTTGATATGATTGAGTAATTGCCATTTGTACAAATATACGCAAAGTCCAAGAACCAGATGTTGGCTCGGCGGTAACCTCGTTTTGTGCTTTGCAATTGATTTTCAAACATTTTCAATTAAATATACTTTGCACACACACGAGGGTCGATCAAAAAATATCTATCTGTGTTAGAGCGCACACAATTAATATAAAATTAAATATTAAAATAAATATATTAGGTGCGCAACTAACTTTGGAACCCAAGTCCCCTATTTCTGAATCATTCCCAAAGCATGCGATCGCTTGGAAATGGATTGGTGGGTAACTCCTAATACTGAAGCGAGCTCTTCTTGCGTTTGACACGGATCCTCATTGAGCAATGCCTCCAATTCAGCGTCTTCGAAGGTTTTTGGCCTTCCTTCATGCGGACGGTCGTCAACTTTGAAGCGACGGCACGTTGTTTCACTTAAAGCAGCATCTCCATAAACTTTTTGTAGCTCTCGATGTGCTTCAGCCGTCATATTTTTCGAATGAAAGAGAAAAATTAGCACTTCTCGCAAATGACGATTATTCGGCACAAAATCAGACATTTTCACAAAACCAAAAGTATATGATACCAAAACAAAATCACTAATGTGTCGAAGAAGTTTGTTTACCATATGTCTACGCTTGGTTTATGACGTTTAGGTTATGTTAGAATCGACTAGCCGACACTGCTGGCGACATCTATTGACAAACAGCGGGAACTTAGTTACGCACCTATTAATATAAAATTAAAAATTAAAATATACATGCATACAGGGTTTGAGTGAAAAGTTTTATTAAACCTCTTGGCTTATACAACTAATACAAAAATAGGACCCTTGAGCGTCAATACACCGCTGGTAGCGGTCCTTCCACTGCAGGAAACATTTTTTAAACCCATCCGCCCGAATCACGTTCAATTCGGCTGTCACAGTTTTCTGGATCGCCTCGATGGAGTCGAAACGCCTCCCCTTCAGCTTTCTTTTCAGGCGCGGGAACAAGAAGAAGTCCGGAGGGGACAGGTGTGGGTGGGGAAGCACCGGAATCCCCATCTTGGGCAATGCAGAGGTGCAGAGGAAGGCGGTGTGCGCCGGCGCATTGTCGTGATGAAGGGTCCAGTTGTCCCTTCCTCCCGGCCTTCCTTGAACAACTTGTGCCACCGTTTTACCTGGGCACTGAACGGAGATTGGTCCCCGTAAGCCTCCTTGAGTAGCCCAATGGTATCGGTACTCGTTTTGTTTGGCTTTACGCAAAATTTGATCGAGTAACGTTGCTCCACCGATCGCTGCACGACTGTTGCCAGCGAACTGGGACCGGTTTCTAGTGGAAGGGGAAGGTCCAACGATCATTTTCCCCTACCAGCCGATTCGGTTGATCGCTTGGCAGACGCTCCGTATGTAACCACCAGAGAATGCCCTGAGAAAGCCCAAAGCCGTCTAGCGCAAATAAGCCAGAGGAGCTCACTTTTGAAATTGGGGACGCCAACATATAAACCGTTCCCGCAATCAAATACCTGGCAATAATAAAAAATAAAAAGCTGCCTTTCAAAGCACACCTCAAGTACGCCAAGAAAAAAACATCCACCACTGTGACAGCGCTGTCGAGGCTGATATTAAACGTACGAGAACCAAAACAAAGTCGCCGTCAGCTGCTGGCTAATGTAGTAAAAAACCTAGTGTTGTATGGTGCCCCTACTCGGGCGAACGAAACGCAACATGTTTCATACTTTCGAGGACTAAAATCTATCTACCGGTTGTGCGCGCCACGCGTATGGAGCGCAATCAAAACGGAGTGCGACGCTGCAGCCCTAGTAATATCTGGCATGTGCCCTCTAAACATAATAGCAATGGAAGCTGTCCAAATAGCGAGAACACAGAGGCCTATAAACTCGTTTTCTCGTGCAGGGTTACGTGAAAACTGCATTGCTGAGCGACAAACGAGGTGGGAGAACTCTACAAAAGGGCGTGCGACACACAAATGCATTCCATGTCTTAAGGTTTGACAAACAAGGCTACATGGAGAAGTGTACTTCTGCCTGACTCAGTGCTTGAGCGGTTATGGCTGCTTCAAAGCATACTTATACAGAATCAACCACGAGGGCTTGGTTATGGAAGATGTGTAGGTACCACACATTTTTTACATGTTCGCGCTTCCGTTCTCCTTCGCCGAAAAGGAAAAGTGGAATGCTCATGCGACGTAATGACCGAGGCTATGGAAGAGATGAGACGTGTAGAAAGACTGAGACACAGCACCGACGGTTAACCGCCTTCCCTCTCCGCGATGTAATACTTGCCGGTAGTCCTGCGGCGAGAGATGATGTAAATAAACAGGCTTAGCCTGGTTTCAAAAGGCCACTTGAAATATAAATAAAAAAACATAGAATGCCCAGATAAGTAGAACACTCAAAAAATGGCACTGCTTGCAAAATCATGAGCTTGCCCGTAAGTTAACTCATAGAAAAAGATGCAATATTAATTTTTTTTGAAAATGAAGGGCTTTTTTCGCTCCTCGCGACCGACGGCGGGTTAAAGATCACCATTGATACATACATATGCGCTTGAAAAACAGAGCTAATGACTTAGCTGATTAAATACAGAACTAATAAATGCAAATAGTACAATTTATCGTAGAAATATGCGAGAACCGATAAATTGACATAAGAGAAAATCTAATGAAATGCCTAAGTGAAATTATGGAAAATATTTACTTCAAAATTCCAAAGGTATTGGTTTCACTTGCACAGTGAAAGTTCTTGCGACGGCATTTTGGATATAATTTGCTATGAAAACGAAGGCGGTAACAACGTCACGGTCAACGGAGAGCGCAACAGAGACACCAACCAACTATTGTTTTTTTTTCGGTAACACATTGAAGAGTTTGATGCGGGCAAGTCTGATTTCAGCGAGATGGCGCTGTGAACCCCTTAAATTCTCTAATAATCGATATTCGGTGCTCGCTATTTGATTTATAAGTTTTGATGAGTTATTATTTATACTTTTAATATTTTTTGTACTTGCTAATTTAAATTTAGAAACAAACGGAGCCAAGCAAAGTTAAAAAGATTGGATCTTGTTAAACTCGCGCCACTGGATCGGCGACAATGGCTTCAAATTTCTTGACAAAGTCTGATGAATTTATCTCACCTTCTTTTTTCAGCTTCTAAGATGAATTAATTAAAACATTTTGTAGAAAAATGTTCATGTGCACTAATTTTTTACAGTAAAGCTTCTATATTAATCAAATCGGCAACTAACAAAAGTTTACGCAGTTTGTTACACAGCTGAGCTCATTTAAAAATGCGGGTAAATCGATAAGTTTAAGCAATGAAGAACTGTTTCGATGAATGCCACTAATAAATGGCATCTCTCCCTCGATGTGAATAGGGGATAATTCCTAGACTGTACCTTTTTTATGTCATTTGCAAAGTAGACAGATATACAATTTTACACGATAGAACACGCGTCAAAATTATTCAAATTTATTATAAAAATGGTCCATCTTTAAGAACAACTCAACGCAAAACGCAAGATTTTTTTTTTTTGTGGAAATAATCGTCCAAATGAGTTGGCAATTCAAAGGCTGGTGAAAAACTTAGTAAAGAAATTGGTTCTGCTGAGGATACAAAAAAGACTGGAGACCAGGACTTCTAGTGAGAATATTGCTGCTATAGTGTTCTCAATCTAAAAATAAATTACGAGAAAACGAAAGCCATGAAAATTCGGTCCACAACAGCCGCTCGTTCCTCTTAAACGGTGATCAAATTCAGAACATTGACACTTTTACTTACTTGCCGCTGAAGATAGTGCGAAATGAGAGGTTATCGCGACAATAAATACAGCGAGCGGCGCGTATGCTCAGGTCCGGTCTATTTGGTCGTCGAGCATCCTCAACGGACATACAAAATTTTTTTTAAGTCAAATATACTATATGTACTCTTTTATAGATCGGAAATCTGGCTCACAAACAAGATTGGATTGAAAACAAAATTCAAAGCTGTGTGAACAGATGTTTACGCAGGATATAGAAGATCATAAGTAACGACGATCTATACGAGAGGTGCAAAATTCAGCCGGTAGCTAACATGGTAAAATTGCGAAAGTGGCGGTGAAAAAAAAATTTTAAAATAAAAAAAAAACATAAAAAAAAAATTTAAAATAAAAAAATTAAAAAAATATATATATAAAAAATGTGAAAAAAGATTGTTTTAACAATAACAGGTCCACGTAGACAGCTTGTGACGGCCCCTAAGCGCTTCAGTGCTTGTCTGTTTGCCTACTTGTCTACTGTTTACGTACGACGTCATTTGCAAAAAATAATAATCTTTCGATAGAGTGATTAATTTTGCGGCACCTTGTAGTTTCCTCAGTTTTTAGACAGCTCTATATATGTAAGTTTGCGTGAGATAAGCGCCAAAAAACTAAGTTCATGCTTTTCTCACTAAAGTCAAATAGCAATTACTTCTGTGTTGTAGTGTACAAGTAGCTTAAGTGAACTTAAGTAAAAACTTATAAATGTGCTTATTTGATTTATAATAATTACCTATTCAGCGCACATTTTGGTTGCTTATTCACACTTTTATTATTAAGTACGTTTCATTCAGCACTTTTCCACTAAAATAATACCATTAATATTCCTAAAATAGGTTAATGATAATGAGTCCACTAAATACTTTTTACTTGTGCCAATTCAAGCTGCTTTGATTTGTGTTGACCAATACATATGTAGGTAAACAAGCATGTTAATTGTTCTTGTGAGGCAATCGCCAAAGAAAAGAACTCAAATTATTACTCGTAAAGGAAATTCCTCATTTCAGTTCGTTGTTTACATTTTTTTTACTGTTCGCTTATTTTCTTAATATTACGATTTTTCTTTGTAATATTACGAGAATTTTTAAATGGCTAACGAATTGAATCAGCAACTCCATGGGAATCAAATGTCGGCAGATAAATGCCCCCCAGTAGGTCAGTCTTATTTTAACGAAATTTCTTGTGCATCCACCGATACGTTTGGATTCGTTTAAAATTATGTCGAACTTTTTTCGTTTTACTTGTATTTCGTGGCTTGCATCAGCCACAATTAAGTTAACTAATCAAACCAATTTGCTAAATGGTATAATTAACTTAATGAAAAGTGTACGAAAAATAAATGCTTTTCCAATATCCAAATGCTTTGCTCAATTGGTTTTCGAAATTTGAATTGTTCATCGATAACTTAATTTATTTCACGCCCATAATTGTGTGCGAGTATTTGATGGATTATGGCGAAAAAGAAATGCCTGCAGACGCCTACTAGTTTGCGGAAACGTTTTGGCAGAGTTAACTTTTTCACGCATCTCGCAATTTTTTTAGCCCAGCTGCATTGGAGTTTTAATGCTATTACTAAGACTCGTTATTCGCGATACGATTACCCAGCTGCATATGGTACTTTTTATAAATTTATTAATCAATTTAAATTCTAAAAGCAGCATACACCTATGCCCAGCCCATATGGGTGAAATGGTTGAAGTACTATTCTCACACTCTCCAAGTAGCATTAAAGCGCCGTTTTGATTCTATCCACATAGAGTAACATACATAGTATGTTGCTTACTTCTCCACTCTCTCTTGACACTATTGTACAGTAGACGAGTATGTTAATTTTCTAGTGTTAGTAAGTTTTCATGTATGTTATGTATGTAAATTCAGTCAGTTTTTATGTTAATGTTAAAGAAGTCGTGTAGGTACATGTTTCATGTTTTTTATACACAAATGTATGTATGTAGGTATGCACCTTATAACCTAACTGTAGCCAAGTATGGTACTTGTATGTAAGTAAAAATGTAGAGACAGTAGTTATTCGCACTTTTCATTTCCGAATACAAATTAATGACCATGACACTAATGACATTCATTCACAACGACCATTGCAAGCTAATAAATTGTGGGAAAGGTGGCCGTTGTACAGCTATAAATTCTTTGCGAGGGTATATGTAAGTGTGGTAAGTGTTTGTTTCTATAGTATGCAAGTGAAGTAGTCTTCACGGCGAACATAAAAAAAGTCGGTATGCTGGAGAAGTGAAATGTTTAACAGCGGTAGCTGTTAGCTTCTCATAAACACAACTGTAAGGGGCTCCTCTGGAGTGTCTGTGCCAATATGTTATTGTATTAGCAGAAAATGTAATTCAAGTATTAGATGCTTTTATTTAGATTTATGTATGTTAACTTGAGTGGACCGCCTTAAACAATTTTTCGTGGAAAAATGCATTATATACAATAATATAACAGATCTTCGATTTGATATTTAACCCTTTTGAGTCAACGCTCGAAATGCGGCCGTCAAGACTTTTACTGTTTGCCCTAATAAAAAAGAATCTTACAAGATTATCAAAATTATTTATTTCTCTGAAACTTTAATAAACTAATAATTTAAGGCGGATTAGCCCGTTCTTGGTGATAAGAAAGAGTTATTGTTGGCGCGGACTTCTCCCTTCTTGGTGATAGGAGAGAGAGAGAGTTTTTTTAGCGCGGACTATTCCGTCGAATGATGCAAAATGGTTAAAAACAAAATTATGTAGAATTTTGTGGAAAAAATTGTTAATTTAAGTGAAAATCTTTACTTCACAATAATTGCTACAAAAGGACGTATAATTTCAAAAAATTTATTTCGACTCAACTAGATGGCCCCTAGAACTCTACAAGGAAGTTGGTGCAAGAGTAGCTATCTTCTCAGACAGTCAAGCAGCTATTAAGGCCTTAGACTCCAACTACATTTCATCCAAACTGGTCCTACAGTGTAGAGAGGAGCTGAAACTGCTCAGCCATTGGCTTGAAATTACCCTGATATGAGTTCCCGGTCATAGGAACATACGGGGCAATGAGATAGCGGATGAGCTAGCAAGAAAGGGCTCGACACTAGACATAGCAGAGGCGGTGGCAGTCTCCACCCCACTGAGCACTTCACACAATCATGCTTTAGCCGAAAGAAGATGGAAGCAAATACCTACATGTATTACAACAAAAGACACATGGCCGTCATACAAAATCCAAAGGACGAATGACCTGCTAGGATGTTCTCGGCCAAACATTTCGCGTATCACTGCAACCCTTACAGGACATTGGAAAGTAGGTGATCATGCAGCTAGACTCAATCTACCCTTCAATCCTATCTGTAGAAGCTGTCAAGCGGAAGGGGCGAAGGAAAGTCTGTTCCACTATTTATGTGAATGTCCGGGACTAGCCAGGGCACGACTCCGATCCTTCGGTAAGCCTTTCCTACAGCAAATTAAGGAGATCTCAGACATCGAGATAAAGGATTTGCTGCTATACTTGGACCTCACTAAATGGATCTGACTTGGACAAAAAAAAACAACAACAACATCATCTTCACACGAGATAGTGGTAGTAAAACGGTGCTGGTCACTAACTAGGAGCATTTCAGCTCAGAAATGTTCAACCACCTCAACAACAACAACTAGATGGCGCAAAATTAATCACCCAGCCCAGATTTATTATTTTTTTATAAATTTATACGTTTTTTGTCTTAGAAGTTGTGTACAGGAAATAATGGCTTTCCTCACTGAAAGTCTTTTTTTAGCAGAAAAGTAAAAACTAAAATTTGATGACCAATTATGCGCCACCTTGTACAAACCGTAGATACCAGAGCTGTAAAATAATTCTATCAGGGAAGAATCAATTCACGCATTATTCATAACAAAAACGAGATTGTTTGATTGTAAATTTGAAAGCCAATTTCCATAAGGATTAAAAAAATCCAATTCAAAAATTTTTAGTGCGCTACTGAATGGAAGAAAAGCATTCAGAAGAGAATGTAAACGTAATAGAATCTTTCTCAGTCACACTCTTAAATGCAAATTCAGATGAATGTAACCACTTACTATATAATACATATGTATGCATGTGTGTGCATGCACAGCCCGCGACAAACAATAGCAAGTCAACATTTTGGTCAGTTTTGACTAGCTTTTGTGCTCATCATTTTTTTTTCTAAAGTTTAACTCATTGTCTTACAAAATCCAAGTCTCAAATTTTGCAAAAAGATTAGAAAATTTCCGCAAACTTTTAATAACAATCCCACGTTTTTAATTAGAATTTGTGGACAGGTTTTCAGTATGTAGTTTTATAGCTTATTGAATTTTAGTGCAATAAAGTGCAAGTTTAAAGTGGCTAGAAAATCGCGTTGATTTTTTATAATTTTTTCCCCTGACAAATGCACGAACTTTTTTTATATGGAGAAAATGTGCAATACCACCAAGGACTGTTGGCAACAGAAGCAGTTCGAAAGACCCCAAAGTAACATATTTTACATCTCTGTCTTTTAAACAAATTTGTATTTTTCTCCAACTTATAATCCAAAGCATGAACAATAATGGATTGGAAGATTTTGATGAATAAGGAAAGCCCGCATACACAGACATACATACAAGTTAACATTTTTAGGAATATAAAAATAAGTTTGTAACACTTAGATTATGTTCTTTGTTTGTTCCAAGTCACTTCAAAGTCGAATTTTTACAGAATACAGGGGGCACAAATGTACATAGTTATACAGTTGAAAGTATTACAGTTAGACTTACTATATTCTTATATTGAGAGAGAGAGCGAAAGGGGAAATTACAAATAAATACATAACTTAAACTTGTACATTTCAATATACTACAACCATCTAAAGTTACAAATGTGAAATTTCACAGCTGGTTTCACTACCAGTTAGTTAAAATATTTGCCATTCGTCACTCTTCCCGCATAATCAATTGGAAATACCAATAACAACAAGCATATAAATATACAAATACCTCAATATATAGTACTTACATACATACATATCTACAATATGCAAAAGGATGTTTGCCGTCAACAAGCAATAACAAAATCGTAACAACACATACAAAACAAATAAGAAAACCAAATCACTTAGAGCAATAACAAATCGAAAGAGCAAACAATGTGAAATTTGTTAACACAATAGTCGATGGCTAATAGTGATAGTGGTGAAAAATTACAAAAACAAAAAAAATAGAAATAACAAAGGAAAAAACCGCAATCGCAGAAACTACTTTGCAAATGAAGCAGCCAAACAGGAGGAAATTGTTTCTCTGTTAAATGGACGGATGGATGGATGATGATGACTGCTTAGTTTGTTGATGGGTTGCTTGGCTCACAATGTGTTTGAGTGTTCGCATGTAACTACATACATACTTATGTACGTATGTATGAGTGCACGATATGTGCATATTTACCTCGAGCATCTTGCCAGTCGCTACGAAATAATTAGCCATAAATAACAATTTCAATTTTCTATTGGCGGCGTGTGACACTTGGCGAATCGATAAGCGAACTCGTTTTCTTGCAAATGTGGCTCCGTTGTCATTGTATCATATAAATGGTAAATGTACATATGTACATACTTGCATATATACTTAAATGGTACCCATCACCAACAAAGTGGCGAAACTGCCGTTATCGTGCAGACACACAACCTTAAAAAATCGCTAAAAGTGAAAAAGTTACTAAGTGATGGATACAAGACTACGTACATGGAGCAAAAGCATAAAATAAAAGCGGAAACCGGAAGAATAAAAATTTAATTATATTAAAAAATTAAAATTAAATTAAATTAAATGCAATAAAAAAATAATAAAATATAACATAAAATAATATAAAATAACGCAATATTAAAATGAAATAATTTATTTTTAATAAAATTACTTTTCACTTAAGGTAATTTTGTCTTAATAGAAGTAAAATAAAACAAACTAAAGCAAGGAAAAACAAAATGCAAAAAATAAAACTGAATTAGATAAAAATTCAAATAAAATAAAAAATAATGCAAGAAAATAAAAATAAAATAAAATAAAATAAAATAAAATAAAATAAAATAAAATAAAGTAAAATGAAATAAAATAAAATAAAATAAAATAAAATAAAATGAAATAATATAAAATACAAATAAAATAAAAATAAAATAAAATAAAAATAAATAAAATACGAAAGTAACATTAAAAGAAAAAATATAAAAAAATTAAAATATAAGAAATAAAATTATAAGTATATAAAATAAAGCTATTTAATTTTAATAGGATTTCTTCTCATTTAAGATAATTTTGTCTTAATAAAAGTAAAATCAAACGATCTAAATTAAGAAAAATAAAATAAGTTAAATAAGCCTACATCAGATAGAAAAATTTAACCTAATAAAAAAACAAAAACCAAAATAAAAAATAAATAAAAAATAAAACAAATTATTTATACAAAAATCAAAATAAAATAAAAAATACAATATAATGAAATAAAAAAATTACATAAGAATAAAATTAAAAAAAAATGATATAAAATGATATTAGATATTATTAATAGAATTTATTCCTACTAAAGGTAATATTTTTCTTAATAAGAGTAAAATAAATCAAATAAAGAAAAGTAACCCTTTGGTTGGGCACCTATTGCGGCGCGTCCCAGGTGGTGGATAGGGTACGCCACAGTTATCTTCTGTGGTTAAGTAGGTCATAGCCTCGGTAAAAGCCTACTCGCGAACCGGCCTAGTTCTCGTCAACCAACAACTATGGTAGGGGGAACAACATGTAGTGCAGTGTTACTGCACGCGTGCCGTAACTGCCATAATTGCTGGCAGTGACCCATATCCACTTCGGTGGAAGGCGAGAAGCCACTCGTATTAGTAGGTCATGTCTCTGCTAATACGAATGGAGTAAACATGGACTCACGGGGAGAAGGCCACTCCCTTATATCAAAGGCTACCAATCCAAGGTGGAACAGCACACGCCGAGGGATTATTATATCATTAATAAAAAAGTGTTAGACTATGTAAAATAAATTAAAATAACATAAAAATATATAATAAAAGAAAAATAACACAAAAAATAAAAAGCACGAAGGGAAGAAAGAAAATTCAATGAAGGGATATGGGAAACACAAAAGCAAATAGATTAACACTAAACCTACCATGGACGGGTCAATTGACCCATTTTAAACTTTTTGTCAGAAGTTCTTAGAAATAACATTATTAAATCGTCGTTTGCCTTCACGACTTTTATTAGAAAATACATCGAATGTATTTTTCAAGATTTACTCTTCTCTTGCTAATTGTTTTACCGAGAAATATATGTGATTTTAATAATATATATATTTTAAAAATGGGTCATTTGACCCATTTTGGTAGGAATAGGAGTACATAAAATATAGGTAGGTTTAGTGTTAAATAATGTAAAATGAAACTAAATAAATTAACAGATTAAACAAATATGGACCAGATAAAGAGTGAAGATTTAAATTAAATAGAAACAATTTAAGTAGAAAGGAATAGCCTTATAATTCTAAGCTGAGAAATAATATTAAAAATAAATTCAATTGAGACGAAAAACCTAAAAACTATATTGAAAAAATATAAAATGAAAAAAAGAAATTTTAATTACGCAGGAACACCACTGTGATTTTTCAAAAAAATCGATTTTTCTTTTTTGGATTTTCTTAAAGTAGATATATTCAAAACTATGTAAAAAAAATGTTAACTTAAATTGAAAATTGACGAAGCTATACCCAAAACAATAAGTGCAGGTAGTGAGTTACAACGGTCAATGAAAAGTTTAAACGCGGTTTTTTCAAAACGATTTTTCTGAACACGGTGGCCTCGATTTCTCGAAGACTTATGAATCTATTTTAATTTTTGTACATGTATTCGTACATAACCGTTTTTAAAAATTCGATTTCTCACAAAAATTAATATTTTTTCAGGCCTTTCGCAAACAAAAAATGGGTAAAAACATAAACTCATTTTTCATACCTGCACCATTTTCTCAAAAAAAATAAAAAAAACCGCCACGTACGACGATAGCAATTTGATGTATAGATTAAGAATTTTTTTTGGCTTTTTGCTTTCAGACGATTTTTCACCGTTGTATCGTGGCCACCAGGGTGCATCAGTTTTTTATGACGTCATTGCATTAATATTAATAACAATTGTAATTTTTAATATTTTGTAATAAAAATTTGCGTCAGTATAGTTGAATATACGTTAAATAAATTATAATGTGTCCGATCCTCAAATAATCATTCCTACTTATAAAAAAAATTCATGAAAATCACTTAATTTTCACGCGTTCACAGTGGTGTTCCCCCTTAAAAATTAGAAAATGTAAAAGCAATAAAAAATATTCGGGAATTAAATAAATACAGAAATAAATAAATAAATTACATAAATTCCACCTGCTTTGTTTTAAATAAATTGAAAATTCTGCTTGTAGAATAAACAAAAATATTTCAGAAAAAAACTTGAGCTCCTTATGAGCAACTATAGTTGTAATAACTACATGTTAAAATGTAAAAAAATATATAATAAATTTAAATGAAATGTATAAATTAGTAATAAAAAAATTATAAATTAACTCTCCGTTGGGCACCCGAGTCTGGCCAGACTTCCTTTTTTAATTTTAAAATATTTCTGAATTGAATTTAATAAATTTCTACTATAGTTAATGACTTGAGCTTCCAGGTAGTGTCCTAAAATTTAATTTTCTGTCGATTTATGGATATAACCTTTTAAAAAGGACCAGGAAAGGAACCGGACGTAAAAGGGGCAGACCCGGATGCTCAACTGAAGGTTGTAAAAAAGGTGTCCAACGGAGGGTTAAAGAAAGTCTGCTTTTAAAGTAAGTAATCAACTTTTCAAAACAAAGGATTTTTTTAACTTTCGTAATATTTTATGCTTGTCACAAAATGACTTGAAATCAAAATTTTTTTTATAATGTATGAACAATTTAATATTTTTTGTTTTTTTTGTGTACAGATTTCATACTTTGCTTTTAAAAACAAAGCTATTAAAATAATATATCAAAAACAATTATTAAATAATTTATTAACAAATTTATGCGGACGGAAACAAAAGACGGAACAGAAAACTGTCAAACTTTCAACTAGAACTTGGAAGGAAAAACGTTCGGTTGATGGTCGGTATTATTACAGGACACAGCTCATGGGGTTAGCATATGACCACCATTGGAATCATGGAGAGCCCAATGTGCCTGTCTTGCTTGGAGGAGGCGGATAGCATTGCGCATTTTCTCTGTGAGTGTCCTGCCTTTGCTAGAGAAAGGCTACGAATTTTGGGTTTCGATGTCGTGAGAATGAGTAATACTCGTTCTCTAAAACTGGAGGGTATTTACAGATTTTCCAAAGAATCACGAAAATTCTCACAGGACTAACTACCTTTGTCTCTGGCTCTATTCTTTCCTATCTCTTTCGCTGATACTTTTCTTCTTTCCTCCTTGACTATCTACCCTTTTACTTTCCAGAGCTTTAAATGCAATCGGCTTTTTAGCCTGCGCTAACAAATCTCTTCGTCTTCCTTGGCTCGACCTATTCAAATTTCAATTTCAATTCAACAAATTTATTTGGCTTTTTCGTTGTTTCTAAAAATTTCATAAACTGGATGTCAAAGATTGATTTACACATACGATGCAGTCAGATCGCAATCAAAATTGAAATCCGTAAGAGGAAATGGACCTGGACTTCACTTATTCTTAGAAAGCCAGCGCAATAAATACTAGGATGGACTTAGCTGGAATCCTCAAAGTTACATGCTACGCAAAGGATCTTGGCGACGCAAAAATCTCTGCTGGACGCAAGCTAAACAGCCAACGATGGAATAAAGTAAAAATCATTGACGTTGGCACTACGCGCCTCGAAGTCGGCGCTGAAGCAAACAATCGCAATAATAAATAAAATTTATTAAATCAAAAAGTATAATACTTGACTATTAAATAATACAAAATTAAGTAAGCTCCTATTTTTAAGCTCAAACGTCACCCTGTGTCTAGGAACCACTTCAAATACAGGACCATTTGCTTGAAAGGCTACGCACGATTCGCTTAATAAACAGAGCGACATTTTAAAACTGACAATTTTTGTGTGTATTTTTCCACCCATCTAAACACTCAGCATGCATGTGTATGCGTGTATCTATGTATGTATGCAGGTACATAGCTTTGCCGTTAGAGGGAGCTACACACATATGTACATACATTCAAGATTTCAGTAGTGAAGTGCCTGAACTAGGCTTGGCTTTTACGACTTGTCACGCGCACTATTTTGCAAGACATCACCAAAAAAAAAAAAATAAAAAGAAAAAAATAGCAATAAAAAAGAATACAACCAAAGAAATAAAAACAAATGAAAAACTTTTATTTCACATATGCACTTTTATGCACTTTTAAGTTATTTACGTTGACTTTGAGTCGCGTTTTTAGTAGTTACCAACAAATTTATGCGCTGAATATTGGTTTTTCCAGCTGTGGCATTTGACTTGGCAGGCGCGTCGTCATCAGCGCCATCGCCATTTCAAGCGTGCTTTTGAATACGCTTTTTTTGCTGTTGTTGCATTTTGGTTACTTAGTCGTTACGCCATTTAGCCATAGCCGCAGCTACAAGCAACGCCATTCATGACTTATGCCACTACGCCGCCACTATCAATCGCCAAATCGTCGGCTAGCTGTAATGGTTGTTGGCAATTTTACTACATTTGCCTCTGCCTCTGCCTCTGCCTCTGCCTCTTTTGCTGTCAATACTTTACGTGCATGCATGCAGACTTGTGCGCACGTATGTGTGTATGTGAGTTTGCGCATGGGCTTGCAGTCAGCTTAAGATTACGTTTAGTTATTTTTCTATAGCTGGTCGTTTGCTACTTTTTGAATTTTGTATGTAAGTCGTTAGTCTTTTCTGGCTTTTTGCTTTATTTAAGTCGAACTCAGCAAATTTGAGCGACGCAGCGCAAGGTCAACATGTCAAACAAACACATGCACAGGCAAACATTGAATAAGAGCACAAAAAAAAAGTATAAGAAACAGAAATTAAAAATAGCAAAAATTCGCATTAACTTCAGACAAATTTGATTGCTCTGCATGTGTTATAATATATGTGTATGTGTGTATGTATATATATGTGTGCATGTATGCAGAGCGTGCTTATGTGCCCAGCAAAGATTTTCTCGATAGATTTCGCTTCGCAGCTGTCTGTAGTGGCCAGTAGGTGGCTTGGATATCGCAACAAGAATTTCGCTTGATAACGAACTGACAACATTCAGCTGGCGTATTGAAGAAATACACAGCTCAAGCCACACCGGAAAGCAATAATAACAGTGCGTTAAGTTAGCAATGAATAGAGGCATCAAAGGGCTGATACATATCGGACGTTTGCTGGAAGAATGTCATAACTCGAAAACCCATAAAATCAAAAATGTCGAGAAAAACGGCTTACAAATTTTAAATTTTCGATGTCACTCTAAGTAAACGAATTACACATCATTATGTACGAGGCGTGTTTTTAAAGTAAGTACCGTTTGACATAAAAAAAAAACAAATAAATTTTTCCCAATAATATTTTTATCACTTGAAGAGCCAAACTTTACTCTACTTTTCTACATAATTCCCATTACTATTGACGCATTTATCGTATCTCCGGACCAGCTTTTGTATGCCATCGTCAAAGAAGATTGCCGCCTGATCCGAGGCGATGATGAATGCCGCCATTCCATTGATTGCTGCTTCGATTCCGGTGTAACGTAGGCTAGACATGTTTCATCGCCTGTGACAATATGGCTTAGAAAATCATCCACCTCGTTACTTTATCGTTCGAGAAAACTCAATGCACTGCCCAATCTTTTGGTTTTGTCCTCATCAGTCAACATTTTTGGCACCCAGCGTGCACCCAATTTCCGATCATTTAAACGTTCGGACACAATTTCGTAAAGAACACTTCTTGAGACAGCAGGAAACTTTTTAGCTGAGGACGAAATCGTGAATCGTCTATTCTCTTTCACTTTACAGTCCACTTTTTGAATCAGTTCATCGGTAATGATTGAAGGTCTCCCACTTCGTTCCTCATCATGAATCTTTGTGCGGCCATTTTTAAAGACCCTAACCCATTTCCGCACCATTCCATCACACATAATGTTTTCACCATACACTTCACTGATTTGGTGGTGAATGTCAACTGATTTGAAGCCTTGAGCGCACAGATGTAGACTCGATCGGATAGTTCCGTAATGGCGTCTGTGGCTTCCCACATGCGCTAAACGGCGTAATTTGCAAACGGTAGTTATTTTAAAAACACGCCTAGTATCTAAAACTTTTACACAACATAAAGGAAGAATTGTTTTTTATGATATTCTTGCGGCAAATGGGCGATATGTAGGAGTAAATTTAACTACTGAGTAAAGGTTTTAGTTAGAAATCAGTAGAAAAGTATTAATGAATGGAAATGAAAAATGTCATATCTGTTCTATTGCGAACCACTAGCAACCAGACTACCAACTTCAGTCCAAAAAAAAAAATATTCTTTTCTCCATGAAAATAAAGCATATTTTTTGCATTGTCTTAGGTAGCCATGGTCTTTAGGTGGCCAAATCACCGCTGACGACGACGCTAATACTGACATTGAGTACAGAATAACAAAATCTTGTCCATCCTTCGCTATGCTTAAAAGCATATGGTACCCTAAAGAGCTAACTGCCAGAACAAAGCTAAGGATTTTCAGTTCAAATATGTAGTCTGTACTGCTGTATGGCTGCGAAACGTGGTACGTTGCGGTTTCAACGACAAAAAAGCTGCAAACTTTTATACACCGCTGTTGAAAGAGCTATACTGTGCATATGGTGCCCAATCCAATAGGATTTCTAATGACGAGCTCCTTACCTGAAGCGAAGAACGGCCGGTTGAGATTGAAATACGCGAACTAAAGTGGAAATGGATAAGCCATACAATCCGTAAACCTGCGACTGGCATCAGCAGAACGTCACTAGACTGGAATCCGCAAGGCTCACGCCGAAGAGGACGGCCGAAGGCAGCATGGAGCGGTAGTTAGCTTCGCTGTTATATATACAAAGGTGGCGCAAAATTAATCACCTTATCGGAAGATTTATAATTTTTGTAAATTACATCATTTGACACTTGTGGACAAAAAAACTGCAGTATGTAAATAGACGAAAAATGGAGGACGTAAAAGTCAAAATAAAGATTTTCATCACAAAGATTTCCGACGAAAAATGGAGGGCGTAAAAGTCAAAATAAAGATTTTCATCACAAAGATTTCCGAAATCACTTTTTTTATTTAGTAAAAGCTATTCACACAAAAAAGGGATGATTGTTTTTGCGCCACTTTGTTCTTGTTGTTGTTGAAGTGGTTGAATATTTCTGCTGAAATAATCGGCAACCTCGTACTATTAAAGACCCTTGCTCAGATTTCATTGAATATTCCGCTGACCACCTTTCGGCAAAACCGAGTTTTGAACTCTATTAGGCTGATAGATTTTTGATAAGTTGCGCTTTCTCTATTAGTCTGAACGAAACTATTTATACTTGCCCTGACTACTATTAATTATTACCCCTATGATTTTTTCTCATATACACCCCTTTACAAGCACAACACTATTTTTTTATAAAGAAATGTATTCGTACCTATAGCAAAACACGGCAGGCAAGTCACACAGCGTTCTGGAAGATGTCTTTCTCTTAATTTAAACCTACATTCATAAACCAAGCTATTTTGCTTGTTGTACTTGTTGTTGTAGCAGCCTTACTCAGCCCTGCTTCGGTCGGTACTCCACTCTCATAAATGTTGTCATCTCGATCATTTAAGGGCAGACCAAGAAAGCGTGAGTTTCTATCACAGTCACTTCAAGGAAGATTGTGGTTATATGAGCCTATTTTAGTGGGCATTTGAAAAGCAGATTAGTAATATGCCGAAATTCCTACACATTTTGGTATGAAGGCCTCTATCTTAAATATACAGGAATTTAATCTTATACAATACCCAGCGCATAAATGCGCCTGTATTAGGCTGTTCTCACAAGGCAACACGAGCTCTACGTGTGCTAACGGATGGTAATTGGTTGCGCAGAGAGCTAGAGTTTGTGATGGTGTTAATGGTCTCTCGTTGGGGAATTTCGAAAAACTAATTTCCCTTTTTTTCTTTTGAATTCAAATGATTAAAATCCATGAGACGCTTATGTCTCTGGCGCAGATTAGAATCTCCATACAAAAGAGTTGGCATTACTGAAGTAATTAAGAAGCGATTTGCCTCAAAGCCACGCCATAATGTTAAAGTATGTACTTATAATATACTTTTAATTCTATTTCATTGCGAGACATCAACTACAATTAAAGAGGGGAAAAACGAGAGAAAAAAACCTAATTTTCACACAACCACAAATCATGGCATGAACAACAACTTTATCAGCCACAAATCAAGAAGTGAAACGAAGATGAAGAGGGAAATGAAAATAAGTAGCCATTAGTTCAAGGAAAAGGGGCTGCACCGAAGAAGACACAACTGTGTTTACGAAATACCAAATGGAGAAGAAAAACGGCACAAATTTGAAAACGATTACGCGATGACCTCGTTAAATGATGATGGTTAAGCGGAGGAGAAAGGGCATATAGAGGGTATTAGAATGGATGGTTAGCGGTATGTAGTTAGGTACGGGAGGCAACACATACTTACATACGTACACATATAAAATGGAATGGAATGGCATGAAATCAAGCACAAGAGATGAACAGAAAATATCATAAAATAAAACTAAATAATAAATCAAGTCAAATAATAAAACTAAATAATAAATCAAATGTAATAGTTGTACATGGAAAATAGAAACATAAATGAGTTAAAACTTATTCACTTACATAAATATATAAATAATATGAGAACAATATAAGCAGAAATTACAACAAAATAAAAATTCGACTGATGTAATGAGACCTTTTTTGTTCAGACTTCTTTTTTTCTATTGATTTTTTTCCATTGAGATTTTTTTCCCTTGAATTTTTTTTCTGATTTCTTTATTTAATTTTATAATTTTTTTTTTTGTTCAAACTGATTGAGCACGTATAAATTACTATGAATGTATGTGAGTAAGTTAATATTCCCAGCAATGAAAATTGAACTGACTTTTAGTAGTCTCTATAAAGAATAATTGGCCACCGGAGTAGCCGAATGGGTTTCTTTTTTTGTTTTTTTTTTGTCCGCCGTTTCACCGGCCTCTTCACCTGCTGGGCGGAGTGCACTGATTGAGATGCCTACCATTTCCATGTGCCTCGCCTATAGAAAGTGGCCCGTCATCAGAACAACCAGCTGCCTACATCTCTGGCTGTGCTAATGCTTTCTATTTCCTAACATTGGATTTTTTCTGAAATATAACTTGAGCTCAGTTTTAGTCAATCTAAAAAACTTTTTACAACCTACTTCTGTTCAGTATTAAGGAGATCATCTCTCTTATGATCAACGAAGATCAGACGAAATATATGATGATGATGTCCACACAAAATATAGTAAGCCAACATCAGACGAATTGAAAATTGACTTTTCTTCTTTTGAAATCGTGGACTCCTTTACCTACTTACGCCTCAAGCTGAGTAGAGATAACTCAGCAAGCCTCACCATCTATGAGAGAATCCAAGCAGCTAACAGATCGTACTCGACACTAACGAAACTCTGCAAATCGAAATTACTAAACAGACAATGAAAACTGATTCTGTACAAAATCATCATTAGACTAGTCCTATGCTATGGAGTTGAATCATGGACGCTAGCTGAAGCAGAGCAAAAGCAAAACTGGAAACCGTCGAACGAAAAATATTCAGACACATTTTTGGCGCAATCAATGATCATGGCAAGGTGGAACGATGCGATAGACCAGTTTATAAATGGCGAAAATGCTATGCGTTTCATCAAAGCGCAACGTTTGAGACGACTGGGTCATATAACAAGAATGGACTGTACGAGGGCGCAGAAGAAAATTGTAGAATCGTAGTGCGTAGAGCGTTCAACTCTAGAGCAGGAGGAAGACCGAGAATGACGAATTAGAGGATGAATTAGAGAACATCAATAAACTTGTGATAAGGAATTGGAAAAAAAGTCGCAAGCGATCGAGATGTATGGAGGCCCCCTGTGCAGCAGGCCAAAGCTCGCAAAGAGCTGTAGTGCCAAAAGATGATGATGATGATGATCTCTCTTTAACAGAAGACCGCATTTGCACAAATGTATTATCGATTACTCCTCTTCTGGAGTCAGAAAAGACTCAGGACATCTTTTTTTTATCATCACTTGGTCGTATAAACCGGATTTGGTTGTGATTTTTCTCAAGCGCAGCTCAAAAATTCTATTTTAAAAATCCATTCTAAAAACTTACATATTCAAAGTTATATTAAAGATAAAAATAGAGGCAATGGGCAAGCATTAGTCCGGAGACTAAAACTTTTGTTGAAACTATAGAAAATTAGTGGATATCTGCTGCTACTTTTATTGAGCTTATTTTAGGGGTTTCTTTTAATTTCACAACATTTTTTGTAGGCACTGTCCATATGAGGAAGGCGCAGACAATACCTATAAGTCACTTCTTTTACTAAGATCCGACAGGTCGAAGAATGCCCTTCAGTGTTCTGAGGCCACTTATTCGAAAATGTTTATGAAAAGTCACTTTATAGTGGCTGACGAGATTTATCAAGGATGGTTTAAAGACTGGAACAATATTGGATATTGGACTCTTGCTAAGAGCACTCCTTAAAGCCTAAATTTACGCTGTTCGATTAATGGCGCTACCGGAAGAATGGAAAGAAGAAAAAAAGATCATCGATCAAAACACCATATTTTTTGTATTTCTTGTCACTTTAGATGTTGGAACGCATTGATTTGAATACAGATTACTTCAGGATTCCTATATAGATTTGCACTAGTAAAGCGTGAAAAGCAGAGCTGCCAACAGACAACGATGGCTTATGGATGAGGGAAGATATTGAAGCTGGTCTTTACGCGGAGATTCCGTAGATTTAACACTCAGGTAACTGCTGTGTCTTTCAAACCATGCAAAAGACTATAGAAAACGACCTAAATCTGCGGTCATCAGCGCGAAAAGAAGTAACCACAGTGCGTGCACACTGGCACAACAAGAGGCCTTAAGGAAACCCTAGAAATTTCAAAAAATCGACTTTTTGTTTTTTCGATATTTCGAAAGTATAGCATCTTAACGTGTCCCACGGATGCATTGGGTGTACTCCTAAACATACCACCGCTTCCAATTCTAATTGAAAGGGAAGCTCGCTCGAGTGCCTTAAGACTAAAAGGTATATCTGAACTTAAAAGTGGGGATATGAAAGGACATTTAAAGATCTTAGAAGACTTCCTACATAGTCCCATTCTTCATAGGGATGATATACTATCACCCAAACCAATACTCTTCAGGAACTTCCAAGTTATAATCAATGAACGAACAGACTGGAGAACTAACTCTATCACCTTCAAACCTGGCTCCCAGCTATGGTTTACTGATGGGTCCAAATTGGAAAATGGTAGAACAGGGGCAGGAATCAATGGGCCCAAATTCAAAAAATCGATTCCGATGGGATCCTACCCAACAATATTTCAGGCAGAAATACATGCCATTGAAATATGTGTGAGAGAATGCCTTAGAAGGAAAATGAGAGGTACTCACATCTACATACTTTCAGATAGCCAAGCGGCTTTAAAAGCCCTTCTATCAACAACCATCACCTCTAAATTGGTAAACGATTGCCTAAACCTCCTAAACACGTTAGGAAACCTCAACACAGTAACACTATGTTGGATTCCGGGACATGAAGGACATGAGGGAAATGAAATGGCTGACGACCTTGCAAAACAAGGAGCAAATATGCAACTTACTGGTCCTGAGCCTTTCTGTGGACTGACAAAAGGCCACATTAATGAATTCCTTAGGAAATGGGAGGAAAGAAAACTTGCCGCACACTGGCTAAACTGTGCCGGTCAGCGTCAAGCCAAACTATTCCTAAGTCCCAACAAAGGAATATCTGACAAATTTCTCTCACTAAACAGAGTAGATCTGCGTCTTTTAACCGGATACCTTACAGGTCACTGCAGCCTGAGGTACCATCTAAACAATATTGGTCTATCCGAGACCAATGTCTGCCGCTTTTGCGAAATGGACATAGAAAGCTCAGAACATGTGCTTTGTGAATGTCCTGCGTTGGGCAGACAAAGACTTCACCACCTTGGTGGTATCGTAGTATCTCCATGCAATCTTTGGAACAACAAACCCAAAACTGTGCTAAAATTTCTAAAAAACCTAAAACTCTAGGGTTACAAAATAGGCCTTTCACAATAGATCAGCTCTGGTCGCAGTGCGTAATGGCCTTCTAATAATAATAATAATAATAGCATCTTAAGAATATACTGTGAAATTTTCATGCGGAAATTCCTAATATTATAGCCTCTACAGCCCATTAACTAGGTAGAGAGCGGTCCGCGCGCTCCTGTGCCTCAAAATTTGAACTCTCGGAACGACTTTTTTCGGCCACCGTAGCCGAATGGGTTGGTGCGTGATTACCATTCGGAATTCACAGAGAGGTCGTTGGTTCGAATCTCGGTGAAAGCAAAATTAATAAAAAACATTTTTCTAATAGCGGTCGCCCCTCGGCAGGCAATGGCAAACCTCCGAGTGTATTTCTGCCATGAAAAAGCTCCTCATAAAAAAATCTGCCGTTCGGAGTCGGCTTGAAACTGTAGGTCCCTCCGTTTGTGGAACAACATCAAGACGCACACCACAAATAAGAGGAGGAGCTCGGCCAGACACCTAACAGAAGTGTACGCGCCAATTATTTATTTTTTTTTTTTTGTCAAGAAAAAAAAAACTATTCAACAACTATTATTATTGCAATTATTTGTTTTTATTTTTTAAATTGAAAAAAATACAGATTTTTAGAGAGCCAAATTTAAAACCGCACCATTTTGTCAATTTTTTTTATTCTCGTACGGGACATAGCTACAGTCATACTTATTAATATTTTTTTTGGGCTTTTATATTTCCGATAAATAGAAGAGCCAAAATGGACAACACCGTCCAGATGAAATTTTTCGGGAGGGTCAACTTCAGCGCCATTAAAATTATTAAAATTAAAAAATAACTTTTTTGTATGTAAAAGAAGATTAATAAAAAACCTAAACACATTTTTTTATTTGTAAAAAAAATTTATTGTAAAAGTTTTTATTTGTAAAAACAAAAATGGTTAAATTTTTTATTGTATTTTTATTGTAAAAAAAATTTTATTATAAAATTTTATTGTAAAATTTTTTATTGTATTTTTACTGTAAAAAAATTTTTTATTGTAAACTTTTTTTCCATTTAATTTGTAAAAAAATTGTTTTTAGGTTTTAGGGTATTTTCAGGAATTTTTGTTACAATAAAAAAATTTTTTACAATGAAAAAGTTTTTACAAAAAAAAACATTTTACAATAAAAAATTTACGACTAATAAATTTTACAATAAAAAACTTTTTTTCCAAAAAATTTTTTTACAAATAAAATTTTTTTTTTAGGTTTTTGAAGTTAACTTCTTTACAAAATAAAAGAAAATTTTATTGTAACTTTTTTATTGTAAAAAAAAATCCTGAAAATGCCCTAAATTTTCGAGTTCTAAACCACCGAGACCCCTTAAGCAAAGATTATTACTCTTGAAAGCGCAAATAGGTTAGTAGAACTCAGGCGAAAAGTATCGCTACTTGTTTGTAATGTTAGACTGTCTTATAAACTTTAGATCTATAAGACTTTAAAGAGATGAAATCGGGTATCGTCTTACTGGATCACCTTACGGTATGCGGGGTGGATCGTGGACAAGTTGGAAATGAAATAGAGGATGGGAAGACTGAAACTTTGATTGTTTCTTGGATTATTTAACTTAAGTTTACCCATAGGAAAGCGAGAGACCGGAGGTCAATAGCACTAATTTACAGCACTCCATTATTACCAAATACTCGTATATTAACTTCATTACTGGGTTGTGTTCATGTGTAGCATACATATACCTACATACATATGTGTGTGTGTGCTGCACACATTTCTCTATGCCTTTCCCCACACACTTTTTTGTTCGCTCTTATTTAATTGTTAATTCAAAGAAAAAGGTGATTGATTTAATCTCTCTTCAAATGCTTTCAGTGTCCGCACATTGGCTTGGCTTTATTGTTGCCTGCCACACAAAGAATCCGGACCAATGACCGCAAGATTGTCAGCAATAGCAGCCTGCAGCAGTCAGTCAACCAGCTGCTACAAACGAAAAGATGACGACGCGAAGAAGCAAAATTAAAAAAAAAAGAAAAAAGACAAACAAAACCGTAAAACAAAAAAAAAATTGAAAGAAATCAGAAACATTCAATCGAGCACGAAAAACGATGGTGTGGCAAAAATCGAAAAACTTCAGCAAATAAACCGGAATTCTTGGCAAAGATTACTGCATGGCTCATGGATTGTGTGTGCGAAATGCTTTAATGACTACAACAACAACAGCTACAACAACACGGCGCTAAGCGTTTCGATCGATCGAATGAACGAACGAACAAACGACTCATTGCACGAACTTAGCAGCGGCGGCACCGCGTGCATATGACTAAGCGGGGGAAGAAGAAGAAGATCACAGGAAAAATAGCGAACAAAAATTGGATTGCATTTTAAGCCAGTCGTCAGAGCTTCAATTTCTACTACTTCTGGCTGAGTAGCTGCTCGTCTGATTGACTTGCTTTTCGGCTTACTGCTCGTGTGTATGTGTGTACACACACATCCATACATACATGCACAAGTCTGTTATATACTTTCACTTTTCCTGAGTCTGTTGCCTGTGAGCGCCGCGTCAATATATTCCCAAGAATCATTTACATGGCGTGTGCAAGCAGCAACGGAAAATAATAACGACTGCAACAACAACAGCAGCAACAGGAGTGAGGGCAGAAAACATATGGCCGGAAAAGCACAACGAATACACGCGACTTGCTCCATATAAAACATATGCATGCACGTACATATGTATGGATGCTTCCGAGTAGGTAATTGTAGAATGCATCCATACACAAATGAGTCTAGGCGCTCGGACTCGTATGAATGTTTGTATGTATGTATGTATGTATGTAGGCTTGTACTACACTTGCATTTTCGATTGCGCTCTAGTTTTTATTGTTGGTTTCTCGTGTCATTGCATTTGCTGCCAATGCGTTGTTGTCGGACTGGGCGCTGGCAGCATGCAACTGCAATTATGTATTTACATACATACATACTCACGTACGTGCATACATAAAAATATGCATAAATTTTAATGCAGCTGTGTAGCTAAACTTGTTCGCCTTTATTTAGCATTTTACTGAAATTCCGGGAGAAGGCAACCCACAAAAGTTTGTATGAATCAGCAAGCGACTCGAATTTTGAAGACAAAACATAAACAAAAATTGAAAAACCTCTAGTAGGGGTTCAACCAACGCGATGCTATCTTAATGGATGCCATAAAATAAAATGAAATGAAATAAAGTAAAATTAAATAACATAAAATGGAGTAAAGTAATAAAAAGACAATAAAATAAGGAAATAAAATAAAGAAATATAATAAAAAACAACAACAAAAAAATTTGAAAGCTTAGAAAATAAATAATATAGGGTAAAATGAGGCAAAGGAGACAGTAAAATAAAAAAAAATTATATTAATAGGACTATGAATAAGTTCGTGCGGGTTTTTTTCGAAATTTGAAACTTTATTGACGTAAAATGGTTACAAATTTAATATTCAAAATATTGTCCATCGCTTACTACTACTTTTTCCCATCTTTCTGGCAATTCACGGATTCCCTTTGTGAAAAATTCGGTCGGTTTTGCCGCAATCCACGAATCGATCCATTTTTTGACTTCATCGTAATTACGGAAGTGCTGGTCAGCCAGGCCATGTTGCATCGATCGGAAGAGATAGTAATCGGATGGCGCAAGGTCTGGACTATACGGCGGGTGGGGTAGGACATCCCATTTGAGCGTTTCTAAGTATGTTTTGACCACTTGTGCAACATGTGGCCGAGCATTGTCATGTTGCAAAATAACTTTGTCGTGTCTATCGGCGTATTGCGGCCGTTTTTCTCGCAGTGCTCGGCTCAAACGCATCAATTGTCGTCGGTAGACATCCCCCGTAATCGTTTCATTCGGTTTCAGTAGCTCATAATACACAACACCCAGCTGGTCCCACCAGATACACAGCATAACCTTCAGGCCATGAATATTCTGCGCCGACGTCGATGTTGAAGCATGGCCAGGGTATCCATACGTTGCCCGACGTTTTGGATTGTCGTAATGGACCCACTTTTCATCGCCAGTCACAATTCGATGCAAAAAACCCTTTCTTTTGTGCCGTTGAAGCAGTTGTTCGCATGCCATAAAACGGCGTTCAACGTCTCTTGGCTTCAATTCATACGGCACCCAATGGCCTACCTTTCGGATCATTCCCATGGCTTTTAAACGTTTGGAAATGGTTGATTGATCAACTCCCAAAGTTTTTGCAACCTCTTCTTGCGTTTGAGCCGGATCTTGATCGAGCAATTCCTCCAATTCGGTATCCATGAACTTTGGCGGCGCACCCTCGCGTTCTTCGTCTTCCAAGCCAAAATCACCACTTTTAAAGCGTGCAAACCACTTCTGGCACGTTCGCTCAGATAGAGCATGCTCACCATAAACTTCCACCAAGATACGATGACTTTCGGCTGCTTTTTTCTTCATATTAAAATAATGAAGAAGAATTCCCCGCAAAAACACATTATTTGGCACGAAATTCGACATTTTCAAGTGTGGTAAAAATATTGTTGTTTATGCTTCAAATAAAAAACTTATACTGACGTTTGTGCCTTACGACAGTAGCTCTCCAATGAATGTTTGGAAATGTGGATCGATGGAATAATAATCAAGTTACGCCATCTGTTGTAAAACCGCACTTATTCATAGTCCTATTAATATAATTATATTAATATATTATTACACTCGAACAAAAATAAGAAAAGCAAAAATACAATAAAATAAAAAAGAAGTGCATAAAATAAAATAATTTTAAATGAAAATAGCAAAGGCGAATAAAAAATGAAGCAAAAACAAGGTACCACGACTAGTTTATAATCAAATAGAAAATATACAATAATATGGGAAAAATAAAATAATTCAAATAAAAGTTTATAAAAAAAATTAATAATTAAAAAAAAAGAATTAAAGAAGAAAGAATTAAATAAAATAGAATGAAATATTGTACAATAAAAAAAAATTAAAATCAAAAAAAAAATTTATATAAAAATTAAAAGTCTAAAATAAGCTAGAGTAAAATAAAATATTGTATAATAAAAAAAAAATCAAATCAAAATTTAAAAAAAAGTAATACAATATAAAAATGAAAATAAGATAGAGTAAAATAAAATAGAACAAAATATTGTACAATAATATTGAAAACAAAAGTAAAATTAAAAAATTAAATAAAAATAATATAATTCAAATAAAATATTATAACAAAAATAGTTTCAAATTAAAATTTAAAAAAAATTAATATAAATAAAACAAGTCTAAAATAAAATAGAATAAAGTATTGTTCAATATGTAAAAGAAAATTTAAATTAAATTTAAAAAAAGAAACAAAAAATAAAAATAAAAATAACAAGTCTAAAATAAGATAGAATAAAATAAAATATGACAGAAGAAAATATTATATAATAATATGGGAAACAAAAGCAAAATCAAATAAAATTAAATGTTATAATAAAAATAAATTTAAATAAAAATAAACAAAAAAACTAATAATAATAAAAACAAGTCTAAAACAAGGCAGAGTAAAATAAAATAGAAGAAAATATTATATAATGTAATAACATTATACAAAAGGAATATAAAATATAAATATAATATAACTACTATAAAATATAATAAATTTTTTTAAATTAATAATAAAATTAAATTAATAAAATAAAAACCTGTGTAAAAGAAAATAGAGTAAAATTAAATATAAATAAAATAAAATAATATGAAAAGCAAAAGTAAAATTAAATTAAAATATTATAAAATAACATAAATGAAAATAAAAATTAAAAAAACAAAATTTTGCAAAATCAGGTGTACAATAAAATAGGTGAAATAATTCTAGAATATTTTTAAGCATCAATGTACTGCATTCAACGGTGTACCGAAACCAGCACTGTACGCAAGCAATTAAAAAAACAAAAAAAAATGGCGCGCACACTTCTGTTTTAAGTGTTTGGCTGAGCTCCTTCCCCTATTTGTGCCGTTTTAAACCGACTCCGAACGGCATATGGTTTTTTTTGTGAGGAGCTTTTTCATGGCAGAGATACACTTGGAGGTTTGTCATTACCGGCCGACCGCTGTTAGAAAAAACTTTTGCTATTATTTGATGTTCATGCAAGGAGATTCGAACCTACGCACTCCCGAACGGTAGTCACGGCCTAACCCATTCGGCTACAGTGGCCGGCCAAGCATTATGCCTCGATATTTAATACGTCTGTACGCTCGACTCAGAATAGCACATAAATACCAAACTCACACACCAACACCTCCTTATATGAGGTACCCAACCACAATGATCGTTTTGCGGTAATAGCCAAACAGCTGACTACCTTTGAAAGTATGCGGAAGAAACACTTCGGATCCAACAAAACTGCTGACCTATTAGCTACTGTTGCTGTCACCAATATAACTGCTTTAGGTAACTTTTAAAAGAAAGCCCAACACTAAAGGCCGATGCGCCTCCAAAGCAAACACTAAAAGAAAAAATCCAAAAATCTTCACTTGCAAACGGTAATAAATAAAATATTTGCACAAATAGTATCCACGAAAATTGATTCCCTGCAACGAAATTCAAGAAATGATGAAGCAACTTCCCAAATGCCAAATATCAAACATGTTGACTTTCATTTCCTTGCTTGTTTCGAAAATAGGTGGACAAAATAAATAATCTGAAAGTAGCTCTAAGGAATGCAAATGGCCTTGGTTAGCATGTCTCGGAACTTAACACATTCCCAGTTGAAAACACTTTCGGAAAAATATCTACATAAAAGTTCCAGACTACAATATATTGGGCACAAATCATCGGGACAAAAATGAGATCGTACAGAAAAGACAACAACCAAGCTACAACTATCCAAATAGAAAACCAAATGGGGCCTCTGAAAATATCAGCTGCGTATTGTCCACCGAAGCACAACAACTCGACGACACAATACTTCGATTATCCCACAATTCTCGGCAGCAGGTTTATTTGCGGAGGTGACTACAAAAGGTGGTGGCAAAAAACACAGCGTGGGGATCAAGACTGACAGGCACCAAATGGAAGCATCGATTGCATGAAATACGAAAAAGTAAAAGCAACTACATGAGCACAGGTGTGACCCTACCTACTGGCCTACCGATATGAATAAAAAACTAGATCTAATTGACTTTTATATGTACAAAGGTGCTTATACAAGGTGAAGTGCAAAATTAACAAGACTGGTTTCATAAAAATGTTTTCGATGGCGCCGTCTTTTTAATGAGTTAGTGCGTTAGAAGTTACATCCCTAGCTGACTTCCAATGAAAGCTTGATGACATTCGAGTCTGGGGAAGCGAAGTTATTTCATCTAAAGTGTCAGTATGTTTGTGTCATCGGTACAAAAATGAGTTTCGAATAAGGAGCTAATATCAAATTTTCTTTTAAAATCGGTAAAATCTTTACTTTTGAATTGATGGAAAAAGTTTATGGCGATGATTGTCTATCTCGTGCCAGAGTTCATGAGTGGTTTACACGTTTCAGAGATGGTTGTGAGGACATAAATGACAACGAGCATACGGGTCGCCCAAAATCAGTAATCACCGAAAACTCCATTGAAATTGTTCGTAAATTTATCAAAAATGAACCGAAATCATCGTTGAAGTTCGTGGAATCGGAGTTGAATATCTCCAAAACATCGATTTATCGCATTTTAACTGATCATTTGGGTATACGAAAGGTCTGTGCACGCTTCATTCCGCACAAGTTAACTAAGGACCAAACTAACCTGAAACTAAGCGTCGAAGTGTCGAATGGAAAGCCCCAAACGAAAAGAAATCGCGTTTGGAGAAGTCAAAAATTAAGTCGATGCTCATTTGTTTTTACGATTCCAAGGGAATTGTCCACAAGGAGTCGTGCCAACGGGCCAAACCGTCAATGTAATTTTCTATCTTCGCGTTTTGAATCGTTTGTTGCATCGCATTCGTTAAATTCGCCGCGAAGGAGGAGGCTGGTGCTTATTGCATGATAATGCGCCATCTCATCGACCCACTCTTGTGACTGATTTTTTGACTGGAAATCGCGTTTTAACCGTCAATCACTCACCGTATTCGCCAGATATGGCTCCTTGTGATTTCTACCTGTTCGGAAAATTTCAGTTGGCCATGAAAGGAAAACGTTTTGTGTACGTAGAGTTCATACAAAAAGCTTGTACCGACATTCTTTCGAAAAGCTTTCAGATCGCGGAAAACAGTATCGAGATCAGAGGGGAGCATTTTGAATAAATAAACTCGAAGTTATCAGAGCAAAGCTCCTGTCTGTTCCATTTTAGCTCAGTCTTGTTTATTTTGGACTTCACTTTGTAGAAATCACCTCACAATTAAACCTAACTTCGACTTGTCATCACATTCACGAATATTTTTAATCTATCAAACAACTCTTGAGTCCCAAGTATATTTCTCAAAAGTATACAATAAAAGCACAGACAACGTAAAAACATTAAAAAAAAAAACAAATATATATATAAGTAATGATAATTGGTTTGGATCACATGAGTAAAAAGTGGGTTTTAGGGGGGGATATTGCCGTGAAACTATTTGCGCGATCGGTCTCTTAACGCGCTCAGCCTTCAAAGTGATTAATTATTGAGTTCTGAAGCAAAGTAGAAAATTTTAATTACTCACAGCTGTAACTTAAGTATTTAATTTGCAAAAAGTAAAAAAAAGTAAATTATATACTTAAACAATAATGCAAGAACGTTAACCCTCTGACGCACAGATTTCAGCTGATTGGAATTGAAAGCCGTGAAAAAAAAATCTGACGTTGTGTTGAATCATATTTTATTGTGGTAGTGACAGCTCGTTACCTCTGGAAATCTTGACAGAGAGCCCGTATCATATCTTTGCGGAACGAAATTAATCGCTTTACGCTTGAGCAACCTTTCGAAAGTTTGTGCCTTCGAGCCGCCCAAAATGGACCGAGATTTTGCTCGAAAAAACATATTTTCTAACGCAGCGTATTTTCAGCTCATCTGCTATGTTGACAAGCAAACTTGACGCATGTGGGGATCAGATAAATCACACGCGATCATTGAGATACCCATGCATCTCCAGCAAGTGACAGTTTGATGCAGTGATACCATTGGCTGATTTTTCTTTGAGAAAGCTGCTGGAAGCGTCATTTTGGACAACGGTCAGTGTTACAGAGGCATGATAACAGGTCCTGTGTGTTCAAAAATTAAAGGCATGGAATGGATGATTTTTGATTTCAGCAGAATGGCGCGCCATGCCACAATCGATCTTTTGCGCGCAAAGGACAGTAATCGTCGTTGATGTTGTTCAAGAAGTTTACTTAGCCCTAACGGTATTCTCAGGAAGCGTGCTGCTTCGACGAGTTGGGTCCAGAGGGAGAAAGGTGTTAGATGAGTGGGTTTGAGAGGGCATGTAAATAGGTGGTTAGTATCGTGCAGTGTACCTTCTCATGCCGGTCATATATTGAATATGTCGGGGTCTACTCTGGATAAGTAGTAGTTTAACCTACTGCAATATCTAGAACGTAATTGAGCCAAAGTAACGCTGGTATCGCGAGACAGCTAAGCTCTTCGCCTGCGGTGGGTAATGACTAGACTTCGATAACGGCATTCAGGGGTTGAGAGATGGCTCAGGCTGTAACAAATGTCTGCAGGGGTTATTCCTTCGGTAGTACCCCCGTTGTGAAGGTGTTGCTGGGGAGACATCAGGAGGCACCCCGATAATCGTTTAATCAGTCAGCCCATGCATCCTTAGAAAATGACAATTTGTTGCAGATTTTGAAGCGGCGGTGTCAATTGGCCATTTCGGAACTGCGATTTGACTCCTTTAGACTTTAGCTATGGGGTACCGTGAGGGACCGATTTATGCCAGCAATCCATTTATGATTCAGGCCTTTAAGTGAATATCGCGCAAGTCTTTCGTGAGATAGAGCCTGAAACCATCACCAGGATCTTGCAGAACTGGATTATCAGGATGTGCTATTGCGAAGCTAGCTGAGGCAGTCACATAAATGAAATCGTGTTCCGTAAATAATGGGAATCTGTGCTCATTAAACTAATCAAGGGTGATAGATTACTAGTCGTGGCCTTTTGCTACGGTGAAAAAGGAAACTGAACGAGTAACTTCGGCTGCCACGTCACCGGGTACTCGGCAGCCAAATTCTGCCCGCTCAATTTACACACTTGTCCAATCCGACGGTGTTCAGACTGCAACGAAGTAACAAGAGTGGAAGATGTATTGATTTCTTTTCGTATATCACTAACACAATGCCAATTTTTTCGTAAACAAACCGCTGTCATGATCCCGGTAACGTCAGCCAATCAGCTGATTCTTTCAAATTTGCTGAGAGCCGGTTAGCAATCTGATATTAGCCACACCTTCGAATTTTGTTTTTTACCATGTAAATTAATAATAGGCTTTGTACATCTTTTCATTGGGGGAGATTTTGAAGTGGCGGGTACCAAACCCAGCGCACAACCAGCTATCCTGGATCCGACAAGCACTTCGGCTCAGAAAGTATTCGATGTGATAGCAGAGGAAGAAGAAGCCTCTTCTGAGTTAGAAAGCTCAGGTGGAGAAGAACTTGGCTTCATTTGGTGTGCCCAACTGGTGTCAGTTAGCATGAGAAAGAAACGAGTGGCGCGCTTTGTTAAATTCGGCCAAAATCGCGTAAGCGGTTATCGCGCCAATTAAGAAGAAGAAATTAATAATAATTTTTGTTCATTTAATTGGACCACCCTTTACACCATAAATAGTTTCGACGCCAAATGAGATAATGAGGTAATCACAAAGATTATTTTCTTTATTCCGCTAACCGAAGTTTGAAGTGAATTCTCAAAATTTATATATTATTGAAGCTATAAAAAGATTGCGGAGTCTTACTGCTCTTAGAAATGTGTTTTTGAGGCTTCCTCGAGTAAAGGCAAACATTTCTTTAGTGCATTATTAGAATTATTGGACTCAATACTAAAGGGTTTTCCAATAACAGGTGGTAGGTGTTAAAAAGGAGAGATGATTAACGATTTTTTATGGTCGGAATTGGATGGTATTGATCTGAACAAGGTTTATTTTCAACAAGACGACGCTACGTACCACACAAGCAACGAAACCATTGATCTTTTACGGGAAAAGTTTCCGGGCCTTGTTTACTCTCGAAGAAGTGATCACATTTGGCCACCGAGATCTTGTGATTTAACACATTGAGACTTTTTTCTTTGGGGCCACGTGAAAGAGAAGGTCTACGCCAACACACCAACAGCCCACGGCCGGTTCAAGACTTCAAAGATGGAAATTGTTAGGCTATCGAGGACATAGGGCAGCCACTTTGCAATTCGGTTATGGAGAATTTCATGAAAAGGATATTGCCCTGTAGGCGTGGTCGTGGTGGTCGTTTCCCTGATGTTATTTTCCAATATTAACGGTATACCTTCCTCTTTATTTTGAAATAAACATCCGATTTTTTTTTTTTAAATATAATTTTTCTTTGAATATCAAAATAACTCCTCTTATTGGAAAACCCTTTGCAATTAAAAATATTCGAGGCAAAGAAAAAGTGCCTTCAGTAATATTTCATTGCTCTTTCGATGACATCTGACACTATATTTGCAGTAAATTCGAAATTTTTAATTTTAATTAGCTCAAATTGTTCTTGTTTTACTGATAAATACAATGAAAGCTCTCTAGGGCGGACGCTCATCGTCAGTCAACTTTGGTCCGTCCAAGAGAGGTGTCCATTCAAAAGAGGGTAACTAAAATACCTAAAATTTGATTGAGAAAAACATGTCCGCTTATGGTAGTCGTCGGGCTAATAGAAGTGTCCGTTAGGAGACATTTTGCTTGATATTTGAGGGCTACTCACATCAAATGCTCTGAAACAGATTTCAAGACTTTAGAGGGTTAATTGCTTTGAAGCCAGAAGCTGCCCACACTACTGCCGCTGGGCAGCTTATAAAACTCCACAGAGATGTACGTTTTTGTTTATGATCCAAAATATAATTTAAAATAAGTGAGGCCGAAAAATGTAAGGCCACAAATAAGTAAATGAAAAACTGAAATCAAAATCAGTTAAAGTTAAACAAGTTAAAGAATATATAATATAAAAACACAGCATGAAACCCAAGAATTCGCCGAAAGCGTCTATACATTTAAAACCAAATTAGCATCTTGTGTTTTTTTCGTATGCAACTCTTCTGTATCTTCATTAAAATGATCGTTTTAGTTATATTCTGCTGTATCTTAATTTAAATTATTATTTTCATTCTATTCTTCTGTATCTTCATTTATATTATCATTTTCGTTCTATTCGTAAAAGTCCCTCTTAACAGTTTTATGATTTGTTAAATTTTTTTTACACTTTTGTTATAAATTCATTAGACTTCTTTTGCCACTACTCCACAGCCACTTTTCGTGTAAATAGAAACAATTTTTGCTGTTTGTATATTTTACATTTTTAAAACATATTTGTATTAAACGTTTGCCATTTGTGTTGCTGACTTCTTCCGCAAATATGTAACGCTCACAGACTCAAAATTAAACAAAGCAAAAATAAAACACTAAATATGGGTGAATTAGAGCCATAAAAACAACGCAAACAAGCGCACAACCAGCTTCGTTTAATTCTACTTAATAAATTATTCTGAAGTGAATTTAATCGTAATACCGAGATGAACAAACAAACAAAAAAAAAAACAATTTCGCGATCTCACTCGCGCGTTACATTAACCGCGCGCGCTTTAAAATCGTTTCGCGTTCAGTAATCGAATGTTTTGTGCTGCGCACAGATTGTTGTAGATAACCGAAAGGCAAGACAGACAGAGAGCTGTACAACGGCGTGCTCGAAATTATATGCACTCACTCTCTGTTGTTTCATATACAACAATAATAACCAACGCAGCTCAACCAACAAACATGAGTTTTTGTTTAGCTGCTACTCCAGTTGTGAAAATATCATTGACTTCGAAAGATTTTCGAAGTAGACACTCAAGCGCTCAATAAAAGCCAAAAAAGCTAGCCACCGCCGCCCCCCTACTACCCGTACAACAAACCATAGATAATCACCAAACAAATACTAAACATGCAAATAAAACAAAAGAACAAATGCGCTCCGGCTCTCTTTGTGCAGTGAGCGGCAACAGCTAAAGTGTTGTAAATCAAAGGAATAATGCAGTAGTGTACTCGATGCACGTATGTATGTACGTGTACGTGATGCTTGTAGCAAAAACCTTGCAAACAACAGCTGCTGTGAAATTTCAAGAGAGCTACTTTAGCGCTGATCGAGCTGAGAGAGCCTTCAATGTGATCATAACATTTTGATTCATAGGAAACCAGTTTGGAAGTACAAAAAGCTGTGGAAGTAGAGTGGCCAACATTTCGCAAAATTGGAAGCGTCAACAGCTTAACCTCACGCGTGTGATCTCATAAGTGGCTAATGAATTTAATGAAGTGATTATACAAAAAACAAAAAAAATGTATTTATTATGCGTTGCAGAGTGTGGTGTGTTCCTGATTTGTTCCTTGAGTATATTTCTGCCATGAAATGTCTTCTCATAAAAATCATCTACTATTCGGAGGCAACATAAAATTTTAGGCCGCTACATTCCTAGTAACTTCAGCTGACACGTCACCAGGTATTCGGCAACAGAATTCTGCCCGCTTATTTCAAACGTATTCACACACTCGTTCAATTCACACTGAATCGGTGTGCAAACAGCAACGAAGCGATATGATCGAAGACTGTGCAGATTTTTTTCGTATATCACCAACACAATCGGAGTTTTTTGCGTACACAAACCGCCGTCACAACCTCTATGACATAAGCAAATCAGCTGATTCCTTCAAAATCGATGAGAGCCGGTTAACCGTCTGATGTTAGTCACACTTCTGCATTCTGTATATCTTTCCCGCCTATAAATTGTGGTTGCTAATGCATATCACCAAAGGATTTAGGGTCACACTATCTATGTTTGCGAGTTATCTTCTTGCGAGAGCTACAGACCCATAGAGGGTGACCCGTATAGTATCCCTTGAGAGGTCGTAACTGCTCTCTATACTAGTTTAGGACATCATGAATTCAGCTTTATTAGAATAATAGTTGAAGAAAGAAGCTGTGAGATCTACTTTTGCTGCAACTTTAGCTTTACCATTTCCCATCGGAAGCGACTGGAAATCCTGCGTGTGGTAGGGCTCTCCTAGTAGCTTTCCTCTAGAGAAATTCACTAATTTATAGATCAATGTAGTACTTTTACAGCAAGTGACTGAGAGGCGAACTTAAAGTCTTGAAAAAAAGTCGCTGTTTTGCACAGTTCAACAACGAACGAAGTCTTAAATCCTATGCAGCAAGTTTAGAAATACTTCAACTGTCGAATATGCATACAACTTCAGAAAGCCATAGAATGCTGAGGGAATTATTTGAAAGAAATTCCATCAAAGAAAATAGACAACATAGGCAGATTCATAGACAAATCAAGATGGTTCGACTAACAAAAAGTGGTGCTTGTATAAAAGTAGTGTATCAAAATAGCATCTTTTGTGCAAATTGGGTCTGGGTTGTGTGCCTCTGATAACACCACCTTCACCACCACATAAAATTTCTTAAACAACATAACGTCAATACCACCGACGATATCACATAGTAATAGTTTTCCGAAAAAAGTATGTGCATGAAAGAGCGTGGAAAAGTCTTAGTCAGTACAAATGAGAGGCCGAGATTTACAAAGACGAAAACTCGAGGGAATGCTGTTCGCAGTACAGGCAACATAGGAGGGCCCAGAGTTCCGCATAATAATTTCTATGAAGGAAATGAAAGAGTCTACTATGCACTTTTTGTTGTGAATGTTAGCACAGTTTAGAATGAAGATAAGTTTTCTGAGAGGAAAGATGAACAACTGGAACGAATCAGCCAAGGATCAGGTCAAATGGAGTCATTTTGTGCCGCAGGCCAAAGCACACACAGAGCTGTAGCGCTAAATGATGATGATGAATGTGAGTTTTGTTGGAGGCTTTGCGTTATTTCACAATATATTGGATTGCTTTAAAGTAGAGTAGAGAAAAGCATTCACAATGGGTTTTAGTTGTATTTATAGCGCCGCCTAATTTAGTTAGCTGAACTTAGTAAGTTCTCTCAAGAATATTTATCATTTTTAAATGATAACCGCCTTTAAATAGCATCCAGGGTAATCAAACATCATATCCGTTTGCATTTTGAATTTATATATCACGAAAATCAAAGGTTGCGTTTTTAAATAGATCTCCGCATGTACATAAGTATGTCCAGTGGAACAAGTAAACACATAAATGCCTATGTACTCACACCTAAATGTTGTCAAATGTCAATAAATACGCTAATATTCTTATCAGACGGTGTAAATCAGCAATGACTTCAAACGATCTTGAATTTAGTCGTGATTTTTAGGTGATTGATCTTTGGGCTTAAAATTGAGGTACGAAATACGCATGCACGCATTTAACTACACAAGTGTGTGTCTGTGTGTGCATGTATATACAAACATACATATGAGCAAACTATTTGAAGTATCGGGTGTTTTATTAAGAGATTGAGAACTCAAAATGATTATACAAAACAGAAATATTGTTGGAATGAATTTTTTTTTATTATAATCTGGTAGATAATTTTATGGCATTTATTTTTTTAATATTTTGATATCCGGTCATTTGGCTTCATTCTTGCGTTTTATAGGCACATAAGTCAAGATCCTTACCTAAAATTTTCCACGTTCGACTACGTGTCAAAGGCCAACAGGTTGAAAATGACGGCGAATCGACATTTCTGCGTCTTCTTCTACACTTCGCTCTATGAACTTTACGAACAGATTTATTTATTTTCTTTCAAAGTACTTGTAAATCTTCACAATTCATGATGACTTGCCAAATCTTACCGAACAGAAATGTCAACATGGTTTGCCATTCTCAGCTATCGAAGCAAATTAATCGATATCAATAGCTGCTTATGCAGCTAAAAATCACCCGATACTTTACTTCCACTATGAGAGCTGATAGGCACAGTATTTAAGGCTACCTATTGATCGAGCACCGCATCTCCATAGAAAAGTTTTAAGGCACAAAGTTCAAAGTTCTCAGCTTGTACAAATTTTTGTTAACTGCCTACTAGATTTATGACAGAGGTCAGGTTACTGCAATTTTAGATGGTGACCTGTTACGATACCATACTAAAATGGCCAAAATGATACATAAAATGAGCTACGCCAATAGAATTACATACATATGCCCGTATGAGTGTTTTCCACAATATCCTTTATTTGGTATTTGGCAGAACTGCTCCTTCTCAAGAAATAGTCCAGCGGTGTTATATCGCACGATCTTGGAGGCCACGCCACAGGTCCACGGCGCGAGATAATGCGCTCACCAAAAGTTTCCTTCAATAAATCGATTGTTGCGTTGGCTGTATGGCATGTAGCGCCGTCTTGTTGGAACCAAAGGTCGTCCACATCAACATCGTCCAATTCAGGCACGAAAAAGTCATTAATCATGACTCTATAGCACTCTCCATTGACTGTAACATTATGGCCGGCTTCATTTTTAAAGAAATATGGACCAATGATTCCCTCTGCCCATAGAGCACACCAAACAGTGACTTTTTGAGGATGTAACGGCGTCTCAGCAATGGCTTGTGGATTATGTTCACTCCAAATGCGACAATTTTGCTTATTGACATACCCATTCAACCAAAAGTGAGCTTCATCGCTGAACAAAATTTTCTTCGATGCGTCGCGCGAACCGAACCATTATTTTCGTAATAAATTTGCACGATTTGCAAACGTTGTTCAGGTGTAAGTCTATTCATTATGAATTGGCAAACCAAACTGAGCATAAATCAAGTGACAGCTGTCAAAAAGACCATCTACGAAAAAAGTAGTGCCAACTTGCAAACCTAACCACTAAAAAAACACCCTTTATTTGTGGGTCACATTTTGATGTTTTTTCACAAAGGGAGAGACCTACAGTTTTAAGTCATCTCCGAAAAAGCAGATGGTTTTTGATGAGAAGCTTTTTCATAGCAGAAATACACTCGAAGGTTTCCGATTGTCTGCCAAGGGGCGACCACTGTTAGAAAAAACTTTTTCTATTGTTTGGAGTTTCATGCCCGGCGTTGGGGCATGACTATCATTAGATCTCAATCTTCAGATATGAAATTTAGTGTAGTAAATTAATGATATATTCTGCATGCAGTCAAACTTTAAACGATAATCCAATATTGTTCGATATGCGAATTCATTCGGTTGGATGAATGCAAAACAAAGACCATTACAGTGACATCTCTCTTAGGCTGGCACTCACCGTCAGCCAGCTTTTGTCCGTTGAAGAGAGGTGTGCACACAAAAGAGGGTAAATTCTGCCGATACATAAGATTTGGTATAGACAAAAATGCCCAGCTAAGAGAGGTATCCGACTATAGGAGGGTCCAATAGAAGAGATCACACTGTATTTGGCTCTCTGGAGAGGTCTGTGTGAGAGCAATATCAAGAAATGCAGGGAGTTGTTTAGTTGTACAAGGGAGTTATTTCTGGTAAACATTTCTGGGTGTAGCGAATTTAACCAATTCTGCTCTTCCTTTCGGTCAATTGAGAAAATTCAACGTACGCAATTTCTTGACTCTCCCTGTGAGTGAAAATTTCAAGCTATCGATTTCCTCTTCCCAACCTTTATGCCCCCAATTTAGCTATCTTTTGATCTGTGTAATATATTTCTAGGAGCAAATGTTGGTGGAATAATATTCATATTCAGTTTTGAAACAGTTAAAAAATTTGACTAAAATGACCGTACAAAATATAGGGAAAAGGAAATCCATTAATTCCTCGGTAGATGGTTGTAGTGACCGATATCTCGTAAAGTATCGTTCGGAAAATTTAAAGTTTATGCGCGTTGGTATGGTTTGCTGGTTTTTTCCTATTCAGTTGTGCGTTACAGGGTGTTAACAATGGAAGTCAACAAAAACAAAATTCGGTTCATTTTTTGTTTTGTTTTTTGATAGAGCGAAAAGGCGAAAATGCAAGCCAGGCCGCTGAAATTGTGAATGGTTTTTATGGTGCCAATACTGTAGCAGCCAATTGAGTGCAATTTTGGTTTCGTCGATTGCGTTCAGGCATTTTGCATGATAAATAAAATGTCGATAAAATCACAGAAATAAATTTAAATATAGAAATATAAAATTGACCGACATGTTAGTAGTCATAGCATAGTCCAGGAGCTAAAAAACGCCCTTAAAATAGTTTTAAAATATTATATTAGGCAAAGGGGGCGAAAAAAATGACGATGAGTGGGCTTGAGGCATAATTCTACGGCACAGATAACAGACCAATAACCAAACTGTATTTCGAGAAAAGTTGTTTCCCCCCAAAATGCATTTTAATTATTTTAATATATTATAATTTATTCTACTAGACTGGAATCCGCAAGAACATAGAGAGCGAGGTTGACTCAAAATCATCTTGAGAAGATCGACCTTATGTGAGTTAGCCGAAGTCAACATCACGTGTAATAGCACAAAAACAACAGCAAAAAGTTTTATAGATGATGGCGAATTATTAAGGCCCTTGCCCACAAGTGGAGTGAATAAAGAATAAAACAAACAAAAGAGAATTTTCGACAAAAATCGTATAAATCCATGTCGCAAACTGTTTGCAAGATTTATAAAAGTTCGACAAATTTTCATAAAAATTTCAAACTTTTTATTAAGAATTAAAAAAAGTTAGGGTATGCAGTTTTACTGTATAATAAAGTGTAAGTTTAGAGTAGCTTAAAACTCTTTTTGATTTTTAATTTCCAGTTCCTCCATATAAAAAAAGTCTCGTGCTGTCGTTATAAAAACAAAATGCGCAAAACCGTCAGAAAAAAAATGATCAAAAATCAACACGAATTCTGAATCAGTTCAAACTTGTTTTTATTCTACTAGAATTGAATGGACTACTAAAGTGCATACCTAAACATTTTCTAAAAATATGGAGCAATTTTAAATAGTGGAAATAGTATAAATTAAAAAATTTGATTAAAATAAATTGGATTTAAGTAGTTTTTGTTATCGAATGACAAAATAATATGAATAAAAAAATATTTAAAACGAAAAAAATTAGTATAATAAAAAAATGTAAAAAATGAATAAAAATATATTAAAATAAAAAATAAATGTTATTAAAAAATATAAGAAATAAAAAAATGAATATGAATAAAAATACATATGTATAAATAAAAAAATTAAAAAAATAATAAGAATAAAAAATATGTAAAAATAAAAAAAATGAATAAAAATAATAAAAATATATATAAATAAAAATGAATAACAAATATAAAAAAATAAAAAGTAAAAAATGTTAATAAAAAATATAAGAAATAAAAAAATGGGTGTGCAACTAAGTTTTAAAGGATTTAAAACATATAGTAATACTAGTGTCAAATTGTACTGAGTATTTGTGTAACGAGTTTCATGTGAAAGCGTCATCATTAAGTGTCGTTTCTTAGTTTGTGTCATTTCGTCAAAGTGTAAACAAAAATTTTTTTTATACAAAGACTACGTCAGCTTTTGTGCCTACACAACTTCATTCGCGGGAAGCATTGCTATTTTGCTTCCATCTGAAGAAAAGTGCAGCGGAAAGTTATCGGATGCTGTGTGAGGCGATAAACGGATCACTCTACAGACAACAACTTATGCGATTGAAGCGAGCAATTGCGGAAAAACGTCCGGAATGGGAAACCAGACATGAGACATTAATCTTTCATCATGACAATGCTCGGCCGCATGTCGCACAAGTGGTCAAAACCTATCTCGATGGTAGCGGATGGGAAGTTCTACCCCACCCGCCTTATAGCCCAGATCTTGCACCAACAGATTACCATTTGTTCCGGTCGATGCAGAATGCCCTTACGGGAGTGCGTTTCACTTCGGTTGAAGGTATCCAAAATTGGCTTGATGAGTTCTTCGCCTCCAAAAGCGAGCAGTTTTATTGGGACGGAATCCATGCATTACCAGAGAAGTGGGAAAAAGTTATAGCTAGTGATGGACAGTATTTTGGATAAAATAAGTTGTACCAATTTTTAACAATAAATTTTTGAAATCGAAAAAAAATCTTTAAAACTTAGTTGCACACCCATTAAATATGAATAAAAAATATTTAAAACTAAAAATATTAGTATAATTAAAAAATATGTAAAAAGTGAATAAAAATATATAAAAATAAAAAATAAATATTAATAAAAAATATAAGAAATACAAAAATGAATATGAATAAAAATACATATAAATAATAGGTCTATTTATAAGTTCGTGCGGTTTTACAACAGATGGCGTAACTTGATTATTATTCCATCGATCCACATTTCCAAACATTCATTGGAGAGCTACTGTCGTAAGGCACAAACGTCAGTATAAGTTTTTTATTTGAAGCGTAAACAACAATATTTTTACCACACTTGAAAATGTCGAATTTCGTGCCAAATAATGTGTTTTTGCGGGGAATTCTTCTTCATTATTTTAATATGAAGAAAAAAGCAGCCGAAAGTCATCGTATCTTGGTGGAAGTTTATGGTGAGCATGCTCTATCTGAGCGAACGTGCCAGAAGTGGTTTGCACGCTTTAAAAGTGGTGATTTTGGCTTGGAAGACGAAGAACGCGAGGGTGCGCCGCCAAAGTTCATGGATACCGAATTGGAGGAATTGCTCGATCAAGATCCGGCTCAAACGCAAGAAGAGGTTGCAAAAACTTTGGGAGTTGATCAATCAACCATTTCCAAACGTTTAAAAGCCATGGGAATGATCCGAAAGGTAGGCCATTGGGTGCCGTATTAATTGAAGCCAAGAGACGTTGAACGCCGTTTTATGGCATGCGAACAACTGCTTCAACGGCACAAAAGAAAGGGGTTTTTGCATCGAATTGTGACTGGCGATGAAAAGTGGGTCCATTACGACAATCCAAAACGTCGGGCAACGTATGGATACCCTGGCCATGCTTCAACATCGACGTCGGCGCAGAATATTCATGGCCTGAAGGTTATGCTGTGTATCTGGTGGGACCAGCTGGGTGTTGTGTATTATGAGCTACTGAAACCGAATGAAACGATTACGGGGGATGTCTACCGACGACAATTGATGCGTTTGAGCCGAGCACTGCGAGAAAAACGGCCGCAATACGCCGATAGACACGACAAAGTTATTTTGCAACATGACAATGCTCGGCCACATGTTGCACAAGTGGTCAAAACATACTTAGAAACGCTCAAATGGGATGTCCTACCCCACCCGCTGTATAGTCCAGACCTTGCGCCATCCGATTACTATCTCTTCCGATCGATGCAACATGGCCTGGCTGACCAGCACTTCCGTAATTACGATGAAGTCAAAAAATGGATCGATTCGTGGATTGCGGCAAAACCGACCGAATTTTTCACAAAGGGAATCCGTGAATTGCCAGAAAGATGGGAAAAAGTAGTAGCAAGCGATGGACAATATTTTGAATATTAAATTTGTAACCATTTTACGTCAATAAAGTTTCAAATTTCGAAAAAAAACCGCACGAACTTATTCATAGTCCTATTAAAAAAAAATTTTTTTTAAATAATACGAATAAAAAATATGTAAAAATAAAAAAAAATTAATAAAAATGCATAAAAATAATAAATAATAATAATATATATAAATAAAAATGAATAACAAATAAAAAAAAATAAAAAGTACAAAATGTTAATAAAAATATAAGAAATAAAAAAATAAATATGAATAAAAAATATATAAAAATGAATTTGAACAAAAATACATAAAAATAATAGCATATATATGAATAAAAACTATATAAAAAAAAAAAAAAAAAAAAAATTTAATAAAAAATATAAGAAATCAAAAAATAAATATGAATAAAAATACATATAATTAAAAAAAAAAATAAAAATAAAAATTATGAATAAAATATATGTAAAAAAAATATATAACAAAAACAAAAAAAATTAAAGAAAAATATTAAAAAAATAAAAAATAAAAAATTTTAATAAAAAATATAAGAAATAAATAAATATGAATAAGAAATATGTAAAAATGAATTTGAATAAAAATACATAAAAATGGTAGAAAATATATGAATAAAAACTATATAACAAAAAAAATTAATGAGATTAAAAAATAATACGAATACAAAATATGTTAAAATTAAAAAAATAAACGGACCCAACTTGCGATCTATGTGACACTCCGATGCGGGGTCACCCTTAAACCAACCAACCAACCAAAAAAAAAAAAAAAAATGAATCAAAATAGAAATATATATATATAAATAAATAATATATAACAAAATATAAAATGAATTAAAAAATATAAAAACAAAAAAACTAAATTTTAATAAAAATAAAAAAAAAATAAATGGGAATGAAAAATATATAAAAATTAAAAAAATAAATGTGAAAAAAATATATAAAAATAAAATATAGTTGAAACAAATTCGAAAAAAAAATTGTACTCAAAACTTATCAATTATGTGTGTGTAACCTTATCATTATGTCACTCACTTTATTCCATACATCAAGTCACACCTTCAAACTTCTCACCGCTTCAAATATCTCACTCCATCATTGCACACACAAAACCAAAAAAAAAAAAACTTTCCAGCTAAACGAGTCAGCGAGCACCACCCTGTGCGATCATCGAAAGCGCTAACAACTACAACAGCATTGCCTACTTTTAGGCAGCACGCAGCTAAGCGCCTCAATGATCGATTGCGGTATATTGGACAATTTTCTACTTAAAATGCAGCGCTTGTTTCTACTTCACATTTTGGACGGTTTTTTGTTGTTGTTTCTCAAGTTGGCGCTTAGCATTGAGAATGATTTATTTTTTTCCTTCGATTTTGCTTTTTTAGGTTCACTCGGTTTTCATTTATTTGTTTTCACTTATTTTTCTTTGCGAGTTTACTCACCTTCCATGACATAAACAATGCTGCCGACATCGCCTTCCTTGATGATGAGACTCTTTGCCGCATATTTAACCGGGTACATGCAATCGACAATTTCGCGTATCTGGGTTATATCCAAATTCTTCATGAAATCATTGTCCAATATGGCGGATTTGATGAGTTCACGTGATCTGCAAAGAAGAAAAGTTTATGTGAATAAGTAAAATACGACAACAAATTGCCAGTTAAGTGGCACACAATAAATACGAAAATACAATAACAAAAACAAAAGTTTCGAATATAAATAATAAAAAAGGCATTTGGTGTGAAGGCAGAATCATTGCACGCGCACACCGTCGTGTTTATGTTGCATATGCCGTTATACGCATGCATATGTGTGTATATTCCCCCACTATCTACTCCCCCCTCCCCTCCTCCCCTGCTTACAGCTCTGATTTGGGTATCTTCATCAGCTCACTGTCGGCGTCCACCAGATCGGAGAGCGGCTCTGCGCTAAAGCCCTGCCGCTTCATGCGCGGCTCACTGCCTGTGGCAATCATGCGCGTTGACTCCATGCCGCCATGCGCCGCAGCCGTTGTGTCGTAACCTTCAGCCGTGTGCTGCAAGAATACCTGCGTCAGCGGACGCACCACCTGCCGAAATTTATCCAACTCGTTTTGCAATTCCGTCACTGTTTGATCTTTGTTGGCGCATTCCTGCTGCAGCCGCGCAATGCTGCTGCAGAGAAAACGTATTTTGTCGCGATTCTTTATGAGGCGCGCATCCTTCAGCTGTATTTCCGCTTGCAGTTTTGTTATGACGTCGGTGTGGCCGTTAGTGTGGGTAGACGCCGCGTCTTCATACGAGCCGTCGGCGGGCGTTTGGTCACTGTCCGTAGAGACGACGCTGAGCAACTGATGGCATGTCGTGCACTGGCTTTTCTCCAACTCCTGTTGCAATATCGCGCATTTCAGTGATTTCCGATGCAACGCTTCGCGCACCAATTGCACCTCGCGATGCAGCTCGCCTATTTGCTCCTCCAAATGATGCGGATCGCGCTGCACCCCATTGTTATTGGTGCTGTAGGGTAGCATGACGTGTAGTGGCACAAATTGTGCTATCGCACAAAACAAAAAACAGAAAAAAATACAACAAACAAAATCACCAAATCAAATTCTGTGTATGCACTTAAAATCGAACCAACGCGCACTGTTGTCTTTCGCTGACTGTGTATGAAAATTTTCGGCTAGGCTAGCCGCGCGTTTGACGCTCAGCGCGCTGCGTCGCCCGGCGGCGCGCCTGTTAACGCTGATACTGTTTATTGCTGCCGTTGCTGGGCGGCATTGATGCGCTCACACTCCACTTAAGGAACAGCATTTACATATAAAGTTCGCCGAACGCGCGCTTGCGTACGTGCGTACGCGCCCTAAGGTCGCCGCGCACTTGGCCTTTTCTGCCGCTTTAGTTTCGTTGATTTTTGTGCCTTTTTTGTTTGTTTTGATATTTTGGTTACGCGTCGATTTCGTTTTTTCTGATCAATGTTTTCCGTAATTATTTAAATTTGGATTTTGTTTATGTTGCGCGTTCCGTTGCGGCTGTCGCTTCTGCCATTTTGAAATGTCACGCGCTAAAAACCAATTCATTGCGCTTCATTCCACCGCACAGCGTGGCGTGGCGTCGAGCGACTGCAAAGAGCGCGACGCGGCGCTTATAGCTGACACTCACAATTAGGTGGCTCATTGCCAAGAGTGGGGTAGCGCATTTGCTTTCGCTGTTTCTTTTGTTGTTGTTATTGTTATTATTTAGTTTGTTTGCTTCGCGTTGCCGGCGCGCAAATAATTGAATGGACTATTGTACGCTGCGGCCACTGCTGCTGTTGTTGCTCGCTCTCGCTGCTGTCGTGATTATTGCTGTCTGTGTGGCTGCTGTGCCTTTTGCCTTTTGTTAGTTGTTGTTTTCTTGAGTTTGCTGCTCTTATTCTACGTGCTGTTGTTGTTGTTCTATGCAATTTTCAATTAAAATCAATTAAAGTGAGTCTGACGTTGCTGTCCGTCAGTCGGTATGTTGCTGTTGTTGTCACACTTGGCGGCGCGACATGGGAGCAGCAACAACAACACTAAGCAAAAACATAATAATAAACCCAGCAGCAGCAGCAGCAGCAGCAAAACAAAAATATAGAAAAAGATCTCGCGCGAAAAAAGCGTCCAACGCCACTCGCAAACACTGTGTCACTGATTTATGTAACAGACTTCTTAGCAAATCAGAATTTGGTTTTCACTTTTCACTGGCCCACAATTCCCGTAATCCCAAAGTAGCGCGCCTGCAACGGATTTCGGATTTCCCTTTCAAGCAGCTCATCAAAAAATTACCTGATGTTTTCGCATATTTGCGCGCCTACGTCTTTGCACATACAAGGTGGCGCAAAATTAATCATCCACATTTTGATTTTTAATAACTTTTTTACTTTATAAAAAAATTGATTTTGAGTGATGAAAATCTTTATTTTGACTTTCACGCGCTCCACTTCTGCCTGTTTCTCTACTACAGCTACCTCGTTCACAAGTGTCAAATATGATTGGCGTACAAAATCCATTTGCAAAAATTAAAAATCTTCAAATTTTGCTTAATTTTGTGCCACCTTGTACATACTTACATAGCCCAGTATGCTCGTAAAGAATTATTTTGAATACCAGCCAATTTTGTCTCTAAAATATTATATCTCTCTTAAATGCACCTTCACAACTGCGTGGGCACTTAGAAGCCAGAGGCGTAAGCTGCAAGTGGGGGTTCATTGCGCTACTAGAGATTACTTACAAAAAATACTATTCAAGACCTTTTCTCAGATTTCTTTGGATATTCAACTTTTTAGAAAACCGACTTTCGAACTCTGTTAGGCTGTGCGATTTTTTTATATTGTAAACTATGCTCTGCCTACGGGCCTGAGTGAAACTGCTTATACTCGCCCAAGAACTGTTAATTGTAACCTTAGGATTTCTTCTAATACACCTCGTTGCAAAATTATAAACACGCTACTATTGTTTTATAAAAATATAGTTTATTTTACAGCAAAAACTATATAACGCAAGGATTCAAACTGTGTAAACAAATTTTTACATTTTTTTTAAATTTCATTAAAACTTTCCATTAACTTTTTAAACAGAAATTTTTGAACTTTTTTAGGTATGCAGTTTTATAGCCCATTGAGTTTTAGTATAACAAAATGCAAGTTTCATCCTTTCAAGTGACTACAATTTTCTTTGTTGACGGTGCTAGGCTTTTTATTCCATATAAAAAAAATCGAGCATTTACTTCGCATGGAGGAAAAGGTCTAACACCTCAGCGAAAAAAAAAAACAAAAATTGTGAAAAATCAGCAGTATTTTCTAGTGTCTTGAAACTTGTACTTTGGGCTATAAAATTATATATAATACGTAGAAAAATTCTAAAAAAAAAATTATGACAGCACGGGCATCTGTTAGCTGGGTAAATGACAGTCCAGAGTATTGTTTTCAAGCGCGCGGAAGCATTTTGCCGGGAGTGAAGGCGAAAAAAGAAAATCAGTAATGGATTTCAAACGTAAAAGAGGGATTGGAGGTGGTTATCAAAAGACTGCAACGTCACCTGAAATGGTTCAAAAGTGAAGAAGCGACTTGAGCTAAATCGCCGACGAAGTGGCAATCGAATGGCGAAAGAACTGAAAATACCTGACCGTTGCATCCGCCGCATACTGCAGAATGATCTGGCAAGCCCTACAAGATCCAAAAGGGGCATGATCTCACACCAAAGCAGCAACAAGTCAGAGTTGAGAGAGTGACGGAGTTGCTTGGCTTGGCCAAAGGCGATAAATTTCCGAAGACTTTTTTTTTGACGAGAAAATTTTTCAAATTGAGCAATTCGTAAACTCCCAAAACGATTTGGTTTATGCCACTGATCGTTTATACGATAATTTGAGTCATCGATTGGCCACCAGGAGACAACACCCGCCACAGGTAATGGTTTGGGCCGCTCTAACCGCAGATGGGCGCTCTCCAATTGTTTTCATCAACCCTGGCGTCGAGGTAAATGCGAAATATTATCGGGAAAGTATTCTGGAGTTTGCTTTGAAGCTGTGAACAGACAAATATTTCGGTGGCAGACCATGTACGTTTCAACAGGACTCGGCACCGTCTCACAAAGCTCGCGTGAACCAAGAAGGGCTAAAAAACAACGTTCCGAACTTCATAACGACCACAAAATGGCTCTCAAATTCACCAGTCGCGAATCCGATGGATTATCCCCTTTGGGCCATTCGGCCATTTTGGAGAGCAAGATCTGAACTAAAAGATTCACCAGCCTCGAGGCGCTGAGCACATTGATTCTTAATTTTGTATTATTTTCACACAATTTTTAATTTGAATTAAATAAAGTAATTTTCCAATGGCAAACCTCCGAGTGTATTTGTGCCATGAAAAAGCTCCTCATAAAAATATCTGCCGTTCGGAGTCGGCTTGAAACTGTAGGTCCCTCCATTTGTGGAACAACATCAAGACGCATACCACAAATAGGAGGAGGAGCTCGGCCAAACACCTAACAGAAGTGTACGCGCCAATTATTTATTTATTTATTTTTTTTTTAAAGTAATTTTCCAAATTAAATTTATGGCCTTTTTAATTGGTTTCACTTCGAGTGCCGGACACTGTTTTTTTAATTTTTAATTTTATTTTTAATTATTTAAAATTTACAATAAAAAATTTTCACTTTGAAAAATTGCACTTTGGATTCGCGCCGCATGTGCAACTTTTGCCTTAAGCTGCTCCAGCACCAAGCGCAGCAAGTAAATAATTTCAAGTAAACAAAGAGTCTGGCAACCCTCAAACGCGTGTTTGACAGTAACGAATAATAACATTTTTGTCTAGCAATGGAAGTTTGTGCACAGTAGGTTCTTGCATTGGCAATAAACTCTCTATGATATGCGTTCTTAAAAATTAAGTTGGCTTTGAACGTTGAATAGGACTATCAACAAGGCGTATTGACTACGAATATGCGACGTTTCTTTGAAAAAACCTCTTGGACAAAAAAGTTGGCCAAAAGAATTTGGAACAAAAATTAATTGAAAATCACAAATATAATATTTTTAACTATAGAAAGAACTATAGAAGAAAAAGAGTAATATCCGTATTCAAGTAGCTGAATAGTTCTGTGTTAGCATAATAGAGTGGCTGCGAGCGTTTTGTGCGCGGTCCAAACTCACTGAGAACGGGTGGATCTCGTAGCTCAACAGCGCACGGAAAATTGCCCGTACACCTTTCAAGAGTTGTTAGCGAAAAAATACAGTCTAACGATGGCACACTCATCTTATTGCCAAAATATTGTCGTTATTGAACAGAAATATCAACACATTGTCAGCTGTCAAACCATAATTATCGATATCAAGAGTTCTCATGCAGCTAAAAAAAACACTCGATACCTAAACGTCACAATTTTTTTGCAGTGTATAGCACTTTTTCTAATTTTATCTAAACAACGTAACGTAGTACGAATTTCCTATATCATCTCTGGTACTCAAAGACCTGGGTGTATTCTTCGATGTCTCTCTTTTATTCAGTAACCACATCAATTTTATCATATCCAAATCGTACATATACTGCGTTGGGCTTTGTTCGTCGAAATAGTTCCTCTTCGTGCAAAACTTATCAGTTCAAGTTTTTCTGCAAATTGCACCGCTCTGCTGTATTTACTTCACAATTAGCCGTTAAAACAGAATAGAGGTGTAGTTATGTGGGTCGTATGTTTGCAGGAAAGACAACTTGGATTTTAGCGCACCGAATCTAAGGGGAGAGAAGAATTCATTTGGGCTCCATGGCCGCTAGCCAAGGTTTCATAAAAAAAAATATTGGTAGTGAATAGAAGTGAATCTCCGCTGCATTACTGAATGGATTCAAATTTTTAAAATAGATATTTACTAAAAAGTAATTACATTATACCCGTAATAAATCTGGGGTAATAATATCTTTTTAGTTGAAATTTCAAATAACCCTTTTTTTTATTTAACTTTTTCTCTTTTTCTCAAACTGTTCACAAATATGCCCTTTCTTTTCTAAATCTCTCCCCTGCCACCCCCGTTCTTGCCTTCTTTTGATTAACCTTAACTCCTTCGAAAGCAAAAGGGCTATTCATTCCTTGTCTTTTGTAAGTGGTGCAATCGACTGTCCCGCATTATTGCTAGACATTCAATTTCCCTTTTCTGCAAGAACACTTCGTTTATATTTTCTTTATACGAGGGGTGGCTTTTATATGTCGGGATTTGGCAACCCTGGTGTTGTAATCTGGCAACTGACAGCTGTATCTCAAAGTTTGACATTTTTTTGTTTTTACGTACTCAGAACGTTTTAAAATACCAGCGCTATTTGTGTTGTTTACAGTAACTTAAAAGATTCATCTCGGCCCAAAAATGGAATTAAATCGTGAACATTTTCGTGCGATAATTTTTTTCAACTTTCGACATGGATTAACTCAGCAACATTGCATGGATGAACTTAATTCATTTTTTGGCGATGAAGCTCCATCAAGGACCAGTGTTTATCGATGGTATGGTGAATTCAATAGTGGTCGTAGTTCACTCCAAGACGAATTTCGTGAAGGTCGTTCAAAATCAGTTGTTGTTCCGAAAACCATTGATGTTGTGCGCGAACTGATATTGCAAGATCGTCATGTGACCTATCGTGAGATTGAGACAATCTTAGGCATTAGTGGGACCAGCATACATTCAATATTGCATAAACATTTGACTGGCGTTGGATCCCACACAATTTGTCAATCGCTCAAAAAAAGGCTCGTGTCGATTGGTCGAAGGAAATGCTCAAAAAATACGATCGCGGGGCTTTGAAACACATCTATGGCATCGTGACAGGTGATGAATCATGGATTTACGCATATGAGCCCGAAAGTAAACAGCAGTCGACTGTATGGGTGTTTCAAGATGAGCCAAATCCAACAAAAGTTGTTCGCGCACGAAGCACTTCCAAGCAAATGGTCGCCTGTTTTTTTGGAAAAACTGGACATGTCGCAACCGTACTACTAGAACAACGCAGAACAGTAAATTCTGAGTGGTACACAACCATTTGTTTGCCAGTTGTCTTCCAAGAAATTAGGAAAACCAATCGCCAAAGACGGATCACTCTTCACCAGGACAATGCGAGCTCTCACACATCGGCTCAAACAACTGCATTTTTGAGCACCCAAAACATCGAATTAATGGGTCATCCGCCGTATAGTCCTGACTTGGCACCGAATGACTTCTTTTTATTCCCGTACGTAAAAAACAAACTGAGAGGTCAACGTTTTTCGACACCTGAAGAAGCGGTTGCGGCATTCAGAATGCATGTTTTGGAGGTACCTCATTCAGAGTGGCAAAAGTGCTTCAACAATTGGTTCAAACGCATGCAAAAGTGTATAGATCTTAATGGAGAATATTTTGAAAAACAATAAAGTGATTTTCGATGATTAAAATTTGTTTTTGGTTTCTAATCCCGACATATAAAAGGCACCCATCTTACGTACAGACACTCAATTTTATTTTAGTGCTTCCTGTACTTAGTTCTAAGTTATCGTTTTAATCAATAAGATCCTTTGCAGTTCATTGACTTTTTTTGAAATACATAAATAAATGAGTCTAAGTTATTTGAAAAAAATAAAAACTACATTTACCATTACTATTGTCTTTGAGAATCTATGATAAAATTTCATATTGCATATGTTTGTGGTATATTTTAATCCAATATTGAAATACGGCGGCCGCCGTAGCGAAATGGGTTGGTGCGTGACTACCATGCGTAATTCACAGAGAGACCGAAGGTTCGAATCTCGGTGAAACACCGAAATTAAGAAAAACATTTTTCTAATAGCGGTCGCCCCTGGGAAGGCAATGGCAAACCTCCGAGTGTATTTCTGCCATGAAAAAAAGCTCCTCATAAAAATACTCCCGTTCGGAGTCGGCTTGAAACTGTAGGCCCTTCTATTTGTGGAACAACATCAAGACGCACACCACAAATAGGAGGAGCTCGGCCAAACACCCAAAAAAGGTGTATGCGCCAATTATATATATATATATTTCTAACCCATGTGGGTCATTTTGACACTTATTTTTAAAAATGTGAAGTTTGCAAAGTCGATGAAGGGTTCAAACGTTCCAGAAAAATGCTTACCGGAAAATTTGAGGAGGGGTCTTCTCAGATGAAAAAAAAAAAAAAATAATAATAATAACTATTAATTTTTTGAGATTTTCTAGAATGATAATATAATGCATAGATAGATAGAACATATATAAATTTATATACATACATAGTATGTAAGTACATATGCACTTAAATAGAAATGCATGCCAAATTATGTGGCGATTTTTGTCTACAATCTTTAAAATTTTTTATATATTATATATTAATTTTTGTACATACAGTTGTAAATACACACACACACATACCCATGTATGCTTATTTTATTTAAACTTTTTTCTAAATGTAAGGCAGCTGAGGTGAACTGAATCTAAATTTATTACAAAAATGCATCCGTAATCATCCACCTTCTATTGGGAGACGAAGGGAGCGGGAAATATATTCTCATAACAAGCCGATATGCTGAAAAGTGCTTGCAGAAATCATTAGTGACTAAATATTTGTTGCTCGGGATGTCACACATGCGAATCTTAGCTGAAATAAAGTGGTGATGCGCATCGATTTCAGGCCAAAAAAATGTTCGGGTGTCGAAAACAATAGAAGTATGTCTTGCTTATACGAATATTACATTATATTATCGAGCGATCGATTTGGTTTATTATCTTCAGCTGATGACAGCTTAATAAATACTATTACGATGCTGAGTCTTGGTACTACAGGCTACTATATTTTCAACACCTCAAAGTTTGTTACACTCGATGTTTTAGCGTAGATTTAACAAGGGATTCCAAACTTCATTATCCTCACGATCTCTTACTTGTCCAGCTTGGCTTTAAAGTAGTGAAACATGATTTTGATACTATGGCGTAGAAGTTGTCCCTTAGCTCAAAAAAGCTATCTTCCCTAATGTTATGCTCCTCTTCTGTTGAAGTGACTACGCTGTTCGGAAGAAATTCAAGAATCTTATCACAACATACAATACTACGCCATATTTAATGTTCTTTTTCTCTGTACATAATTTGTAGGAGATGCTACGAGCTCTATGGTATACCAACTTTTCTCGTCCTGCGCACCTCTCATACGATATGCTGTTTGCCTTGGTCGTCTTAAAGACCGGAATACTTTTATGAATCTCAAATCACCACTTCTGTGCAAGAAGTCAGTCACCTTCAATGCCAGTCACTTTCAAGGCTGATCTGCACTTGCAGCCATACCTCCTAGTAAGCATTCGGTCGCCTGTCTCTTTCTGTTTATTTGATGTTGCGATTCATGACTCTCAAGAGTCCAATATTCTGCTAGGCTTCAACAGATCAACTACCAGCGTCCTCCAAGGCATTATAACGGATCACTGCGCTTTTGGCACCCTAGCCAGTAGAATGGGTGTACTTCACAATGACTTCTACAGGAGTTGTGGAGATGAAGAAGAAATTGAATAGATACAAAATCTGCAGGGCATTCACCTTACACTTCAAAGAAGCCGTGCCAAATATCTTGTCAATTATTTCTTTGAAGACCTGGGATAAACGATAACGAAACTTTTTTTAGAGCTGACGGTTACACTGACTTGTGTACCTGTGTATGCTGAGTCAAAACTTAGGTTTATTGGCTGGATGACTAATGTGTCGCCACTAACCCGGTTCCGCTTATGTGTGATCTCCGTTTCGCCGTACCGAGTACTGAGGTATTTCCCACGTCTTGCCGAAATAAAGACGCATTCGAGGCGCAAGTGCTTCGACGCATTTGGTACTGGGATGCGTAAGCGATATGAATCTATTGACCACATGGCGAGTTCAGGTAGATGATTTCACAGCCTGCGGTAGCTTGTGAGGGTGAATAAGATGCATCCTCGCTAATTAAGTTATCAGATACCACATTTTCGTTGGTGCGTTTATTTCTCAGACTCCAGAGAAGCAGAATTCGACTAACCTCCATTCTTGAGTTTCATTTCACTATGTACTCTAGGGCTAATGCGAATTTTCAAATGAACGTCCTGTTGTATGGCGCAGCAGCTTGGACGATGGCAATATCCGATGAGGCGTCCTTTGAAGTGTTTGAGAGAAAGATGCTGCCGAAGACTCTTGGTCCTTTGCACGTAGGTGATGGCGAGTATCGTAGGCGATGGAACAATGATCTGTATGAGCTTTCCTACAACGTAGACATGGCGCAGCGAATAAAGATCCAGCGGCGTCGTTGGCTGGGTCGTCATTCTGTCGTCCGAATGGATACAAACGCTCCGGCTATGAAAGTATTCGATGCGGTACCAGCTGGTGGTAGCAGAAGAGGAAGGCCTGTTCTGCGTTGAAGAGATCCGGTAGAGAAGAAATTAGCTTAACTTGTTGCGCCTTCGTAAACTCGCCCAATCAAGAAGAAGAAGAAAATACAGCAGATTCTGACATACCCTATCCAGTTCTCAGCAATGCAAACAGTCTCAAAATGAACTATGACCAGAACTAGTCCTCTTATGAGTCAATTCTAATTTCGATTGCTGTGACCCACAGCAAGAGCTCCACACTTATACGGGTGCGCTCAAATATTTATTAACGCAATTGATCGATGACCACCCCATGCGAGTTTATGTAAACAAACAATCAACCAACCCAGAGCAGAGAAGTCTCAAATGAGACGGACGCGCGCTTTGAGTGCTTTGTTGCTGTGTTGCCGCCTGCCGCAGTTGCCGATGTGATGGCGGTGCGACGCAGGCGTGGCACATGTCAATTGCGCCATGCGAAATCTATTGGTGGAAACCCTTGCGGGCATTGGCGCGCTGGTATTTTGCTGTCACAAACGCTTTCGATACTCAATGTTGGTTGTAGCTGTGGCGCTGCTCCACTTCATTGCCCGTCTAAGTGCCAAAGTGCCAGCGGCGGTCGACTATGAACAGCTTTACCAGGCGGTGTGGTGCCTCCAATTTTGTATTTATATTAATTTTACTTTATTTTTACGGCACATTTTCTTTTATGTGCATTTTAATAAATATTTTTAATTTTAATAAAAAAAAGAAATAAAAAATAATTCCAGTATGCGATGCCGCGTGTGTCCAATGTCTCGGGCCACCTGAGTCTCGCTTGCTGCCGAGCTTGACATGCAATTACGTATTTGCGCAGCGGACGCACTGCGCGCATGCGTCTTGACAATACAACTAATATACAAAACCAGTGTAATGGGTTGGGCGCCGCAGCTATGTCAGCTGCTGTTGGTTGGTTGCATCCGATACAGTCAGGATTATTATGCAGTTATACATATGGATACACATATATTTGTGTTGTTGTTGTTATTGCTCTCAATATAATTAAATATTTTTTCCTACGTCAATTTCCAGCGTTTAATTCTGCCATTTTATTGGTCCAATAATATCCGCATTTTGTGCATTTCACAGCTGAGCTCTTTACTTCATTCAAAAATTTATTTTTTAATGTACTCGCATCGACAAGGAAAAAAAAATTGCAAAAAAAAACCGATATGCGAATCGTGCCAGAAAACACTGCAAGCAAAAAGTAAATGGCTCTCTGTTGATTAAGTTAAATTTAGCACTTTGCCTTTAAAAATAAATTATACGATAATTTACAAAATTGCTGCCGCAGGCTCGTTTTAAAACTGGTTGCTTTGCTTGGCTAATCCGGCAGTGGATTAAAAAGAAAAATAGGAACAAAAAAATTAAAACTTTATAACAAAAAAGAAAAATTCCGTATCCGATTTCCACATTCGATACTGTGTTATGCTGATGATACGCTGATAAAAGCAATTGCACGCGTGAGGACATATTCCAGTTCGCTAAATGCTATTTATGTATGTCCGTATGTATGCTGGTGCGAAGGTGAAGCGAAACAAATTTGCTGAAAATCCATAGTAAAAGGTGTTGCAAATTGAGGTTAAAGCTTTGACTTGTCACCATTTAAATTTATACGACCCAAATGAGATACAAAAGTAGATGAGTGAGCAATAAAATAGAATAAAATTAATGAAAGGTTAGGTTAGAGGGACTGCTCTTAAACAAAAATAGCAGGAGTGCACTCAATGGCCACAGATGCGATGCCCTATGTCCGAATTCATCCGAATTTTTTTGGCGACTGCAAGCAGACACTTAACTGAGAATGTGCCCAAACTATCCATGTACCCGAAATTTCTCAAAATATCAGACAATTTTTGAAGTGCAGGCATTCGTATATTAAATGCTGAACCCTTTCTACCTCATAGTGATCTCTGCAGCTCTTTCGATGGAGCTAAAAATTCCAAAGCCATATGACTCATGGTGAAAAAAATTCAGAAGGTGTGACCAATATCACAGCCTTAATCGGTTCTCAGCAAATTTGTCAGAATCAGCTGATTGGCTGACGTAACCGGGGCCATGACAGCGGTTTGTTTACGAAAAAACTGAGATTGTGTTGGTGATATTTGGAAAAACATAACTCTCTGTCATGTCGCTTCGTTGCCGCCTCGAAATTACTCAGTCAATTTCATTTTACACAACAGCCGAAAGCTAAACCTGGTAATCTGCCATTTTTGCATATGACCGATAGTGTAGCGCTTCGTTAGTATTTCTGTTAGAAGTCGAGAATAGGTTTTTGAGTTGCTTTACGTCAGATAACCAGTAATTTCTGTAGGGTAAGCGGAAATCGTCAAACAAACAGTTGGTGCACTCGCGTCGGGGCCCTTCCGTTACTGTTGACATTTATGATTTCGTGGTTGTAAGAAACTTCGTTTATCTAGAAACATAAAAAACAATGTCAGCCTGGAAATCCAACGCAGAATCTTTCTTGCCAACAAGGCTACTTTGGACTAAGTAGGCAATTGAGTAGTAAAGCCTTCTCTCGACGAACAAAACGAAGAATTCATAAAGCTCTCATCATACCCGTCCTGTTATATGGCGCAGCAGCTTGGACGATGACCATATCCGATAAGGCATCCTTTGAAGTGTTTGAGAGAAAGATTCTGCGAAAGATTTTTGCACGTTGACTATGGCGAATATCGCAGGCGATGGAACAATGAACTGGATGAGCTTGACGACGCCATAGATATAGCGCAGAGAATAAAGATCCAGCGACTACGTTCGCTGGGTCTGAAAGTATTCGATGCGGTACCACTTGGTGTTAGCAGTGAAACAGGAAGGACTCCTCTGCGTTGGAAAATCCAGATGGAAAAGTACTTGACTTCACTTGCTCGATATTTGCCTTAAGGGCCCGAATCGTTAACGGATTATTCACATAACATCGGCCCTTCACAGCATCCCACATAAAAAAAGTATAACGGCATCAAATTGCAGATCCTAAATGGCCAATTGACATCGTCGAGACGGCTGATGACGACATTACCAAATGTGGCGCGCAAGAGATCGAGTGTGGTTGAGCTATGTGGCTTGGCGCGCCATACTGCTGGAACCAAAGATCCTCCAATCCCCGTCTTCATTTATCGCACCTCTGTAGCGAACACCGGAATGGCGTTTCAAGCAGCATTTTCAAAGAAAAATGGACCAATGATGCGACTGCTTTAAAAATACAAATTTTGCGGGAATCCTTTTTGAAATACTCGCAGAGGTTTGCCAATTTCTAAGGAAGGACTGAAACTTTTAGCTATTTTTGATGACCTTTTTCGAGATTGTCGTTTTTAAAATCTTAAAATTATCTCGCTCTCCCTTAAAATAGCGGAGTGAGCGGATGTTTTCGGAATCAGAAGACCAAATAAATTTTCCGAGAGGCCTGATTGTTGTTGACTTCTTTTAATTGGAGTGAACAAATTTCACAAATTATTTACAAACAAACGAAATCGATGGAAAATTAAATTGAATTTGACCAGCACTCCATGCGAGCGTAACGATTCCTGTCAAAGACGCGTAGCAACGCAATGCAACACTGCAATTGGGGCACGAGCAACAGCGATAGGTAAGCGACGATAGTTGCTGGGATGCTGATGTTTAGTGTTTTGGTGTCTAAAGCGGCGGTCAGCCTCACAAGAAAACGCGCACAATTCGATTTTTTCTTTTTCTTTTACTTTTACTTTTTTTTGCTTTTATTTTTTTTACTTTTTTAGACTGCGCTTAGCAACCAAACGCCACGTGCGTGCCACAAGGCGTAGACGAGTGCTAATGCATGCGTTTTTTTTTTTGTTGGCGTGTGTATGTGTGTCTCTTTGTGACCGAATACTTGTCCAGTCGGTCAGTCGCTACATGACACTTTTGGGATATTTACGAGCTACGCACGACAAATAGATACTTACATGCTGCACCATGTTGCCTGCTATTGCAAAAGCACATGTCAATTGTGGCAACTTGCGAGTGTGTGTGTGCTGGTGTGTGGCAACGTGTGGGCCCAAATCGAAGTGTTGCATGTCATATAGCTGTCGAATTTGGGCTATAAATATGCACAAATTTCATAAAGACTTGTGAGTGTGTGTGTGTGTGTGTGTGCGTATGTGTCTACGTAGTATAGAAAGCACGCACACAGGTATATATAAGAGTATCCCCACTTCGTCTTGTGTCCACCACTGCTCAGCAGACAGACTCAAACGGACTCACCCTACCGACTGTGCGACTGTCCAATTGCCCAGCTGTCCACTAACTGTCTGTTCGCCTTCGTTTTGCGCGAGTACTCAGCAAATTAACTGTTAATTTAGATGTCATTTTTGGTGTTAAAATGTTTTCATATTTCATTGTTGTTGTTGTTGTGGGCTTTTGTAAGTTAAACTTTTCAAATGGATCGCATTTTAATTGAATATAAATCAAAATACTGCCAGCGCCAAGATTTGCTGCGCTCTTCCAATGCGCAAATAAATCAAAAGTTTCAAAGCTGATTTACGAATTCAGATGCATTATTTTCATAAAAAATTGCACAAAAGAAAAGTGCGAAATAAATTTTAACTTCAAATTACCGTTTGAATTACAACACATACATACATGCCAGCGCTGAGCACAAAATAAAAATAAAAAAAAATTAATTTTTTCTAATCTAAAATATCTCACTTGCCGTCACTGCTTAGTTGGAAAAATTATTAGTTTTCGTATAGTGAGTTCAGCACCTTTACATCATTTCAGCTTTCTTGCCATGCAAATGCAATACAATTTTAATGCAAATTCGTTCATTTAAAAGCGTCTATTTTATTAAAATAATTTTTCTACAGGCGATTGAGGTCAATTGCATTGCCAAAGAATTGATTTGTAAAAAAAACAAGAAAACATAAAACAAATTGAAACTACATATCAACTGGCCACATACCGCAGGCTTCATACTACACAATCGTTGGCGCTGGCCTGGTGATGTTGTTGTTTTTGCTTTGGTTGCATGAAATCACGAAAAGCGCTTGTGGCACGTTAACTCGATTTCGCAGTCTTAACTTGTGTTTTATGAAGTGTTAAGAGGGATTAATTTTAATGGGTAAAATTCAAATACGTACACTGAGAAAAATGCTTAGGTATCGAGTGTGCAAAGTAAATGTACAAGGTGCTGCAAAATTAATCATCCAATTTCATTCTCAAATTACTTTTTTGCTAAATGAAAAAAATAAATGAGTTTGAGTGATTTATATCTTTCTTTTCACTTTTACGCGCTCCACTTCTTGTCTATTTGTATGCTGCAGCTGTCTAGTGTCAAGTATGAGCGACAAGTGCCAAATTGATTGATTGCAAAAATTAAAAATCTTTCGATAGGGTGATGTATGATATGTATGCATTTTGCTTTTCGTAAGGGTAGTAGTGTCAGCCTTGAAATCCTTGCCAGCCCTTGCCAAGAAGTGCTACTTTCAACTAAGTAGACAATTGAGTAGTAAATTCCTCTCGACGAACTAAATTAACTCTCTATGAGGCTCTCATCATGCGCGTCCTAACGTATGGCGCAGAAGTTTGGATGGTGACAATATCCAATGAAGCTTCATTTGGAGTGTTTGGGAGAAAGATTTGCATGTTGGCGATGGAGCAATTAGCTGTATGAGTTTTATCACGACATAGAAATAGGCCATGTCGTCCCATTGCTGGTGGTAAATTTCCCCATATAACAAATACAAGAAATTTTTTTGATATGGGAAAAACACCCAACACTGTCCGCAACAAATTTCATTTGATAATAAATTTTTTAATTCAATTAATTTTTTTTTTTTCAACTATTTTGCTAACGAAAGAAATTATGGCTTTTATTAGTAGGTACAGAGACCATTGAAACGTGTTTGAACATAGCCAGCAAGGCTCATCAACTACATCAATTTAATACGCATTATAATATGTGATCATCTGAGGCATAATACTAGGCCTGAAAATCCAATGGAGGTGTAAAATCAATCAAATCAATCACCTCGATGCGATCTTCCTTCGTCACTAATTGTTTCTGTACTCAATCAAAATAGTCTGTGACACTCATAAATTTCACCGCACGGAAATGCTGAACTAGTATGGCGAAATCTAGAAGCGAAACCAAAATGTTTCAAAAGATAGTGGAAATATTGTTAAAGCATGGGCATTTGCGCTACAAGAAATTGCTCAAAATTAATTACAAAAAAAAAAAAAATAATATGTCGCAGCACCTATGTAATGCGAATACCTATAGAGAGGATTTACTATAATTATGTTAATAATAATTTTCATAAAAAAAAAGAGATTGTCTGTAAAGTCGGTTTACTGACGATAGTTTAACGTGACAACGTCATAAGAAAATACTGATGTAATGGTTGCAATTTTCAAAACAAAATTTTAATTTTATTTGTTTGATAGATATTTTTTATAGATATAGAGAAGGAGGTAAATGGAATCGCAATGGAATTGAACAAGTTACATTTACACAAACGTGAAAAATGACGAAACATTTATCAAATTCATGAAAGATATGTTCAATTTCGATTGTGCATCAGACGTTAATAAGTCAACAACACTAAGAGGCAACATCATCGATTTCACTTTGTCAAGACACATTACACTCGAAACACTCCCTTTCATTTCCTACTTTTCCCTATCATCGTCTTATTCTCAACAGAGAAATGGTTCATTACCATACACACAGGAAGAAGGCATATGCAAATACAAATATGTGAATTTATATACAAACGCGCATATATATACATATGTACATATATATGCTCACTCAAGTAGGAGAGAGCCAGATGTCGCACGTTGCCGAATGCGGGGTCCGATTGTGCTCTTTGTCGTTCGTTTCGCGCTTTCACTTGCAGTTCAAGCAAGATAACGACACAGTTTTTCGTTCGTGCAGCCGGCTAATCGAATTATATCACGTCAAAAATAATTCTGTACTGTATTATTTATTTTTATTTTTTATTCCTAAAATAATAAGGTTAATTAACCATAAAAACTAAAACTTGGAAGGAAAGTCGATCGGTTGATGGTCGGTATTATTACAGGACACAACCCATGGGGTCAGCATATGACCACCATTGGAATCATTGAGGGCCCAATGTGCCTGTCGCGCTTGGAGGAGGCGGATAGCATTGAGGACGTTCTCTGTGAGTGTCCTGCCTTTGCTAAAGCACGGCTACTAGTTTTGGGTTCCGATGTCGTGAGAATGAGTAATAATCGTTCTCTAAAACTGGAGGGTACTTACAGATTTGCCAAAGAATCCGGAAAATTTTCACAGGTCTAACTATCTCTATCTCTGTCTCTATTCTTTCCTATCTCTTTCTCTGATACTTTTCTCCTTCCTTCCTTGACTATCTACCCTCTTTCCATAGCTCTAAATACAATGGGCCTTTTAGCCTGAGTGTTTTAGGAGCCACCAAATCTCCTGGTACTCCTTGGCTCGACCTTTTCAAATTTCAATTTCAACCATAAAAAATGGACCAACGCTTACATTCTTTTGTTGCATTTTTGTTGTAATTTCTCTAGATGAATACTTAATATTTAAAGAATATTGCGTCAAAATTTCCAGTCGATCGGCATAAAATTTGCGAAGTTGTGAGTATTTGAGCGCCAGTTGATCCAGTCCGGGTTTCTATGCCTGCCGTGTACGCCATAACTAATAGACCACTACTGGGCCTATTGAACTAATCACTTGGAAAACTTGCCCAGTTTGTTTCAGTTACGCCAATAGACGTTATACCCAACGTATACGTAACTGAAACTGTTAATTTCAAAATGTCATAACTTTTTTTTAAAAAATCGTACAATAATTTAAAAAAATGGGTTTTAAAGCTAAAGAGTTGTACTATGCAACCTTTTCGTCGAAAATTGAAAAAAAAAATTTCTATCCCAAAAAAAATTATCAAAAATGGCTAAAATGGCCATTTTTTGACCTTTTAGGCTTCATTTACCAAAAATCCTGACGTGATGGAGCATTTTGAAGGTCAGATTCGTTTTCAGCTCATAAAAAACTACAAGAAACAAGTACAGCCATTCTAGAAACTCACCCTCGCAGGACTGTGTTATCGATTCGTCGCCGTTCGCAGCAATTGTGCTTCTGTTACTCAAAAACGTGGAAAACTTTGCGACAAGATTTAGGTGTGAAGCCGTTCAAAATACAGCTGGTGCAAGAATTGAAGCCGAACGACCTACCGCAACGCAGAATTTTTGGTGAATGGCCGAAGATCCACTTTTTTATCGAAAAATTGTGTTCAGCGACGAAGCCCATTTTTGATTCAATGGGTACGTAAATAAGCAGAATTGTCGATTTTGGAGTGAAGATCAGCCAGAAGAATTGCAAGAGCTACCAATGTATCCAGAAAAGGTGACAGTTTGGTGCGGTTTATGGGCTGGAGGTATCATTGGACTGTACTTCTTCAAAGATGCTGTGAATCGTAACGTAATTGTGAATGGTGAGCGCTACTGTGAAATGATATCCAACTTTTTTTTGTCCAAAATGCAAGAGCTTGACTTGCATGACATGTGGTTTCGGCAAGACGGTGCTACATGCCACACAGCACGCGTAACAATGGACTTGTTAAAAGGCGAGTTCGGTGAACATTTTATTTCACGATCGGGACCTGTCAATTGGCCACCCAGATCGTGCGATGTAACGCCTTTAGATTATTTTTTGTGGGGCTATGTTAAAGCTCATGTCTATTCAGACAAGCCTGCTTCAATGAACGCATTGGAAGACAACATTAAAGCATTTATATGGGAGATACCGGCCGAAACATTGGAAAGAGAATGTCAAAATTGGACTAAGCAGATGGACCATTTGAAGCGCAGTCGCGGTCATACATTTGCATGAAATTATCTTCAAACCTTAAATAATATGGACTGTACTATCGATTTAAATAAAAATTTCATGCATTTTTGTGAATTTTACGTGTGTTTTTTTGAAAAACTTTCCTATAGCTCTTAAAAAGTCATAATACGTTTCAAAATTTGAAGCGTTGGTGTACGCGCCAATTATATATAAAGGGTTTTTTAATAAGAGGTGTTATTTTGTTATTCAAAGAAAAATGCTATTTTTTAATATATATGATCGGATGTTTATTTCATTATAAAGAAGAAGGTATGCCGTTAATAGTGGAAAATAACATCAGCCAATGACCACCACGATTACACTTACAGGGCAATAACTTTTTCATGAAATTTCGCATAACCGAATTGCAAAGTGGCTGCCCTATGTCCTCGATAGCCGAAAGTCTCACGAATTCCAGCTTTGAGGTCTTGAATCGACCCTGGGTTGGCTGTTGGTGTGTTGGCGTAGATCTTCTCTTTCACGTGGCTCGAAAGAAAAATGTCACCAGGTGTTAAATCACAAGATCTCGATGGCCAATTGTGTTCACCTCTTCGAGAGATAACACGGTCCGGAAACTTTTTCCGTAAAAGATCAATGGTTTCGTTGCTTGTGTGGCACGTAGCGTTTGTTAAAAATAGGCGACGTCCAGATCAATACCATCCAATTCGGGCCATAAAAAATCGTTAATCATTTCTCGATAGCGCAATCCATTCACCTGTAACACCTGTTATTGGAAAATCCTATATATAATTAGATCAGTTTCTACTACTTTTCTTTTTTTCGTCTTCTTCGAACAATCGTTAATTTCTTATAAAAATACAGTTCATCCTATAACAAATAGGATCCTTATAAAAATCAAAGTTTAAAACTATGTACAAGAGTTTTTATAAATCTACAAATCTCAAATTTTTCAAGCAGAATTAAAAAAAAAGTGCTATATAGTTTTACAGGCTATTCAATTTTAGTATAATAAAGTTTAAGCTAGAAATCGCTTTGATTTTGTACAATTTTTTTGCATACGATGCTGAGAATTTTCTTCCACATAAAGCACATCTTCAGAAGCCTTTTATATGGAAGGAAACTCGCAACACCTTAGCGAAAAAAATTGTCAAAAATCAAAGAGAATTTTGAGCCACTTGAAACTTACACTTTGATAGACTAATATTGAATGGACTATGAAACGGCATACCCAGAATTTTTTTAAATCTTCTGCCCAAAATTTAATTAAAGGTTTTCTAAATATTCTGAATAAAAAGTGTGAAATTTAATGTATTTGTTTGGAAAAATTTTGTGAATTTCTTACAGCATTTGCAGTTTATTTTTGAGTTATAAGGTTTTTGTTGTAGAATTCGCTATACTTTTACAAAAATATAAAAAAAAGTAGATAAAAAAATTAATTACCATAGAAAAAAGTAGTTAAAATTGCTAACCCGTCGCGCTCCTCTTACTTTGAATACAGGTATGTCGGTATGTAATACGTACATGAGGCCTAACTAAAATTATCGACGATTTTTAAAGTTCCACTTAAGCTTCATTGAAAGGCAACAAACGATTTGAAGCATAAATAACTAATATTATTTTTAATCACAGGTATTTTTTGTAATTAAATAACTCGCCAACAGCGCCAAGCGGCCATAAAGTAGCCAGCCGCAGCCGGATGCAAGATTTCAAGTGAATTTAACGCCAAATTGCAACAAGCGATCAATAAAAACAAAATAAAAAACAAAACAGCAACAAAAATTGGATATGCAGGCAATTACATATTTTCAAAACTTTAATTTGCAGATGGAAAAAAGAGAAATTAATAGTAAGGTAAAGAAGAAAAAATGTGAAAAAGAGAAACAGGAAACTAAAAGTGGCCTGTCGGTGATGACTGCAACACACTTGTTGCACCAACCAAAGACGACGACGCCAACAGCAACAGTGGCAACGAGTTAATCAAAATTGATAAAGATCAAAATCGTTGGATGAAGCTTGTAAGCGAAAGGAGAAACGCAAAATTGAAAAAAAAGCAAATGGAACTCAAACGTTGCTGGTTTCGTGCTGCGGGATGTTGATTGGGCAAAAGTAGACGTTGTTGTTGGGGCAAGCGGCTCAAATACGAGTACCAGCAGAAATTTGTTTTTGTCTTTTTGCTTCATCGGTGAGACTGAACGACATCATCACTAAAATTGATATGTGGCACTTGTGGACGGCTGGTGTTGGTGGCAAAAGCAGCAGCAGCTGAGCGCCAGTGAACTATTGAAGCGACAAATTAAGTGGATATGTGCGCATATCGTCGTGAAGTTGGAGTTGGAAATTTAAATTTGAATTTGCAATTCAATCGCATTCGATGTTGGTATGGTTATTGGTGTTGGTAGTTTTTTGTTTTTCGTTTTTTGGCTTGCGCGCGCGTCAGGCTAATCAACATGAAAATGACAAATCGCTATTGCAAACTTGCATGTATCTAATTGTAACTGTCAACTGTCAAAACGGTTTTTATCAGTCAGCGCCAAATGACAAGTTGCACGCTTGCGATTAATTAAATAAAAAATCGGTAGAAACCAAACAACAAAAAAACACACACACATGAAAATGCTGAAAAAAAATGAGCGGTGGTAAAGCACAGTGGCAACACTCACACTGTCACAGACAAATTATCAGCATCCCGCTGCAGTATATTAGCAATTCCAAATCGAAATTTGATTAGAGCATCGCACAAAGCTCACCATGCCACAACGGCACTGGGCGTCTCAGCTACAGTAACGGTATGCCGCAGCCACAGCCTTGTTTTTTTGCAGTGGCTCACTACAACACTAAAAAAGGCGCAACATGTTGCACGAAATTCACTTCAACATAACCTTATGCCCATAGCTGAACGACAGCCAACAACCAGTGCAATGCTACCAGCAACAGTTGCAACTGGCGTACGTGTAAGTAATAACTGCCTTGTTGCAACATGCACGCACCGCAGCATGCGGCCCCCAATGCGGGTCAAATGCAATTTATTTGTAGCGCAGCTTGAGCGCACACACCAGCGCACACTCGTAAACGGAGTACGAACATGAATTCGCGGCAGGGACTGATGGCAGCGACGTGGTGGCGATTGTGTATCGAAATATCGAAATTCCCTTGACATATGCGGAATTCCAGTGTGGCAACTCCCAGGAACGTCGATAATCTCCAGCTGTTTGTTCGACTGATTGCAAGTGCGCTAATGTGGCGGCTTAAGTTGCGGTTGCGGCTGAGGCTTATGGCTTATCCAGCGGCGCCAGTGGCAAGACCATTAATGGAGAAATAGTGTCTATTACCATTGGTATGATTGGCATCGTTGACTCGATGCTGTTTATTTTGATAAATTTGTTGCGGGCTGTTAAAGCAATTAAAAGCGCTTAAAATGGAAAAAAGTAAAATAATTAGCAGGAGGAGGACAAAAATTATTGCATTACAAAATACTGCTTTTCTTTAAAGGGATAGGAAAGTGGTGAGGTTATTAGTACCTGCGGCTCACAGTTGCAACGGAGAGGGACAGCTATCAGAGTTTTTTTTTTTGACTGTTTAAAGATGAGGGTCATTTGAAAAATCTGCGTAAAGTCAGAGAGATGGCACTACTGGTGAGGAATGAGGTTATGTTTAGTTAGTAGCATCTCTTGCAAGAACAAACACCAATTTTCAGCCAGATCGGTAAATTTCTTTGTGTTCGATATTCGTTTGAATCGAAAAAGTCGTGTGATTTTGCTTTTCCATCACAACAACGCACCAGCTCACGGCGCAGCAGTTGTGGTCACAAAATTAATCAAAATGAAGTTCCAACTCATTTCACATCTGACCTGTTCCCCAGACTTGGGTCCCTCGTTTCCCTCCGACTACTATTTGTTCCCCAATTTGATTAAATGGCTGGCGGGAAAAAGATTTTATTCAAACCAGGTGGTGATGGCAGAAACGAATGGCTATTTCTCAGACTTGTACAAATGCTATTATTCGGAAGGGATCCACAAACTAGAACAGCATAAGATGAAGTGTAAAAGCCTAAATACTGGAGACCAGGAGACTATGACAAAAATAGGTAGGTAGGTGAAATGGTTGAAGTGGCAGACTGGCACTCCTCAAGTAGCACTAAAGCACGGTCTTGACACCATTATGAGACGTCTAACAGGCAGATATCTACAGCTATAGCCAGAGCTGTTGATATAATGGAGAATATTGATGGGATTTAGGTTGGCGCACTGCCCAAGGCTGTCGAAGAAAATAGCACGCATTAACCCTAATCGTCTAGCTGCCAACACGGACATTTACAGAGAAAGTGCTCAACAGTCTCCTTCTCTCAAAGGTCCATACAGCTTCTGCAATGGGGCACCCCAGGGCTTACTCCAAACAGTTAAGTAATTTTTATTTTGCACGGACTTTGCAAACGAACCTCGTAAGTTCATGATCTAGTGAAAGAAGTGTGGAAAGAGATGTTTGATTGATTGCAATGCTTCCTACGCATCACACGACAACTTCAACATCCTATATTTGAAAGACGTAGAACTCGAAACTGCGCACAACAAATCTTGGTTACTTTCCTAACTACAAGTAGACATGGTTGCCCACTATGGGATACACTCACGCTCTTGTCTCACTGTGATACCGCTTGAGAAATTGCCCGAATCTCTTTTTAAGGCTTAAACCAATGAACTTAAGGAGATCCCTGGCCTTCATAGTGCTAAGGTTCTCTACCTTATTGAAGGATTGTCTACCTAGAAGTCGCTCTTCTTCTTCTTTGTCTGGATATGGCAGGACAGTGACATAGAAGGTGCAAACTCGTCTCTTCTTCTTCCTGATCTTCATGTGCCTGCGTCTGCAGAATTCATGTGACTGCAAGTCTAGCCTCAGGGCGTATCTGACTATTAGGAAGTGCCGCGTTATCATGGAAATTAATGCGCTAAGGCCATTTTCTTGTTTATTTTGGCTCAGCAGTTACTATGTGCGCTTAGCATTGACCTCAGGAAGGTAAATTTATGGTAGAAGTGATGACATAAATATACCTCGTAAACTTTACGACTATTCATTTTTGTAGCTGATTGAGAAAAAGTTATAATCGCCGAGAAAATATACCCCTAAAATCATTCTTCGTGTCCTGAAATCAGAGGCTTATGATGGCCGAGTAACTACAAAAAACCATATATAAGGAATTCGGGGTTGTCAGAATTTCCAAAAAACAAATTTGAATTTTTTTGCATTTCCTTACAGTATAATATCTTAAAAATATTGTGTGAAAATTTTAAGTGAATCCAAGAAATACTTTTCGAGTTATTCAACAACTAACAAAGGGCGCTCGGGCGCTCCGGAGCTCGATAACAAAACTTTAAGGGGGTATTCTAGTCTAGAAATTTGAAAAAATCGAAATTTTTTTTTTCAAAATTTGACAGTTTAACTATTCAAAAATATCTCCCTAAAAGGATTTTTCAAAATTCGAATTATTTTCGAAGCTACAACTATTTTAGTGACGTGGCAGCTAAACTGGTTTGAGCGGACGGCGAACTTCAAACGTGTTTTTTTCGAAACTACTTCTTTCGATACGGTCGGCACGATATCTCAAGTTCTAATCAACCGATTTGCTTGAAATTTGTTATGAATATTCCTTAAATATATCTCTATCGTATGAAGCTCGAAAAACTGGAAATTTCAATTTTTTAATATGTGTAAACAATTCGAGAAAGCTTAAAAATAAGAGAAAAATCGACCTCAATTTTTTGAGTAGCCGCCATTTTATGGAAAAACCTTTTTTTCCCGTTTTTTCTGGTTCATACGATAATGACATTCATATTAATTAAGAATTTGTATTTTTTTTTTTTCAGATGACCACAAGGGTAGAAATCGTGACGACGGGGACACTGCCTTTTTTTCCCCCCTTCCACTTCAAGGACGCATAACTCCATGAAAATTCATTTTTTTTTTTTTCAAATTTATTTTGTGTGCTCCTAATATATGAATAAATAAATGATAAAAAAATGTATCGTAAAAATATCAATAGCTTTTTTTTTATTCATCGTCAAAAAATGCTCGAAATTCGGGCCTCTAGACTAGAATACCCCCTTAAAGGCGTTCTTCTCAAAACTATGTTTTTTGAACTGGGGATCACTGTAACTTCAAAAATGCTTGGTAGATTTCAATAAAATTTTATATTGCTTTTGAAAAACATAAAAAACTCGTGCGTGATCGAAGGATTTGTTTTTACAAAATTTCAATTTTTTTTAACAATTAATTGTCGGGTTTTTTCTCGAAAATCTGAAAAATAAGTCTTTAGGCCGCCATATTGTTAATTTTGAAAAAAAAGCTTCGATCAGGCACAAGATTATCTATTAATAAAACTAATTTCTCTTGTCCGATTGATATTAGATGAATCTCCTAGGACATCGTAGTGATCACCGCAAGGGACTTCTGGAGAAACGGGCTACACATAAACAGCGATAACTTTTACAATTATTCTTTTTTTTTTTGAAATTTTGCTAAAGCCAACTCGAAGCATGATGTATTACTGCTAGATTTTTATTTTTGTAATATAAAATAAAGCAATTGACTAGCAACAAAAATGATTGAAAACCATCATTTTTTCGGGCCTCTGACTAACCCTAACCCCATAAACGAACGAAATATGTTATCGCGGCTGAATTTTGCTAAGGAGCACATAAAACAAGATGCAACTTCGTGCGATAATGTCATTTTCCTGGATGAGAGCAAGTTTAACTTATTCAGTAGTCACGAGAAATTCGTGGTTTGGCGGAAGCCTATTGAAGAGCTGAAACCGAAGCACCAGAAACCGACGGTGAAACATTGCGGATGGTCCGGTGGTGTATTTGATCCAAAGGAACAGGCAATTTGATTTTTATGAAAACAATTATGAATAAGGAAATAAATTTGAAAATATTAAGGCAACATTTTAAATAGTCAGCAGAGAAAAAAATTCAACAAATTTTCATCAAAACTTCAAAATTATACGAGCGAATTTCTAAATTCTGGGTATGCAGTTCTATAGCTCTTTAAATTTTAGTCTAACAAAGCGAAAAGAAATGGTCATTATGCGTAGTTTTAAACAGTAATGATCCTAAGCATAAAGCTCATATTGTGCAAAAATGGCGGCCAAAATGGAATTGGCCAAAAATTATTGCTATTTACCTCTCCCAAATCAATAAATCTAAAACCCTCAGAAAACTTGTGGGACGGGTATAAGAAGCAGATTAATATGAAACCAAGTAACCGAGGAACTACTCCAAAAGCAAAAATTGAAATAACTGCAGCTTTTGACTCAAATAACTTGCACTTGCATGGAACTGGAATAGGTCAGTGAATTTTTTTAAATTTTTGAGACAAAAATTAGTCTCGTATTTTTTGCAAAGATGTTATTTTCTGCTGACTGTAACTTCATTCTAGATGAGCCGTCCGAGTTTAAAAACTATTGGTGGTATTTGCGACAAAGCCCAAGGGTTTTTTGGAAGCAAACTTGTTTGGAGGATCGCACGTTTTTTTTTGTGTTTTTGAGAGGTAAAGTGGCATGAAAAATCTCCTCATAATAAATAACTGCCGTTCGAAGTCGGCTTGAAATCGTAGGTCCCTCTATTTGTGGAACAACATCAAGACGCACGCCACAAATAGGAGGAGGATCTCGGCCAAACACCCAGAAAGGGTGTATGCGCCAATTATATATATATAAAGTGGCATATCATGTTTCATTTGAGACTTCAAAGAGATCCTATGACTTTCTCTGATTGGATTAAAATTATGTCAAATTTCTCTGTACCTGGTCTTAAAATTTTCAATTCATCGCCTCTTTAACGGTTTCAGCAGCACTCAGTTGCATAAATAAAAATGTATTTATTATATTTGCACTCGTAGCGAGAGATCAATTCAACAAAACAATTCCTGTGCCCCCGTATTGGTGTTCTAACTCAATTGGAATATTCGACACTTTTGACCATTGCTAACGATTCGTTAATTGTTTTATTGACACAATCATAATTAAACAATAGCCAAGCACGACCAGACGCTACAACATTGCATCATTCAACGAGAAATGTTTTCACTTGAAAGCAATTAGGTGAGCGTCAACAATTCCAAATGGAATTTAATAAAATTTCCTTTTTCGACTGTTGCTAACAAATTAATGCTGGAATGTTTGTGCCACATGAAACAAGTGGGTATAGAAATGAAAGTACACACAAATATGGAGCAAGCATACAGTATTGAGCAAAACTTAAGCGACTTTCTTTGCTGAGGTAAAAATAAAAGCCGTCACACAGGTACAATGTGATGCGATACCTGGAGGTGATATCTACGAGTACATTTGAACTGATAGCCAGGCGGCGATAAAATCGCTCAAAAGTCGACAACCTCGAAGGTAGCCACGAAATGCCACACATCTCTTAACGAGATGGCTGAGTCATTTCAGCTGTAGGTTACATGGGTTTGTGGCGTTTAGGGTAACTGCAAGGTTGTTGCACCAGCGACACTTGGCACCAAATTGACTTGACTGATGAGTACACGGACAATGACAGAGGCATCGCCTTACAGACATGTAACCTACTTATCTTTGAGGAAATTATAAGAGCAGTGAATGAAAGATGACGTACTGAAACCACCTGCAGAATCGCCCGACAATTGAGGCCGACTCTCAATGCCAAACTCACAGAATCTCTGTTAAGCTAAAATGAAAACAGTGTGTTAAACAAGGATTTCCGTTATAAAGAGACATTGATTTCCGTTATAACGGGGCACTACCTAAAAGGCAGATACACCCAGAGAATGGGCTTGCAAACACATGACTTCTGCAAAAGCCGTTTAGATGAGCAAGAGGAAGTCGCACCTCCTGTGCCATTGTCCTGCTCTATCCAGACCTAGATTTACCATTTTAGGTAGACAGTTTTTTAATGAGTTGGAAGATTTCAGTACTGGAGAAATCAGTGATCTTTTAACATTTTTGAAAAGTATACACTGGTTTTAGGACATATAAGAAAAAGTTCCCCACACGGCAGCCCAATGGGCTATGAGTCTGAGTGGTTCCTCCTGTGGACAACCGCTGCAAACTAACCTAACCTTCTTCACTGATAAATGACATTTTTTGCTAATTTTGTAATATGTTACTGTAACACAATTAAATATTAAAATTATTCCCTCAAGTCTAAGTATCAAATAAAACTCAATATCTTTTTCTTAAAAAAGACTAACGTGGCAAGCAGCTTTGCCATACTAAGATTCCCTGAGGTACTTTATATTTGTATTTTTACGTTTCGAAAAGTCTTTAAATTTATTATAGTTTGTTTTCCAAGAAGTATTTGAAAGTGATCGAGCGAAAAATACAAGCCAAAGTTTTCTGCTTTAATTTTCTCGCCATCAAAGCGGAAGATGGTGATCTGGACGCTTATATGGAATGAGATCACTTGATTTTATATCCTCAGCATCATCACACTTTGAATCGCATATTGGCAAGTTTAGACTATTTATTCAATTTTTTTTATAAATATATAGTCCATACTACAAAAAAAAAAGAAAACATATAACGTAGGGTCAAGCTTTACACAATATTTTAGAAAATTCAACAAATTTTCATCAAAACTTCAAAATTCTAGAGAAATTGTGGGTATGCCGATTTATAGCTCATTCAATTTTAGTTCAACGAAGTGCAAGTTTCAAGCTGCTCAAAATTCGCGTTTCTTTTTGACATTTTTTTTTCGCGAGGTGTTGCGCATTTTCTTCCATAAAAAATATCGCACATTCGTTACAACGAATTATAAATTATGAGAAGTAGCTCAGCTTGAGGAGTTCCATATGTTTCGTCTTTGTTCATCTGTATCAGGTGTTGCAGTTCGAGCTGATTTCTTTCAGCCATTTTAGCCCCAATATCAAAAAAAAAAATTATCGGCGTTAGGTGTTGGCTGAGCGCCTCCTCCTATTTGAGGCGTGCGTCTTGATGTTGTTCCACAATATTATTGTACTAGTCGACGCAAGTAATGGCCGTACAACAGGTCTAGGTCTACGCTTCATTAAGCCTCCTCAAAGGCGCCTCACTCATTCTCTTGATAAGTTATGCCCCATATTTGATTTGGTGCGAAGAGGTCTGAGCGCCCGAATTTTGGCGCTGAACTGTTTTGCGATTTTTAAACAGTTTGTAAACTTTCGTCCGGCAATAATTTTTTTCTGCATAGCTAGACTTCCGCAGTACTTAAATATTCACAAATAAATTATGTAATATTTTCCAGTGCAGACTTCCAAAAATATGGAAGAAAATTCTCAATTCAGCCAAAAAAAAAAATAAAAATTTCAAAAATCAACGCGATTTGTCAGCGACTTCCCACTTACACTTTGTTATAATTACTAAAATTTAATGATCTACAAAACTGCATACTTGGAAAGTTTAAAGAAAAGTCTTAGAATTCTGAACAAAAAATTTTAATTTTTTTTTTAATTTCTTGAATATTTTTGAATTTTTCTGAATATTGAACGAAACTTGAAACTTTGATTTACACATTTTTTTATATTTAGTATAAGACCGTACAAGTATTTTAGAAAATAACTAGTAAGAATTATTTAGAAAAAAAAATTGAGGTTCCTGCAGGATAACGATCCTAAACATACCACCAGGCATTGTAGGTAAAACGTGGTTACAGAGGTCTTAGATTGGACCGCTCAATGTTCCGATCCCAATCCGGTTGAGAACTTATGGGAGATTGTGAATTTGAAAATTAACAGTTTTCAACTGCTGGTAACAGTTGAAAAGTACAAGAAAGGAAGCTCTATATTTCTTGGTGTTAAAGAAGCCTAGTACAACATATCGCCGGAAGTTATGTATAACTTACTTTCTTCTATGCCAAAGAGATATGCCGAAGTCATCAAAATTAATGGTCTTAGTACAAAATACTAAATAATAAAGGTAATGGGGGCTTTAGTTTTGACCCTTTCATTCTTGAGTACTTTTTTTTCATTGTTCACTCCACTCGGGAGCATAGGGCCTCGACAAGACTTAGTCATGCTTTGGTTTCGTTGATCTATTTTGCTTTCTGACAGGGTAGTAGCGGAAATGCCCCCCTGTCGTTGCTTAGGAACAATGCCTTCTGACTGCTTGAAGCGCCACCTGTGTTTCACATTTTTCTAGCAGAAGGATCACACAGATGTTTTTAGCATCCACAATGCATGTAATGCGCCGTCTTTTGTGCGGGAGTAAGGATTCGATTGATAAGGTTGTTGGGGTTGAGGAATGATTTTTTTTTTTTTTTTTTTTATAGAAAGTAGATAAATTTGGAAAAGTGCGAGGACCGTGCTTTACGTGGGATTCGAACCCCCAATCTCTGCGATCGCTAGTCCACTTACGCTAGACTACAGAGGCCGCTAAATTTTTGAGTATTAGGAATATTATAAATTTTAGTTTTTTATATTAAAGCTGTTTAATTATTTTTGTAATGTTTTATCAATAGGAAAAACATGTAAAAAAATATGCAATATTTTATGTGGTTTTTTTCATTATTAGACATTATTAGAAATTCTGTAAGCGGGTGCTTTAGTATTGGCAAATACCGTTTACAGTCGGCGATGTAGCACTTGAGTCATAAAAATATATTAAAATTAAAATAAAAAATATGTGACTACAGCAAACTGACTACAACAAACTGACTTTTATAGTAAACTCACGCATTGCTTGGGCTGGCGACATCTTTATATGAAAAACGTTTTCAGTTTTAACATTAAACAGTTGCTTAGTTTCATAGATTATGCACAACACTGTATATACACAGAGACACACATACACACATAAAAACACACATACTTACATACAAAACAAATAATGTTTAACTAATTGCCTACATCAACTTATAAAATATATGGACAATTTCAAACTCCTCTCAGCCTATTCACTCCGCCTGCGCTGGACAACCGAACTCCGCCGCAGAGGGATAATTTCATTGGCGACATTATGACATCCATACAAACATACATATGCCAGTTACTATATATAGTGCCAGCAACATGCATGCAAGTGGCAACTTATTAGTGTTGCAACACATTTTTATATGAATTTCGATGTTAAGTTGGAGCGCTGGATTGCAACACATTTGTTGCGAAAATTGCCGCTTTGTAGTGAAACATCGCCTCAAGCGCAAACATAAAACTACATCAACATCATTATTAATCTTGCATGTAAATACACACGAAACGGGTAATCAGTGGCACTTAAAGGATGGCGCAGGCGGGTGCAACGCGCATGCGTACACGGGCGCTCATTGTAAATGCAAGATATTAATTTTTATGACTTGGCGACATACGCACAAACATACATACATACATGCATAAGAGCACCTGAATTGGTAATACAAGGCGGTGGAAGTTGAAAAAGCCATTGGCGGCTGGCTAGCAGGTTTGCGTTGGCCACAAGGGGTGTCAATGAATGAAATATAGTTACAAGCAGCGCTTGCGAGAAAAAGGAATATAAAATAAACTAAATAAAGGTTTCAAATACCTTGTAAGTATTTAATTTAAACATGCGGCGCATATTTTATAGAGAAAATCTTTTAATTATTATTGTGAATGTGCTGAGATTATATTGGTTTGCCTAAAAGGTTTGGCAACAAATTGCCCATAATTGGATTTTAGCTGGAGAATCTGCTGTAATTCTTCTATATAGTGCATGTAGCAGGCAAAAATAAAAATATATTTATAGTTTAAGAAAACTACTATTTTGCAAGGATATTTATTACTTACAGTTTGTCAAGGAAGTGTTTTGACATCTACTTATGAAAGAGACGTATTGCTTAAGAAATATGTACTTTTTTATGGCTTTTTTTTAATTTGGATTTATTTGACCAATAGTAGAAAATGCAGTTATTTCGTCTAAATATAACACAAAAATAAAAAGCAACGCAAAATTCAAATACAGAGCAGTCAAGAAAGTATTTTTACATTTGAAATAGCGTTAACCAAAAATAAACTGGGACTTTTTTTTTATTCTGACTTCAATCCTTTATAACTTGAGAACGGTACAAACAACTTTTAAAAATCAAAAAGCAATAAAGTACTCACTATAGAAAAATTAGTCTAGCGTAACTACACTAGCATGCCATCACAAATTTACCTACTTTCTCATCCCTCTTGGCTGTTAAAACAAGCAAAAACAAACAGTTACACATTGCATCAGCGGCGCCAGCAAGAGGAAGCGGGCGACCGCGGTAGTAGCGCAGACACACCAAAATTTAGCGAAGTCCTCAACCATCTATGCGATCCTTCTGCGAGAAAAATGTGAAACACAGATGGCGCTGCAAGCAGTAAAGAAGGCGTTGTTCCTAAGCAACGACAGGTGAGCATTTCCACCACTTAGGACTGGTAGCGGCAAAAATCAAATAGATTAACGAAACCAACGCAAGACACGTCTTGTCGAGGCCCTATGTTCCCGAGAGTAGTGAACAAGGGAACAAAAAGAAAAAAAACAATTTAAATCATTTGGAGGTTTTCCAGTAAATAAAACAATAACTTAATTTTATAACTCAAATATAAAAAGGGACAGTAATGAATATATGGAAATAAAGGAAAATTGATCAACTAACATTTTGTGCCGTATCCCTTTGCAATAATTACTGCTTGCCGTTGCATTGAGTCTACTAGAGTTTTGCTGGCATCTCTGAAATTTTCCTATATCTCTTCAATGGATCATTTTAGGTTATTTTTACCACAAGTGCCTAATGGAATTGATATCTGGGCTCTGAGGAGGTCTTGAGGTCTTGGTCTGAGGAGGGATTGACCCAATATTGATAATACATTGTAAACCAATCATTCCCTTACAATCAGCGCAATATGCTTTCGGTCGTTGTCGTGCATGAAGACGAACGTTGCAGGTAACTGCAATTTTTCGACAGTTTTGGGAATATGTTCCCTCAATATTTTCAGATAATTCATTTTAGTCATGGCGCCTTCAATAAAACAAAACGATCCCACTTCATTTCCCCAAATCATTACATGCCCACCACTATGTTTTACAGCACCGACCACATTAGACGTATTGAGTGCTGTACCTTGCCATCTCCAGACAAAACTGCGGTCATCTGACCCAAATAAGTTGAATTTCGATGCGTCGGTGAAAATAAGGTTGCTCCAAAATTCAATCGGCTTGCTAACGAATTCTTTAGCATAGTTCAACCTTTTATCATACTTACATTAATACTTAAAACAAGCGGAATCTTTCTGGGAGTGTACGCCATGTACAGGTTACTGTGCAGAAAATTTCTGATAGTTCGTGGGTGTCGTTCACAATTAACGAATTTTAAGTGATTTGTTTTTGCTTGTTTTAGCAACCACAATGCAAGGAACCCGCAAGGGAGAGGGGTCGCGGTCGGCAAAAAAAAAAAAAATAGGGGAACGTCGACGTTGCGCGAATTAGCTGATGCCGACATCTCATGGGACGGTGCAAAAACAACAGCACAGAAGCGTGTACCATAGAAGAGTCTTGTCGAGGCCCTATGCTCCCGGGAGGAGTGAACAAGAAAAAAAGGGATTTGCGAGTATTAACTGCAGAAATTTCTAGGTTCTCGTTTATTGAATTCATTTGAGTTAATTTTGGACTCTGTTTCAGTACCACTTCTTCTAACAATGATTTAAAAGAATGGTTTTCATTACATTTTTGACGTGATAATTCGATTTAACAGGCTGCACGCACGAAAAAATGTGTCGTTACCTTGCTCATTAGTGTTACCTTGCTCATTAGTGTTACCTTGCTCATATGTAGTTACCTTGCTCATTAGTGTTACCTTGCTCTTTAGTGTTACCTTGCTCTTTAGTGTTACCTTGCTCATTAGTGTTACCTTGCTCTTTAGTGTTACCTTGCTCATTAGTGTTACCTTGCTCATTAGTGTTACCTTGCTCATATGTAGTTACCTTGCTCATTGCCGTTACCTTGCTCATTTGTCGTTACCTTGCTCATTGCATTGAATGAACTGCAAGCGAAAGCACGGAACGAACGACAAAGCAAACAAAGCAAACGAACGGCAACGTTCGACATCTTGCTCTCTCCTACTTAAGTGAGCGTATATATGTATGTATATGCGCATATGTACATATATAAATTCACGTATTTGTATTTGCATATGCCTTCTTATTGATTATTATTAATTTGATTCACTTGAAGAATTTAAAATAAAACCAAGTTTGTTAATAATACCTGTTGTTTTAATGTTATTATTATTAATTTTTTTATTATATATGAAGGAAAAAATGTATGGTAATATAATATTTACCATATACCTTATAAGATATGTTGTCTATACTAATATTATAAAGAGGAAAACTTTGTTTGTTTGTAATGAAGAGGCTCAAAAACTACTGGACCGATTTTAAAAATTCTTTCACCATTCGAAAGCTACATCCTCCACGAGTAACATGGATTATATTTTATTTTGGAAATAGGGCTCGAGAAATAGGTCAAAACGTGGACCCGGGTAACCTTCGGATGTGTATGTACAATATGGGTATGAAATGGAAGCTGTTGGTGAATGCTTTAGTTCAGAGTATTTTTCATGCCGCTCCGTGACTAGGGTCTCGAGATAGAGACCAAAACGTGGACCCGGGTAACCTTTGGTTGTGTATGTACAATATGGGTATCAAATGAAAGCTGTTGATAAGTGCTTTAATACGGGGTAATTTGTTATGTCATGTCATGTTATGTTATGTTATGTTATGTTATGTTGTGTTATGTTATGTTATGTCGTGTTGTGTTGTGTTGTGTTGTGTTGTGTTGTGTTGTGTTGTGTTGTTTTGTGTTGTGTTGTGTTGTGTTGTGTTGTGTTGTGTTGTGTTGTGTTGTGTTGTGTTGTGTTGTGTTGTGTTGTGTTGTGTTGTGTTGTGTTGTGTTGTGTTGTGTTGTGTTGTGTTGTGTTGTGTTGTGTTGTGTTGTGTTGTGTTGTGTTGTGTTGTGTTGTGTTATGTTGTGTTATGTTATGTTATGTTAAAGTATATTATGTTATGTTAATGTTACCTCATTCTCTATATCCATACAAAATATCTATCAAACAAATAAAATTAAAATTTTCTTTTGAAAAATGCAACCATTCAATCAGTATTTTCTTATGACGTTATCACGTTAAACTATCGTCAGTAAACCGACTTTACAGACAACCTCTTTTTTTTCAACTTTTGACTTGGGTTTATTCAAAATTTCCGCACTTTGACGCACACTTTTAGCTTCGGAATGTTGGTTCATCATCAGTTCTTTTAAATCACTCGATATTTGCTTATTCATCCTAACTCTTGACAACTTGCACAGTCAATTGGAAAATATGAGAAATAAAACTGACTTTTACAGTTCCTTTATGAAAAAATAACGGAATACACGTTGTTTACTTAAATGTGCTAAAAAATTAGGACGTCCAAATTTTTGTTTGACGTTGAAATGTAGTGCTAGTGCTGCTCCTAAAATGAATCAATCATCGTCCTGGGATTCATTCCTCGACAATAGCATTTTTGAGCTCTGAGCGACCTTTTGAGTGTTTTGTTTCAATTTTTGAAGTGAAAACTTCTTTAGAATCGTTGGGAGTGATTTGAGACTCGATGAAACGAAAAAGCGACACTAAAAAGAGACATGCATATAGATCTTATAGTATATAGCCTGCGAGAGAATGAGATAGAACACAGTTATACAGCGTTCCCTTTTCTCCGTCTCCTCTTTGTGCGGTGCTTCGTAGCCTCCCCATTCATGGCTACGAATCGTTATATGTATATGTGTGTGGCTGCGTACTGCTGAGCCACCCTAGTACTTTTTCCCTCGGGCCCGGAGTTTTCAGAGGGGCCCGGACTCGATATTATACGTATTTATATGAATTAGACATCATTTGAAAGGGCCCGCATTTGGAATTTTCCCCCGGGCCCGGATATGCTCTCTACGGCCCTGCCTATAATTATCCCGCTCCTAATGCTGCTTTCGTGTCATTCTCTCTCAGTTTGTTTTACGGAAGGTTTCACTTCTATCGCGTCTAACCGTTAGACTGGTTTTTTTTCTTTAAATATACCCACAAAATTTCAATTGAATTAATATCTGGGCTTTGGTGGGCCTAATACTTTACTACAATAAACCTTTATGTTTTCGATCGCTGTGCTGGTAGAATTTAAACTGAGGTTTGTTGTCAATAATGAAGCCAAATTTTGTTGCTTTTGTTTTTGTTGTTGTCGAGCATCCATCTCGTCCTCTGTAAACACCAAATCAACCATTCCTCTTCTGGATATGCATCCCCACACCAAGGCCGCAAGTTTGCCAAATTTTACTGTCGGTATAATATTCTGCTTTTCCAGTGCCTTTAATGTATGTCCGCAAACTCTATTCGGTTCATAGTTGTAATAATACAGGATTTCCCTAACAACGCAAAATACATACCTTCCCAGTAGCTACATATCTGGTTGAGTTAGGCGCATTCTAGCGAAAGATGACCGCTTTTCAATATGCCGTGCAGAGAGCAAAGGCTTTTTTCGAGGAATTCGTGAAGTATAATCGTGCTCTTGCAAAACCTGGCGGACTGTTTCAGCAGAAACTTTGATCCCACACTCATATCTAAGCTCACTAGCAAGATTTCTTGTTGAAATATGAGGATTTGTAGCTACTTTTTTCAACAAAATGCCTTCGCCCCGGTCATATATTTTTCGTTGTCGTCCACTTCTAATTGATCATCTGCTTTCTTTGGTGGATTCAAAAAGTTTACCGCTAAGAAGTACTGGTACTGAAATAATTTTAAAAGGCTCTCCAAATTCAACCAAAAAGCGGTGATTTTAATTAAAGAAGTGCAAATGATTTGAATATTCAATGGAAAAAGAATAAAAAGTGTTACATATCCTAAGGAGAACTAAGAAACTATTTACTATTTTAGTTGCTATAGACTTTTACATGCTTTTTAAACAGTTTTAAGCTAAGTACATAGATGCCTAGTGAAATTTCCCGAGGTATAATTTTCTGGTACATTTTAACCCTCTAACCACCTCACAAGGGCATTATTTTTTTTGCTTTGTTGAAAATGGGTCAAAACGACACTATTCTGATGGAGCTAGGGGGTTAAAGTATTCGAAAAAAATATTGCTCGTGAAATTCTACTACGAGTATATGTGTTCAAACTAGGTATTTTGCTCATATTTTTAGCCATTTTCTACTCTTTTGAAAAGCGCTCAGCTATATAATTTAGAAATAAATCAGGCTATGGAAAAAGTTTTCCCTAAGAAGGTAAGACGTTTTACTGCAAGGCCGTAGTTTTTGAAATTTTTGAAAATTTAAAAAGGCGACAAAAAATTCACCGAGTAATTTTGCAACTCCTTAAACACCCAGGCTAAAACGCCGATTGCATTTTAAAACTCTGGAAAGCAAAAGGGTAGATAGTCAAGGAGGAAAGCAGAGAAGTGACAGAGGGGGAAAAATAGGGTAAAATAGAGAAAGAGACAGAGATAGCTAGTGCTGTGCAAATTTTCCAGATTTTTTGCCAAATATCATCCAGTGGAGAACGAAATTTATTCATTCTCGTGACATCGGAACACAAAATTCGGCACAACACAAGTAAATCGGGTTCTCAATGATTCCAATGCTGTTTATATACTGGCTCCATGGGTTGTGTTCTGTCGTAATAGCGACCATCAACCGGACGTCGTTGCTTCCAAGTTTTAGAAGAAAGCTCGACAGTCTTCTGTGCGGGCTAGTCACAAAATACTTTGCAGTTCTGTAGCGTTCCAGACCGAACCATAGCTCTTTATGCAAATCGCATACATAATCGCTGATCCAATTCATGATTCTTGTAGAACTGATTCCGATTATTGGCTCTGGCCGCTGTGGTGTAACCGCTGAGCTGCAGTTGGCCAATTTACCGTAGTACTTTCATCCTAAATTGATTTCATTCCGGCCCCAGATAATGACCCTAAAATTGTTGCACAGTCTTATACGCACTTATATATGCACATATACATACATACATATATACATATACATACATATAAGTATACGAGTTCATCTGTGCGTTTCTTTTGCCTATATTTTCCACAAGGAAGTGGCTGTTACTCGATAAATTAATTTATTTATATACAACCGCGCAACTATGCAAACACACACATATTCATATACATGTTTGTAGGCACGTAAGTGTGTGTGTGTGTGTTTGTGCTCGAAATGCATACCATATTTAATCAACAATTTAGTGCATTTTGCCACTAACCATGGACAAGTTTATTTTTATACTTAAATATGCAAACCTACTCGCCGTGCATGCACCCATACATATGCACATACCATACATATACTATACACATACACACATACAAACGACTACACTATATATCATATGCCGACTTCTGGTGCATAAATCGCACACATAAATGATTATAAAATGCGCTCAATGACAAAGTAAGGCTTATAAATTTTTATTAACTACATAGACAAAAAGTGCGTGCAAAAAACGATCAAATAAAAGAGCAGCATGTGGGAAAAAAGTTTATGAAAAACTGTTGCTGCGAAAACGTTGAATACTCAAAGGCAGCAAAAAATATAAAAAAAATCAGGCAAATAAATGTCAACAACGTTTGCCGCTGATATCGAGTGCACACACATGCAGGCATACATGACACGGGTATTGAAGTGGCCGTCATCGTTGTCAACACGCATCACATTTTGTGTAAATTGTCGCTAAATATTGCAATGCAGCGTCACCGACGACACTCAATTTTCCAAATGATATTCATTTCGAAATAAGTGATGCCTGTGATGCGCTCATGGCAGTTGATAGAGTGGAAAAAACGGTGACAGCAGGCAGAAAAAAAACAAAAACTATGCGCATGTACCGTTGCTTAATGAGCACAGTGGGTGGCAAGCGAGACGAGACGGAAAATGGAAATTGGAAAAAAACTTTAGAATTTTGCAATAAATTGCAATTAATGCAAGAAAGGAAGCACTTTTTTGTAATCCATTTCTTTGTTGTGATCTTTTTTTAAACATTAAACAATATTTTTACTTAAATTTATTTAATTCAATGGGGAGCCATTTATGGAATGCAGCCAGTGATGCAACCATTTACTAATTTTATGATAAATAATGGGAATGGGTTGGTGCGTGACTACCATTCGGAATTCACAGAGAGAACGTAAGTATGTTCGAATCTCGGTGAAACACCAAAATTAAGAAAAACATTTTTCAATAGCGGCCGCCCCTCGACAGGCAATAGTAAACCTCCGAGTGTATTTTTGCCCAAAAAAAGAGTTGGCTCGAAACTGTAGGTCCTTCCATTTGTGGAACAACATCAAGACGCATGCCACAAATAGGAGGAGGAGCTCGGCAAAATACCCAAAAAGGGTGTACGCGCCAATTATATATGTATATTGGGTTGGGGAAAAAGAAATGTCGAATTTGTGATCGAAATTTAACGCTTTATTTAACGTACTTAGAATTATCCGATTCAAGTCAAATATGCCCCGTTTTGTTCGCAAACTTGTTGCCATTTAAAAGGCAACTTCATTATCCCCCCTTTATAAAACCCTGCCTCCTTATTTACAAAAAACTCAGACAAAAAGTTTTCGCAAGCCTCTTTTGAGGCCAACTTGGCATCACCAAGGGCGTTTTGCATGGATTGGAAGAGATAATAGTCACTTGGTGCCAGGTACGGACTATATCGTGGGTGCGATAGGACATCCCATTCGAGCTCCCATAGCTTCTGGCGGGTCATCAAAGATGTGTGAGGGCGAGCGTTGTCCTGGTGGAACACAACACCATTCCTAACGCCCACCAATTCTAGCCGCTTCTGGTCAATCGCCTGCTTCAAACGGTCAAGTTGCTCACAGTAGAGGACCGAATTAAGGGTCGGGCTATAGTTGAGCAGCTCGTAGTGGATTATCCCCTTCCCTCCCAGCAAACACACAGCAAAACCTTCCTGGCGGTCAATCCGGGCTTGGCGATGGTTTTGACCGGCTCGCCGCTTCTCGTCCACGATCTTTTTGGCGTTGTCGTAGGTTATCCACTTTTCATCGTCAGTCACCATCCGCTTCAAAAATGCGTCGAGTTCGTTCCGTTTTAGCAGAGAATCGCAAGCGTTGATTCGGTCCAAGAGATTTTTTTGCGTCAACACGTGTGGCACCCAAACATCCAGCTTTTTTTGGAATCCAATCTTCTGCACATGGTTCCAAACGGTTTTCTGGTCTACACCTAGATCCTGACTAATCGAGTGAATGCTCACATGCCGGTCTCTTTGGATAATTCAACAATTTTATCAGTCTCTACGACGATTGGCCTACCAGTACGGGGTGCATCTTCGACATCTACTACACCAGAACGAAATCGATCGAACCAACGCTGTACTGTGCGAATCGTTACAGTATCAGGCCCATAAACTTCACTAATTTTTGCCGCTGCCTTCGTTGCATTTTTATCTCTAAGTTAGTAAAAACGTAAAATATTACGAATTTCTTGCTTGGTGGACTCCATCTTTGACGCGATATAACTTAAGACTGAAACGTTTGATCACAACACTGTCAAAGAGGCACTTGTAGTACAGATTGTCGTCTTCAAATCGCCGTTTAGTGTGACCCGATGCAATAAGTACAACGCAAGATATGTTTAAAATGTCGCGCTCAATTGACAAAATTCGACATTACTTTTTCCTTAACCATATAATAATTTAGATTAATTTATTATCATATGCGGTCTGTTGTAGACTTTCTTTTGAGTCGGGTGAAGGTCATTTGGTTTGCAATTATTTCTCTAACAAAAGAGTTTGACGGCTGAAATCTTTTAAGTACTTCGTTGTTGGAGTTAGCTGAAGAGCTCCGCGCAAAAATAATTATGGAACTCAAACGTAATAGTGCGATTGCATTATATTAGGCTGAAAAATAACAATCAGCGATTGTTCGTGAGCTCGAGCACCTTAGAGTAACTAAAGTTATTACCACACCATTACTCGTTACAATGATACTGGTAGCATCGCAAAACGTCATAGAGGTGGTCATAAAAAAGACTGTAACGTCACGTGAAATGGTTCAAAAAGTGAAGAAGCGACTTGCACGAAGTCCCCAACGAAGTGCTAATCAAATGGCGAATGAACTGAAAATATCTGACCGTAGCATCCGCCGCATACTGAAAAATGATCTCAAAGTCAAGCCCTACAAAATCCAAAAGGCGCATAATTCACACGAAAGCAGCAACAAGTCAGAGCTGAGAGAGTGACGGAGTTGCTTGGCTTGGCCGAAAGCGGTAAATTTCCGAACATTTTTTTTTGACGAGAAAATTTTTATATTGAGCAATTCGTAAACTCCCAAAACGATGTGGTTTATGTCACTGATCGTTTATACGATAATTTGAGTCATCGACTGGCCACCAGAAGGCAGCACCCGCCACAGGCAATGGTTTGAGCCGCTGTAACCGCAGATGGGCGCTCTTCAATAGTTTTCATCGAGCCTGGCGTCAAGGTAAATGCGAAATATTATCGAGAAAGTATTCTGGAGGTTGTTTTGAAGCCGTGGGCAGACAAACGTTTCGGTGGCAGACCATGGATGTTTCAATAGGACTCGGCACCATCTCACAAAGCTCGAATGAATTAAGAATGGTTAAAATCAACGTTTCGAACTTTCCTATAGATTATTCTCTTTGGTCTATTTGGGAGAGCATAGAATGAGCTAAACGATTCGCCAGTCCCGAGGCGCTGAAAAAAGTCATTGTCCGCGAGTGCGCCAAAATACCTGCAAATCACATTCGGGCAGCTTGCGATTCGTTTCTGGACCGTCTCAAGGCCATACATAGTCAAGGCAAAAGGTGGTCATATCGAGCAAAAGGAAATTGATTCTTAATTTTTTATTATTTTCACACATTTTTTATTTTGAATTGAATAAAAGTAGTTTACCAAACTAAAATTATGGCCTTTTTAATTGGTTACACTTCGAATGCCGAACCCTGTAGAGTTACAGCCTAGAGAGAGAGTAACCAATAGAGGCTTTTGAGTTTTTTTCCAAGAGCATTTGAGTTTGCTGAAAATATGTAAGTCTGCTATCAATCTGCATGCCGAGATATGTATTTTGTGACGTTAGTTCGGGATAGTATTACATATTTGAGTTTAAATGGTAGACAAGTCTCTCGATTTAGTGTAAAAGTGACTTGGTAAGATTTTGTCTCGTTTGGCTTAATGCGCCACTCTTTCAACTAATGAGTTATTTTATCAAGCCCTTTCTGGAGTTTCTGGGAGGCCACATGGGGGTGGGAGGCCATTGTGAGTACGACAGTGTCAACCGTAAACGTTCCAACTATTATTTCTTCAGGAGCTGGTAGATCGAAAGTGCATAGCAGGTATTGGATGGGGTACACCAGCTGAGCTTACACATAGTTCAGACTGTTGACACAGCCCTGTTTGACACAGAAATATAGATTTTCCTGATAGGACTTAATAAATAAGTAATAATTTATTGGTAGAGTGTCTTTTATTTTATAGAGTACGCCATCATGCCAAACGCGGTCTGAAGCTTAAGATATATCGAGCAAAGCCGCTGTGCAATATTTTTTGTGTTCAAATGCTGTTTATGAGTCTATGGACTTTTTCGATGGTATTGTGTTTTTTCTTAAAACCGAATTAGTGGTTTGGGATCATATTTCGGCCTTCAATTATAGGCATCATTCTTTTCCGAAAAAGAGATTTCTTTACCTTAGAGGCAATAAGCAATAGGCTGATCGGCTGATATGGGGTATATTCAATAACGCATTATAATGCGCAACGTACTTTTGCAGTGTTGGCAATGCGTTCAGAAATGCAAATATGGCAGTACTGCAAATGCATCGCGTTCGAAAACGCCATTTTTGTATCAAACGTCGCGCATTATTTGCAGGAAAAATTTTAATACTGCCAATCTATCAATTGCAACACTTGTCACATTGGCAGTGCTGCCAGCGCTGCAATTACTGCGCATTTATAATGCGTTTCTGAATATACCCATGATTCGATTTGTTCAGCGCTTTTTCTTGGTTTGAGGTTCATTTTACTTGAGCTACTTTCCATTGAGGAAGCATAAGGTAAGGTTTTACGTGCTGTTCCAAAAAAAATATGACTCGGAGGTCGAAAAATGTGTATTGGGATGATCAATCGATCCTCCAATTTAGTGGGATTTAGCTAGGCGAGTCTTTAACTGCCTAAACTAGAGTAAAAATTAAAAAATAAAACTATATTACCAAAGGCGAATCTATTAAAGGTGGTGTTGCTAAATCAGCTGAGTTGTTTTTTTTTCTTTCGCTGTGCCCATGTGGCTGTCAGCTCAGAATGAAACAAGGCGAATTCATTATTTGTCTTCTAGTTACTCAATACTTTGATTTGACAATTAAACGTACAGAACATTGTTGTTGGTCTAGTGCCACCACCATTAATGAATGTGCCTTATATTACCACAACATTTTGACCAGTGTTGACTACTTATCTTTTGTTTTTTCATTTTCATACAGGTTTTAAAAAAATATACAAGATTTAGAAAAGTTCAATGAAATTTTAAATTTATATTCAGAATTTTTTGAATATTTTTAGGTACGCCCATATTTTTAGCTACGCCCATATTTTTAGTTGGCCCATTAAATTTTATTCCAACAAAGTGCAAGTTAGAGATGGCTCAAAGTTTTCGTTGATTTTTAATAACTTTTTTCCTGACGGTGTTTTGCATTCTCTCCGTACAAGGTGGCACAGAATTAATCACCCTATCCGAAGATTTCGATTTTTTGCAAATGACGGCACTTAAATAGCTGCAGATAAAAACAGACAAGCAATGGCAAGCGCTTAAATATCAAAAAACATATGTCCATTAATTCCATTCAAAATAATTTTTTTTATTTAGTAAAAAAGTTATTGAAGAAGCAAATTAAATGAGCTCTCCTTCGACGTAATCGTCAGATTAATCACCCTATCGGAAGATTTACACTTCGTGCAAATGATGTATCATGATGTATCATATTTGACGCTGTGAACCAGATAGCTGCAGTAAACAAACAGCCAACACGATGGAGCGCGTAAAGGTAAAAAAAAAAGATTTTCATCACCGAAAATCGTTTTTTTGTTTTATTTACAATAGTAAAAAAAGTTATTCAAAGGCAAAATTCATGATTAGTTTGACACTACTTTGTATATCAAATATACGAATTTTTTTCATATGGGCTGTATTTCGCCCTATCTCATATTCTTCCCACTACGTCTGAGATCCAGCACAATTAAATTTGTAGAGTTCAAACTTTTTTGCACACTTCTACAACCAAAGCGAACTTCGAAAAAAGAGAGTCCATCTGCCTCTGTCCAATTTTCGTACTGTCAATGTATTGGCTTTAGGCGGCTAAACAAGAACTTCCCACCGCGCGTTCTATGCGTTGCCGTTTCCAGCGTCTCATTCCGCTGTAAGATTTGTACGCGCTGAGTTACTGAAAAGCAGTGGTAGGTATGAAGGTTTAGTTGGAGTGGATAATATGAAGTTTTAGTTCACATAAGACACTTTTTGCAAACGAAGATTTTAAGCACATATTTTAATCGGCTGAGGTTAATAAGTGTCCCCAGCGCCACATAAGGTTTGAATACCATTCTCCCGTTGCAAATAGACAGAAAAATCGTTTCATTTGGAAGAAAATGGGAAAAAATTTAAATAATCAATGCAAAATAATTATATAAAAAAATTAAATAAATAGCCTAGTTGAGCCGCGAAATGCTTACGAGCTATTTAATACTCAAATAATCCCTTAAGGTTTCAAATAATCTCTTAAGGTCTCTCATAATCCATATTATTGTAAGTTTTTTTCTTCAAAGGGTGTTTGACCCCATACGCTACAACGATGAGTTGCTGAACTTATGCCGGGGATAAGATGCCGTTAAACATGCGCGCGTGGAAGACAACCGCCCTCAAAAATCCGTTCTAGCAACAAACTACCTAACGACCCCATTCATGGGATGTCCAAGGTTAATCTGGCTTAACCAAGTCATAGCCGACCGGAAAAAGCTACGTGCTAGCAGCTGGAAGTTTATTGCTACGAACCGTGCAGATTGAAAGAGGATTGCGGACGAAGCTAAAGCTCACCCTGAGCTGCAATCGCTAGATGATGTGATGACGCTGATGATTGACAAGTGATTTTCACAAAACTTTACCTCGAAACACTAGCTTCACGTAAATCTGTGTTCCTATATATTTCCCTTTAGATTAGATTTAGATTTTTTGGAGGTTTGCATTTTGACCTCATTATCTTTTGAGCTCTATACTCATCACAGTACCTCATCCAGATCCAGTTCCCTTATTAAACTTAAGCTACAGTTGGGTTGGACTGAGCGTCTTTGTGCCTTTCTTCTGGCTGCAAATGGCCAAAATGTCTCAACCTTCTCTGCGCTATAGCGCTGCATTCAAGGAGAAGGTGTATTGTAGTCTTCGGGGATTGCTCACAGAAACAACAAGAGCCAGTGGACCATATCACAATCCTGCGCATATTTCCCATGGTTTGATATGGGTTGATTCTATCCAATTCGGGACTTAGTGTTCTCAATGGTATTAACCGGCCAAATGGAACCTCATACACAATTCTATTGATTAGATTGGGATTTGAGATTGAAACAACGACAAAGCACAGGAAGTTAGACGAAAATGACAACATCTCTCTAGTCCTGCTAAAATCATATTACGTTGACGTACTTAATGTATAACATACTGTGTAAGCCATCTCTAATTGAGCTCTTTCTAGCCTGTCCGTGTTTTTCATTTCATTTGCCCAGTAGATCGCTGCATCTTCCAAAGAGCTAATGAAATAATAAATTTAAAGCGTACTCTACGTGCATATTACCGCGCATGGCGCATCTTATCACTAGGCTCTTTTCATAAGAGCGACTCCGCGACTCACCGAGCCACAAGGCTGAATAACTTAAAAGTGTTTAGTCGCACCACGCAGATGTAAATTAGCAAGCCTTATGAGCTAAACAAGCTCTATAAGTCAAGTGGTAAAGAAGCGCACACAGAGCTCCTCCAGTAATACTCACTCAAACGCTAAACGCACAGCTGATTCCCTATACCCCGCTTGACGAACACAAAACCGAAACTTTAGCGCCTGATAACAACTTGCCGAAGCTCATGAGTAGACTATAATTGGATGAGTTGTTATTTTATCAGAAGAATTAAATCCTGCATAAATATTATAAATTCAATTTTATTCTCTATTTCATTATTCAAATTTGCGCCCTAAGCGTGCGATTCTTGACGAAAAGTGGCTCCTAAGACAGCTCGATTCACTACTGGTTTTCATACGATTATTGGACTAATTCATTCTAAGTACCTCGCAACTATTCTTGATAGACTAGAATCAAAGAATTGATTTGCTAAGGTCCAACAATCAGGCATAGATGGATCACTTAATAGCTACCGGAGAACTTTCAAGCGATACACGCAGCACCAGTTCTAGCAGATTCTACAACACCTCATATATTTTTACCGACAAATCTCTTTTGGACAGGCCGAGTGTAAGAATTCGTTCCAAGTATTTACGCATTAGCTCACATATGAGATATATGGTGATCTATCCATAAAAGAATTTGATTATTGCGCACCTGGAATGATGTGCTAAAATGTGAGGAAGCAGCGCATCTTTATCACGCTGGCCAATCTCTCGAAGCTATATTATGATATAAATAACTGCATATATGAAAAATACAAAGGGCTGTGCAGCTTAAACGCATTCTCGCCATGTTGGGTCAGAAGATACAGTGGTATTGAATAACATGAACTAGCAGACAACCAAGTAAAGGGATGGTGAGTTAGAGAGTTTCTTTTTGTTTTTAATTGAAGTCTAAGACAGTATTGAAGTGAATCCAAGTCCTTCTCCACCTGATCTTTCCAACGCAGAGGAGGCCATCATCTTCCTCTGCTACCACCAGCTGGTACCGCATCGAATACTTTCAGAGCCGGAGCGTTTGTATCCATTCGGACGACATGCATGACGACTCAGCCAACGAAGCCGCTGGGTTTTTATTCGCTGCACTATGCCTATGACGTCGTAAAGCTCATACGGATTACTGTTTCATTGCCTGCGATCCCTCCGTCGCCAACGTACAAAGGTTAAAAAATCTTGCGCAGAATCTATTTCTCAAACACTCCAAGTGACGCCTCATAGGATGTTGCCATCGTCTAACCCTCTGCGCCATAAGTTGTGATAAGAGCATTATAAAGTGTTACTTTGTTCATCGAGAGATGACTTTACTACTCATTCGCCTACTTAGTCCACAGTAGCATTTGTTGGCAAGAGAGATTCGCCATTGGATTTCAAGGTTGGCATTGTTATTGGCGTTAATGCTTGATAAACGAAATCTGGTATGTATCAGCGATTACGAGAGCCATACTAGGTAGAGTATCTACGATGTGCGGAAGATAGAGGTGTGGCTAACATCAGACCGTTAACTGGCTCTCAGCGATTTTGAAGGAATCAGCTGTTTGGCTGATCTAACCGAGGTGATTACAGCTGTTTTTTATGAAAAACTTATTTGTATGGAGATATACGGAAAAAGCAACACAGTTCTCGCTCTCGAAACTTCGTTGTCGTCTGAACAACGACTGGTTGTACGAGTGTACAAGTGTGTGAATACGTGAGCGCGCAGAATTCGGCAGCCGAACTCGTGTTACTCTCACAATTTTGCTTCGGATGGTCAAATCTGGTAATCTATCTTTGTACCAGAACCACTAACTGACAGAAGATGGAATATTTTACCGCGAAAGTTTCCTAAGCAGAGAAATGGATGACCAACTGCTAAAGGGATTGCTCGAAATCGCACACAGCCTATGCAGTGATTAGCAGAAAGCTCATTTTAAGAATAGCTTAGTAACGAGAACAAAGAAAATAAAAGGAGGCCTATAAGCTGTGTATTTCGATTGATTACCTAGACAACTCGCAACCTCGTCCCCTTTCTAATATCAAATTTCGAAAATTCGCTTACTAGAAGTGGAACGAGCAGTGAGAAGAGTGAGAAGAAGTGAGAAGAGCAAGGATGTCAAGACTCATAGCCCAGGCGGCAACCTCGCGAAGGATTCAATCAGAGGATTTTTGCCATCCTAACCATAACTGCCTATTTTTATATAAAATAATCAGAGAGCACACAACAAATAGGAAGAGAATGAAGCTCGTTGAAGCCCCTCAAAGTTACGCATTATTATGACCCCAGAAACAAGAATTATCCACTGTTCCTCGCAGCGCATATTCAATATGCCAGCTACTCGCTGTGAAGATGCCATGCAGTTAGGCGCGCAGTGTGGCAAGTACGAGTAATGAATGCGCAGCAAGTTGCTTAGTTGCCAAGTTGAATGCCCGGTCGGCCAATTGACTGCTGTCAATGTTGAAGTGACTTGGCTATGCGCATGTGCAGCTGCAACAATAATGGCAGGCCACAGTAGCCACAGCAGCAGCGGCAGCAGCATCACTATGGGGAACATAAGCAACCCAGCGACGACAAACGAGCGCATAAATTTATAATTTCAATTAGAAAGCTTAGTCATGGCAGTTGATGCTGTCGCTGTCGCTGTGGCTGTTGGTCCATGGAAAAAGAAGAAGATGTCGACTGATTAAATTGCGCGCTGGACAGCGAAGTGGTGGCCCAAATGATTGGTTGCGTGAACATTCAAAGTGCAGCGTGAATTCTTCTCCGTCGACTAGTGCACATTGCATTTTTTGCTCTTTCTTAAAGTTACATCGGCACGGATTGTGCGATTGGAGCGTTCGATTGGCAAGGTAGTCGCTTGGGGAATTGATTGCTGTTTGCTCGCAATGAACGAAGATAATCGAGTTCTTAAGTTGATATTCGTATGATAAATATAGTAGAAAAAAAGCAGCGATGAAGGGTGCGGAAAAAGCTCAGTTGAAAATAAGCTATTAGATGTCATTATCATAGTGGTTTGAATGCTGTTTGTTGCTGCTGTTTAACGTTTGCCAAATCGCTTTGTTGAAATGCTAATAAATCTCTATTATGTGCAAAGCGTTTTCTCGGAGTCTTGTGGTGGTCCGTTGAAAACCTTGCGTCCGGGACAGACAGCTGTGCAACTAGCCACCTTGTGATGGAGTGATTTCTATTACTTTTTGAACTGAGTCATATTGGGGCATACGCATTTACATTTTATTTTAGATTAGCAGCAAGTGCGGTTGGTCGAGGCTTCGCCGGGGACATTCGAGAATTTCCAAGTAAAAATATGAGCGGCTAGCAGTGAAGAGCGAAAACTTGTTAGCTGCGTATATGCACTTCTACACACTTGTACTCTGATAATTAAGTGATTTTATCTTTTTACGGTATTCGCAATATTTTTAATTTTACTTTTTTATCGTTAATTTTTTTATAAAAATATAATTCGTTGTATAACAAAAACTATTCAAAGCAAACTGCCAAGCCAAGCACAAAATTCATAAAAATTTAACGAATTTCAAAAAAACTCTCACCAAAATTTTAAATTTTATATCAGAATTTCTAGAATAATTCCGCTTATGTAGTCCGCTGGGCATACGTCTGTGAATCTATCATATTTCTATTATAACTAACGACTTGAGCTTCGAAGTAGTTTCCTAAAATTAAATTTTCTATCGATTTATGGATATAACCTTTTAAAAATTATCCTCGAACAGAACAAAAAAGGCCAGAACAGGGTACTCAACCGAAGATTACAAATAAGTGTCCAACGGAGGGTTAAATTTTCATTTAACACAGAGTAAGTTTGAAATCGCGCAAAGTTCGCGCTGATTTTTCAAATTTTTTGTTGCTTGCGGAGGATTTTCTTCCATATAAAATACTTTGGAGCAAGTTTTCACGAGTATAAAAAATAAATGAAGCACAAGTATATAAAAGGTGGCACAAAATTAATCATCCAATTTTTTTTTAGAATAACTTTTCTAATATACTAAATAAGAAAATTATTTTGAGCGATGGAAATATTTATTTTGACCTTTACGCGCTCTAACGCTTGCCTGTTTGTATACTGCAACTGTCTAATTCACGTGTGTCAAATATGATTGACTTACAACGCCATTTGCAAAAATTATAGATCTTTCGATAGGATGATTAATTTTGCGCCACCTTATATTAATGACTAGGGACAGGGAAAACATGAGCTTGAAGAATATGCAGAGCTCCAAATAGCTAACAGATAGGCTTGTGTTCAGGGAATGAAACTATGATGGGCGTGACGATTTTCTTTATTGGCACTTGGGAGGTTAACACAGTTTGAAATTTTTTTCTGTTTATTATAGAAAGTTGATTTCATTATTTTATAAATCATGGCAAAAATATGTCAAATATTAAAATTGCTGTTGAACTTATATGGCAACCTCATATTTTTTATTTACAAATTTTGAAATATTAAAAAGTTGAAATTAAATTTCGAAAAAAATTAATATTAATTCTATCTATAATGTGGCAACCCTCTTAATATTTTTTAATTAAGCACTTTCAAATATTATAAGTTCCAAAAACAAAAATATATTAATTATATTCCTGATGTGGCAACCTTAATTGCAGCTTTATGAAAAAATAAGTGGCGAGAGTGCAGAGGTTAAGTGCAGTATGGAGCTACTTTTTTGATGTAATTATTTTATAAACAATTGAAAAATGTATTGAATATTACAATTATTATGTGGCAACCCTATAGTTAACCAATTTTCAACCCGAGTTTTCAAATATAGCGAATATTAAAGCTGCTGCTGAATTTATGAGGTAACCCTATTCATATTTTTTAATTAAAAGAGTTCAAATATTAAAAGCTGAAGTGGAATTTTAAATACCAGAAAAACATATATTGAATCTACTCGTAATGTGGCAACTCTGTTTACATTTCTTAATTTAAAAAAGTCAAATATTAAAAGCTGAAGTTGAATTTCAAATACCAAAAAAAAAAATGTATGTTAATTATCCTTGTACTGTGGCAACCCTATTTATATTTTAGAAGTAAAATTTTTCAAATATTAAATGCTGAAATTGAGTTTCGAAAAAAAGTAATATTAATTATACTCACAATGTGGCAACTCTAATCATTTTTTTAAATTAAAAGAGTTCAAATATTAAAAGCTGAAGTTGAATTTCAAATACCAAAAAAAAATTAATATTAATTATCCTAATGTTGCAACCCTATTTTTATTTTATAATTAAAATTTTTCAAATAATAAACGCTTAAATTGAATTTCGAAAAGAAGTAATATTAATTATACTCATAATGTGGCAACCCCATTCATATTTTTCAATTAAAAAAGTTCAAATATTAAAAGCTGGAGTTGAATTTCAAATACAAAAAAAAATAATGTTAATCATCCTCCTTATTTGGCAACCCTATTTATACTTTAGAAGTAAAATTTTTCAAATATTAAATGCTGAAATTGAGTTTCGAAAAAAGTAATATTTATTATACTCACAATGTGGCAACCCTAATCATATTTTTTAATTAAAAGAGTTCAAATATTTGCTGGAGTTGAATTTCAAATACCAAAAAAAAATGTATGTTAATTATACACGTAATGTTGCAACCTCAATTAATGCTTTATTCAAAAACAAATGGCCGGGGTGATGAGTTTAAGTGCATTTTGGAACTATTTCTTTGATGTCATTATTTTATAAACTATTGAAAAATGCATTAAATATTAAAATTATTATGTGACAACCCTATTCTTAGCCAATTTTCAACCAGAGTTTTCAATCATTCACATTCAGAGCTGGAAATGAATTTGAAATATCGAAATAATGATACATAAATTCTTCTTCTTCTTGATTGGTGCGATAACTGCTTAAGCAATTTTGTTACATTTGATACGAAAATTGAGATTGCAAATTATGTGGCAACCTTATTTAAAAAGAGCTCCATTTATTGAACTCAGCGGCGCAGTGCGGCCATTACCGACGTTTAAAACCATGCCAAAAATTTCGTATTTATTCCCGTAAGATCAGATTATTGAGCTCTTAACTGACTTCGAACAGATCTCCTTCTCATCCCTTACACGGAGGGTTGGGTAAAGTGTCGTACCTAGAACAAACATTCGTTGAACTTTTTCACAGATCAAAAGCTTAGAGTAAGTATTCTTTGCTCAAAACTGTCCATCAACTTTGAATGTAGGCTGCCGGATCATTCCACTGAATTCAAGGACGCCATCAAAGAAACAGTGGAATGGCTTTTTACAAGTCTAATGTTAACAAAAAACCCAACATTTCTTTCTGACAGCCAATACATAATATAATACATTCGGCTCCAAATACATACCACTGGTAACACAATAGTCCTTAGATATCTTTATGAGATCTTTTTACAGATCAGCCAGTAGTAGCTAACCTAACCTTCCTCGGTAGAGCGCTCGAACCTTATTATGAAATACCTGACTTTCCTTTCGTTCACTTCTGAATTAGGCCATTGGTCAGTCATTGCTAAATGAGGCCCTCAAAGCCGATTTCCAGAGTATACATAACATGGGAACTCATTCAACTAAATGAGCTCTTTTGTAATTAGACCTTAAATCAAGTCCAGCAAACGATGGTACAGCAGAGGTAAACATAAATTTACAGGGTCGCCCTTGTAAGGAATTGATTAGAAGAGACAGAGGGAGCCTAGCCAAGTGCGGGAGACCCAGCAAACGATCGTACAGCAGAAAGAAATATAAAGCTGCGAGGTCCTCCTGGTCAAGAGTGGATCGGAAGCGACAGAGGGAGCCTAGCCAAGTGCGGGAAGCCCAAGAAATGATGGTAAAATGGAGGTAAACATAAGTTTACAGGGCCCCCTTTATAAGAAGTTGATTAGAAGCGACAGAGGGAGCCGGACTCAATATTATTTTAAGTTCCTGACAAAGTTCAAGCTGGACTCATTTCATGATCTTATGATCAGCTGCTCAGCATACGGCAGAATTCAAGCTTCTATTACTATTTTTCTGTTTTTTTCTCCTCTTGCTTTCCAAGTAGTGCAGCAGTGGACTTCGACCACTCTAGATGGCCAAGTGTATCACCTTCTTCTGGGGTAACCAACTCAATCTAAACCCATCTACCAACACCTATGTATGGAGGGTATAACAATAACGATTTTGGGTACATTCATAAAGCGCTAACAAGCCAACCCATTTTCGCATCCATTTGTGGGTGCGGAGTTGTCCACAGTTTCGATCCTGTAAATCACGGACATGCATACATACGCCAACACTTTTACTCATATTTGTGGGGCATAACTTGGTTATCTACGCAAAAATATGGCTTCATGATTCCAGTATGAGTGGTAGCGAAAATTGTCGCCAATAAGCCAAACTTTGTAGCATTTACGGTCGTTATCCGTTGTATTTTATTACGGTTATTAATAATAAATATTTTTTCTATCTCGATAGAGAGTGCGCGAGTGCAAAATTTTTGCCGACCAGCTGCTTGATTTATGAGATCAACAATGCATGCACGCAACGTGCCACACGGCATAGATACCCGCGACATACGTATGCACGCACAAGCACAGGGCACTCACCCACTAACAAGCTTTACAGGATTGTGGCTGCGTTGCCAGTTTTTCACGCCATACGCAGCGATAGCAGTGGCTGAGACTGTGGCAGTAATCGATTTGGACGTGAATTTTTTCTCGCTTTTTTTCAGATATTTTTTTGGATTTTTTTTTTTTTTAATTTAAATTTTTTTATTTTTGCCGCTTGCGTTTATTTAAGCCAAAATTTTTGTTTTACGTTTCTACCTTATTACTTTTTTCTTGAATCTCATTCGATTTTTCGCGCACAATTTTCTAATTCATTTATCATAATTTATTGCGGCATTCTCGAAATGCGCTCTGAAAGGCCTAAATTGTTATACAATTAATGAAAAGTGGAGCAAATTTTGTTGTTGCACTTAGAATTACAATTGCAATTGGAATTGCCGCCTGTCCGTTTGGCGCAATATCGATTGGTTATATTGAAAAATTGATGCATCTAATTGATGTGTAAATGGACTATGTAAATGTGTAGATGTGTTTGTTAAGTGGGCGGTTGAAGGCGGCATATTGTGGAATGCACCGATGATCGAATGGTGATCGTTTAGTGGATAACAAAACTTGTTGTTTTCTGTAAAAATTACTCATATCGTCGAGTAGAAGAAACTAAAAAAACAAAAAACAAAAACTACTACAAAACTGGCAACATGGGCAAGGGAGTGGTAGCGTGTTTCAATTGCAACTCATAACAAAATTATAAACACACACACACCATATAACGCAAAGTTTTGAATTTTGTACTAATTAAAAAAAAATTTCATTTTTAAATATTCAACTTTTAACCAAAATTTTTAGAATACGCAGTTTTTTTGCTCATTTAATTCTAGTCTAACAAGGTGTAAGCTTCAAGTGACTACAAAATATTGCTGATTTTTGGGAATTTTTTCGCTGAGATGACCACCTTTTCCTCCATACAAAGTTCATGCACGAATTTCTTTATATGAAAGAAAAAGCCTAGCACCGCCAACGAAATAAATTGCCAAAAATCAGTGGCTATTTGTAGTCACTTCAAACTTGCACTTTGTTAGACTAAAATTGAATGAGCAATAAAAGTGCATACCCAGAACACAAACAAATTTTTTTCTTGATGTGCCAACTAAATTCGTTCTATGGCCAAGGAAATGCCAATTTTTTATTTTTTTTTACCTTTTTTTTATTATTCGATTTTATTTATCAATGAATTTGCGTGAGAAAGTTTACTTGTTTCTGATATAAAATTTTTGCAGATCGATGTTATTTGGATTTCTATTTTAATTCCTCTTCACATATGTATAAAAAATTATACCTAAAATAAAAAAAAAACAAGAGATAAATTTCTTGTTTTTTTGTAACACTTCTTTACTTTATTATCATCTCTACATTTGAATGAGCAATGAACTGCATACGCAGAAAAATTCTAAAAATTTTGATTGAAAAGTTGAAAGTTTGAAAATAAAAAAACTTTGTTTGAAAAGTTGAAATTTTGAAAATGAAAAAATTATGAAAAATTTTGTACAATACTATGTTTAAGACTTTGCATTATATTATTTTTTGTTGTTTTTTTTTATTAAAACATAGTGCTGTATTTATAATTTTGCAACGGGGTGTATTTAAGCAGAAATCATAAAGCTATGAAGTAATAGTGATTACGGCCAGTATAGTCAATGAGCAACCTAATGCCAGCCCTACCTAACAATTTGATGCCCTTTCTTCTGAAGCGTAATAGAAAAAATTGGCTGTCTTGTGTCGTCTGCCACTGTTTTCTATTTCCAGTAGTCACTTTGCCCTGATTTACGATACGCAATCAGGAAGATGACCAGTTAGTTATGATGTCAATGGTTCCAGTTTCATGAGAAGTTGCCGATTCTCCGCCTTATTGCCTGCACAAAATGACTGTATTTTTTGCTACCTCAAATAACCTTCTTACCTTTCACTACCCGGACCTTCAACGTAACTAATCGGTAGAAGACCACAGCTGGGTTTTCTGAAGGTCTATATGTAAATATATCTTTCAAACCTTTTTCCAGGTTTATGCAGTCAAAGCTTGAGATTGGTAGCACCTTAAACTGAAACACGGTGCCATTTGACTTTTTCTTTTGGAAATTTTGTGTCAAATCTTTGTTCCGCTCTATTGCTCATCTATCTTTGATCTGCGTGTATGCCAACGTACACTTCACAAATCATTCTTTTTTCCTTTCGTTTTTCCTTGATCGATACTTTTTACTTTGAGCTTCCTGTCGAGGCATATTTTCATATTCATAGAACCAGATACTTTTCAACGGAAGAATCTTTCCCAAAAATAAAAAAACAAAAAATTCTTCGTTCAGTGACTGCTGCTGGTGTAAAATGTATGAAGCCTTCATTGGAGGAGGCGCTCTAACGCAGGATATGCAAAAGTTTTTAGTTATACAGTGATCGAAATAGGTTGTTCATTGGCAGAAATGTTGTGTTTTTGGTGTTTACACCTTTCATTTGGCTCCCCTTATTTGGGGTATGCGTCTTGATGTTTTTCCAGAATCACAGGGAATACAATTAATACACATGGGTTGAAAAGTCCCGGGCCTAATACATACACAACGCAGTGGACGTCCAAATGAGGCGGTAACATCAAAAGTCCACAAAATCGTTCTGAATTATCGAAAAGTGAAGTTGTGTGAATTAGCTGGCATCGTAAAGATATCAAAAGAACGTCTTGACTTTATGTTGCCGCGTTTGCTCATCATTTTGTTTTCTCACGATAACTCACTGTGTCACAAGTCATCTCCCACATCCACCGTATTCGCCAAATTTGCCTCTCAGCGGCTACTGGCTGTTCGCAAGCCTCAAAAAATGTTCGTCGGTAAGAAATTACGCTCGACTGAAGAGGTTATCGCTGAAACTGAGGCCTATTTTGAGGCAAAAGAGAATCGTTCTACAAAAGTGGATTTGAAATGTTAGAGGGGAGCTGAAATGATCAATAAAGCAACATTTGAAAAAAAACCTAATTTATTTATTAGGTCCAGCTCTTTTCAGCCTATGTGTTACTTACACCTAAAACGTTAACTCTCCGAAGAGTTCCGAAAGCCGAGATTGAGTACTTTCTGCAATCCTTCACGCGAGAATAAAGGAGAAATATCGATTTGAACGCCCTAACTGAAAACCAAAAATATTGGATCGACCTACTTATCTACATAGAATAATTTTTATTCAGCGAAAAACTTGCCAAAAATGTTTTCTTCTCTAATAAAATGAGGTAGAAGCTCAAAAAATTGGTTAACGGCTTTACCCTTCGTACAACACAGACGACTTCTGAAGGCACTTTTATATGAAGCAGAAAATTCTCAAAAGTAATTACATTAGTGCGTTTTTTATTTAGCGAAATGTTTTATTTAGTCGAATGCAAACTAGAAAGCAATGCCATTAAGCAATTTTTAATTGCTAATTTTCCGAAAACCTAATGGATGTAGCGTAAATATTTATAATAAAAACAAAATCTACTTTTTGGGAATTTTAACAAAGTGTTAAGACAAAAAGCGAACACTTCCTATAAGAAAACATAAATACGTATGTCTTTGCATACATATATGTATTTGCATGTGTGCCACCAACAAAAAACCGCTGCACGTTTATGGCAACCTGCCGATGTGTCAGCCACCATAGCAAGTCAATATCGATAGCTATAAAAAGGAAATTAGCACTATTAGCAGTGGAACAGCAGCCGCACGTTCAGAAGAAATTGCAGGAAAAAAGTCGTGAAAAAATAATAAATTCCCACAGAATCGTGGCGTTCGCCATGCCGCCAGTTAAGATAAATATTATTGCTTTACGTACAATGTTGCAGTAAAGCAATAGAAGAAAGCAACAAAAAAGAGGCGGTGGTCTAAGCAAAAAGTTATAACTGCAAAGGAAATATATAGTTAGCACACAGATACATTAGGGTGGGGGGGAAAAAATTTTTTTTCTTGATGTGCCAACTAAATTCGTTCTACGGCCAAAGATATGCCAATTTTTTATTTTTTTTTATCATTTCTTTATAATGTTTTTTTATTTATCAATGAATTTGCGTGGGAAAGCTTACTTGTTTCTGATATAAAATTTTTGCGGATCGATGTTATTTCACAAATGTATAAAAAAATGATTCCTAAAATAAAAAAAAACGACATAAATTTCTTGTTTACTTTTAACACTTCTTTACTTTACTATTTTCTCTACATTTCTTTCTTTACTTTTAACATTTCTTTAAATTGTGGATGGTTTTCAGGGTCACTATAACATTTTTTGTTTTCATAAAACATTTTTTGGAGATTTATGAAGGGAAGAGTAGATTAAATAAAGGCGATCTGTAAATATTTTATACTAAATTGACGAAAGCGCATTTTTCCCATGCAAAAAAATTATAAAACCAAAGGAAATAGTTAGCACACATGCGCATTAGGGTGGTTAAAAAAAAAGTTTTTTTTATGCTGTCAACTAATTTCGTTTTTTTGGCTAAATAATTGAGGCGCCAATTTTTTTATTTTGTTTTATTTACTTTTTTATTTATCAATGAATTCCCGAGTGAAAGTTGACTTGTTTCTGATATAAAATGTGTGAAGATTGGTATTATTTAGTTTTCTCTTTTTTTGCTTTTTTTTTCAAAAATATCTACAAAATTATGATAAATAATATAATAATCAAAAAAAGATGAATGTTCTTGTTTTCTTTTTTTTTACTTTTAACATTTCTTTAAATTGTGGGAGGTTTTCAGGGTCATTAAAAAAGTGTTTTCTTTAACAAAACATTTTTTGGAGATTAAATATAGGCGATCTCGTAATTTTGTATACCAAATTGACGAAAAAGTACAATACATTTTTCCCATGAGAATTCAATGGTAATTTCCCAAGCGCTTGCGGCACGGGTAAGTATCAAATAAAAAAAAAATTAAAAAAAAAAACAATATTAAAAAAAAATAAAAAAAATAAATAAATAAAAATATATAAAACAATATAAAGAATTGAAATAAAAAATAAAAAAATTAGGGGCTTCATTTTTTTCGCCTTAGCACAAAAACGCCCCTCAGTAAATGTAAAGTTGCATGAAGGATCAAGAAAAAAAAAAATTTTTTTTGGGCCACCCTAATGTGCTTAGTTATTGTTATTATTCTATAGTACTTTCATAGCCAACGTTAGCCAAGCAGGAAGAGATCGATATTCATGATTCAGTAGAACTGTGCTCCTGTTTGTTGTTTTTTTTTTTAGTTTGGAAAAGCGGGCAACATTGAAAATGCAAATAAAGACACACACATCCATGCATGTAAATATGTATAAGCATATTAAAACATATATGTATGTACTTAAAACATATATTAAAGATACTTATAGTATACCTACATACATCCATACACATACATATGTATGTATTAACATTTTTTTAGTATATTTATTCCCGCGCTGCTTTGTTTGCTGCGGAAATTGTAGAAAACTCAAACGTTCAAAAATAAACGCGAAGTAAAAAACAAATTCAAAAATAAACAAATACACAAAGAACGTGGCACATTTTATTAGCAGCGTCCGCCCACACGTGGCTCTTCGGCCACTAACAAAATGACGAGAGTAAAACTGCACGTTTAAAATACCCACAAATAGTTTAGCGACAGCTGGCAATACAAAAATTTATTAAATTTCCCATAAAAACTATGTTCACTAAAGACATTCGCAATTAATCAGCCGTTAGGAAGTTTATAGGAAATTCCATGGAATATTAAAGCAAAATATTTGCTGAAAAGAAATTTTTATTATTAAAAAAATTGTATTAAATCTCCTCTGAAAAATTGCTGCATCTCCCTCAATTTTGCTCTGATTGCCATGAAACTTTGACATATTACCTTCCAGTAAAAGTGCTCAGCTTTGCCCTGATTGGCTTAAAATTTCGACACGTAATTGCTTTAACCTTTCTATGCAAAAATCATGAAAATCGGTTGTCAAACAACAAAACTGTCAAATCTCCCCTTAAAAATTGCTGTAATTATTAAAAAAAATTTCGCAGGAAAGAATAATTTTTTTTTGCACTAGCTTTGATCATGACTTTTTATATATACAAGTGTGTATTTATTAAAAACAAAAAAATTGTCAAAAGTGAGATTTTGATATTTTTCATAATCTGCATATTCTCACCTTAATATCTAACTTTGGACTCAAATTTTTCTCAAATCTTCGACAAATCTATACTTCTTAAGCGTTCACATGTTTAGGACTACCTTTCCCCGAATCAAAGCTACATAACTCTTGCATTAAGTATATATATATATATATTTTCAATTTATCGGAAATGCCCGAAGCTGAAACTCTATAAAACAATAATAAGGCCTTGCGTTATTTGTGGTTCTGGAACCTGGAAGATGCGCCAGGTGGATGAAGAAACGCTTCACATATTTGAGCTAAAAATCCTCCGCTGCATCCTTCGACCTGTGCAGAAAGATCACGTCAACTATCGCCTACGTTACAACGATGATTTCCTAGCTGAGCTAAACGACTTCCAAATCTCCGACTGCAGCAAACTTCAGCTTCTTAAGGGAGGTGCACATGAGGATGGAGAAAGGACCTTAAAGAAAATGCCAATAAGATCTACAACAGCAACCTGTATGTACCTTATAAAAGGGTGACCGCCCAAGGAAAACTTGAATTCACACAGTTGGGGACGACCCCAAGATATTTCGGTTGAAAAACTCGAGGATGTCTGCAAAGGATCGAGATTCTTGGTCGAAACTATTGAGGTAGACTAAGGTTCAACCCGGACCGTCACGCCAACAAGGATGATGATGAAATGCGCTCAATATATAAGTACATTAGAACTGCTGGTACTTTCCAACACTTAAATTCCTGATTTCAAACATTTAAATTCTAAATTAATTTTAACCGAATAGCAGAGAGTCTCACCACAGTCGGTTCTACGTAGTCGAAATGACGCGGATTTATATTCGGCCAAGGACTGTCACTTCAGCAGCATTCATCGTACATGTGGGGGTAATTTTTATGCAGCTATAACAACAACAACTGACTTTGTGAGTTTTTTAAACGAGTTGTGATTAGTAATTTTCCTGGCACATATCTGCGCGCTTCCTTCCATTAGAGCAATACCCTTAGCACCGGTCTCCCAAGCTTTTTTGAGCCCTGCAACCTGAATAAAGTTAGTTCTCCTTCTGTTTGTTTGGCGCGATAACCGTTTGCGCTAACCGGCGCCAGTTGGGCACACCAAGTGAAGCCAAGTCCTTCTCCACCTAATCTTTCCAACGCGGATGAGACCTTTTTTTCCTCTACTACCTCCACTGGTAGTACAGTATCGCATATTTTTGGAGCTGGAGAAATGTTAGTTAACCTCACAAAATTAGTGAGCCATAAGAGACCTCTTGAGCTTTTGAATTCAAATAAATAACCTGGTAATAAAAGACACTACGACCGCCATAGTCGCGTGGATTGGTACGTGCCTATCATTCGGTAGTCCCCAGGTTAGAAACTCCAGGCATCAAATGTAAGAAAAAGTGTTTTTCTAAAAGCGGCCCTGCTTCTTACAAGCATTCGCAGAACTTGGAATGCAATTCTGCATCCAAAAAGCTTCTCAAGGGTGCTTGGTTGGAAGAGGAGCTCGGTCAAATACCCAACAAAAGATGTGAATATATATCTCACGCATCCCTCGTTCGCTCCTCTCTATTTACAGTCCTTCACACTAATCTAATCGCGTCCGCTTATCACTCGCAAGACATGGATTCAGGAATATCTGACACCAAAATAAAAGAAACAGTATAATTGGCTCATCTTATCACTGAAGCCATCGCAGTATGATTTTCTTAAATTCTACGAAAGAGGCATCACTGATTTCAAATGCCTTGTCATAAATTAGAAATTCATAGAGTGGCATCACTGGGCTCATTCCTAGTGCAATTTCGTAGATTTTTCAAAGAATTTGTTACGACGCTTTTTGGTTGTCGGAGAAAAGTTTCGAAGCAAAATTGTGAAGGATTAACCATTTTTATTTTAGCAAATTATAAAAATCTGGCAAGTTACTAAAATTTGAGTATTAAAATTAATAATTTTTTTCAGTTTTCTTTTTGAAAAATATGAGGTCTGAGGTCAAAAATGTTAACAACGCATATCCAATGCGCTCGGTTCCTGGAATTATTACCAAAAACGCCCAGAACTCAGGTAGAATCACACTCAATGCCACCAAAAAGAAAAGGTGATCAGATTTTGGAAAAATGATGCAGTGGAACTTAATATCAAAGGATCGGCAATTTTCCTTACAAAGTGTAACGAATTTCCCAAGTATTGAAGGCATCTCTTAATATTTTCCGCTTTATTTTACGTATTCTTAAACGGTTCTGCCCTTCTTAATTCAAAAATATTTTTTTACCGCACTACATATTTATTTTAGACGCAAGAAAAGGCAAATAACGCAAAGAAAAAATTTGTAAGCTAAAACTTGTCTGTTTATTTTTGGGCAGGTGGTGACGAAACTTCAAAATTTGAGTCTGTGAGCACTTTTTTCGAGGTCAGACGGATGTAGTGATGGCAACTTTTTCGCAGTCGCAAGAGAAGGAAGGTTCCATTTGTGTGGTGTGGAAGATTCTATTTTGGAAACAACATCAAGACGCACACCACACATGGAAGAAGAAGCTCATCCAAACACCTAACAGAAGTGTACGCGCCAATTATTTTTTTATTTGTTTTAAGGGCAGCTTGTATTCGCAATTTTTCTACGATGGACTCAGTGTTAAATTTCAGTCAGTGAAAAGCCTCACGCGTAATAGCTGCTCATTTGTGAGACCTTATGAATTGCAGAAGAAGGCCGGTCTATCTTTTTACATTCAAGAATCTTCTCTAGTCAAAGTCGAAAGCTCGCTTGAGTTAGTCGATGGTGGAATTGAAAATATTTAAACAGCAACGCGTCAGTCATTTGCTACAGCTGTGAGTCTAGAAAATTAGGTGCTTTGCAGTTAAAATATATTATTTATTTAGGATTTCTAAACCGCCAAGATGGCACAACTTATGCTCGGTTCTGCGTGCCTTGGAGGACCTGGATTTATAACTGGCCAAGTACTGTTGCTTCAGCAGCATTCCCTAAAAATGTATGGATTATCTTTTATGCTGTTACAATAAGAACACCATTAACGATTTATGCCAGTTTCAGGCAAAAAGTTTGAAGGTTCATTTTGCATTTTGAATCACTTCCTGTTCTTTGATTTTTATAAACTATTCAAAATACATAAATCTTATACCCTTCCACTCATCTCTATACACCCAATAATATACAGTAATAATACTTTTTTGAACATTTCACTTTCTCACTCACCTCTCATCCTTATCGTATTTCGGCAATGCGCCCGGCTCCAGCAAGACGGAGGATTCACTTTGCGGCTCCGCCGAAATGCCTTGCGCTCGCTGCCGCTGATAGGCCTGACCACTTTTCCGCTGCTGCACACTGGCGCCCGGTGTGGTGGCCGTGCTAGCATGACGACTAAATGGAAACACACTTTGAAATTTGTCCAGATGTGATTTCAACTCGGCGATTTCTGTATCCTTTTGTTGTAGCGCGCGTTGCATCTCCTGAATTTTCAGTTCTTTCGCCTGAATAATCTGCATGAAGCGTTCCTCCTGCGGCGACGTTGGCACATAACTATTATTGAGTATATTCATTGTGGCTGAGGAATCGAGTAGTGAGTTTATGGACGAGTTGCCCGTTGCCATCGCATTGGTGGCAGGTGAGGCGTTCGCGCCTGCTATGCACATTCCTTGCATTTGTTCGTTGAGCAGTTTTTGCTGTTGTGCCACACAATAGTCGGCCACTGATGGCGCAGCGTATAGTTGTGGTGGTGTACCGACTACAAAGGGCGTACCACCTTGCGCAACAGCAGCGGCGGCGGCCGCAGCAGCAACAGTTCCTGGCGCGTTCGTATTCAAAAACAGTCCCTGTGTCTGGGCTTGCAACTGTTGCAGCTGGTGATAGCGCTGTTGCAATTGCAGTTCCTGTTGTTGCAGCGAGTTTATTTGCGGAGCGCCGGTCGTCGGTACGGTACCGTAAATCAAAGTTTGCGCGATAACGTCTTGTTGCAGTGGTAACGTAAACGTACGTATTCCGCCCGTATTGCTACCGAGTCCGGTGAGCGCGGGCAAATTATTGTTGTTCACCAGTCCCAGATCGGGTTGGAACTGAAAGTTGGCATTCGGCTCCTGCTGCATGGTGGCTGTGTTTTTGCTCGATTCAACAGCGTCTGCCTCTCTCTCAGTCTCCGCGTCTGTTTCTTCTTCGTTAGCGATAACGCCGTTGGCCGTGACGTTGTCCGTGCCGTGACGCAGAACGGCACTATGTGCGGCAGATGTGCTTGTAGTGGTTGCGGAGGCGTTCGGGTCGGTATGCGCAATGGAGATGCTGCTTTCTCGCACCTCGTTCGCGTTTGTTTGCGCTAGGCAATATTTGCCGCTGCTGCCTCTTAAACTGTTGCCAATGCCACTGTCTGTGCTATTATTAAATTGACTATATTCCTCCTCCTTCTCAACGATATTTGTGGCTGTTGTGGATTTTTTTCCAATAATTGTTGTTGACTTTTGGCGAAACGATTGTCGCTCTTCCGCAGCTATGGATGCCGCCAAAGTATCTGCGGTTGCTGATTCGCCTGTCGTTGTGGTTGTTGGTGTTGTTGCTGTGACCGCTAGATCGGCTAAATTTGCATACAACGCGTTGATATCTTTAGTGGGTGGTGGAGCAGTTGTGCTTTGCGTGCCGTTGAGATTTGTCGCTGAAAGCGCGTCGTTTTTCGTCGACGCTCTGCACGACGGTGGATCTAAGGCGTTAAGTGTAGTACCCGGACCAAAGGGTGCAGTGGTATTATTTGGATTACTATTACCGTTACTCGTGATATTGCTATTGGTAACTGTCCAAGGTGTAATTGTGTGTTGGGCGGGATTCAAATTATGATTATTACTGGATGGCGGTTTGGTCGTTATGACATTCCGCTTGCGTTGCTCATTATTGTTCTGTAATCGATCGGGCGGCAGTGAATGCGGTGAATCACTATCACTATACTCTGTGTTGGCTGGCCTCTTGGTAGCGAAGCACAGCCGGTCAAAACAAATGCGCATTCAAGCGATTTTTCTGACTCGCTGCGAGAGAAAGCAAAATGGACGTGACGACAGCAGCCCTGCAGAAATAACAACAGAAAAGAGAGAAAAAAGAAAAAAAGCAAATATATAAGTAAATTTAAAGAAAATATGAATGTAAATAAAAAATATTTAACAGATAAAGCAAACAAATAAGTATAGAAAGAAAATAAATGACTGAATAATGAGAAAATAATATTCCCAAAAATTATCCACCCTGACAGTTTGCAAAATTACGCGGAAGCTTTTATTTGCGAGCTTACGTGTCTCGAAAATACGTTGGCAATTAATTGCCATTAGATTACGCAGAAGAAAACAATATAAAAAGATACAAAAAAAAAAAAAATTAATAAATAAATTTGAAAAATACTAGACATTAAATATTGATCCCATTTGAAGAAAAAGTATTTTTAATGGCATACACGCGCCATATTCTCAATTAAGACAGTGGGTTGCTTGCAGTCTGATTGGCTTGGGCTTGGGCTTGCAATGCCTAGCTTTTTAGAAAATTATAAATACTTCGCTTGTCTTGATCCGCTTAGGCACACAAAGTCAATGAAATTAGGATTGTAAAATCCACGAAATTATTTGAGTTTAGTTTATTTACTTTTTTTCATTTATTTATTTCATAAATTAAAGTAAATCACAAATAGATTACCAAAAAGTGAAAAGTAATAATGATTTACAATAATAGTGTAAATATACAGCTATAGTAAAAAAGAAAGACTAACTATGTACAGTTTAAAAAATTTAGAACCATATTTAGTTTAAAGTTAAAACTCTTACGAGAATTGGAGAATACCACCTTGATGAAAAAACTCCCAGAATAACCGCCACGTGACGCTCTAAGTCAATTGATTTGAATTCTACTTTTTTTTTGATCAGTTGCCACATCTGTGATTGACATTCCTACCAAACTTGTATAGCCATTCCTTGACATTTGTAAAAGTTAGGTCGTTTTGAGTAAATTCACCTCTAAAAATGAAATTGAACTTGCACCAACGAATTTGTATTAAATGTTGCGTAAAAATGGGTTCAATGGTGCAAAAACTTTAGAAATATTGGGAAACTGTTTCAGTGAGGTTCCGGCTGTTACAAAGCAGCTGTTTGCGAGCCGCAGAAGAGACTCCATCGAGGATGAAGAAAGTAGTGGCAGGCTATCGACAACGAAAACGGATGAAAGCATTAGTAAAGTGAAAGAAAAGTTGATTAATAACCGCAAATTAATTATCAGAGAGAACTGGCAGAGTACTTGAATATTGCTTATAGATCCATTTAGGGCATTACAGTTAATGATCTGGGTTTGCGCCATGTTGCTGCAAAGTTAGTCCCAAATAACATGGAATTTCACAATTATTTATTTCTTTTTAAAAGTTATGAAATCTCTAGCAGTTCGTTCAATGTGAAGCAAATTCATTCAAATCTTACAAAAATATTGTATTTAAAAGTATCCTAAACTAAATCCTATCTAAAAATTCAGCGATTGCTATCTTCCACACTTTTTTTTAAATATTTTTGAAAGCCACTTGACCCTTAAATTCGTCTTAAGTATTACTAAAGGTTTGACAATTTTCATTCAAATTAGAATACGAATACATCCGGGATATTTTGAAAATTTTGATGACATTTTTTGACCCAAGGTAAAAAGCTTCTTGAATTTTAAGCGAATCTAAATATTTATTCAATTTTTTTAAATTATTATTTTATTATACGAGTATATAAAACCATTAAATCTTAAATGAATAAACAATTTTAAAGAAAGCCGCTGTAGAATCCTACACTTAAATCAGCTTCAAAAGTTTTGAATAGTTAACAAGTAATTCTAAAAGCATGGACCATGAAATAGGTAAAGCTTATCTATTTAAAAAATTATTCATTTGAAAAAACTATCCATTTGACAAAAATTATCCATATGAAAATAATATCAATTTAAGAAGAGTATCTAATTGTTAAGATTATCCATTTGAAAAAATTATCCATTTGACAAAATTTATCCATATGAAAATATTATCCATGTCACAATAAATCAATTTAAGAAGATCATCTAATTGTAAAGATTATCCATTTGAAAAAATTATCCCTACGAAAAACTGATCCATTTGACAAAAATTATCCATATGAACAAAATTATCCATATGAAAATAATATCCATATAAAAAGAGTATCTATTGGTAAATATTATGTATTTGAAAAGGTTATTTGAAAAAAAGTATCCATCTGAAAAAATTATCCATATGAAAATAATATCCATTTAAAAAATGTATCCATCTGTGAAGATAATTTATTGGAAAAACATTATCCGTTTAAAAAAAGTATCCATATGAATATATCCATTTGACAAAAATTATCCATTTGAAAATACTATCCATTTGAAAATACTAAGTATTTAAAAAGGGTTTTTGTAGAGATTATTTATTATTTATAATTATCCACTTTAAAAAATTATCCATTTTAAAAAATTATCCGTCTGACAAAAATTATCCATATGAAAATATTATCCATTTAAGAAGAGTATCTATTTCTAAAGATTATCAATTCGAAAAAATTATCCATTTTAAAACATTATCCGTCTGACAAAAATTATCCATATGAAAACATTATCGATTTAAAAAGAGCATCTATATAAAAGGTTATCCATTTGAGAAAATTATACCTTTCAAAAAATTATCCTTTGGACAAAAATTATACATTTGATAAAAATTATCCATATAGAAGTAATATTCATTTAAGAAGAGTACCTATTTCAAAAGGATGTCCATAAAAAAATTATACATTTGAAAAAATTATCCATTAGGAAATACTAGCCATTTAAGAAGGTACCTATTTCAAAAGATTATCCATTTGAAAAAATAATCCATTTTAAAAATTATCCATTTGAGGTTATTCACTTAAAAAAATTATCCATTGACAGTACAGCGTCCAGTGCTTTTACGTGAGTACCTGCTGGCGACAGCTTAAACCCACGGTACCCAAAGGCACACGGATCAAAACAATGCGTTGATCAGCGCCCCCAAATGCAAAAAGCATTTAAGGTACCAATTGGCAGTGTGGCATGGACACACTAACCGCCTTGGTAGGGCTAGAGGCCTACCCATACCTCTGCCGTTCTGAGGACCATTGACAGTACAGTAAGATGGTACATACGTATGTACATATTAGTAAACACATCTCTACTTTATTCAGAAGTTATGATTGACAGAATTATAGTTGAAGGCGGTGGATATTTCAACCATCTTCAGATATTCTTGCCTTCCCAAGTATTTCAACATCTGATGGCTATCAGCAAAGCCGCCACAATGGTAATTCTAATGCGATACTCGGAGGGTAGTCAGGTGTAATAAAATACCTGTATAAATAAAAAATAGTTGACAACGTACAGATCTGTTACTAACGAAATGATTGAGGCGTAGCGCGCAAAAACGGTATGAGCTCCAGCCCATTGCGACATACAGCGAAAGTCGTAGGCTGCTGAGCTTGTGTGACTCGACGCAAACCTCGCGATAGAGGCATAACTGTTGAGCTAAGAACACTCATGAAAGCCTCTGGTATCTGAAAAGACTTACTAAAGTAAATATGGTATGTAAATGTCGTGAGGAGTCTATCTGTAAAGTTGCCAGATAGCTGAGGCCGGCACTCAGTGCGAAAAGTACTGATCTCGTATTGATGCTAAATAAGCGCAATATTGGTTTAAAAACATTGCTTGCTAAAGGATATTGTCTGAATAGGTGTTCAGCACACGATTTTTGTAGAAATTGAATTGTTAAGACGAGGGAGAGTAGGAGACGATTTTGTAACTTTTGTGCCAGTTACCTGCTGTTGCTTGGCGAGGACGTCCTACTTTACGTAAACAATTTTCGATAAGTGGAAATCAGATCTTCAAAACTTTATGGTAAACTGGAAGTGGTAAGCGCTTTTTACTCATACAGCATCACAATGTGACAAGAGTCTTAACTTAACAAATGTAAGTAAATATGTAAATGCTGCTTAAGAAATATATTTTGAACACAATAAAGATTCAAATTCAATTCTAATATTTACTCCAAAACCACTCATGTAGCTTGTCATTTTAACACACACTTATACCCCCACTTGTATGTTGTTATGTGCAAGTACATAAACAGAACATTAACGGAAATTTTCCAACAAAAATTACACCGATTAATCAGCATTGCTATTGAAATTAAAAATAGCAAACTAAATGTTATTCCAATTAAAATGCCTACGCTTTTGCTTTGGTCTAGGCGCAGCAGACAGGCAGCCGACAAAGAGGATCGCAGGCGAACTGATAATAATAAGCGTACGAACATGCGAATGTGTGTGGATGTGTGCGTTCTAGAGTAGGCCAGCATTGTTCGCAATTTCGTAATTATGCATGAGCTGGTAGGTACGAGCGAGTAGACATATGAAGTAATTGCTCGCTCCATTTATTTATCGCAAATTTATACACAGTTAACTGCCTAACTGCCTAGCTGACTGGATGAATGCTTGACTGCAAAAAAAAAACAAATAGAAACAAAATCACAAAAATACAAAAACAAGCACGCACAAAAACATAACAATGTTGCGCGACTTTTTCCTATTTTTTGTTGTTATGACTATAACATTTTCTGCTGTTCAAGTATACTAACTTCCTACTTTTCAATGTCAGTGCAATGTTTTACATTCGCAACCGCAAAGCTGGAGGAGCGCACAAATAAAACGCCTGTCAACGGGGCGTTTGTTGGCTGACAACTAATTTCAGAAGGCAGATAGTGCCAAATGCGACACACCTTGTGGGGTGCGAGGTAAATGCATGTGCATGTATGTATCTGTATTAGCAGGAATTTGTGTATGTATATGTATACGGATACACGAAATGACATTTAAGAGAAAATCTTATATGCAGATTAAATAAAAAAAAGAAGTTAATAATGTGAAAGAAAATATAGGAAAATTAAATAAAATGAAGTATAAAGATAAATTAATAAATAAATGAAAATAACATAAAACTAATAAAAGTAAAATAAAGTATAAAGAAAAACTAATAAATAAATAAATAAAAATAACATAAATTTGATAAAAAGGCAACGTAATCATTTTAGGAAACTAGGGTTATTAGAAACAAGCGTCTGCCGTTTTCACGAATTAAATGATGGAATCCCAGAGCATATTCTCTGCGAATGGCAGCTCTCACACACCCCGATGTTCGAGTCTAAATGTATTAGTACTATGGAACAAAGAGCCTGAGGAGGTACTCAAATTATTCAGAAGCCTCAGGGTCAAGTATAGTAGAAAATATTAGAGGTCACACGGCTTTATAGCCCGATAATAATAATAAATCAAAATAAAAAAGAGATAAAAATATTATATACAATAAATAAAACTAAACGAATGGCATATATATTTATAAAACAGGATAAGATGAAAAAAATGAAACAAAAAAAAAAATTTAAAAATAAGGTGAAATAAACTTATATACAACAGAATACAGTAAGATGAAATGTAATTAGAAATAAAAATAAAATTTAAATCAATTAAAATAGCTTAAAACACATTAAAATTAAATCAATAGAACAGAATATTTGAAATTAAATGAAATAATTTAGAACAGAAGAAAATGAGATAGAATAGAATGAGCAAAAATAAAAAATAATATATAAAAAAATTTTATTTAAATAAATTAAAGATATTAAAAAAAATCATAAAAATTGCGAATTTTCGCAAATAAAAATAAAAATCAGAGGAAAAAACCAAATTAACTGAATAAAAATAAGAAGTTAAATACAATAATTAGTTAAAAAATAAAAAAAATAAAAGAATACAAAATAATTGAATTATACTAAATAAAATAACTCGAAGAAAACAGCAAACAAAAACGTTTAAAAATGTTATGTGAATATAAATTAAATACAATAAAAAAAGTAAAGCAAAATAAGATAAAATTTACAATAACAAAAAACAATTTAAAACAAGATTCAATTAATGGAAAATATATTTTTATTTAAATAAAAAAATGGAATGAAATGCAATAAAATTTAATTCAATAAAAAATTATAAAACAAAATAATATATATTAGGTTAAAATAAAATGATAATAAAATGATGAAAAATAAAGAAAAGTAAAATACACAAAAAAAATTATTTATTAAATTTATTTAAATAAAAAAAAAATTAATTAACTTTTCTTATTTTATTTGATTTTATTTCAGTTTATTTTATTAAATTTTGTATTTAAATAATTGTAAATTTATTTTGTTTTTCTGGCTTATTTCAGTTAATGTCTATTATTTTATTTACATATTCACTTTTATTCATAAGCAAAGAAAAAAGTTAAAGTGAAAAATTATTTATTAAATTTATTTAAATAAAACAATTTTTTAATTATTTTTTCTTATTTTATTTGGTTTTATTTCACTTCATTTTATTAAATTTTGTATTTAATTGATTGCATGAATTTATTTTATTTTTCTGGGTTATTTCAGTTAATGTCTATTATTTTATTTACATATTTTATTCACTTTTATTCACAAGCAAAGAAAAAAGTTAAAAAAAGTTAAAGTGAAAATTATTTATTAAATTTATTTAAATAAAAAAAAATTTAATTAATTTTTCTTATTATATTTGGTTTTATTTCATTTTAGTTTATGAAATTTCATATTTAAATAATTGTTTAAATTTATTTTGTTTATGTGGTTTATTTCAGGTTATGTCTATTACTTTATTTACATACTAGCAACCCGCCCAGCTTCGCACGGGTATAAAATATATACCCTATGTCACTCACTGAAATAATGATTAAAATCGATCCAGTAGTTTTGGCTTATTCATTACTGCCCGTGGCCCGCACGCGTTAAATTTGGAGTAAAACAATTCCCCTTTCTTTATAGCATGAAGATTTCCTGCTATCTTTGGGATATCTAAATTCATACCCTACATTTTTGCATATTAACTTTTTGCATTTTTACATATGTATTTATTTTATTTTTACAACAATTACTATATTACAGAATGTCTTTATATACAACGTTCATAGCCTTCTTGTCATTAGACAATACAAACATGTTTTCTCTAGAGGTTACTCTTGAAAGAGCGACATACAGTTGGCCATGTGAAAAACAGTCAACACTCAAATCTAAGCCTGCAACGTTGAAGGTTTGACCCTGAGATTTATTAATGGTCATTGCAAAAGATGTCTTTACCGGAAATTGTAAGCGTTTAAATTGGAATGGTAGATCCGATGGTATCAGAGGGATTCGGGGAATCAATACATCTTCTCCGGTATTAAATTTTTTTTTTATGAAAGTTTTCAGTGATTTTACCAGCAAACGCGTGCCATTGCAAAGTTTAGGCGGACTTAGGTTTCTTAATAAAATAACAGGACAACCTATTTTCAGCGCCATTTTGTGAGGAGGGAGTCCAGACGGGTTCAAAGAATTTAGAAATTCTGTAGGAAATTGAACAGCTTCTTCCAAATCGAGAACAGTATCGACCGAGTAGTATATTTTCGTCGGCGCATCAATCTTTGAAATAATCAAGTTATTTACTTTATCTACTTGTTCGTTAGTTGGTGACAGAATAGCTCTTTCTTTAAACCAAGATATTGTCTTATAACTTATGTTATCAATGTCTGGATAGACATTGTTGACTAACTCTTGGATGTTGTCTATCAAAACACAAAGGTTTTCTAGGTTAATCCTTCCCTCACTTTGTGTTAATTCTCCATTGCCAACTTTTAGCAGCATCTCTGGAAATAGCCTGTTCTCACGTGAAGATGACGAAACCCTCATATTAGTTTTAAGATCTAATTTATTAACATGCGACCAAAGGTGGGATCTTTTTAGCGAAGCATTTATTTCGTCAGCACGTGTTCCTCGAGTCACAACTGGTAGGATTTGACGGAAATCTCCTGAGAACAGAATTGTACATCCACCCATAGGTGCATTTTTGTTGCGCAAATCGCGCATTGTCCTATCCAGTGCTTCCACAGACGTCTTGTTTGACATGGTAGCTTCGTCCCAGACTATTAATGAGCAGTCACGCATCAATTTTCCTGTATTGCTCTGTCTAGAAACACTACAGACGCTGTTATCATCATCGGTGGCGATTTTCAGCGGGTGCTTGATTGTAGAGTGTGTGGTTCGGCCTCTTTCCAAAAGACTCTTTCCAAAAGATTAGCGGCAATGCCGGATGACGCAACAGCTAACGCAATTTTTCCGGTAGATCTCAATTACTAATTACTGTTGTAATATCTTGAAAAATATTGTTTTTAATTATATGCTGTAAAGAGCCATATACATAGATCTATATGAAAACAACAATGTATTTAAGGTATTTAATTGGATAAGGATTAATGTTGTACCCATTTGTTGAAATCGCTTCGAAAATAAGCTATTAGTTGTCGTAAAAAGTAAATGACAAAAAATGTTATTGTATGGAATCGATAGCAAACTAAACGCGCTCCGAATCAATAAAAACTATTCAAAAACTGTATTTTAATTATGTGCGATTTACTAATATAGAACGTGAAAATAGCGTTTTATTTCGCTGTAAAATTGTATGTGCATATAATTACATGGAATTCAGTACATACATAGATACATATGTACATATGTCCGAAATGAAATAATGCGAGCGATTCGTAAATACATACATACATACGTCACCATACGATGTAATTCAACATTAATGAGGTGTGGTGAGATTATCGCTTAACGCATGTTGCTTCATTCGGTTGACAGCGAACAAACACACAAACAGCTTTTTTTGGAAAAAGAGCTGCTTTTGTTTAAACAATTTTGGTTAAATAACAAATAAATCAATTATTTTTTTTGATGCAGAACGAAAGTAAATATTGCAAAGTTAAACTTCAAGAAAGTTTCATTTTAATTGGTTGATTCGTTTATGATGTATGGCCGTGAAAACAAAAAAATTATGTTTTTTTGCCACATTTTGACCGATTGCCACGCCCCCTTTATATATTTCTTCACATTATATAGATATAAACCTTCCTCTTCAATCAATCTATCTTTAAAAAAAAACCGCATCAAAATCCGTTGCGCAGTTTTAAAGATTTAAGCGTATAAGGGGACATAGGGACAGAAAAAGCGACTTTGTTTTATATGTAGTGATTTCATTCACTTTTATTCACAAGCAAAGAAAAAAGTTAAAAAAAGTTAAAGTGAAAAATTATTTATTAAATTTATTTAAATAAAAAAAAAATTTAATTAATTTTTCTTATTATATTTGGTTTTATTTCATTTTAATTAGTTTATGAAATTTCATATTTAAATAATTGTTTAAATTTATTTTGTTTATCTGGTTTATTTCAGGTTATGTCTATTATTTGATTTACATGTTTTGTTCACTTTATCGTTGTTTTTTTTTCGTTTAATTGAAGTTTTAATTTTGTTTTTTTGTTTAGAAAATAAATAAAACACGATAATATAAAATAAAATAAAATATATATTTTATTATAATATATATTTTTTAATACATAAATAAAATAAGCATTGAAGAAAAATTAAATTATAAAATAAACTTATTTTATTGGATTTTTTGTTTTAATTTTGTAATTAATTAAATTTGTATTATTGAATTTATTTTAAAAAAATGTATGACTAAATTTTTTATCTCATTTTATTTTATTAAAACATTGGTTATTTAAATTTGTATTTAATTAAAGTAAAGCTATATTTAAATCTATTTTGTGTTTTTTTTTTTTGGTTTATTTCGGTTAATTGTTATTTTCTTCAGTTTTATTGAACTTTTTTATTGTTTTATTTTATTTTATTTGATTCAAGAGAAGTTGTAATTTTGTTTTATGCGTAAACTTTTAGTTTTAATTTTCTACTAACATTATTTTAAATTTCATTAAACCTAATTATATTTAATTTTATTTGTTTGAATATTCTTATTTAATTTTTTATGTTTTTTGTTTTAAATTATTTATTTTTATTTTATTATAATTTTGTTTTTTTTTTTTCATTTGATCAATTTTTAATATTTTTTGTTTTAATTTATTATATATATATATATATATATAAATGGCGCGTACACCCTTTTTGGGTGCTTGGCCGAGATCCTCCTCCTATTTGTGGTGTGCGTTCTGATGTTGTTCCACAAATAGAGGGACCTACAGTTTAAACCGAACGGCAGATATTTTTTTATGAGGAGCTTTTTTTCATGGCAGAAATACACTCGGAGGTTTGCCATTGCCTGCCGAGGGGCGACCGCTATTAGAAAAATCTCTTTCTTAATTTTGGTGTTTCACCGAGATTCGAACCGACGTTCTCTCTGTGAATTCCGAATGGTAGTCACGCACCAACCCATTCGGCTACGGCTAGTTTATTTTAGTTTATTAAATTTTTTATTTTATTTGTTTTTTTTTCACTTCATTTAATTTTTCAGGTTTATTTCAGTTTTAGTTAGTTTTATTTTTATTTATTTTTTATTTCACTATTTTTTATTTAGTTTATTTGAAGTTTTGATTTTGTTTTTTGTTTAAACTTTTGGTTTTAATTTTTTACTTATATTTTTTTAAACTTTATTTAACCTAATTTTATTTAATACTCTTCGCTTTTTAGTTTGTTTTAAATTTAGTTTTTTTTTGTTTTCATTTATTTTAGTTCATTAAATTTTTTATTTAATACATTATTTAAAACTAATATATTTTATTTTTTTAGTCTATGTTTGTATTTCTTGCCTTTATTTAACTTTTTTATTGACCTTTTTTTATTTTATTTCATTTAGCTGAAGTTTTATTGTTGTTTTAGTTCAAGCTTGTAGTTTTAACTTTTTACTTAGTTTTTTTTAGTTTTATCTAACCTAATTCGACTTAATTTTATTTGTTTTTCAGTTTGTTTTAAATTTTTTTACTAATTATTATATTTTATTGTTTTATTTCTTTTAGTTTATTAAATTTTTTATTTAATTTATTTTTAAATTTATTTTTATTTTACGGTTTATTTCAGTTAAAATCTAGTATTTTAACTCATTTTTTTATTGTTTTAATTTTACTCAACTTATTTTATCTTTTTTTTCATTTAATTGAAGTTTTAATTTTGTTTTTTGATTAAACTTTTCCGTTTAATTATTTACTTCAATTTTTCTAGTTTTATCTAACTTAATTCTATTAAATTTTATTTGTTTTTTAGTTTGCTTTACAATTTTTTTATTTTGTTTTAATTATTTTTTGTTTTAAATTATTGTAGATTATTATTTTATTTATTGTAGTTTATTTTTATTATTTTATCAAATTGAGTTCAATTTGTGTTATATTTAAAATCTTTATTATTGTGTAATTGAATGAATTTTTTTAAATTAAATAATATAATAAACAAAATAATTTAAAATAACTGAAACCAATATATTTCGTGTAACTGCGAAAGTCCTTGAACTTTTATTTGCCCCATATTCGTTACAATTATACTCGTAGCATTAATAAGCCGAAGGCCTTAGCAGCCAGTGCTTCTCAGTGTATCAACTATTTATAGCTGGTTTTCTTGTAAATATATTAAATAAAATAAATATAGCATTAATAGATGACTGGGTTTGTAAGATCATAAAATCCTTTATGAAAAATGATTTGAAGAATTCCCTTTGTCAGATACAAAATAACAGGGGGTTGGGTCGATAACGTCCACCCGATTTCTAGTTGAACAGATCGGCAGAAGTGGTATAATAACTAATTATACATTTTGAGGATTTTGCTCAAATAGCGTCTGTATGCCGACCCAATACGGGTGGTCAAAATAATCATAAGCACTTTTGAAATTCTTCTTCTGTCTTAGAGGGCTAAGACTTAGCCTAGCCATAACGACCTCGCCTTATTGACCAATTATTTAGCAAAATTTATTTATAAAAACCTACAATGTACTGCTTTGAAACTTGTGCCTTACTTTTCTCTTCCTTTGCTATGAAATGAAAAGTGCGAAGAGAGCACGGAAACTCAAGTACGAACTCAAGGTCGCAGTTATAATACAAAAAAAAAACAAAAAAAAACTTTGACTGCAACATAAATGCTAAAACACTTGGAACTAAATTCCCTTGCGGGTCTTCCAAAAAAAAAAAAAAGAATTGCATACACAGCTTTATTACATTTCGTCGCGCCCTTATAATTTCAATAGATTTTAGCACTTTTGCGCCTTTACAGCATTTGAATACATTTCAGCGTCAAAAAATGCAACTCTATTTACACGTTTTGTCCCTAATTTCCGCACAGCGAGCGTTACTTCTCACGCAATTAAATTACATGAGAATGAGACATTAATTGCCAGTTATTTCCATTCACCTTCGCCAAGCATGAGCGAGTTGATGATATGCTTTTGCTATACTATAAATGCACACAAGCGTACATCCGCCATACTCGTAAGAACCGCTAAATATTGCGTGCTTATCTGCCTGCTCATACGATTCACGAGTATTCGGATATAATAAACAAGTATTAACACATAAACGCCTGCGTTTGAATGTAAATTTGGCCTGCATGCGCCTAGCACGCCGTCACTAAGCTGGCTTAGAATTTCACATAGATCGGTAGCGCATAAATAGAGCAGTTGTCGCATAAATATGTCTTCGAAACAGTCGCAAACACATACGCATATATCTCCACCTACATACATACATACATACATATGACCAGTTAACGTAAGCGATAAATTCGCACTTAAGCGCTTGCGAGTCTATCTATGCAAGGCTCCAAAGCTGCATACTCGTATAGGCAAGCAAACACGTAAATATGTATGTCACCTGCAGGTGTTTAACGCCGGATATGCCGGTAAGCGTATTTGGGGTGTGTTTACGTTACACCAAACCACAGCTAATTGCAAAGCTTGTATTTTTTTCACTTTACTTTGGTGCGCCTTTTTTTATTTTTACTTAAATACTTTGCTATTCCTCTGGCGTATTTCATTTTGTTATGCGTACCTAATGAATGAAATATGTATGTATGCATGTATGTATGTGTGTGCGTTCGTGCATTCATACATATTAATGTCAGTGTGCATTTGTTGAATTTCTACAACTGCAACCAATGAAATTTAATATAGTTGTTCTTCATGCTGATTGGTTACGCCAGTCATACGCATAGAAATGACGGCACAGTGGTGCAAAGCTACATTAAATATTAATATATATGAGTAATTAGGATAACCAACAGCCATTAAATGATTAGCCGTCAGGTACATAATTTTTACTGTAATAGTTGTACGTTCCGCTCTCGCATAAGAGCCGCTTACGGAGCACTGCAGATATTAAGAGAGACATGCTTTTATACTAAAGATACGATACGTAAGAACACTTCTATTGTGGAAAAAGCAATATGATCAGAGTTTTTATGCTGTAAACCGAAGATCAATAGATTCTTTAAGCTTTCCTGTAGTACCTTTCAGACGATGAATTATCTGTTAGGATGCTAGCGGCCAAACATTTCACATTTCGCCCATTCTTCACTGGAAAGTAGGGAATCACGCAACCAGACTTAACCTCCCTTTCAATCCCGTCTGCAGAAGCTGTTAAGGGAAAGCGGTGAAAGAAAATCGATCCCACTATATATGCGAATGTCCAGGTGTAGCTAGAGCAAGACTTCGCTCTTTCGGCAAGACCTTCTTACAGCAAATCAATGAAATCTCAGACGTAGAGATAAAAAGTTTGCTGTTATACCTAGATCTAACGAAATGGATCTGTCTTGAAAAAAAGACATCATCACACGAGAACAGTGGTGGTAAAACGGCGCTAGTCCCTAATACGAATATTTCAGCAGGAATACTCAACCACTACAACAATGACACCAACAACAACCTTTCATATAGAAATCATAACTTGAAGGCAAGAAACAGATATTATTAGATTTTTTTTTTTATTAAGTTGGACATGAGCTCTGATCATTCCCAATTTTTTTATCATTACACGAAAACGCGCTTATGAAAAATTGCCATTTGTATTCTTAAGTAAATAAACCGGTTAGGAATATTTTAGCAACATCTTAACGGCGGTAATCACAACGCAGAAATTGCCAACACTTCCAGATGGTTGGCTATGACTAAACACATACTTTTATTGGGATAGAAAGAAATTAAGGGGCTGACGAGTTTCCTAAGGAAAGCTTTTACCTGGATGACATCTCGACAGACGGTTCTACATATATTACCTAAACGACCCGGATTGGTATCCGGCTAAGTATTATCTTTTCAGCAATAACCCTCATACATTTTGGGAAATGCTTTTGGCAGTTACAATAATGACAACAATGGCATAGTCTCAGTGAAAGTACCTAGACTACCAACAGCCAACAAGGCGAGGAAGTTTGCTAACTTTTTATTATTTTTTTAAATACAGGATTTACAGCTTCTGATAGGACTGTTAAAAGGGCTATATATCCTTGCTACACATGAAGAAAGAACAATTAAAGTAGGACGCTGTACGTGAAAAAAACTACTTCAGTTCGCCAGCAGGACAGCAAGGTGCTTCTACTCAGTATTCGTATATGTTTTTGGAACACAATTGACAGGGGTTCGAAACCCCGGGCACGACACATCAAAGGATAAAAAAAAATTGTATAAAATCGGTCGCTCCTCGGCAGGCAATGCCAAACTTCCCAGTGTATTTCTACCATGGAAAATGTTCCTCCTATGGTTTGCCGATAAGAAAAGTGAAAAACGTACGAAAACACAATGAGAAAAATAATCTTGTGATACACATTTATAAAAGGGTTTTTGGAAATATTGATTTTGGTAAACATCATACAAAAAAATATGTAAAATTTAAAAATAAGATAAATATTTCCCATTACTGTCAGCTGTTTGCATAATGTTTTCGCAGGATACTTTCTCAACGACTAGAAATTTTTTAAATATAAAATAAGACAATTTTCGGAATTCACTATCAATCAATTTTCATTATTTTTCTTTTGCAAAAAAATAATCAAATAATAAATCATATAATTTTCAAACGATTGTATTGTACGTGACTTGCACGAAATTTAGGGTTATTAAATAATTTAATATGTATGCCTTTCTTTAACAGCATTAATGTATGGGGTGTTTATTTAGCTGCATGATCGATAACTATCGGTATCCATAACTATGATTTGACAGCTGAGGATGGCACACTGTGTTGAGATTTTTATTCAGTAAGGATTGGCTGGTCATCCTAAGCCAGGAAACGCTTCTAAAGTACAATTTAAATTTACTTTGAAAAAAAAAAACTGTTCTCGAAGTGCATTAGAGCGAAGTGTAGAAAAAGACGAGAAAATGCCGATTTGTCGTTGTTCTCAACTTACTGGCCTTTGTCCTGCGACTACGTGGAAAATTTTACGTAAGGGTTTTGACTTACGTGATTGTAAAACATAGCTCGTGCAAGTATTGAAGCAAATGGCCATCGTTTGCGTCGTATTTTTGCTTATAAGGCTCATTTAGATTCATTACTCAGATTTATTGGAAAAATTAGTCAAAAATTCGACTGATCGAATGTACCTTGTAACTGGTGGGCGCGGCGAGCATATGCCGGATAGCATATTCAAAACATAAATGCCATTACATTATTTGTTAGAAAAAATATATATACATATTATGAACAAAAAATAAAAAAATAAAAAAAGCTTCAAAAATTTTGTTTTTAATTAAAACTTAAAAATAAATTAAAACAAAATTTAAAAACTTAAAAAAAAATTGTTTAATTAAAAATTGGAAAAAATTAATTTTTTTTTTTTCATTTCAACAATATTTCTGTTTTGCATTATCATTTTGAGTTCCCCAGCTCTTAAACAAACACCCGATAGATACGTATTTATGAATAATTTCATTACGTTTGTCAGAAAAAAATTAAAAATACACGCGCCCAAGAACAACACTTTTGGCCCACTGTCCATAGTCACTCGTCATCAATTGTTTGACACCTGGTAGACCTTGTGTCGCGCATAGTAGCAGTCTAGGCGAGCGTATCAATGGGCATACGTTTGTTTTCATGCACGTACAACTGTAAGCAAGTATGCGCACGCATAGAAAAGGTGTTTGCGCATTTGCATTTGCATGCAACCGAACGCCGAAGGGGAACGAAAAATAGAGCGCAGACAAGCGAGGCGATTAGACTGAAAAGTGCGCATAGAGAGCAAAGCGCATGCGTAAACACGAAAGCTATGAATTACAAGTGTGAAATGGGTGGAGACTGGCGACACAAACGCTGGCAATTGGCATAAGTTGGCGATCAAAAAAATTGAGTAACGAAATATTTGAATTCTAAATAGAAAATCCATATGCATGAGCGCCCGCATTTAGTGCGTTGATGTCAAAGTAAGACGCCTACTTCATGTGACTAGTTGTGTGTTAATACGTATGTGTGTGTGAGTGTGTTACTAACTTCACATGACTGACGTAAAATGGCGGCAAGAATGCAAAAATCGGCAGTAGTAGCAAATCGTAAAATAAGCGGTCACTTTGAAAATGCTTCCGAACAGAAATTAAATACAGAAAAGCTAATCTAAAGCAATTAAAGAGGCACCACAAACATAAAATAAAATTAGTAAGTTGCAAATTCGAACGAACGAAATTCTTAAAAGCCACATTTAGCAGATGCTATGCGAGATAGCAGCTTTATTGGCTGCTAATGATGCTTGAAATTGTTATTGCCGCCATGGAATGACGTTAAAACAATTATAAAGGTTACGTGTGTCTATGTGTGCGTGCATATACATATGTATGTATGTATGTGTATGCGAGCTCGTAAATCGAAGAGTCAATTGATAATGAGCTGAATTGCAGTAGAATTTTATTTTTACACATTTCTTAATTTATTGCCAGCCAACTGAATGTTGTTTTTTTTAATAAAAAAAACAAATTTAAAAATATTAAAACAACATTTTTTAATTTGTTTTTTTTTTTATACATCTGTGGCATAAAACAAACGAGCTATCTGTTCGCTCTTTTGGCAATTGCTTTTTTTTGTTTCTTTTTTTTTCTTTTCTTTTTTCCCCCACTTTACTACTTCACACTCTTCTGTATTGTCATGGTAATATAAGTTTGGCCTTGGCAGGCTATTTTTAACACATAAACAATAACCAAGCAATGAAAAAAGCATTGCCAAAAAAATATGCTGATAATTTGTGTAGGTTGTCAGGTACTTAACGAACGAGTTATAAACGCAAGCGTAAATTCCCTGCGCTCCAACCAGCAAATTTAAATAATGACCGACTTCGCTATTGACATATCGAGCAAAAATTAACATAAACGCTGACAGATAAGCAGAACAGCACAGAGCGAAACACATATCTACAGGTACTGGTACGGTACTAGAACCAGGTAGAATTTATCTTTGTTTTGTTAGGAAACAGTAAAGCTATTTGTTGCGACCGCCGTAGTGGCGTGACTATCATTCACTTGGTGCCTGGTTCGATGTCTATTGGGCACATAGAAAATATAAATAATAAAAAGTTTTATTTTAAAGAGGTCGCATTGGCATTGGCAAGCTCGGTAATGGAAAAGATTCTCAAAAAAACAAAATTGGCATTCTAAGGTGGCAAAAAAGTGTAGGTTACGCCATTTGTAGCACAAAATTACTAGGCATGCCACTAATTGGAGCAAAAGCTCGGCCAAGCACCCATGAAAGAACGTAGATAACATTTTTATATGTACACGTATGCATACTAACGTATGCAATTACCTTACTTCATCGTTTCCACACTACATTTCCTTCGTTAGTTTTTTTTAAGAATACAGTTCATTGCAAAGAGTCTTTTAAAAGTGACGTAATGTCAGTAATGAATAATTCCGAGACTGTAATTTTTTTTTATTTGATTTTTGTCCCATAGACAGACGTACAATTGTACGATTTTACGATTTGACGATTTAATATAATATATATATGTATAATCGTTGTTTTCAGCGCATCCATACTGGCATATTTTTTAGTCCTCACCTTGCTCTCCAAATGGAATAGTCTATCGGATTTGCGTCTGGCGAATTCGAAAGCCATTGTGTGGATGAAATGAAGTGTGGAAGATGATTTTTTAACCATTCTTGGTTCACACGAGCTTTATGAGACGGTGCCGATTCCTGTTGGAACGTCTATGGTCTACGACCGAAATGTTTATGTGTCCACGGCTCTAAAACAGCTTCTACACTATTTTCCCGATATTAAGTCGCATTCACTTTGACACCAGGCTCGATAAAAACGATTGGAGAACGTCCATCAGCGGTCACTGCGGCCCAAACCATTACTTGCGATGCGAAATTGCTTCGAGTGGCCATACGTAGGCTAAAATTCTCGTATGAGCGTTCGGTCAAGTAAACACGATCGTTTTGAGTGTTTATGAACTGCTCAATTGGGAAATTGTTTTCATCAGAAAACACAATGTTAGAAAATTCGCCACGTTCGTGCAAGCGCAACAACTCCTTTGCTCTTTCGCACCAAACTTTTTTCTGCTGGAGTGAAAGGTCGTGTGCTTTTTGGAACTTGTAAGCCTTGCCTTCGAGCTAATTTTTCAAAATATGCGTCGAATGCTGTCTTGCGATATTTTCAGTTCTTTGGCCATTTTTCTTCCACTTCGACGTGGATTTCGTTCAAGTCGAGCCTTCACTTTCCGAACCATTTCTGGCGTTGTTGCGGTTTTTTTTTTGCCCACCTCCATAGCGTTTTGCAATGCTACCAGTATCATTGTAACGTTTTATAGTGCGATACACAAACATTTTATTCACTTTGAGGTGACTGAGCAATCACACTATTACGTTTGAATTCCATCACAAAAAAAAAATTCAACAAAACTGAAATGCAAATGCATTTGATGGCTTATAAACAATATATTGAACTGTTATTAGAACAATATTGACGTTGATATCATGAGCTGTTTTACAGATACAAGCAGTGTGAAGTTGGTAACACTTCATACCATTCACCCTGTATAATCGTTTTTTTTTGTAAGTATGCTTTGATATTCTGGATTGTTTGTTTTTAGTTTTTATACAGGTTAGTACAATAGTTCTTTTAATTATTACAAGAACATTAGCATTTTTCTCAACAACTTCATTCTCTCGGAAAATCGGACTTTTTCGAAAAATAGGTTCAGCTCGATAAACTGTTAGCCTTACCAGTGAAAATGGCAAAATGTTATCGAAAATTTCGCCAAGAGAACTAAGGTCACGAGCGGTAATTTATCGGGTAATGCATTTAAAAAAAAAAAAAAAAAAAAAACAAAAAAAAAACTGGATTCTATAAATATCTCTCGTGTGTACAATCTTTACTTCACTGCTTTATCTTAAGATTTGCCTTATTATATTAACTATAAATGCATAGAGGCTCGAGCTCAAACTTACGTTTCGCAGCTGAAGCCTGGGCAAGTCGGCGTATTCGATTGGCGCTCCAGAACTTATAATTACTGCATTCAAATAATCATCTCTCATTCCTCTTCTTTTTTATCTCATCTTAAACTGTATTTATATTGTATATCTGCAGATCGACATGCGCAAATCGATACATATACGTGTGTGTATGAGCGCGCATTTACGCATGTCATTCTCATTTACATATGCACTTGAAGGTAGATGACACGCTTAATTTTTTCTCACGTGTCAATCGGTAAATGAGCGAGCGCTTGCGGCAATTAGCAAATATGAAGTATGTTGTTGTTGTGCACTCTCTTTAGTACAATGACCATTTGTTAACTTTCAAACGACGCATGCGCCGCAAATTTGTGCAAACTTCAAAAAAAGTAAAGCCAATAAAATAATATTAGCAACAGTAATAAATAAAAGTCAGCGATCGATGAACTGGTTCAATATTTGGAGTACAAATAATTACAAAGTAAACAAATTATACAAGAAAAAAAAAATGTAAGACTCATGTACTCATACATATGTGGATATGTGTGTGCATATACAGTCATAAAAATATTAATTGCCCAGCTTATTTTGGGCAAAACTTGCAAAGCGGCATAGTCTATCTGTAAGGTGTGAATAAAAACACTCAGCTTGTCAAACAAGGTGGGGGAGAAATTAATTTATGATACCAGCGCGAAATTGGCTAAATGCAAAAAATGGGCGAGTTATGAACCGACAGGTTTCATTACAAATTTGCAACTTTTCGACAATAAATTTTAATAGGTTTTTTGTTTACTAAACTAAGATTTTGGAATGCAGTGCAATAAAAAAACAAATGACAATAAATATTCTATACTGAATTGGAAATCGTAGATATGTACGTAGTTGTTGGTGAGAAGTGACAATAAAAAAATACATATTTGCGCATTAAGGGACTTTTTCTGCAAAGTCACGTAGTTAGTTTGCTTCGAAATAAAAAACAAAAAAAATATGAAAAACGTCGCTATTCTCAGTTGCTTTGATCGCAGACCACTGTCTACTAGATCGACATGCTCAGAGATTGAACATACCTCATTTCGATTATTGCAGAAACTGAAAGAATGCGGAGAAGATTTCTTCTCTGTTACTGTCCTGCGTGGTATGTCACTAAGTTTAGATAGAGAGATAGAGATTGGTTCATCGTGTTTGAATGTTACTGATGATCTTAGTGATATAAGTGAGAGTCCAGATCAATGGGTTTTCACGTAAAATAAAATGGTAAAATAAATGGTGATAACACAATGGAACCGACTAAGTGAGTTGGTTTAGAGACCGACTGCCACTTCTATCTACCTACCATGATTCTTCAGCGCGTTTGACACGCCAACCGCTAGGACGATTTTGCCCGATTCCGCATAGATAACTGCAAGAGATCTGCATTTTAACTACACTCACGCAGGACAGCTAGTGAGTATATACTGAAAAATTCCATCCTATCGTCCACCAGAAGCAATCACAAAATTTTCTTGTAGTTTTTGTTCTTTTTTTTTGTGCGTCACACGACCTGCTTTCCTCTCGGTTAGCGCAGCTCCATTAATGAGAGTGGCAGCTTTATTAGTCTTAGAATCTTGAACGTATCTGATCCACGTGTGACCCAAGGGACCTCGTGAGCTTGCAAGTCAATGTACTTGCTAACCAACGCACATGAGGCTACCGCGAGGCCATTTATCTAAGCGAAGATCACAGATAGTCAAGGGAACCTTCGCCGCCCCCTTTGCGCGGAGAAGGCGCCTAAAGGGCATTTACAACCGATAACAAACAATTATATTAAACGACGATTTCGAGTTTGCTTGATAATTGGTTAGAAAATACGTGTTTGCGGCGATTTATTTATCCATTCAATTTGTTTCCCATGGATTCGTTTTGCCGGCACAACTGCTTTGAACAGTTTGTATAACAAATAATGACGTACACGCTCGCTGAGCAATTCTAGCTTAACGAATGAGTCAGAAAAGTGATCGAATTCGGTATCAAATGCTGAAGATGACAAATTTTCATATCTTAAAATAAACTTTTTTTTTTTGGTCATACAAAATTGCAAATTAATTCGAGCAATGATGAGCAATTATTTCTACTGTATGTACAGTTGTGGGCATAAAAATTCGGACTTGTAATAAGATGGTGTTTAAAAGTTTATACAAAAGATGTGGTAAATACAGTAATCGGCTGATAGATCACTTTTTTAGCATAAACTAGCAACTCGCACCGGTTTCACACAGGTTTATCATAAAGCGTTATAAATAAAAAATTAATTATAATTAACGAGTTATAAAAAAAAAAAATTTCTAAAATTTTGAAACGCTGTTCTCAACGAATGAATAGAATTCATACATAAATAAATGAACTCTAATAAGTGGTTTTACAAGGTGGCACAAAATTAATCACCCTATCGGAAGATTTATAACTTTTGCAAATGGCGTTGTACCTCTATCATATTTGACGCTTGTGAAGTAGACAGTTGCTGTATACAATTAGACAAGCAATGGAGCGCGTACAGGTCGAAATAAAAATTGCCATCAGTCAAAATCAATTTTTTTTATTTAGTAAAAAAGTTATTCAAAAATATAAATGGATGATTGTTGACGTGTGCAACAATACATTGGAAGGCAGTATTTTTTTCTTTGAAAAATGTTGCCCTAATAATGCTAAAACGCAAAACACTATCAAAATAATAGAACCTACGAGTTCATATTGCCAAGTCTCTTTTATGGATTCTTGCAAATTACAGTGCACTCGCGGTAACTCGAATAGCCGCTAAGTCGAACGACGTGCTAACTCGAACACATTTTTCCCCCTATTGATTTCTTTGTAACTCGAACAATAAAAAAGCGCTATAACTCGAACAAAAAAACAAATTTATTTGTACACACATTCTTTTCAAACATGTACATTTTGTACATACATACATATGTAATAGTATATGTATATAAATTATATGTATACTAGTGTATTGTCCATATGAATATTTCGGCGTTAATATCCCGTTAGTTTTCTGGGAACAACATCTTGCATTGACCAAATTGCTTTAAATTTGTCATTTGTAGTGTATCAGTGCACGTGAGTAATGGATCGTAAAAGGTTGAAGTGTTTAACATTAAAAGAGAGGGCTGAAGTCCTTAACAAAATTAAACGTGGACGTAGTGTTACTTCTCTAGCGAAGGAATATGGGGTAGCCAAGTCCACCATAAGTCTTATAAAAAAGAAAGATAAGGCAATTTATGGCTTGCACTAACGCTACCGGCAACCATAAGCTTAAACTTCTCGTTATTGACAAAGCAAGAAATCCTCGTGTTTTCAAAAATTTTAACTGTCCGGTGGAGTACAAAAATTCCAAATCAGCCTGGATGACTTCGGCGATTTTCAAAGACTGGTTTCATAATTCGTTCGTGCCGCAGGTAAAATCCAGATTCATTAAAACAATTTTTTTAACCAAGTTAAATGACTTTAATATTTAGGTAAGAAAATATTTCAAAGATGGGGGACTACCTGAGAAGGCTCTTCTTCTAATTGATAATGCCCCATCACATCCCAACGGAATCGAATTAAAGTCCGAGGATGGTTTAATTTTAACTATGTTTATGCCGCCGAATGTGACACCATTGATCCAGCCAATGGACCAAAATGTAATTCGTATAACGAAACTATACTACAGAAATTTTCTACTGGCTTCCATTTTCAACAATCGATCGAAAAATCGATATCAATGACTGTTTTTTTAACATAGCACACTCAATTGGTAAGTCGAACAAATTCGATAAATCGAACAGCGCCTGTTTTAATTAGTTCGAGTTATCGCGAGTGCACTGTATTTCAATAATAACCTTCCAGGATACGTAAGCTTTAAAATGGAAAAAGTCCCTTACAAATCAGAGCACTCTGTGCGAAGATGTATAGTTTTAGAAATAAGGTGTGGCTATTAAATAACAAGATTGACGTTGGGAAAACCTTTATTTGCATCTCATACATAATCATTTATTGTTAACTTCAATATACAGGGTGGTCCAATAGTGTTTTTTTTTTGTTTAATTGTATGTTATTTTCATACTGACAGCTCTTACGGCTGGGCAAGTTATGGGAAAAAATTTCATATCTCCGCGAACCGAAGTAAATCGCTTTATGCGTGAACACTGTGGGTCATTTTCTAGACAATACTCTAGGATAGAATTATATAGCTTATTTTCTGATAATAAAGTGCGAATATGAAGTCGACGAAAAATCCTATTAATTTTTTATAATTTTGATTCTTTGATGCTGTTGAGCATTTTCTTGTAAATCACGCATTTTTAGAGGGAGAAAATGCGCATCACTGTCAAGGAAAAAAATTACAAAAATCAACGGTATTATTTTGCAACTTCAAACTTACACTTCTTTGTACTGAATGAGCACGGGCCTCGGTAGTCTAGCATAAGTGCACTAGCCTGCCATTCCAGAGGTTGTGGATTCCATGTAAAGCACGGTTCTCGCACTTTTCCAAACTAGTTTCTAAAAAACAAAATTCATTCCTCAACCTCAAAAACCGTATCCTTCCAATCCTTTCTCCCGCACAAAAAGTCAGCGCATTACTTGCATTGTGGCCACTTAGGACTGGAAGCGGCAGGCTAATCACCTACCCTGTCAGAAATGAAAAAAGATTAACGAAACCAACACAAGACTGAATCCTGTCGAGGCCCTATGCTCCCGAGTGGAGTGATCAAGAAAAAAAATGAGCATTAAAAAAAAGTAGTCAAAATTACGCAAACCTGTTCAAAATATTGATGTATTATCATTTGTCGCCAGTTGTAGGCGGGAGTGAGAAGACCTAAGGCATTCGCATGAGAAAAAACAAGGCAGATAAATTAAAATTTTTTGACGTCCGAATTTTTATGTTCGCAACTGTAAGTATATGCAACACACTGGCGAAGTAGGTAAACAATATAATTTAGTTTAAATAAACAGTTTAATTTTTTATTGCCTTAGTAGTGATTTATGCAATTCCGCCAAAACCGGCAAACAGAAAGGTTTATACTAAGCCGATAAATATGTATGTATGTACTCAATGTTCGGCACTTTACGCCCCCGGCCGGCATTTTGGCAAATAATAATAATAATATGTACCCAGCAGCTATTTGTTTAACCTCAGTAGGCTTTAAGGGTCTTTAATTTTTATATTTATATTTATTTTTTTTGGATATTTTTTTATTGTTTTATGTTTTGCTATATTTATGCGTATCTACTTTTTTCGTTTTTTATTTAAAGAAAATTTACAGCCGTAATTACCCTCAGGAAGGCAATAAATTTTAAGTCATACGATCAGAGTAATTATCATTTGAGATTTAAATCTTCATTTAATTTAGTATCCGGCCTATTATTTGTTATAAATTAATTTCAATTGCGTACGGATTGCTATTCCTTTTCTCAAAATGAGTAACTGGTACTTACGTATCTTGTAAGCAATTAAATTAAATTGTGCATTAACATAAGTCAGGGTATTTGGAGATTCAAGATAAGTTAATTTTTGTGTTTTTTTTAAGTGAATTTGTATTTTTAAATATTTTGTACTTTCCCAAAACAAAATTTATTATACAAAAAAAAAGGGGGTAGTGAAGTTATCCCCAGACGTAAATCATTAATCTTGTATCAGCTGATGTAAGCTACTTATAAAGTGATTTGTACAATTATGACCCTACCTTTAAGTGTCCAGCATAAATAGTATCCGGCACAAAGTATTTAAAGCGGACCATACTATAGCTGATGAAATAAGGGCATCACTTGCTCCTGATGCAAACTCGGTATCAGGCAGGTCTATACCGCACAAGGCAGCAGTAGATGGACCACGAAGCACATTTGTGAGATAACTAAACGGGTTTGGCTTAGAAGGAATGAGCACAGAACAAAGTGCCTAATCAATCAAGACCGGCCACCTCAATGGAAAGTTGTTGGTATCATCTCCGGGTACTGCCGCATAAGAACACATGGGAAGCGTATGTGGTTTTCCCCAGTTGCAGCAACGAGGAGGAGGTGGAGAGCATTGAGCACATCTTCTACCACTGCCTTCACCTGGCTGCGGTTGCCTACGTAAGTGCCTTGAAAAAATTAACAAAACTTTTCTCGAAGATCGTCGAGTGAGTACAACAGCCGATATTGGTGATTCGCTATAGAGACTATCAAAATTTGTGCTGTTGCCAAAGAAATGCATTATTTGGGTCAAAATTTTATAATGCAACAATAATAATAATAACTACCGATGATGAACGAGACCAGGGGCAAGTCGTTTCTCAGGCGCGGAAAAATACAAAAGAACTGAGAAAAAAGTGAATCCTTATTGAATAGATTTCCGTGACGTGGTCCATTCTGTATTCCCTCAAAGTTAAATAAGGAGTAAGCGTAGTGACCGTAATGACACGTTGGCGGCCGCCGTAGCCGAATGAGTTAGGGCGTGATAACCATTCGGGAGTGCATAGGTTCGGATATGCGTACATGAACATCAAATAATATTAAAAAAACTTTTCTACGCTCGCCTCTCGGCAGACAATAGCAAACCTCTGAGTGTATTTCTGGCATGAAAAAGCTTCTCATAAAAACCATTTGCCGTTCGGAGTCGGCTTAAAACTGTAGGTATCTCCATTTGTGGAACAACATCAAGACGCACACCACAAATAAGAGGAAGAACTCGGCCAAATAGCTAACAGAAGTGGACGTGCCAATTATTTATTTATTTTTATTCAATATTAGGTTAGGTTGACCTGGCTGGTTGAAAGTCATCACATAGACCTATTGATCTTTAGTGGTACCAGATGGAGCTTGACCCTTACGTTTCCTTGTAGTAGGCTTCTTATAATAAGCCTGCGCCCTTTTTACGAATCTAAGTAAGTCCTGAGACTGAAATCCCGAGAGACATTCAAACTTCTCATATAGTAGAGCTCATAGGCCTTTCATTCGTCTGTCTGCGGCCAGTCTCTCAATAGCTTCCCTGCTTTTAAGGGCGTTTTGAGATGAAATTTCATATGAGTTCATTGCCTTTATCGCCGTTTGACTACCAACGTATATACGAGGTGCATTCAAAAAGTATCGCGAATTTTGAATTTTCGCAGGTTACGTATATTCGAATTTCGAATTTAGTTAACTGTTGGCAGGTGCTTTGCTTGCACGTGTTTCGACTCGTCTTCGATTTTTACCTATTCAATAAGATGGATCAAAGAACCTGTATAAAATTTTTTGTGAAAAACGAAATTAAGTGCGCGTATGAATTCCGAATGTTGTCTGTGTCATACGGGGAAGCTACTTTGGACCAAAGCAACGTTTATCGGTGGCACAAAATGCTCTCAGAAGGGCCGAGAAGATGTGCCGGACGAAAAGCGTGCCGGACGCCCGAGCACTTCAACAACAGACAAAAAAAATGATGAAGTGAAGAAAATGGTATTGGCCAATCGTCGAATCACCATTAGAGAAGTTGCTGAGAACCTAGACATACTGATTGGCTCGTACCATTCGATTTTTTTTAATGATTTGCGCATGAGACGGATCACCGCAAAATTCATACCAAAACTGCTCAATTTCGATCAGAAGCAGCATCGCATGAACATTGGTAATGAGATGTTGGTATCTGAACTTTGTCCGCGACGACCCAAATTTGCTCCAGAGAGTCATAACTAGTGACGGATCGTGGGTTTATGGTTATGACGTTGAAACCAAAGCTCTAACATCTCAATGGAAGCCGCCGCACGAACCAAGACCGAAAAAAGCGCGCCAAGTTCGGTCGAATGTAAAAGTTTTGCTTACCGTTTTCTTCGATCGCAGAAGCGTTGTGCAACATGAGTTCTTGCCACAGGGTTAAACGGTCAATAAGGAATATAACCTGCAAGTTATGAGCAATTTGTGTGAAGCAATCCGCCATAAACGCCCGGATTTGTGGAAGAACAAAAATTGGCTATAACATCACGATAACGCCCCTGCTCACACATCGTTGCTTGTGCGCGACTTTTTGGCCAAAAAACAACACACTAATGATGTCACAGCCACTGTATTCCCCAGATCTGGCACCCTGTGACCTTTTCTTGTTCCCGAAACTGAAGAGGAGGCCCATGAAAGGACGACGGTACGCTACGATTGACGAGATAAAACAAGATATAAAAAAAAGATTTTTTGAAGTGCTTCGAAGATTGGAAAAAAGTGCATCATATCTCATGGGGATTACTTTGAAGAGGACAAAATAGATATTAATGAATAAATAAATAATTTTTGAAAAAACATAAAATTCGCGATACTTTTTGAACACACCTCGTATATTGTATATACGAGTATATTACATGCTAAAAATTTTTCCACAATTTTCTATGCATTAAAAAGTTGAAAATTTTTAATGAAATTTTTTTTTTAAATTTGTTAAATTTTTGCGAGCTTTTGAGCCTTAAGTTATATGATTTTTACTGAAGAATACGCTACGCTTCTATATTTTTGTGTACACATGTGTAGGTAGTATCAATACGTAAGCTTTTACGTGTACCCAAAACATTTACAAGAATGTACGTTTGGCATATCCGACCTAAAGCCAAAATAATAGCCTTGAATGAAAGATTTTCATTTAATTATTGACAGAAATATTCTTATTCTTCCTGATTGACGTGATAAGCGATTACGCGATTTTGGCTGAGTTTAGCAAAGTGCACCAGTCATTTCTTTCTGAACCAAGTCCTTCTCCATCTAATCTTTCCTACGCAGCAAATATTCGACCGCGTGCTTTTAATCAAACCTTTGGCTACACGATGTTAATTTCATCACTCGAAACAAGAGCTACAAAAGGTCAAGTGCATACTAAATATGTAGGTGGGAGATTGAGTGGGTACAAACACTCAAACATTGGCGACACTTCCGCGCACTTTGCACGAAAATCACATGAAGTCTACGGCAAAGGTTAAAAACATATAATTTAGATTGAGTAATGAAGTTCTCAAAAGTAAATAAATCATTATCCATGTATATGTACATACATATGTACGCACAAGTACATACCGCAATTAACGCGGTAATTGTTTGTACGTAAGCCTGTTAATCAAACAACTTTGAACATTTTATTTGCTATTAAAAGTCAATAAAATCGTTAATGTGCCCAGAAGTGTATTCACGTAGCGCATTTTTATTAAGCAAATGCACACACGCACACACATACACGTATGTATGTGTGAACAAAATAAGTGTCCGTTGATTTACAGCGCATTCTGGATATTTCACACATTCGCCATGACGAAACGCTTCAGCGCGGACAAAGTTTACTACATAAAAGTGACTCGTATTTTGATTTTTCTTTTTTTCTCATTTACAAATTTTATAGTGGAAAACTACAAAGCAAATTTTTCTAGCTTAACTCAGAGCGTGAGGAAATGAAAACATCAGTGCTGCGTGACGCCAGTCAAAGGCGGTCAACGGCAGTTCATAGTCAACAATGTTGTAGAGTCAGCAACAGCAACAGCAGCTACCACCAGCAAACGGGGATGGATGCAACAGCAATTCACTACACATATTTTGCAACAACACCAACAACAACAACAACATACTCGTATAATCATAATCAAAACGTACACTTCATTGGTGATTATTAAGCTAAATTGTTTTTACTATGTGTTGCTGTTGTTGCTATTGTTATTGGTGTTCTATGTGCATGTCGTTTTGTTGTTATTGGCAATTACTATTTATACGACAACACTGCATTGGGTTAATTTGAGTTGATTTTGAAGTCGTGCAAATATTTCGATTGTTTATGCACACATACATACGTACATGCATCTGTATGCGTGATTCTGTATGCGTGCTGTTATTTTTATACACAGCTAATAAATATGTGCTATTCGCTATTTATACGCCTCCCTTGAAAGCACCAACCATTTTTGCACTCCAGCTTTTGTTTTTGTGTTTTGGTTTGCTTCCGTTGCGTGCAAGGCAGGCATTAGGGTGGGCCTTGTATGGAGACGCAGAGCAATGGAATTCTAACGAATGCCTTTGAAGGTTGAGAGATTAAAAAGTTTGGTCATCGGGACAAAACTGTACAATTAACTTTGGCGTCCACATCAGCGGGGACTGGGCAGCAGACTTCTGCCCGCTTATTTCACATGTATGTATTTTTACGATCGTGCAATCAGTCGAAATATCGGCTTAAAAAATAAATAGAGTTTTAACGTTTAGCAAAGTGAAACAGCCCTTGTACGTACTGGAATCAGGCTGAGAGGTTTAGGCTTCAGGCTCGATCTCACTTACGGACACTCAAGTATCCTTAGAAACTTTGGGTTCATCCCCCCGACAACGGATCAGTGTATGCCCTCTCTTAGTCCAAGCGGAACTTTCTCCACCCATATTCCATCAAGTGGGGAGTGAACTGGGTGCAACACTTGGGGAAAGGGCTTGGTTAACTGGTTAACGAATGACTCAAAGTTGGACGGTAGGGTTAGAGGAGGAGTATTCGGTAAAGAGCTGACCATCAGAATCAAACTCAGATTACCGGATCACTATAGTGTGTTCTAAGTAGAGGTAGCCGCAATAAAAGAGACAGCTGATTGGTTACTTAAAGTGGTTGTGTCCCCGTGAAAGGAGAGAATTGGCGTCAACTCAGCGAGCGCTGGGCAAGTACACAAACGTGTAAGGTCGCTAAGTCCTTTTGACCACGTGCGGATCGGAGGCGTTCGAGGGATATTCTGAGGATGACAAAATCTCAGCTCTCAAATTACTCGGGGTATACATGCCGTAAAACTCGGAATTATATTACTTCGAGTCCTTTTTGCGTCAGCCGTATGGAGCATGACGTGGAATCATCTTGGTTCTCACTTCTTTCCGACGCCTACTTGATATCAAAAATCTGATGAACTTCATCAGCAGTATAAAACGGCTAATACAGCCGCCAATTAGTCACCGTTCGTAATCCACAAATTCTTGTGTAGACTTAATCCAAGCAGCTCTAGACTGTAACCCAGAAAGAAGTTGCAGTTGCGGAAGGCCATCGAGCACGTGGAGTCGACTAGTCGAAGGAGAAGCGTTACAAGCAGATCGCTTTCGCGGCAAGTAGAGTTTCTAGCTTTAAATAAATCTGATTTTAAATTGTTTATTGAGGCCCTAAGTTTCATCTAAGAGCGTCGTCTTACCATATTTTCGAGTATAGCAGAACCTTTTTTGTAATTTACACCAATCTATCTTAGGGAGTTAGACCACTTTTGCGGTGCAAGGAAAATCATAGTTTACTTTTGTTTTCTTCAGCGGGACAATAAAATTCTGTCATAAATTTTGTAAATTAGTTTTTTTTGTATCTATAATGTGCCTAATGGCCGACACTGGGACCTGAAAGATCTTTTGTGTTCAAAGCAATATAAAAAAAAATTTCTAAAAAAAAAATTTCCAAAAATTGTTTGTACGTAATATATAATAATAAAAATATCGAAAAATGTCAGCTGTACTTCCTATCAGAATTTAATTGTGAATATACATATAGTTAAAGAGTTCGGGTGATTTGAAAAAAAGTTTTCGGAACTACCTTAATGTTCATAAATGCGCTCGCATTGAACTGAGAGAGGCTGTACCAAAATTCAAAATGGCAGTGTTTAGCCGTTTTGAACACCTTAATTCGTTTGTTATACTATATTTAAGTTATTAAGGTCATAATTTTAAGCAAAAAAAATAAATTTTCTCTCGAAGTACGAGAGTGGTGCTCTTATAAATATAACCAGGCAGGTTCTAAATAAGATGGCGCATTAAGGAAATCGGATCATACGCTGAAATAAAAGTTTGTTTTTGAAGATCGATAGATGCATCTGCTAGTTATTTTCCTAGTTAACTTTTGGAGCTGAGGCAGGACCTCATGTAAAAATTGTTTTAAAGTAAAGAAATTCTTTCGGTTAAATACCCAACAAAGGGTATACATATCAATTAGATATATCTTTATAAAAATCTATGTAAATAAAAGTGCTCTGGTTTCCTGCTGGATTTCTGTAGTTGGTCTGTCTGAAATCCAGTGTTAATCCACTGACTACCATCAACTTTAATTCCGATAGGCAGAAGTAGTAGTAGAATGGAGCTTTGCCGCATTGTCTGTTCATTGAAAGACCACCCTAGTGAATAAAAGCATTTATAGCTTTTTACTTAACAATTATTGCTTCATTTATGTGACTGCCGCTTTAATAGATTCATTAATGTTGCGCGCAGCAGTTGATCTTTAAAAATCTTCTCACGCCGCAAAACAGTTATGTGGGCAAACACACACATATATGCACGTATGAACTCATACATATGAATAAGTAAATGGTCTGGTGCTTTCATAGCTTCCTTCTTGACTGTTGGGTCATTGGTGCCTCGCAAAGCAAGTTTGCTATTCATGCATAGTAACAATATTTGAACAATACAAATACATACGTACATACGTACATACGTACATGTGTATATGTAAGTAAAGTACATCAAGAAATTGCGATAAAATTTTATAAATACATACATACATACATACATACATTTCTGGAACAGTCATGCATGTCAAAATGTCTGCTTATTTGTCATTCAAGAGTTTTTCTTAATGAGACTGCTTTTGAAACTTTGTTGTTGTTATTCATATTTATAGAGCCAGCATCATGAATTATTCAAACAAAATCGCTAATAAAGGGAATATTTGGCTGACTGAGCCTACCAACTGTTCATCAGTTATTTTTGTACTTTACATATGGCGGCATTGCTGACGAGATCTTTTTTGCAACTTAAAAAATGAATGAATCAAAATAAATCGGTGGCATGTAATGGACTACGGCAGCACTTCCATGTATGGAATTTAGAGAACTTCTATGCTCTAGCTTAACTCTTACATACAAACAAGCATCCTGAATAAGGAGCGAAGACTTATCCGACTTTGCAGGATGACCCTAACAAGCAACACCAAAGCAGTGAGAATTGGCAAAGATCTTACTGAGCCGTTTGAGCGAGATTTCAGACAACTTTGATGATGCAGAAAACTATTCGCGCCGCCAACATCGGCATCTCCGGCACAATTTTCTATGAAAGTGTTGTTGTTGTTGTATTAGCAAAAACATTCCCCATACATTTACGGGGAGTTCTGCTGGAGTGTCATTCCAGTAACGTAGAACCGACTGTCGGGGGAACGTCTATGAAAGTGTCGTCGTGCTCGCTTAAGCTGCTGATATCGACATTGTTGGCATTAGTCAGCGGGCAGTCAGTGCAACTGTCTCCAGTCTCAAAAAAAAAACCCCGTCGAGAGGAGCCTGCGGTAAACGAGGGCATGACAAAGTACCTTGTGTCAACAATCAAAAAGTCTACGAGTACTGGACCGCAGATTGCGATTGACAAGTGTGAGTCGAGGACTTTCTCTATCTAGGATCCAGCATTAACAACAACAACAAAGTGAGGTAAGAGATCCAGCGAAGAATAACTCTTACCAACAGGTGTTACTTACGGCTGGGTAGGCAATTGAAAAGCAGAGTCTCTCTCTAAGCATGAAAAATCGTCCTATCAATCACTCACCCTCCCGGACTTACTGTATGGCGCTAAGTCCTGAACATTGACGGACACCGATAGCCGGTTATTAGCAGCTTTGGAGAGAAAAATTCTTGACAAGATCTAAAATCCGATTTGCGTGAATGATGAATACTGAATAAGATGGAACCACGAGCTGTACGAACTGTACGCCGACATTAACGTAGTGAAGTGCATTAAAATTCAGCGCCTGCACTGGCTAGATCACGTTGAGCGAATGGACAGTAACGCACCAGCAAAGAAGGAGCTCTTTTCGAAGTGCACTAGTGGAACTTGCAAAAAAGGACGTCCTCATCTACATTGTAAAAACCAAACCGACGACGTCCTAATCGCCCTAGGTGTTTCTAACTGGCGCAACAGTTTGAAAGCGGCCAAGACCATCCATCGGTTGTAGTTGCCAGCTAAGTAAGTAACTGAGTAAGAGGCTCGCATGAAAAGTCCGTGCTAACTTTGAGAGCTGGCACTACTGGGGCGTGTCGAGGTTATATTTAGTTAGAAGCATCTTTTAGAAAAACACCTACCAACTTTCAGCCCGATTGGTTTATTTCTTTGTTTTTAGCATTCGTTTGAATTGAGGAAGTCGATTGATTTTGCTTCTCCCTTTTTATCGCATCAATGTACTAGCTCACGCTTCAGCAGTTGTGGTCGCGGAATGAATGGAAATAGGGTTCCAACTCGTTTCACATCCTCCTTAATCTCCAGACTTGGCTAACTCGGATCCCCCGGACTTTTATTTGTTCCCCAATTCGAAGAAATGGCTGGCGGGAAAAAGAATTTATTCAAACGAGGTGATTCAGACCAGCAACAACACCTAGAACAGCGTTGAACGAAGTTTATTGGGCTAAAAGGAGTCTATGTCGAAAAATAAAAAGGGTTTACCCCAAACAATTAAGTATTTTTTTATTTTTGCACGAATTTTTCAAACGAGCCTCGCATATTATGGATATTCAAAAAAAATGGACTCCAGCCTCATGTTTGATTTGATGTCCATGACAAAAAATGAAGAGGGTATCCGCGCCATACCATAGAAATATGCCAGAAAGGCCGACATTAGGTCTTCCAATGCTTCTTCTTTTCCTTAATTGGCCGCGATTTTGGCCGAGTTTAACAAAGCGCGCCAGTCATTTCTTTCTCGTGCTGACCGGCGCCAATTGGATACAACAAGTGAAGGCAAGTCCTTATCCACCTGATCTTTCCAACGCAGGGGAGGTTTTTCTCTTCCTCTGCTACCAACAGCTGGTACTGCATCGAACACCTTCAGCGCGGGAATGTTTGTATTCATTAGGAAGACGTGACCCAGCCGAAGAAGCCGCTGGATCTTTATTCGCTGCGCCATGTCTATGTCGTTTTAAAGCTTATGCAACTCATTGTTCCATCGTCTACGATACTCGCTATCGCTAACGTGCAAAGGTACAAAAATCTTGTGCAGAATCTTTCTTTCCAACACTCCAAGAGACGATTTATCAGATGTAGTCATCGTCCAAGCTTCTGCGCTTTACGCTAGAACTCGCATGATGAAAGCTTTGTAGAGTGTTAGTTTTGTTGGCCGAGATAGGACTTTACTACTCAATTGCCTACTTAGTCAGAAGTAGCACTTGTTGGCAAGAAGAATTCTACGTTGTATTCAAGGCCTCTTACAGCTAAAAAATGTGAAAATACGTTTTTAAGTTTTCATTGAAAAAAAAGACGTTGTTGCCATAATGTGGAGTTCCCTCCGGCAGCGAAAGCGAAATTCTTATATTTCTAGATATGCCACAATTACTTCTTTTCGGTGACGGATGGGAGGGATATTCACGATGAAGAAGTTTACAATTAGTTATTGAGAATTTCTAATCCTGAGCTGTTTTATAGGCAACGCCTCTAAAGACTTGAAAATATAACAATCAAGTCCCACAACATCTACCACAGCTGCCAAGCCAAGAGCTAAAAAAGTGTTGTTAGTTTTGCGTTAAGAACTTCTTTATTTCCCATTTCATTTCGATGATAAAAATCTCAATGCATTTGACAACAAAGCAATTCTCATATTTCACTTCATAGAAGCAAAGCACAATCATCATCATCATTCCTTCGTCTCCGTTGCGGAGTATAGGTACAAAGTAAAATTTTTGCCTTTTGTGCGATTCCCGGATATATTTTTCACTTGCTGCCAGGTCATTGTTTTGTTCACGGCTTTGTAGTCCTCTTCGATCCCTGTGGAGTTTCTAGTTTCCCATCGGACGCGTTCCCAGGTGGCGGATAGGGCAAATCTCGGTCCATGTGGAGTTTCTAGTCTCCAATCGAACGAGTCCCCGGGTGGCGGATAGGGGAAAGCTCGGCAGACATGCAGGGCAGGTGAGAAATAAAATACCACTCGCGGACCAAAACCAGAAACCAAGCAGCGTCGGTCTTGTATTAAGCGGCTGAAACCAGTGCCTGACTCGTAACGAGCGGCTGCAAATAAATAGCTGATCCCGCAAGCTAAATTCAAGATGGCAATCCCGTTGCGAGCATAGGAACCTTAGGCTAACAACCTACTGTCTCTGAAATCAAATTGTTACATAAACCAAAAATAAAAAAAATAGCAAAACACAATGCCATCAAAGAATGTGACTAATCATTTCAAGATTGGTTTATGTAGAAAAATGCGCATTCATTCCCGCACTTCATATTAATTCTTCTAAATCCGGGTAGTACCAACTAGAAAGCAACTGCAAAGATAACGATTTATTATATTTTTTTCTTCAAAGACTTATTGGCTATCTGCAAGTGTTTTCAAGTGTTGTATGGCAATCACTATTTGATTGGAACTCGGTCATAAAGTTAAACCAATAAATTTCCCAAGTAAAAAGGGGCATTCAGAAGGTGTATAAGTCAGTCGTAAACAAGTCAGACGAAGAACACGTGTGCGGAATGGTATTTTGCTAATTTAAACAAAACATTTAATGCAATATTTTTACAGGTATTTTAATTCAGCCACACACGCAGATATTCACGTATGCATTTGTACAGTTGCGGACATGAAAATCGAAATGGAAACTACTACAGTAATAAAATCTAGCACAGACATTGTATAAGATTCAGTGAGTATACTATTTTTTTTTTTTTATTAAATTTAGTGCATTTTTAAGCCAAAAAAGCTGTAATGTTTTGTGAAAAATTGCTGCCCAATTATAGAGAAAATCAAAGTGTATACAGTCAACGTCAGAAGAAAGTGTACACCAACCACATATTGGTAACTTCCACTATTTATTTATTTATTTTGTAATTTCAATTATTTTTTTATAAAAATTTTATTCATACTACAACAAAAAGCATATAGGGCAAAGCTTCGAACTTTGAGTAAAATTTGTAAAAATTCGGCAAATGTTCATCAACTCTTTTACTCATCAACATTTTTACTCAGATTAAAAAATAAAAAATTGGGGATGCAGTTTTATAGCTCATTGAATTTTAGTCTAACAAAGTGCAAGTTTCAAGTGCTTAAAAAATTGCGTTGATTTTTGACATTTTTTTTTGCTGAAGACATTTTGATCAGAATTTGCCGAATTTTTTGAAAAGATTTTATGAAAGATGAGCTCAGTTTAGAATCACTATTTGTATGGAACGCATGAGTTTGTAAAATAGACGCAAAACTGTCGAAGAGATTAAGAAATAGTCCAAAGCACACGGCGGTAAGAAGTAAGTATTTTGTAAGAAGTCCGTCGAACGTGTCAAGCTGGTGGGTTGCAAGAAAAACTATCTACTTTGCGCAACGGCTACTGGCTGATCTGAATAGATCTCACCGAGACCACAAGTGTTACTAGTGCTTTTGGTGTTGTGTTAAACATAGTTTGTGATATTTGTATGTCTTAATGAGTTTTAAGAAACAGTTTAAACTTTTGTCAGCAGATCCTTGCCGCCTTTAGAGATGAAAAGCATACCGATCCCAGGCAGTTGTAACGAGTTCTGCTTAGTGGCAGTGACAGTGGCAAAGGAGGTGTTCTAACTTACCGCTTTCTTCTTTGCATAAGTTACACACGGGTCGTTCTGGACTAATCTATTTTAGCTGCGTGAGTTATGGAGTGTGTGATAAGATTTATAAAATCTCAGAGGATAAAATGGCTCCGACACGTGCTTAGAATGTCCAAGGAGAGAACAACTCGAAAGATAGTTCAATTAGGCCCTATTGGAGGCCGAAGAAGAGGACGCACCAGGTAGAGATGGCTCGAAGACATGAAAGTTGACCTTGAAAAGCTAAACGTGTGGCGGTGGAAGGAGGTATAGTATTCTTAGATAGAGACCTGAGATAGAGACACCGAAGACTGTGATGCAAAGAAGAAGGAAATGAAGAAGAACAGGTATAGAGTGAGGCAATGTCTCGTGAGTACTCCAACTAATATTTTACATTCTTTCTCTGGGAGTGATAAAATAAAGTTGATTGTTTTTGTGTTGCAAGTTCGTAACATTATTCTGGAAATGCTGTGGGAGGTCGAGATTTCCCATATAGACTGTGCTTCCAGAGTTAGTTCCTCGTCTAGTTCCATCTTAAAAACTGAGAGTGAGGGATATATGGTCGACATACTCATTCTAGGCAAGGGGGTACCTGCCTTAGTAAGCTCGTCCACTCACTAATTTCCCTCTATTCTCTTAGGCCCTGGTAGCCAGCAAATAGTGACCTGTCTACTCTCTCACAGCTCGTCTATTTTGGATTTACAGCGGTTCACGCGTTCCGAACTAATCATTACAGTCATTATTGCTTTAATAGCAGTTTGACTATCGATGAAGATGTTTGTGCGATTGTCGAGGGAAGTAAATTCCAACGCTAATTCAGCTGCTTTGGTTAAAGCATAGATCTCTGCTTGAACTATGCTACAGTGGTCAGGAAGCCTGAAAGACTTTGGGAGTTTGACAGCTTTGGGCAGAAGACAGCCGTTCCTACTCCTTCCGTCATTTTGGATTCATCTGTAAAGAAATTGTGTGCATGGTAATTGGATTCTTAACCCTTCTACTAGTCATTCTGTTCTGTTACAAAAGCAGGATTCTCGCGAAAGTTTACTTGGGAAATATGCGCAACGAAAATGAGTCAAAAATATCTCCACTGGCGAACAAAGGCAAAAATGAGCTACAATTGGCCGGAGAAGCGAAATGTAAGCCTTTTGGTTTAGACGAAACGTCATAGGTGAAGATCAGAACCAATGAACGCTACAGCATCGAGTATGTGCGCGCCGAATCGTTAGGCAGTGTTGGTATCATTAGGTAGGTGTTCCCGAATGCTCTCGGATTGCTTTTCTTAGTTTTTTGTTTCCTACAGTTGACTGATTTGAAAAGGCTGCCAACGAAGAGTCGATCAAAAGTTTCACCTGAATTGGCACGAATTCTTGAGGAGGTTCGGTAGACTTGCCCTAATCACTATTAATTCGTACGCCTAATATTTCTTTTCATGTCAACTCCGTTACAAAATTGTAGACACGCCACTATTTTTTTTTTATAAAAATATAGTTCATATGAAAATAACAACAACAACAAAAATTAAATGCAAAATTTCAAAATTTGTACAAAAATTTAGACTTTTTTAACAAAGAAACCAAAATTTTCTTTAGAAAAATAAAGTTCCCACAACAACTACAACAACAAAAAAATAACGCAAAATCTCAAGCTTTGAAAAAAAATTTTAAACTTCTTAACCAAACACACCACAATTTATTTTATAAAAATATGGATCACACTGCAACAAAAAAATATAAAATATTTTTTGAAATTTTCAAAATTTAAAAAAATTTCAACTTTTTAACCAAATACACCACTATTTTTTTATAAAAATATGGTTTAACAACTACACACAACAAAAAAAATACTATCCAAAATTTCAAACTTTGTAAGCAAATTTTCAACATTTTTTAAAAATTATCAACTTTTTAACCAAACACACCGCAATTTTTTTTTTTAAATATGGTTCACACTGCAGTAAGAAAAATATATTACCCAAAAATTTAAAACTTTGTAAAAAAACTTTCAAAATTTCCAAAAAAAAATTCAATTTCTTAAGCAAAATTTTTTTCTGAATATGCAGATTTATAGCCCATTGAATTTTAGGCGTAAAATTATCATCAAATTTTATTTGTACATAAAAAATGTATTAATTAATTATTATTTTTTTTTATAAATTTTGTATATGTAAAAAATTATTAATGACGAAAATCTTTATTCTGACCCTTACGCGCACCAACAAACGTCTGTTTGTCTACTGCAGCTGTCTAATTTAGGTACAAGTGTGAAATATGATTGCAAAAATTATAAATTTTTCAATAGGTTTTTTTGTGCCACCTCGGTTACTCTTTTCAGTGCATGAAAAATATCGATGTCGATAACTATGGTCTGATGGCCGAGAAAGGCAAACTGTGTTGACATTTCTATTCAGTAAGCTTTGGCAAGTCGTCATGAAATGGCCACAAAAAAAGCTTTGAAATTTTGGAAATTTACTTTAAAAAAAAAAAAAAAATTTGTTCTCAAAGTGCATGTAGCGAAGTGTTTAAGAAGACACTGGAATGACGATTTGTCGATATTCTCAACTTGTTGGCCTCTGTGCTTCGACTACGTGGAAAACTTTATGTAAGGATTTTGGCTTGCGCCCCTATAAAACGCAGCTCGAGCAAGAATTGAAGCAAATGTCCATTGTTGTCTCTCATTTTTGCTGACTGAGTTCACTTAGATATATTTTACAGATTTATTGGAAATCGGCTGCCGTAGCCGAATTGGTTGGTGCGTGTCTACCATTCGCAATTCACAGAGAGGTCGTTGGTTCGAATCTCGGTGAAACACCAAAATTAAGAAAAACATTTTTCTAATAGCGGTCGCCCCTCGGCAGGCAATGGCAAACCTTCGAGTGTATTTCTGCCATGAAAAAGCTCCTCATAAAAATATCTGCCGTTCGGAGTCGGCTTAAAACTGTAGGTCCCTCTATTTGTGGAACAACATCAAGACGCACACCACAACACCCAAACAGGGTATACGCGCCAATTATATATATATATATATTGGAAAAATTAGTCAAAAATTGCACTGATCAAATAGACCCATGCATGATGTCATATTCAAAAAATAAATGCCACGGAAATATCTACCAGATTATAACAAAAAAAAATTCATTCCAACAATTTTCTGTTTTGTGTTATGATTTTGGGTTTCCAAGCTAAAACAAATAGGCTTTTTCTTCCATATATAAAAATTTACGCATTTACTTTGTATGAAAGGAAAAGAGTGACACCTCAGCAAAAAAATTTCCAAAAATCAACGGTGTTTGCTGTGACTTGAAACTTGCACTTTGTTGTACTAAAATTTGATGACCTATAAAACTGCATACTCTGCATTTTTCTAAGTGGAGAGAAAGTTTAAAAATTCTTAGCAGCTAATTACTAATTAAAAAAGGAAAAAAACGAAGTATTCACATGCAACATTATTTTGATGTGCGTATTTTTATGCCCGCTACTGTACATATTTGCACATATTTCATAAAAGCTATCATATCTAAGTCCGAAATATCTGTTAGTTATTGTGCACAATATTTTCTTTCACTACTTACAATAAATTCCCTCGCTTATTCACACAAATTTCCTTTACATAAACTTTTTCACTCCTTTGTTTACATGCACCCACTTTTAATGCGATTTATCGATGTCTGTATGTATGTAAAACGCTGTGAATGTAAATTTATTGAATGAGCTGCAACTAATCACCATTCACACAAATGCGAGAATAAAAGTTCAGACCGCACGCTCGAATTAATTTCAAATAAATTTCAGTTAATTCCCCAGTTTGGTTAATTTCACTTTGAATAAAAAATTTATTAAAATATGTTTTTGTTATATTTAATTTAAAGCAAATAATTTTGTGTCTGCTCCGCTTGCAAGCGTCTTCGCAACGAATGAACAACTAAAGGGTTTTATGATGGCATCGAAAAATTGAAAAAATGTGCAACAATAACGGAATTGCAAAACAAACTGAAAACTGACAGCGAATTTTCGGCTTACAGAATTCGTAAACAATAATGCATTGACCTTGGGAAGGCTGCAGCCATTAAAATAAACAATTTGTTGAGCTGAAATTACACAAATTTATTAAGCACCTATTGGATTGCAAATTTACATATACACGCACACACGATTTCACACATTTACATAGACATCTGTATCTGTTGTCATATGCAAGAATAGCTTAAGTGCAAAATAACTTTGTTGCAATAACTTGAGTTGTCAATAATTTTAAATAAAAACTGTTATGAGAAAAAACTTTCTGGCTGAAAGTATTACTAAAAATGCTACTGAAATGACAAATAAAAAATAAAAATTATGAAATCTGCAAGATTTTTCATTGCTACTAAAATCAGTTCTCCCTTAACTTGGCCTGAGCTTCTCTCCATTTGTGTGAAAATTCATTTGTGCTAAAGGGATGATTCACCGCTTATGAATGCTTCAATTTCGATTAAGTTAATCCAAATTAATGAGGAAGAAATAAAAAGAAATTAATATAAAAAAAAAAATTAAATAATCCATGAAGACAAGAGATGCACAGTACTAGGCGTAATGAAAAGTTGTCTACATTTTTCAGCCCTGTTTAAACGATAAAATTAACATTCACAGTAAAATAAAGTGGCGAGCTTTTTGCTGGATGAGGTAGGGTTCAAAATGCCTTCGCACTTACAGCGACCGTCGTCTTCAACGTCGAGTGGTGTGACCACTAAAACAATCCCTCTTTCCTTCTCGGGAGACACCCATCCTGGGACTACTTTCTTCATTACTTCGGGAGGCCTCAGAATGGCATCCAATTCTAATCACCCACGTCTGGGTCCACCGCATTTGTAGTCAGCTTTCATGCGTTATGCTCCTCTTCTTGTGTTTCTATCTGCGGGACTTCGCTGTGTTGCACTGCGTCGAGGTCAATCTTTTCTTTCCGTAGCTCGTTCTGGATGTATCTCTTTACCGCGTTCCAGCTGTCCTCGCGTTCGAGCATTTTTCTGATTATGTTGCTCGGCGCGATGTCGCCAATCTGCTCCCTCAATGCATTTCTTTCCGCGAGCCATCTTTCACAACTAAAAAATGTGTGTCGCAGTATATGCACTTGGAATCATGGTTACCTTGCCCATGCGGTATAGGTATCTCCTTAAGTATCCGTGGCCCGAGAGGAACTGAGTTAAGAAGTAATTCACTTCCTCGAAGTTTCTTTGTACCCCTTTGTCAATTGATGGAATACGTTTCGCCGGCCAACTGCTACTCGGTTGAGTGTTCCATCGGCTTTGCCACCACAGCATGGTTTGGCATCTCCGTTCTGAGAAGCTAGTGATGATGTTTACTTCTTGGCGTCGCACCCATCTATTCGTTCTCGGACCATGAGGTCTCCCCGATCACAAAAATTGCAGCGCCTGAGACAGAGCGGTAGGCTGAGGCAACTCTGAGTCCCGCTGATCGTTGCACAGCCTCCAGTGCTTTGCGCTTCGCTTTGCAGTTTAGCGATCTCTATATACTTCGCTGCCGTACAGGGGAATTGAGTTTGTGACCGCCATGTTAGCCTTCTTTTTCTCTGTGTTGGCCCACCGATATGTGCCATTTCTTAGCATTCCCCTGGCGTTTGTTGCTTTGGTAGCCGTATCTGGGCCCAGAAAGTAAGCCTGCAGTCAAGTTGAATACCTTTCACTAATTTTTGGGCCACTAGAGACGTGGCGCCTATTTGCATGCTGACCTCGAGTGGCATGTGACCTCGTGTGATAAGGATGACTTCGGTCTTATGTTTGAAGAGCTCCAGGCCACCAAACCGCTGGGTTTACAGTACCGAGAATAACTGGTAGTAACTGGCAGATATCTACAGCCAGCCAAAGCTGTTGATGTAATGAAGAAGGTTGATGGGATTTAGGTTGAAATGGTGGAAGCACCTCTCTGGCTCTGCTCAAGTATAAATAAAGCACCGTTTTGATTTCTTTATGAGACCACCAACAGGCAGATATCTACAGCCAACCAGAGCTGTTGATGTAATGAAGAAGGTTGATGGGATTTAGGTTGGCGCACTAGGCCTAGGCTGTCGAAGAAAAGATCACCCAGTGAACTTTATCGTCTAACTGCCAGAAACGGTCATTTCCAGAGAGGGTTCGCAACAGTCTTCTTCTCTGAAAGGTCACCACAGCACAGAAATGGAGCTCCATCTTTTCCACGCTTTCCTGAGAAATATGTTGTTCAATTCTCCTTTAACAACAGTCAGGAGGATGCCAATGTCCGAGTAGAAGGACTCTAAGACCATTTCAGTCCTATTTCTGGCAAGCTCATCAGTAATTTCATTTCTCTCTAAGTTCCTATGTTATAAAACCCAGATCAGAGAAATGTGAACTGCACACCCAAGAGGTTTGACTAGTTTAGATCTGCACCATGGAATCGTCAGAGCCTTGAACGCGGCTAGACTATCGCTCCCACGTTCCCTAAGCATTTTGCATGGGTCAAAAATACTTCTCCCTGAAAAACACTAGCAATATTCGGAACTTTCAGAGAAGACAGAGACACCAGCTTCGGCGCAGATTTTCCCTTCGCTCCAGTCCTGCCTACTTAGAAAGTTTGCCCCGGCACGACCCTTAAACCCCAATTTGCAGATAGAGAGATCTATACGAACTTCAGAGAAATGTGGTGTTAACTGCCTCAGAATGCTTCCATATCACTTGAGAGAGCGTCCCACTAAACCAGGCATCCACCCGTACGTTGAAATTAACATAGATTTGCAGAAGTAGAGGGCCATGCTAGCCTTCTTAACCCGATTTTCATTGTGTGACTTCCAATGGAGTTTGGACTAAAGTATGAATGATAGCACTGTAGTAACAAATACTTAAATAAATATCCAAAAGTAAAAAAAAAATATATTCTGTTAAAAAATTTTAGAAATAAAAAAAATTATAAGAAATGAATGAACAAAATGCATAAAAAATGGGTCCAAATTATATTCAAACACAAGTAAGTGCCAATTTTAAAAGTATTTCCTATGTACGAGCGTACAAGTGCATAAAATAGTTGAACGTGTTAATTGGCAACAATCCAAATCGGGAACGAAGAAAAAACGCCGCAAATAAAATGGCAGTAAATCAAGAAATTAGCGGGCGATATGCGCCGCCCCGAGCGAACGATCGATAATCATAAATCACCGTCGTCAAAAGAGAGTCGCCGTCGTTGGTTAGGCAAAACCATTGGCAGGTACAAAATGCTCGTTAAATGAAAAGCGCACTTGTCGGGTAGCAAATATTTGGAGGCCTAGTCCAGTGAGCGTGCCAGTCACCACGGAGTCCGCGCAGTAATCCGACAGTGGCATGCGGCTCTCAGCAAGGGATTAAAACGTATTAAAAGATTTTTATTGGCCACTTTTAGAAGCTACCTAGTAACCAAAGTATTTTCGTGTGATCGATAGCAGTGCAAGGCAACTCCCAAGATATCAAACATACACACATAAATACACACACATGCTCGTATTCCTTCCTTGCAAAATGTTTACTTTATTTGGCAATTTTTTGCGCTTACAATTATTTTCGCTTTATTTATGCTGACTATTATTCGTGCTACACTTTTAGTTCATTTAAAAATAGTTAAAAAATAATAGTCGTACTTATTTAGTCGGTAACTGTGTTGACAGGGCGACACGTTCGATCAGTTAAGCCGCTAAGGCGCGATAGCGTCAAAATGAAATGAGTATTAGAGTGTTTTAGTGCTGGAGCGCTGGAGAGCGTGCGGCGGTGGTGCAGTGGTGAGGTGTGAAGCGCGCAGTTGGGTGGGCAAAGGGGCGACGACGACTCAGACTTCGTTGCGGTTGTCATGTTTGTTAGGCATTTGTGGCATGCGGTCACATGATTGCACAGCAGTGACAATGGGGAAAAACAAATGCAAAACAAATAAACAAAAAAATGCTTGAACAAAAGGTGCCAACAGCAATTAAAGACAGAGAGAAAAAAAAATAATAGCAGAAATAAGCGCAAATATTGTAAAAAAATGTTTAAAAATAATAATAATAATAATAATAATAATGAATAAAAAAAAAATAATAAAAAAAGCTCTCCAATTGCATTGTCTCAACTGAAAAAAATACAATTATTTTAATAAGGGTCTTTCAAGTTCTGGTTTATTTTTAGAAGTATTTTTTGGGTTAGGTTAGGTTAGATTGAGTGACTGTTATCCCACATGCTTAGGGCTGCATAGTCCTATTGTGATGCCACTGGAGCTCCCGGACTTAATAAATTTTGTATTTTTAGGTTAGGTTAGGTTAGGTTGAGTGGTTGTCATCCGATACACTTAGACCTAAATAGTCCCATTCTGGTACCACTGGAGCTCATCCTTTGTACTCCTGAGACTTTTCTGAACCAACCTGTGGATTTAATAAATTTAAATTTTTTTCAGGTTAGGTTAGCTAAGGTTGAGTGGCTGTCATCCGACATACTCAGGTAATCCCATTGTGATACCACTGAAGCACACATTTACACTTCTGAGTCTTCTCGGAACCAAGCTGTGAATTTAATGAATTTTGTTAATTTAGGCAATCCTATTTGTGAGACCTCTTCAATGTTGTCAAGAAAGGAGAATTCGAGCGGGGAAAGCCCTTTTTTTGTTTAGAGCAATGCCTGCACACAGAAGGTGTTCTACGGTCTCCTCTTTTTCAATATCTTAAGAACTTCGACAGAAGTCATTATATGGTACCCCCAGTCTATTTGCAAGCCTTCCAATGAGGCAATGCGTTGTTAGTACCCCTATCGTGTTTCTCATATCCTGTCTCCTGAAATTCAGTAGCGATTTTGTGCGGGCGTGGCAAAAAGATGATTGCGCTCGATATCTAGAAATACCAAACTACAGATATTTGAGTCTAACGTAAAGTCGATTCTCATAAAATCAGACGCAAAAAGATGCGCAGGCACTTCAAACTTTTGTTAACCGCTGGCCGCTCTGAACGAATACCATTCAAAACACTTTGCTTTGATAAACCACAAAGGTGTAAAGCAAATTATCAAACGGAAATAGAACTAACTTCCCTCCCCCTAAGCCGAACAAACAACGACGTCACAAGAACTGCAGTTGAATGGTACCTGCAGGACAGCTGGTGCAGAGGAAGACTGAGTAGCACTTGAAGACGGATTATTGAGTCGGAGATGGAAAAGACGAAGAAAACATGGAGTGAAGTTAAAGTACATACTAGCTTTAAAATCGGGACGAGTGGAAACAATTTGTTGCGGCCCTATGCTCTTATATCCTGCTCCTATAGCCACTTGTAAACTACTTATAGATAGAGAAACCATCAACAAGGCAAAACCTCACAACATGCGAACTAAGTAGACAGACATGGCCGAAATGGAAAAGCGGTCGATCAAAAAGCTAATTAAAATTTAACAGGAAGCTATAAGAAAAATTATAGGGTATTAACTGGTCATTGTTTAATAGGCAGCCACGCTAGAAGGTTAAGTACGGGAACTTCGATTTGTGTAGAAGCTGTCTTAATACAGAAGAAGAAAAAACAGTCAGAAACCGTTTATGTGAGTGTGAAAGCTTAGCTATAAGGAGGATCCACACTCTTGATACGGCATTTTTAACTGATGCAGCGGACATAGCGCATCTAAATTTAACGAAGCTTTGCTCTTTTATTAAAGCTATCGGATGGTTTGAAAAGGAGCTCTTAGGGTAAGGATAAACTCCAGTAGTATCACAATGGATCTACGAAAGGTCTAAGTGTGTCGTTGCGAGAGCCACCTTACCTACCTACCTATGCTCCATACGGGAATAAAAGCTCGAACTTGAAACACCCTGTATGTGTATATGAAATGTGGTATACATTTTGTTTTTATATCTGTTTTTGTCATTCATAATATCCACTAAATTGTTTGCTATAATTAAAGCACAAAGTTAAGACTAAAAACCTATAATAAGCACTTTTTATTTGTAAATGACAGCATTCGATTTTCCATGCAAGCTGGAAAATAATTTTATTCTATTTTTATTACCTATACAGTTTGGTAAATTAACATAAGTTAAGTAAGCTAAGTTAGCATAAAAACGGCTTTTCTAAACAAGTAAAAACGAAATGCCTTTGGTGGTAATAATTTTTGGGCTTAGTGTTAAGTCACCTTTCAAATTACTAAACCACTTTTTTCCGAGGTTTTAATAACACGCAAAATTAGAATAAAAAATGTATACAAATAAAGTTTATCGTTATTGTTCATGTGCGCCACTTCGTTCGGGTAGAGAAATTATTTGAGACAACAGATGACCAGATCGTATGCAAAGTTGATTATACACAGACAATTTTAAAAAGAAAGTGCATAAATTTATTATAAATAATAAATAATCGTATTTGGAAATCATTTCAATAGAATTGAGTACTGCTCAGTCAACAGTGACATTTGGCATTTGGAACTAATCTTAGGTCTTTGGAAGCTTCTTTTAAGATTTGGGATAGCTCATCACTTTTGCAAGTTAATGCACCATTTCAGTGGGCAAGCGTTTTGAATTGAGTGAATTTCTGATAAAAAGCGAATTATTTCGTTGCACCATGCGCCGGCGTCAACTGAACTGGCGCCCTGCGAGTATTATTTGTTCTTGAAATTAATCGCTTGAAGCTATTCAAACCGCTGTGCCCATCATTTTAACCAAGGCAGATACGGGTGGGTGCAATTTTTTCTAACATTTTGATTGTTTTTTTTTATTTTTTTTTACTTTTGTATTTTTGTTTCTCTGCCGCATTTGTTCCTGCGAAAAAAGGGAGCTGTGTCTTTGCGGTTTTTCTATGCTGATTTTTCCTTTGCCTAACAATAACTTAAGAAGACAAACGAATCTGTCTGATAATTAGCGAATTCTTTATTTCCCATATTTCCTGGTATTTTCGTTTGTGAACCTTTAGTTTAGTAATATTTCCCAAATTTGCTTTGCTTTTTTCAGGTTTAAGGAACATGAATATCCCAAACTCAAAAGTTCATAGTTTGACAAACTCTTGGGACAACCAAAACCATACAGAAACAAAATACAACTTAACATAGCATTTTCAACTTAATTGTTGAATTGGATTTTGACTCAATCAAACGAGACTCAAAAAGGCTAGCGTTGAGCAGAACGGGAGTTCCCCCGAAGATAATTCGCCTCATCAGAGTCCTTTACGAGAACTCCGCACTGGCAGTGCATCACAACGGCAACATCAGTCGAAAAGCTTCAGCTACCTTGATTGCACTATCACTGCAGATGGCGGAGCTGAAGAGAAAGATGTCAACTTCTGGCTAAACAAAGCAAGGGCTGCATTCGAGTGAATCTATACAGTAGGCACGAGTTCGCAAACCTCCAGGCGCACTAAACGGCGAATATTCAGGTCAAGTGTGATGTTAGTGAAGTGTCGTACGGAAGTGAAACATGTCTGATTCTCAATACCATCACACAGAGGCTACAACCGTTCGTCAACAAATGCCTTCGCATCATTTGTAATTAGCTGTATACTGGCCGAAGAACAACATCAGCCCGACGCGCGAAAGTGGCGATGGATAACTCACAAGCTTAGAAAACCACCAGATAACATCACGAGAATGACGCTGGACTGGAACCCACGAGGGAGCAGAGAGTTCGCAGTCAACCAAAGAACACTTGAAGAAGGTCGATGCTTCGCGAACTAGCAGATTCCGACGGTGCAAAAACTACAGCGCAGAACCGTGTACGATAAAAGAATCTTGTTGAGGCCCTATGCTCCCGAGCGGAGTGAATACGGATATAAAAAAAAATTTTGGATTTTAACAATTTCTGCAACTTTCGGTTTCGTTTTACAAAAGCTTTGACAATCTACTATTTGAGAACTTTAAGTTTCACACAAAAAATATATTTTTTCCATTCTCAGAAGACCTGTGTATGTTAATCCTTCTACGAATTTTCAATATTGCCTGTGCCATATCGACCCAAGCGCCATTGATTTGTTTGGTTGGGCTTTCAATTTTTTAAACTGCCCCTCAGGAAGTATTTGGTTGACGTTAAATTTGAATTTATCCAGTTTCAGAAGTCATTTATTTAAGATGAGCCACTTCTTTTCTACAGTTGAAACACGTGACAATCAGTATGTAATCTGAATCAAAATTCGTTCAAATAAAACTAGATTTTTTAAATAAAAAACAAGCATTTACTCTATTTGCGTAGAAGCGTCAGCCCGTCTCGGGCGTATTCCAGTCATGCAAAATTTCGATGGGCAACGAAAGCGCATCACTAGAAAACTTCGCCTTCTTTTGATCTGGCCTGATCTCGAAATCGCCTGTCAAAAAGTGATACACCCAAACTTTTTCGCCTGGTTTCAATGAAGTGCCGCATGATTCTACCCAATCTTTTCTTAACATTTTGTCTTGTGTAACATGAACAAACTTTTTTGTTTGTTTTTCTTCCCCCCTTGTTCACTCCACTCGGAAGCATAGGTCCTCGACAAGACTCAACCTTGCGTTGGTTTCGTTAATCTATTTTGCTTTCGGGCAGGGTAGGTGATTAGCCTGCCGCTACCAGAACAAACTTAATGCCTGGGGGAACCTTTTATGGCTGTATTGCCTGATAATTTTTGTAGCAAAAGTTTTCTTTCTTTGATTTGAGTATTTTTTTCTTTAGAATTTGGTTTGAAACAAAAATATGTTCTTCCAAGAGGACATCACAGATTTATTAAGCAGCTCAAGATGGCCGACACAGGGTGCAAATTAGACATCTAACATCAACTTTAATTATTACTTCATGGAATTCCTCGAAATGTTTCTTCTAAGGACCAGCTTTACAATTCAAGTTGAGCTGTATTTGTCTAGCTAAACTACGTTTAAGGGGTTAGGGATAGTCAATGATTTTTTGTTTTTTTTTTGCATTATCTTCAAAATATTGTGTGCAAATGCGAAGTGAATCCGACAAATACTCTTCGAGTTGTTCAACAATTAACAAAAGGCGCTCGGGCGCTGCGGAGCATTCGAGAGCAAATAGCAACACTTTAAATGCGTTTTTCTCGAAACTATGTTTTTTGAAGTGGTGATCACTGTAACTTAAAAAGCGCTTGGTAGATTTCAATAAAATTTGTGTCGCTTTTGAAAAGCATAAAAAACTCGTGCCTGATCGAAGGATTTTTTTTCATAAATTTCGATTATTTTTAAACAATTAATTGTCGGTTTTTTTCTCGAAAAGCTGGAAAATATTTTCTGAGGCCGCCTCATTGTTAATTTTGAAAAAAAAAAAATTTCGATCACGCACAAGATTATCTATTAATAAAACTAATTTCTCTTGTCCGATTGATTTTAGATGATTCTCCAAGGACTTGTGATGATCACCGCAAGGGTCTTCTGGTGAAACGGGCTCCACACAAACAGCGAACATTTTTTTATTTTTGTTTTTGAAATTTTGCTAAAGTCAGGTAGAAACATGATGTATTCATGCTATGTTTTTACTGTTGTAAAATAAAACAACTGACTAGCAAAAAAAAAATTATTGAAAATCATAATTTTTTCGAGCCTCTGACCACCGCTAACCTCTTAAACGCTCAATTTTCCAGTTTTAACCTCGCTTTAAAAATTCATCACAGCTAAATTTTGCGCTGAAAAACTGAACCTTTGTATATTCCGAATCAATTTTTTTTCGGAAATTCTATAGACTTTTCGTATTTCTACCTTTTGTATGGAGCCCCTTTTGGTCACGCCCGTTGGTTTGTTTACTTTTTTTAGTTTGTTGTTGTTATTGTATTTAACACTCTGCGCCCGCAATTGCGTGTACGCGCCTTGCATCTGCAAACTAGGAAATACGTGAAGTACGTTTGTAAGTATTTTTGTTTTTGTTTATGTTTTATTGCAAGCGGCTCAAAGCAAAGCTTGTATTTCTTATTTGCACTTGTTTTTTCTCTTCACTTTACGGTTTAGGCGTTGAACTACAAATATTACACTTTTCCTTCCGCAACTTGTTTGAGCAAAACTATCAGCACTTCATTTAAGTTTAATTAAGTTTAATTGAGTTTTTCGTTAAAATCTAACAACAAAGTTTCTCTTTTTCGTTTTTTCGCTTTTTTGCAAAAACTTGTAAACTTCTTTTTGGTTCCACCAAAAAACGACGAAGATGTCCAAAAACAGTAAATCACTTATAAGCATTCAAGTAAAACACCAGCGCACTTGCACCCACACACATGCGTACATACATACGTGCATAGTTAGCAACACAAATATTTCGCTAAGTACACAAGTTGTGGCGTAAGTAAGTAGGTAAGTAAGTAGTTAAGTATTTCAAATTGATTGTTGTTTCTTGAGAATTGTTTGCGCTCGTGGCTGCGTCGCGACGGCGTATTATTAAAAATTGAAATTAAAATTAAGTGAAATATTTTAGAACCGATACGCGCTTGAAGAGTGCTGGAAGCGAACTGTTCGGCCCAACGCTGGAGATGGGGATCGAGAGCCATAGGCAACAAAAACGTTGCCATCGTTACAAATATCGCTGTCGCCGCGTGTCGCTCTGTGAAAGTTATCGAAAGCAGGGAGCAGCGGCCAACTGGAAATTGCTAACTGACAACTGTTAACTGCCTGCGCAGTCACATAAGCACACACACGCGTTAACGTTAACCGCTCCGCCACATTACTCCACTGATATCGCCATAAAATGCTCAGCTTTGCTAGCTCTCTTCTCTCGCTCTCTCTATCGCGCAGATGTTTGGCTGCTCTCGCGGATATCCCCAAACATCCAGATTCGGCTTAGCAGCTCCAGCTCGGCTGTTGGCAAGCTTTACTTGCAAGCGTGTCCCCGCCAACGCTTTCTCCATCGTTTGGTGTCATGCGCTGCAGTGGCAAACGATTAGCTAATTATTCTTTTTAAATAATGCAGTCAGTGTTGCCAACTTTTGAGTTACAAAAAGCACCAAAATTTGGGGAAAGTCGTTTGACCGCACTAAAAGTGCAACATTTTTCGTTTAATCAAAGCATACTTTTAACAGTGAATAGAAGTAAAAATTTATTTAATAAAAGTAAAATTTAAGCATATAAAGTAGAGGGTGTTTTTTCAAGAGTTTGAAAACTTAAAATGATACTATAAAGGAGAAAAATAGTTGTGAATGTTGGAATGAAAAAAAAAAAAATTTTTTTATTAAGATCTGGTTTATATAATTTCATGCAGTTTTTGCATATAATATTCCCTATGTTGTTGTTGTAGCACCTTACTAAACCCTGTCAGTGCAATGTAGTTACCGGTCATCTTCGTCTACCTCATCTAATGATAAGCGCAGGAAATTTGCTATTTCGACAGGTTGGGTTCAGGGGGAAAGGGGTGTTTCGCGAGTGGCTTGGATGGGGCATGTGAAAAGGTGGTTAGTATCGTGCGGGGAGCCTTCACATGCTGGACATATGTACATATGTTTGGTGTGTCAATTCTAGTTAGGTAGGGGTTTAGTCTGCTACAGTATACAGAACGTGATTCTGCCAAGGTTACGCGGTGGGTGGTGGTTGGACTCCGAAATCCAAGTTTTGACTACTTTTTCCAATAAATCTCTATGATAAATCTAAATGAACCCAAACAGTAAAAATGCGACCCAAACGATGGTCATTTGGTTTCAATTCTTGCATGGACTTTATTTTATAGGCACGCAAACCAAGATCCTTAAGTAAAATTTTCCACGTAGTCGAAGGACAGAGGCTAACAAGTTGAGAATAACGATAAATCAGCAATTCGGCGTCTTCTTCAACACTTTGCTCTACGAACTTCGCGTACAGTTTTTTTTTTTTTTAATGAAAATTTCCACAATTTGGAAGCGTTGTTCTGGCGTTAAACGATTTACGATAACTTGCCAAACTTTACGGAACAGAAATGTCAGTGTCCCAGTTTGGCATTCTAAGCTGGCAAACCATAATTATCGATATTTCATGCAGCTAGAGAAACGCCACCGGCAGGCAATGGCAAACCTCCGAAGGTGTTTTTGCCATGAAAAGGCTCCTCATAAAAAATATCTGCCGTTCGGAGTCGACATGAAACTGTAGGTCCCTCCATTTGTGAAACGTCGATACAAGCCTTTTGGATGGCCTCTACGGACGCAAAATGTTTTCTTTTCATGGCCAAATGCAATTTTCTGAATAGGTAAAAGTCACAGGGAGCCATATCACGCGAATACGGTGAGTGATTGATGGTTAAAATGCGATTTCCAGTTAAAAAATCAGTCACAAGAGTGGATCGATGAGATGGTGCATTATCATGCAATAAGCGCCAGCCTCCTCCTTCGCGGAATTAAGGGCGAATTCGACGCTTCGACAAACGCTTCAAAACGCCAAGATCGAAAATTGCATTGACGGTTTGGCCCGTTGGCAGGAACTCCTTGTGGACCATTCTCTTGGAATCGTAACAACAAATGAGTATCGACTTGATTTTTGATTTCTCTAACCGCGATTTTTTAGGTGCCGGCTCGTCTGGGGCCTTCCATTCGGCACTTTGACGCTTAGTTTCGGGTTCATGTTGAAAACACTATGTTTCATGAGCAGTAAAGGAAGTTGTCGTCTTTTCTCGCCTCTTTAATGAGGTCTTTCGAATGTTGAATTCTGGAATGAAACTTGTTAACGTTCCGTAAGCCCAAATGATCAGTTAGAATGCGATAAATCGATGCTTTGGAGATATTCAACTCCGTTTCCATGAACTTCAACGATGATTTCGGTTCGTTTTTGATAAATTTATGGACAATTTCGATGGAGTTTTCGGTGGCTACTGATTTTGAGCGGCGCTTATGTTCATTGTCATTTATGTCCTCACAACCATCTCTGAAACGTGTAAACCACTCATGAACTCTGGCACGAGATAGACAATCATCGGCATAAACTTTTTTCATCAATTCAAAAGTAAAGATTTTACCGATTTTAAAACAAAATTTGATATTAGCTCTTTGTTCGAAACTCATTTTTGTACCGATGATACAAGCATGCTGACTCTTTAGATGCAATAACGTCGCTGCCACTGAACCAAATGTCACCAAGCTTTCACTGGAAGTCAGCTAGGGATGTAACTTCCAACGCACTAACTCACTAAAAAATGGCGCCATCAAAAACATTTTTATGGCACTAGTCTTGTTTGTTTTGGACTTCACGTTGTATATGCATCCCTTCAACTACTGTATGCACCCTGTAGTAACCGTAAACGGCCTTCGCGTAGAGTTGCTTTGCAATCGTTTTAAATTCAGTGCAAAATTCTAAAATTTGTTCGTCATTTCACTTGACTTTGCTTGAGGCACTTCGCTTGGGCGTGATTTGTGTTTTAAAAATATGAGTAGAAGATTATTAATCAAAGTGGGTGGAGATTAGGAAGGCTTGTGCAGGCGTATTGACAGGCGTAGTTTTTGCGTTAGTTGCTCAATTTTAGTATTATCGGGCGCTTCAGCATTAAATATTGTATTTGTGTAATTCTTATCTCGAGTGGAAATTTTCACAAGCGTCTTCTTGATAAGCTGTAGTCAAGTAATTATCCAATTTCATTAAATGGTAATGATAACGGTATTATTGCAATTACTATTACGCCAAAAGGAAAGCCATAATTTTGAGTTATTTAACTTTTGTGTCCAAACATGCATGAACTCAGATAATACAAATTATTTATAGACCGACTATTTATAAGTAAATAAACAGCTTAAAATATATTGCATTTCTTATTAAACAAATGCCTGGGTATACTAGCAAACAACTCTGTCAAATAAGTAACCAAACCAATGTTGCAATTCAGATTACAGTTTCTAGTCTCCAGAAACACTAAGGTGCACCCTGAAACTTTGTACAAAAATATTTTTAAGCCATAAATAATTGAGCTACGAATTTCTAAATTTTTGAAAAAAAAAAATAAAAATTTGTATTTAGACTACAGAGCGATTCGTTTTTAAGTTATTTGTTATTTCAACACTGACAGCAGCGAAAGCTGGTGCTCAAAAGGAAAGCTCAGAAACTTTTTATAATATCTCCGCATGATGGAAAGAATAATGAGTTGGCGCCTATCGTGGTACCGTTACTTTGCTCTCAACGAATTTGACAATGAGTGACGTCATATTAGCACCAGTATGGACAGATTACCATTTTCATAACTTGATTTAGTGTTTTTTTTTTTTTGTTATTTAGTCTTGGAGTTTTAGTTCTTTCTTCATGAAATATTTCTAGCCTGCTCTAATAAAAATGTAATGTTTATAATTTTGTAAAATATACACTTTTTATGTATTTATATATTTTATATTTAGCTTTACTTTTTTTTAACATCTGGCCACATTGCCCGCGATTGCGGTTGTTGTTAATGTTCTTCTGCTTTTAGCAATCCAATCTCTCTCGCTACTGCAGTGTTGTCTAGCTGTGGATATAATAGCACACTAAAATGCCCTTTCATAGAAAATAAAACTCCCATTTTTTGTCGAATTACTTAAAGAACTTTGTGTGCGTGAAAAATTGTCTTTAAAATGTGGGTTTTTTTTAAATAAATGTGCTACGGTTATGTACAATTTAATTTATGAGTTTTTTGTTAAGTGAACGACTTTTTTGCTACATTTGAGGGTAATAAGGCTGAAATATTATGGTTTCTTCCGTATTTTCTGGTATTTTTTAGTTTGTTTTTACTATAAATACACCTCTTGATGCCCTATGCCCCTCTAAGGATTGAGGACCGGAAGCAACGATTACCTCTCTATGGTTTTAATGCGCGTTGAGTAAATTCAAACGCCTTTTAAAATGTGTAAAAAGGTTTTCAGTCTTAACAAGAGTTGAGAGAGGGACATTTAATTGCATAACCTTCAAAGGAGCAACAAATTAAATTCATACTTTCAAAATATCAAATTTTATAACAACCAATTAATTTTCATTAGCACTAAAATCTTCTCAGAGTGACTTTTTGAACCTTTTTTGACGTGATAACGTCTTATAATTCGATTTAACAGGCTGCACGCACGAAAAAATGTGTCGTTACCTTGCTCCTTAGTGTTACCTTGCTCATTAGTGTTACCTTGCTCATTTGTCGTTACCTTGCTTCTTTATCGTTACCTTGCTCATTTGTCGTTACCTTGCTTAGGCAAACAAAGCAAACGAACGGCAACGTTCGACATCTTGCTCTCTCCTATTTAAGTGAGCGTATATATGTATGTATATGCGCATATGTACATATATAAATTCACGTATTTGTATTTGCATATGCCTTCTTATTGATTATTATTAATTTGATTTACTTGAATAATTTAAAATAAAACCAAGTTTGTTAATAATACCTGTTGTTTTAATGTTATTATTATTAATTTTTTTATTATATATGAAGGAAAAAATGTATGGTAATATTTACCACATACCTTATAAGATATGTTGTATACTAATATATGTATATAAACATGCATATACATATACAATTTCGCGCAATTTTCAAAAAGAATAAATCTATATGTAAAGGTGCATACAAATCATATGGGCATATCAAATATACGAATCTATTCCGTACGCAAGCAAATGTAAGCTAATGTGCTTGAACTGCAAGCGAAAGCGCGGACCGAACGACAAAGAGCACAATCGGCCCCCGCGTTCGGCAACGTTCGACATCTGGCTCTGTCCTACTTGAGTGAGCATATATATGTATGTATATTTATGTATATGCGCATTTGTATATAAATTCACATACTTGTATTTGCATATGCCTTCTTGCTGTATGCATGGTAATGAACCATTTCTCTGTTGAGAATAGGACGATGATAGAAAAAGTAGGAAATGAAAGGGAGTGTTTCGAGTGTAAAGTGTCTTGAGAAAGTCAAATCGATGATGATGCCTCTTAGTGTTGTTGACTTATTAACGTCTGAGGCACAATCGAAATTGAAGATATCTTTCATGAATTTGATAAATGTTTCGTCATTTTTCACGTTTGTGTAAATGTAACTTGACCTATTCCATTGCAATTCCATTTACCTCCTCCTCTATATCCATACAAAATATCTATCAAACAAATAAAACTAGCGATTGCATGCTTTGGGAATGATTCTGAAACAGAGGACTTGGGAATCTTATGAGTTAAAACAAAGGGATGTTGAACGTCGTTTTCTCGCCTGTGAACAACTGCTCCAGCGGCAAAAACTGGAATGGTTTTCTTCACTGCATCGTGACGGGTGATGAAAAATGGATCCATTACAGCAATCCAAAGAAAAGAAAGTCATGGGGACTGCCCGGCCATGCTTCTGCGTCCTCGCCTCGGCCGAATATTCACGCTGCGAAGGTTATAGTATGTACAGGGTGGCTGATGAATTTTGCTACATTAAGAAACTCAAATAACTTTTTTTTAGTGTATGGAATTCATTTATTTTTTTTTTCAAGTTGAAGTTCATTAAATTTTATTAAATGTAGCTTAACTAGTTTTAAAAATAATTGAATTTAAATGCCCCCCAATCTCGTTGACACAAGTGCGGCATCTTAGTAAAAAGTTGTTCATTGCTGCTTTGAGAGTTGCGACAGGAATAGCCGCAATTGTTGCCCGAATGGATTGTTTTAGTTCATCCAAATTTGTTGGCTTTGTTTTATAAACTTCTTGTTTACATAAACCCCACAAGAAAAAGTTAGGTGCAGTAAGGTCAGGCGACCTGGGGGGCCAACGAAATTCGGAGTTTCTTGAAATCAGTTTATTGGGAAATTTTCATCGCAACTCTGTCATAACAGTCTGGGCTATGTGAGACGTTGCCCCATCTTGCTGTGAAGGTTATGTTATACATTTGGTGACACCAAGTTGGTGTTATTTATTATGAACTGTTAAAAACAAGCGAAACCATCACTGGGGATCGGTATCGACTTCAATTGAAGCGATTGAGCCGAGCACTGCGCGAGAAGTGGCCGCAATATGCGGAGAGGCATGAAAAAGTGATTCTACAGCATAACAACGCTCCGCTTCACGTTGCCAAACCCATTAAAACCTACCTGAAAACACTGAAATGGGAAATCCTACCCCACCCGCCATATTCTCCAGATATTGCACCGTCCGATTATCACCTGTTCCGATCGATGGCACATGGACTAGCTGACCAGCAGTTCCATTCATATGAAGACAACAAAAAATGGCTTGATCCGTGGATAGCCTCAAAAGATGAACAGTTTTACCGCGACGGTATACGAGATCTACCAGAAAGATGGGAAAAAGTAGTAGCCAGCGATGGGCAATACTTTCAATGATTCACTTGTAACCATTTTTTCAAAATGAAGTTGTATTTTCATCAAAAAAGCAGCGAGCACTTAGTTGCGCACCTAATAATTTTTTATAAAACAGCATTAAAATTAAATTCAATATATTAAAATAAAAGTGGAAACTTATTAACCTGTCACCTGTCAACCCTGGGATGCACTTAAAAGTATGGGGGTTCTTTGAGAAGGTTGATGAGAATGGCCAACAATTTGAAGGCAAAAATTCGAATCATTAAAACGGCCTGGTCTGAAATTTCACTAAGCGGCCGGAAGAATTTGTACAAATCCATTCATCAACGTGTTTACGAAGTAATTTATAAGCCAGATGGCAGTACAAACTATTAAGCTTTAAATAATAAATGTAAATAAAACAAAATATCCAATATTTTTTATTATTTTTCTGATTTGGTTGTGCCTCTGGTCAAGTAAACCAATAATCCAAGCCCAATATCACAGCTGCTGAGTTGTTACTGCTGTAAAATACCGTTAGATGGAGTATTATTTTGATGCATATTTATTTTCGAGCAAAGTACAGTCTTCACTTGAATTATCAGAAAACCTTGGATTACTAGATGAAATGCGGTTGCTTTAACGACCATTTTCTTCCATCAAAATTTTTGCCTCTAATCAAGTGATTCGGACTGTATGGCATTAGTTATCAAAACAAATCTTGTTGGCGCATATACTACAATAACCAAACGCATATTAATTACTAATACGGAATAAATAAATATTTAATGCACCAGAAATTAACGCTGATTTCATTTTGGTTCTCTAATCTGGCAAGTCTCCGCCAACCGCTGCAATTACATTTCCCACTTCTTGCGGCATTCACGCACTGCATTCGTTTATATGGAATATACACACAAACATCCATATGTACGCATGCATAGAAGTGCTTGTGTAGTGGCGTATGTGAAATACCTTTCAGTCAACTCGAAAATGCCCGCAAACACTAACAAAACCAAAGAATAGAAAGCTTAACGCAGAAAGCACAGCGCAGAGCTTATTCAGCTAAAGCTGCACACACACACACATTGAACTAAATGAGCAATATTCCGTATGTGTATGTGTATGGTAGCAGTGCATTCTCTTTATTCAGCAGCACATAAACTCATAGACTCTTAGCCTGTTGATCGCACTATGCAACATTTGCGAAATGTGTTAAGCTAGACATTTTGCGGCGAGAGACGGATTTTAGAGTTGATTGCCTAAAAAAATGCTTAGAGTTTTCTTGATGACTGCAAATAAATGAATAATTAAAATCCAGTCGACACTAAATACTTCTTGGACTTTTGTGCCTTCAATGGAGTTTTCAAATTCTAATAGATTTCAACTGCCTGGGCGTGGAGGTATAATTGCCACATACATAACTCCTTTTGGCAGAGGCAAAGAAGATCGATTACTTTGTTATCCGTTAAAAGCGTTATGCGGGCAGAGCTCGCAGATGACACATTAGTTAAGAGGATTAACTACCTTCGAGTAGTTGGAGATATATACATACACATATAGCTCTCCACCGTGATTCAATAATAAAAGGTTGTGTAAAGTTTACAACTGATTTCGGATGCTACTTAACTCATTGATGTAATTTGGAAGTAAGACAAAAAGGGCCATAAGTTGATCCCCTTTCTGAAAATGCATTAATGCAAATTGAAAAAAGGTCGACGTAAATCATAAAATAATTTTGTGTTATTTAATGAATGGTTCTTAATTTTTTTATATTTTTAACTTATCGATTCCCGTGGATCTGTTGCATATACAGTCACTCACAGCTTTTTTGATACAGATATGATTTTTTTGGAAAGTGTTCTATATATCATAATATTTTGCGAAAATGGAAAAACAAAGTATGCAGATATTTTATTTACTTTGTTCTATTCTATTTCTCAACATAAAATACAAAAAAGTCTCCGCTCATTGATTGTAATACAAAAAACCAAAACCATACAGAGAATTCACACCGCAGCTTAAATGATACAGTTAAAAGAACAGCTCAAGATCATGATACAATAATAAAAGTTTCTCACAGTAAGCATCTTTCTCGTTCTCTCTTTTGCAAATCGGCTCCTTTAGCATGACACTGGGTTGCTTACTCTCGAAATGTTGAGTAAAATTGGAGGAAAAGTAAAATTCGTAGAAAAAACATTTCGTTTTCAAAAGGGTGTGCTTATGAGCACAAACTCGGTCAGGCTTTTGTACTGGTATGCATGGCATGCAATGCATCCTGACATACCGCTTATATCAGTACATCACAGAGATTGCGTGCGAAAGGTGGACTTTTTGGCGATCCGAGACCGATGCATTTCAAATTTACTAGATTAGAAGCACTTACTAGCTGTAGGTTGATATAAAACTACATGAGTTATCAAGACGTTTTGCTACTTACGGTAACAAATCAAAGGAGAATTTAAAAAACTTTTTTCTTGATGATGAGATAATTTTGAAGGAATTCAGGGTTTTCAACGAATAGTTAGTAGTCTTCACGAGGGCGTGCAGGTGAATCGGTGAATGAAACGGCCAAAGCATATAAATGTCAGCACCGACCTTTAGAAGCTTGGAAAGTATTAAAAAGCTCTAAATATAATAATAATTCATTTAGATAAGTACAAGTATTTGTCAAGTATTTAGTAATGCAAGAATAATCGTGACTTCAGAATCAAAACTTCAAACTTAGGTGAGCAAAGCGTTGTAAAGTGAGGCGTGCGTATGTTCAAATTTTGTTTTTAGTCAACTAAAGAACTAAAGAATTCATTATGACCACATTTTGCTTATAACAGCTTCATACTGGCGAAGATCAAACCAATAAGTTAAACCATTTTCAGTTTTAATAACGCGCTTGGCATTTTCCATTTGTATCATATATTTTTTTATATACGAAATATTTTGATATTGTCCATAAAATATGTTATTCACATTCAAATATTAATATTAATTTATTTCTCAAACCATTCGCAGTTTGTTTCCGTTTGAGTAAACAAAAACGATAGAAAATCCCTTTTTCGCTACCATTTTTACCAAAAGGTACTTAATTTGTTCACTTTCTTCACCCTTACTAAATGCAAGCTTTTGTACGGGAGTATCAGAACTCTAATATTACAAGTGAGCAAACCTTTAAGAACTGAATCATGGGCCCAAAGCGAATTTATAAAAGGTGGTATCGGCAAATCAGCTGATTTGTTTTTTCCTTTCGCCGTGTCCATTTGGCTGTCAGCCCAGAATGAAACAAAGCGATTTCATTCCTTGTTTTCTATTTTGCCAATACTTTGCTTTGTCCTACTGAGCTGACTTAGGATAAAACCAATATACTGATCCCAATAGTTTTATACACACAATTAAATTTCGTAGAATATTCCCAGGCCGATTGACATTTGAGGCGGACCTACATATATATGATGCAGGTATTCTAGAGTAAAAGTCTATTTGAAGCTTGGAAGCGCACTTCAATAAAAGAATTCATAAATGTGTTGAGAATTACAGTGATGAGCACTAGAGTACTCTAGAAGACATTTCTCCATTCAACTGACACGAAAAGTAGGCTCAGAAAAAATCTCCATTAGCTCTGGACAGGTGTGTTTTAATGAATGCGCCTTGGTTTTTGTTATGTATTTGAAAAGTTAATAAGCATAGATTGAAGTTGCATTTCTATAACTTTACATTGGTTGCTGGCGCACAAATTTACCCTATGTTTATTTTTTTTTTCTTGCACAAAATGAGTGTCATGTGGCGTATTTGTCTAGCAGCTACTTTTAGATTTTTTAAATAAATATGATATTAAAAAAATTTAACTAATAATTATTGCATATTACAGAAGGAACTTTTGTTACAAAGTTCACTAAATTCAAATCTATTTTTAACTTTTTTTTTCTATTTGTTTTTATTTCCTCATATTTTTGTGTTTCTTCGCTTACTTTGCTCTACATTTTAATCTTCTACATTTTTAGTTGATAATACATATACAAAAAAAATCAAATTGCTCGCATCTGTTTTTGGTAAACATTTGGCTAAAAAAAAAATGAAATTAAATACGAAGCTAATCAGAGAGAGAAGAGAGAGAGAAGAGAGAGAGAAAATTTACTCGTACCATAGATTGGTTGTAGTTGCTGGTGTTGTTTTAGCTCACAGCATAGTGTTTGGCTGTGTCATGTGTATACTTGTGTAAATAAAAATAGCAGCGAAATTAGTTGTTGATTGAAATTGATGATTTTTATTGATACGAACGAGATAATTCAAAGATTTAATATAGTCATTTGAATTTGATGAAATCTATATTTAATGAAAAGTCGAACTAAACCCATGAAGTTTGGCATAAAATGTTTATATAATAATATTCGAGATTAGATTAGACTAGTGGATGGATTTGTTGTATATTATTAATCCGCGGATTGAAAATAGCAACCACTATCTAAAAATATTGCTACATACTTCTTTCTAATTGTGTCTAGATCGCATCTGTTTTAATTCCTGAGTGTATTGAACAGCTTTAACACCTGCTGCATGCTGATTAGTTTCATTTGTGGCGTTGAGGTAGAAGAACAATTGAAAATGTGGTTGGGGTGTTCCGGAAAATGTTTATTTTTATCTCGTGGAGCTTATGACATCCCGTTAATATCGGCATACTTAAATAAGTGCGTGAAATTGGGCGGGTCAAAAGCAAGACCACATCAGCTTGGAGATTCTTGTGTTTTCAAGGCAAGGAGAACCAACTTGCCGAGCGATTGTGTTGGTATAAATGCACTGCGTCAGTCAGAAAAACTGAGTAGTCTTTCCAGAAGCTGGTAAAAAGGAGCCTGGTATATGGTATAGGATAGGTGGTATAACATAAGCATCCGCTTTATGAGAAGTCAAGTAACTTAATACACAAAGTGTGTTACAGAAAAAATTTCCTATTTGAGAACATCAGCACGTGAAGAGAGTTTGGTGTGGGTTTTTAAGTTATGGAATTAATGTCGCTTTTTGTCGATAATAGCATGCATGTCAATAGTATCAATTGGTGATAGTATCTAAAAATAATACTATCATGCATGTCAATAGTATCAATTGGTGATAGTATATAAAAAGGAACATGGTTTAGCAGACTAAGTAGAAGTTTAAGTTTTCCATTCGTAAAGGTTTATGGTTGTCGATAGGTCAAAAATATTATTTAAAAATACTTCCTAACACATATTTTTTTTTTATTTATTGCAAGAAACTTAATAAGCTTCCTAAGTTTGCTCACTTTTATGAGTAAATTGTTTAAATAACTTTTATTATGTGCAGCCTGTCACACGAGGCGTTCCTCATATTTTACTTTTGACGTTTTTTTTTTTTTTTTGAAATATTTTATGGTTTTATGGTAATGAAGAGTGTAAGCTTGTGCATATATGAAAAACAATATCAGTGGCCACCTCGTAGTGTTGGTCTTTTCAATCGAATTTTCAACCTCATTTTTAATAAAGGAGCATCGAATCTCGTAAATGGTGATCACATTGAAGGTACTTTTTCAAATAGAGTTTTTTTGACAGATCACGCGTGACTACTGTCAAACTAAATATTCAAATTTTTTCAGTGTTCACAACTTTTCATCTGGGAAAGACTTTCGCTTCAGCAACGTTTACAAATCGTGTAAATGTATTCATTACGCGCTCAGGTCAAGTTATGGTGTTCAGCGATGAGGTCCATTTTTGGCTTAATGGATACGTCAATAAGCAAAATTTCCGCATATGGGCTGAATAGCAACCACTAGCCATTACATCCATTAAAAACAACCGTTTGGTGTGGTCTATGGGCTGGTGGAATCATCGACCCATGTTTCTACAAAGACGAGGTTGGCACCTATGTAACATTGCACGGAAAACGCCATCGCGCTGCGATAGACGACTTTTCGATGCCGGAAATTAAAGCCCTTGATCTCCACAACATTTGGTTTCAGCAAGACGGCGGACGACGCTACTTGCCTTACAGCCCGTGAAGCAATGGATTTACTACGTCATCGTTTCGGTGAGCAATTTATCTCTCGTCGCAGGTAAGGGGATTGTCCACCAAAATCGTGTGATATCACACTTTTGGAAGGTATGCAAAATCTAAATGTTTCTTTGTGAAGGTATGCAAAATCTAAATGTTATCCACAAAACATTTTCAGTTTGAATTGAGGCATTGGGAGTCAATATTACTACCGACCTATTATGTTTAAAAAATCTAAATGTTTTGTGGATAAACCAGTTTCAATTGAGGCATTGGGAGTCAATATTACTACCGACCTATTATCTTTAAAAAATAATTGTCATGAATACAAAAATAATAAATATTGCCCACTCAATCTGAATTTTCGTAGTTGTATTTCAATTTAGAATCAAACACCTCTATATGGATCACAATTTATTTTAGTTCAGAACTGATTTTAGATAGTTGGTATATACTTTTCCTTTCAAATAACGTCGAAGAAAGAAACCCAATTCACATGGCCGAGGACAACTCACAATTTGCCCTAATTTATAGTAGATTTTCACAAATTCTAATGAAATAATCGTCATTGGATACCCCAAACTCGACAATGGAGGCCATACAAACAGTAAAATATCACCAATAAGCCGTTTGTCCTTGAAAATACAAAAATATGAGAATGCTACTATTTTTATGCACACAACTGTACTTACACAAATACTAGCTATGTGTCTTCTATGCTGATGTAGTGCCAACCATTTTAGTCGCACGGTTTGATTGCTCTTGCTTGTCAATTAATGGCCAAGATCAACAAACAATTGCGGGCAGCACTCGCAACGGCAACTAGTCAGTCAAGTCAACCGTCAACCATCCGTGTAATGTAGCCAAATCATTCAATAACTTTTCAATTGTGTATATAAAATGATATCAAATTGGACTGCGAGCAGACAAGCTGGCATACATACAGAGGCGTGTGTGTGTGTGTATGTGTATGCCTTCAATATGGTCCGTGTCATATGCTGTCATGCACTATGTATATTCTTACAGTGCTGTCATTTACGAGGTGACAAATTCTGCATATGTACATATGTATGTGCTAGTCATCAGTAAGCCACATCAAAACATTTGACATTTGATGTAAAGTTGCGCTGCAAGCGGGTGACTACCGCCGGTGACCGGCTTTTTTGAACACCGATCGCATTGCTTTGTTATTGACTCAACTGTTTGACTGCTGCCAATGCCCCACACGCCACAGAAATTATTTTCCTTTCATTGTTAGGCGAGTAATTTTAATTTGCATTTCCACTACAGCTCCCCGCACTACACTCCGCCAACTGTTAATTCGTCTTCTTCGCCTGCTTTTTGTTCGCGTTGCTCAGTGCGCAGTGCAAATTAAAAGAAAATGTTCCGCGTTTTTTTATTATTGATTTGTTTAATGTGACGACGACGACTTGTTTTGTAGTCGCGTTGTAAAAATTTATGCGCGACAAAGTGTGTATGTATGGGTGTAATGGAAACTAGCGAGATACAGTTGAAAACAATATAGTGGTTGTTGTTGTTGTTGCTGCTGGTGCTGGTGCGTTGGTGGCTGATAAAGCGGGCTGTTATTGAGTGACATTTTCATGGTTTTTATTAATCATTGGAGAGACAGTGAACGCACGCTCAATCAGCTAACGTTGGCTATGTGCGTGTGTGTGTGTATGCTTGTATGAACATCGTTTGCTATCAATACAGTGTGACATAAAAGAGGAATTACAAACAACGATAGCTGCAGATTTTGCAATGAACTGAAAGTGAGGGAAACACTAGAACACCTTCTATGTTCTTGCCCTGCGTTAACTAGAACCAGATTAAAATGCTTAGGAGCTCTACAATATGCGAAATTAGAATGCGTCTCGTGGTTAGAGCTTCAAAGTTTACTTAGATTCGCAAGAGATGCTGACGTATTACAAGATGTCTACTACAAAGAAACGTAAGGGTCTACCTCCATCTGGTAACACTAAGGAATAATAGGTCTATGTGATGGCTTTCAGCCAGCCAGCTCCACCTAACCTAACCTAATAGAGTAGTTTATGCTTGGTTGGCAGCGGCCTTCCTTAGGAGGGCGCGCTTGGTTACATTAGATTGAAATGCCAGATTGGGTTCAGGTGGCTACATACAATTCAAACAGTGCCCATAGGTTCCGAGGAGGGCCCTTTATGATGTCACATGGCTTAAAAGCTCGTATAGATGCCTAATGGTTTCTGACTTTTTATTGTCAAATCAGCTTTTACAAAAATATATTTATGTGTGACCTTGGTCGTGTTTCGTCGAACGATTTGTAGCAAAGTATAATCAGAATAGTCATGAAAGACGCTTTCTCTAATTAAATTCAGATACACGCAAGGTAAAACTTTAGTTGTCCTCTTTAATAGAAAAATGAGCTTGTAGCTTCTGAAAATAAGGGACTTCTAATGAAATCTCTTTCATAGGATTGAAAAATAAATCTCAATTAGCTCTCATTGAAAGGGTTATATACAGTTAGAAGGCCAAAGAAAAACGAATTTTCCCAATTTTTTTCTGAGAAAACAATTAAATTTATTGATCTAAAAATGTCTACAAATATTACCTTATCTTTTAACTGTATTTTAAGACTTAGTATTAGTAAAAATATTTATTTGGAAAGGAACTACAGCTGATCTCCGGGAGCTCCTCTCAAAAAACCACTATACCTCTGAACTGGATCCTCCAACCAAAAAAACCAAACAGATTTCGTTAAAGTAATGTTAAATCTAGTAATTAATAGAAGGAATAAGCAAAATAAAATCTTCTGGCAGTTTTTCAAAAAAAATTGATTTTTGACCAAAATTCGGCCTTAAATTGTTTATAAAACTGTCATGAAAAAGCTCCTCATAAAAAATATCTGCCGTTCGGAGTCGGCTTGAAACTGTAGTTCCCTCCATTTGTGGAACAACATCAAGACGCACACCACAACTAGGAGGAGGAGTTCGGTCAAACACCCATAAAAAAAGGTGTACGCGTATGTATATATATATATATAATCGGTTAAGCCGCTTTCAAATGATGTTGGTCACCGGCTTTGAAAACACCACTTTGAGAAAAACGTGTTTAAAGTTTGAAAAGGACTTAACATAGGATACATTTTTTTTCGAAATTTGCATTCAAATAATTCAAACAACGTTTTAAGGTGTAGGATTGGTTTGGCAGCCGCATCGCACATAGAGACAACGATGTATAAAATTATATAAAATTCTTCTTGTTCAACAATATTTAGAATTAATTCTTACTCAACGCCATTTTTTAAATTGTAACTAAAAGTAATACTAAATGTTATTTTTAAATGACAGATTGCATGTGATAAATGCAATTAAAAATTAAAAAAAAAATTCTGTATGAACGTTTTTTTCAAAAGTCACATCTAGATGTTATTTTAAAATAAAATATGTAGAAATTTCGATTATTTCTGATTTCAACATTTTTCAAAAACATTCTCAATACAGGTCTTAGTAATTTTATGGGAAAAATGGCATCACTTAAATGTCCCCTCCATGAGCACGTCTTAGGTAAAATCCACCATACAGTCGCCGTCGATTTATGAATGTCTAATTGTTGAAAACGTCGAGAAATCGAAGCTGAAGGTTGCTCAGCAAAACTTTGCGCTACAGCAGCAAAACTCTCAATAGAACTCTCGGTTTTCTAGGGCCGCAAGTCCTTTTTCTATCCACGACAAAACCAGTTTCTTGATATTTTTGTACCAACCTTTGAATTTTCGACTCATTCGGACGATTATTATTTACACTAAAAAAAAATCATCAATTTTGCGATATGTTGTTCTTAAAGAGCGACCACTTTCACAATAAGTTTTAATATATATTAAATAATAAATAAGTTTTTCTATTGTGTAAAATTGTACATCTGGCTACTTGACAATTGTCGAAAATGTCTTAAAAAAAAGGTACCATCCTGGAATTATTCACTACTAGCATTTACATATTTAAATATGGTAAAGTCCTAAAATATCGCGACTTTAATTTTCAACTAAAAATGCGCTTCATAAAATGCTATGTATAGTCAGTTTTGCTATATGGCATGGAAATATGGACCATAAAACTCTCCGACATGAATAGACTGGAAGCATTTGAAATGTGGCTTCTCCGGAGATTGCTCAACATACCTGAACCGACCCGTTTCTAATGAAGAAGTGCTCCGAAGAGTTCACGGCGACAGACAACTAATTAAGTGCATCGAACGACGAAAAACTTTATATTTGGGGAATATTCTACGAAACCCGAAATATGAACTGTTGAAACTCGTATTGCAGGGCAAAATTGAAGGAAGAAGAGGTATCAGAGGCTGTGGACCGGTGTAAAACGTGTGGGTCTTCTCTTGTAAGCAGCTAGAGACCGCGAATTATTTTCAAATATAGTTCATAATTTAAATAAATAAAAAAAAATTGTATTACTTTTAAATTGTATAATCGCTTACATTCAATTACGAATAGGAAATAAAAAAGAAGAAGACATCTAGACGTATTTTTCAAATACCTTTTGTTAGTTTATAAAGATTTTCATTCACTTTTGTTTGAGGAAATTCAAATAATCCATATGTGTTTCACTACAACTTTCATACTGTTCTTTTTCCATACTTTGAGAGTTCCAGGCTAAAGAGCTTTTATTAATTAACTTACTAAATCTTCCTATGTTCCACTTAGGAGCCGCGTCAAAATATATTTACATATTTATAAATTCACATTTTATTACACTGGCCAACAAAATTGCAACTTTTGTCTGATGATTGAGGTTTATCACTTGATGTTTACTAATTTGACATTGCTGATTCTAAATACACCCGCAAATAATTTATGACAGCTCTTGTTTACGAGATATAGCTTTCGTTAATAATTCATTGTCTTTTATTGCTCGTTTGCTGAAAAATTATATAAAAAGGTTTTATTATTGTATTATAAGTAGACATGGCATCGTCAAGACGAGCTTGTGTAAATGATCCGAATCAATTTTGTTTCATTTGCGGAGAGTATATGTTTAAAGACTACCGATTAGATGTGACTCTGTTCGTAATTGAGGCTTCCAAAAATTACTTTGGTCAAAATATGCGTTGAGCTTCTACGTTTGTGGACAAATAAGAAAAGGAATAGATTTAGGTACGAAACTGCTATGGTCTGGAAGGAACTCGTGAACCACCACGATGAATGTTATTTTTGTTTGGTTAACATAACTGGCATTAAACGGAAAAATCGAGCCAAATGGGAATATCTTTGCATACGGTCGGCCTATACGCGAGTTTATCAGTTGAACCTCAAGCTGGTCCATCACAGGAGAAGCCTATGCATTTACAGGCGAATACTGATTGAAGGGATAGTGAATTTGAGTGTGACCTGGAAACGCCAAGGCCATTCAACCAACGAGCTTATCAGAGGTTTGGATCTAGCAAAGTCTGCTTCTAAGCTTTTGGCTTCTTGGCTAAAAGAAAGAAGCTTAGTAACAAAGGAAACTAAAACTTCTTATTACCGCACAAGAGAACAAAATCTTCTGAAATATCTTGTATTTTGTAAAGATGTGTACCTTGTTTAATGGCCACAAGGGATCACAAAATTACGTTTCTAATGAGTGGCGTTTATTCATAGACTCATCAAAACGGAGTCTAAAATGCGTTCTTTTGCACAGTGGGAATAAATTTCGGTCGTTGCCTGTGGCACATTCTACTAAAAAAAAGTAATATGCAACTGTTGTTCTGGTTTTAGATGAAATTAAATATGTGGGACACAACATGACTTCGATTCAAAAATGGTAAACTTCCTTCTAAGCCAACAAAGTGGTTACACAAAATATCCCTATTTTCTTTCCTTGTGGGGCAGTAGAGCTAAAACACAACATTGGATTAAAAAAGATTGGCCTACTCGGGGAGCGCTAGTTCCCGATCAACAGAATGTGTAAAACCCACCTCTAGTATCAAGGGATGGTATAGTTTTATCCCCGTTACATATAAAACTAGGACTTATAAAACAATTTGTAAAAGGTGTTGACAAATACGGGAATTGCTTCCCTTTTCTATCAGAAACATTTTCTAAAACTAAGTGCAGAAAAGATAAAAGAGGGAATTTTTGATGGTCCACAGATATGATCTTTAACAAAAGCCTCAAATTTTACAGATGTTATGAAAGAGATCGACAACAAGTTTATTTGGCTTGTTCAACATTTTTTGGGGAATAAAAAAAGTCTAAAAACGAATGCATCACTTTAAAGTCTTGGAGGGAATATAAGCAACAAGTTACACTTTCTTCATAACCACCTCTACTATTTTCCTGCCAAATTTGAGGATCTAAGTGAAGAACAAGGAGAGCGGTTCCACCAAGACGTTCATACGATGGAGGAACGCTATTAAGGCTACTGGAACGCACACATGATAGCTGACTATAGTTAGAGCATTCAGAACAGCTCTCTGCCTTCAGTTTCAAAAAGAAAATCAAATAAAAGAAAGTTAAAAACTAAATAAAATATGATTATCTTCAGATATTAATTAGTGCTGTTTATAAGAAGACGTGTTTGTCATATTTTATTAACTGAAATTTCAGTTGCATATTTGAAATCCTCATACAAAATTGGACTCAGATCATGTATTTTAGCCCAATCATCAGACATGCTGTTGCGCAGTGTTATCAGCGAACTTAATTAAAATTTTTGTACGCTGCGGTGCCTTTTGCTTTATGGCACACTGTACTTCGAATACGAATACATGCGCACATCGCTATCGCGCACCGGTCAGGAGTTGTGAGTGAGCTGATTATTGTACGCCACACTGCTCTATCTCAACACGGATTAAGTTATAGTGATATTGTTTTGTCGCTCGTATGTATAGGTATATGCATGAAGGTCTAATAAAAACAACGATTGTAAGAAAGCGGAAAATTTTTGGAATCTTTTGCCGTGAAAACATTCATATGCATAGGCTTAAATTTATTTCTGTGCTATAAACATGTTTTTGAATCGGCTTTTTTTTTTGTAATATCTGTAAATACGTATGTCAAAGAGTTGTGTCCCATAAATTGGTTTAATGTAAACAATCATTAATTAATTTTTGAAATGTCTTCAGCCAGCAGGGAGACAATGCAAATTTATCAGTTATTATTTGAAGACGTGAACTCTCACACAAAGTTGAGCTGGAGTTAAATTAAGGCTACTTTTAGAGGTCACTGGCTGTCTGGGCGCACCAGTGATGACGTATTGTTATTGGTTACATATGTATATATATACATACATCCATCTATAAGCTGAGGAACTGAGCATTCAAAAATATTGCTTGCGTTAATGGACCGGAGTATCGAATTTGGGGCTCGTTTTTTATTTGCGCATAAATTATGCTCGAAATTAAGTAACTTCGCCCTGTTAAATAAGCGCGGGAAGGGAGTGAAAATATACTCATCGCCTAATGCCTACAAGAGCTTGCTTGGGTGATCGTTCAGCCAAACAAAAAATCAAAATTACAAAAAAACAGTCCGTAAATATTTATGTGTGTATGTTAAAAATGCTCACAGTATTGCTGAAACTATCAAGGCTAATTAGGAATGACAAGTATGAATGCACTTCATTTATGTAAAGTAAATTGTATAGCATTAAGTAATTTGCGTCGTAATGTGGGTAAATTAAATGTTCCAATTGGAATGAAATTTGGACGGAATGAAATTTGGCCGCAAACTCTAGGCAACAGAGTTAGCTGTAGTTTTAGTTTCGGTTTAATCAATCCCTTAATGGATCTCAGTACAACTGAACGGCTACTTTTCACTACTAAGACCTACACAAGCACCAAACTTCAATTTCCTCATGCAGAATGGTATCAGCCTGGCATTATCAGCACAAGTCAAATAAAGGGTGATCAAATTAGAGGTATGGGATTTCAAATTTAAATATTAGGTGCGAACTAAATTCCCGCTGTTCGTCATTAGATGTCGCCAGCAGTGTGTGCTAGTCGATTCTAACATAACCTAAAAGTCATAAACCAAGCTTAGACATATGGTAAACAAACTGCTTCGACACATTAGTGATTTTTTTTTGGTATCATATACTTTTTTTTGTGAAATTGTCTGATTTTGTGCCGAATAATCGTCATTTGCGGGAAATGTTGATTTTCCTCTTTCATTCGAAAAAAAACAGCGGCTGCAGCGCATCGAGAGCTACAAAAAGTTTAGGGAGATGCTGCTTTAAGTGAAACAACGTGCCGAGATTGGTTCAGTCGCTTCAAAGACGGTGATTTTAATGTTGACGACCGTCCAAAAACCTTCAAAGACGCTGGAGACGCTTGGAGGCATTGCTCAATGAGGATCCGTGTCAAACGCCAGAAGAGATAGCGTCAGTATTAGGAGTTACCCGTCAATCCATTTCCTAGCGATTGCATGCTTTGGGAACGATTCAGAATGAGGGGATTTGGGCAAAAAGTAAGGGTTTTCTTCGTCGCATCATGACGGGTGATAAAAAATGGATTCATTACAGCAATCCAAAGACACGAAAGTCATGGGGATTTGGGAAAAAGTAAGGGTTTTCTTCGTCGCATCATGACGTCGCATCCAAAGACACGAAAGTCATGGGGATTGCCAGGTCATGCTTCTACGTCGTCGCCTCGGCCGAATATTTCCGCTGCGAAGATTATCCTACGTATTTGGTGGACCAAGTTGGTGTTATTTATTATGAACTGTTAAAACCAAGCGAACTGGGTATCGGTATCGACTTCAATTGATGCCATTGAGCCGAACACTGCGCGTGAACCGGCCGCAATACGCGGAGAGGGATGAAAAAGTGATTCTACAGCATGACAACGCTCGGCCTCACCTTGCCAAACCCGTTAAAACCTACCACCAAAATGGGGAATCCTACCCCACCCGCCATATTCTCCAGATATTGCGCCGTCCGATTCTCACCTGTTCCGATCGATGGCACATGGTCTAGCTGACCAGCAATTCCATTTATATGAAGACATCAAAAAATGGCTTTATCCGTGGATGGATCAAATAATGATGCACTTGTAACCATTTTTTAGGATAAAGTTGTATTTTCATAAAAAAAAACAGCGAGAACTTAGTTGCGCACCTAATAAAACAAGGAAAGTTCAAATTGATTAGGAAATCTTTATTATTTTTGTGCAGAACCATTTATGACATTTATTTTTTTTAAGGTAATCCCTTTCAAATGTTGGCCGCAACTGCGTGGCTATACGTAAACACCAATTTTGAAAGATTCGCTGGAGGACTTCGGTCGGTATCTCGTGAATAACTTTAGTAATGTTGGCTTCCAATGCCTCAATCGGAGCTGGTTTATCCACAAAGTATTTAGACTTTACATACCCCCACAAATAAAAGTCCAAAGGTGTGTGTATCACACGATCTTGGTGGGCAATCCACTGATGCAAGGCGAGAGATGAATTGCACACCGAAACGACAGCAAACGACGCAGTAAATCTATTGTTTCACGGTCTGTATGGTAAGTAGTGCCGTCTTGTTGGAACCAAATGTTGTGGAGATCATGGGCTTCAATTTTGGGCATAAAAAAGTCGTTTATCTTGGTGCAATAGCCTTCGCCGTGCAGTTACATTGGCGCCAGATTCGTCCTTGATGAAATATGGGTCCATGATTCCTCCAGCCCAAAGGCCACACCAAACGGGTTTTTTTCAATGGATGTAATGGCTGTCCCTGAATGGCTTCGGGTTGCTCTTCAGCCCAAATACGAGAACTTAGCTTATTGACGTAGTCAAAAATTGGCCTCATCGCTGAAAAAATATTCGACGAGTTTTTCAAGAGCCGAACGACGGAAATTATGACGCTTTGGAATGTCGGCCGGCTTCAAATCATGGACTAGCTGTATTTTGCACACTTTCAACCCAAGATCTTTGCATAAAGTCGCCCAAGTAGTGCCATAGGATAGGGCAAGTTGTTAAGAACGGCGCCGAATCGATTCTTTCGGATCTTCGGCAAAACTCTCATTTACGGCGGCAATATTCTCTTCATTTCGGGCTGTACGTGATCTAATCGGTCGATTATTATCTAGTAATGTAAATTTTTCTGAATTGTGCTGATGGCTTGCCGAATAGTGTAAGGTAGGGCGGTTATGTACACCATAAGTGGGCCTGAGCGCGCGATGAACACTTTTCACAGAGCGTCGATTTTCGTAATTCGATTGCACGATTTGTAAACGAGCCACCATCTAGATAGGAGAACGAAGATTTTTCTGTGCCGCTCAATTATTAGTCCCATTATACGGCAGTCAAACCTGGTCACCCAGAGTTGCGAATAAACAGAAGCTGCTTTGGAAGGAGAGCTCTACGAAAAGAAAGTCCTAATAAAGCCGAATGGCGGAAAAGCTACAATCATGAACTCGAAAAACTATACGAGCACCTGTCTGTTATACCCACAAGAATGGTCAACAGACTGCGATGGGCAGGTCACATATTACGGGCTAATAACGATTACCCGCCCCAACAAATACTCATTGGAAAGTGCCACGGACATGGAAAAGTGACCGTCCGCCTCTTAGCTGGATTGACGCTATAGATAAACTCGCAGGTTTTTTGTATTCCGGGTATGGAGGACGCAGCTACAATACAATTGGAGGCATATGCTGCAGCAGGCGAAGACCCGACTGGAGATGTCCAGCCAACAATAATGATGATGATTCTTACATATGAGTCACTCGCTGGGTGGCCAGCGCTAGTTAAAAGTTATAAAGGAACCAAAAACGGAAGGATACAAAGATTGGCTTGTAAGTAAGAGGAGGCATTTATCGCGAGTTCGAGCAATGTACTCAACTTACTCAATCATTTTATGCCAATAGAACAAATACACATTCAGACTGAAAGAAATGGGGAGCTGGGCCACTGGAGCGTATGGTCAAAACACGATCTTTTTGAAAAGTCCATCATTTGCCAACACCACCACCGATTATATATCACCAAACCTTCATTTCATTAAATATTGCGCTGTGGCATTTCTATCTAGCGCTAGCAGTCGCCCCTCGGCAGGCAATGGAAAATTTCCGAGAGTATTTCTGCCCTGAAAGCTTCTCACAAAAACTATTTCCTGCTCGGAGTCGGCTTAAAACTAAAATAGGAGGGGGAGCTCGGCAAAACACCCAAAAAAGGTGTACGCACCAATTACAATTCCATTTATAGCATATTCGAAAGAAGGCAAAATTTTAGAGATGTTGATGCAGAAGTCTACACCGGCGAGTTCAAGATGAACTGCATCGTATCTGAATCCCTTACACTTGCCAAATCAACGCGTTTTCCAGACAAAGGTATGTATTCCAGGCGGAATTGCTAGCAATCAGGTAAACCTCCAAAGTCATCTCCGACATCAAGCAAGCTGGAGCCAGGATAGCTATCTTCTCGGATAGTCAGACTGCTATAGAGACGGACACTCACACAATATAACTTCCAAACTTGTACCTCAATGCATAGAGGAATCCAACTCGCTCAGTCAATGACTCGATATCAGTTTAGTATAGTTGCCAGGCCATACGAAAATCGGGAGTAACGAGAAGACGAATCAGCTTGCTAGGCTAGGTTCCCGCTTAAGCTCGACCGAAGCGAAATCAGTGGAAATTCCCGTCAGCCGAATTAAAGCGAAACTAGAGTCGCACTATTAACACATTGTAAGTACACGATGGCTGGGACTACCGAACTGTACTATGCGCAAGAAGGAATGTCCTGATTATAAAGTATCAAAGATCAAACAACTGATTGGGTATGAACGAGCCGAGATCATAAGACTAACCGCACTTCCCAATGGACACTGGAGAAATTAAACCCACCATGCCACAATTATGGTTTATGGTTATGACTTGAAAATGACAACAATCATCGGAAGGGAGTTATGATACTTAGATGAGCCAAAAACCCAAAGAATCATGAAAAAATCGATGCAAATGTAAGGTTTTGTTGTCCGTTTTACGTCTTTGCCGTACTGCAATTCTCTCTGAATTCCTTCCGCCAACTCTAGAGTTAATTAAGGAGTATTTTGTGAGCCTTCTGAAGCGTTTAAGGAAGAATGTCTGTCGCAAGAGGTCGCTTTGTGGGGCACCAATAGAAAAATAGAAGTTGTTAAACTGAAAGCTATTCGAAATTCGGTTCATAACAAGCTCTTCGCTAGGCTCTTCAAAACTAACAGCCCATCAAGAAGAGAGTGGCAAACTCCAGGACCATGAAGAAGAAGCGAAATGAATTTTTACACGGATGGATCCAAGCAAGAAAGTGAAGTAAGGCTATGGAGTTTTTTCAAAAGACTTAGGACTAGAATTAACTCTCCGACTTCCGGACTACGCTAGCGTCTACTAAGCAGAAATCTTAGCCATAAAGCAGGCAACTGTGTGCCACAAACACCGTAACAAAAACTACGATAAATATCGTCACGGATAGCCAATATCTTCTCAGGCGGCCATAAAATCAATGAGAGCATTTATACTAAGATCAAAGATTGCTCAGGAATGCCTGACAGCTCTACTCGATATTAGCACCGTCTTTAAGGAGAGTCTTATATGGATTCCGGGACATGGAGATATTGAAGGAAATTGCAAGGTCGATGAGCTAGTCAGAAAGCGTACTAATCTTCCACTGCTTGAGAACAGCGACAATATTGGAATTCCTATGACAACTTGCAAATTAAGGATAAAAATTATATTATCCAGGAACCCAATAAGTCATGGAGAGAAGAAAATATTTCACTAATTTGGACGCAAATACATGGGAAAATGCCAGGAGAATTGCCCAACCTCTCAAAAAAGAACATCGCGTAGGTCGTGGCTGTTAGGTAGACACTCTTCTAGACTAGGAATATTTTGGTCTGCTGAAGTTGTAGAGACGAGAAGGAGGAAGAACACTTCCTCTGTAATTGTCCAGTCTTAGCTAGAAGTTGCGCAAGCTTGTTGGGAAAGCACTCTTTTGACTCTCTTCCGGAACTATCCGGTGTTGGGAAAAAACCTATGCTAAGCTACGTAGAATAGCGTTTAATTAGCTGCCATGATGAGTAAACACTAAGATTCCCGTGTTGCGCAGTGGTATCACAACACCCTAAATGTCTAAGTGAGTTGGCTATTCTAAACCGACTGCCATAAAAACCTAACCTAAATTGTGATGGGTTTTGAAGATTGGAAGACGCATTGAAAATATTGTTTCCCTAGGGCCTACTTTTGAGGGAAGAAAATGCTTGTAAATATCCATGAATAGGTAATTGGATCATTATTTATTTTGTTTTTGGAAAAGAAACTATGTAAATCGTACAGACATATATACATTCGCTGTAACTGCGTTGCGAAAAAAAGCAAAAAAAAAATCCCCATGTGATCACTTTGCTGCTGCTGACATCAGCTTTGTTATAGGTGTAGATATGTAATGAAAGACGCAAGTTTACAGCTGTTCTTGCTAATAAAAGCAACCGCATTTTTTTTTATTTTTTTTTTTTTTTGCACGAGCTCTAGCAAACAAAGGGGAAGCTATCGATATGAGGCTTCAAATATTTTATATTTTTTATGAAAATCCCGTACGATCATTATACATATACACACATACCACACACACATATATGCCCCCTCTACCCATTCCTGAAATAATACTCTTCTTCAAGCTATTTGGGGTCTGAAGTAATCGCCTGCCTGCGACGACGCAGTTATTCCCAAAAGCCACGCTGGCGTCAGTCACCATTGCAAATACTTTTCAAATGCCACTTTTTATATACCACCGTTGACACGCTCGCCTGTCGTCACACGCCGCCATTTGGCGTAAGCAAACATTCGAAAATTTATTACCGCTCATGTAAGCGTTAGCGGGCTGATGCAAATGCAAACATTGTATAATAATAATTTACTTTGGTTTGCGATTAAATTTTCAAAAAGTAATATATAGTACATTTATGTGCATAGTTATGGGGACATTTTTGTTTTTGTAATTTCAATTTTAATTTTATTTCGATTTTATTTGCATCGCATTATATGCGCAATCGTTGTAAATTGTTGTTTTTATGATGGTATTATAGTATTTAAATAAGAAATTCTGTTTGTATAGTAGCGGTAGGAAATCACGTACGCGATCAATGGTTTTGTGACCGTTCGCCAGCAAGTATTTGTATGTAATTGGACAAATTGCGTTCTAAATGTAAAGGCGGCGATGAATAACAACACTGCGCGTCAATTGAACGGAGCTGGGAGTGAGAATGTAATACTAGATAAAAGAATAAAATACTATAAAAAATTTCCTCAAGTACACCCCTGTTCTTAAAGCTTCTGTTGAGAGGATTTCGGTTAGGTAAGGTTTTTGTGACAGTCGGCTTGGAGTAGTCATTTGGACTGTGTAGGTCCGTTGTGGTACCACTGTGTAATACGGGAACCGCAGTTTTTACTCATCATTGGAGGCAATTAGACGCTCTTACGAAGCGTAGAATAGCTTTTTCCCTAACACCGGATAGTTTCGTAGGTAGGAAGGTAGATTAGATGGCAAGAGTACCCCAGGTACACTACAAGTACCACAGCCATTTTGGTACCATAATATTAAGGGAAGAGAAAACCATCTACAGCCATCGAGTGCTGTTGATGTAGTGGAGGAGAGAAAAGGGATCTAGGCTAGTAACTTTCTTCAAGCCATCCCCCAAAGTGCACGCTAAGGAATCTCAAGCGCCTAGCCGCCAGAGCTGGACATTTGCAGAGAAAGTGTTCAACAGTCTCTTTCTCTGCAGGATCCCCACAGCTTCTGCAATAGGGGTTGTACGGAATTCTAAGCTTCTCCGCCTGAGTACCGATCACCCAGTGAACAGTGAACACCGCAATGAGTTTGGAAATTGAATGGCGGGGGATACCTATCACCCTAAGCGCTCTGTTTATATCGTATTGAGGCCATAGAGTTTTCGAAATAGCACACGATGAGACAGACCTCTACCTGTCTTGCGTTTTTTTTTTTTAAATAAATTGTGTAGTTTCCCTTTAACAACGGTCAAGTGGACACCGATGCTTGAGAAGAGGACAACCGGTTCTGTCGACCCCTTCCTGGCAAGCTCATCGGCAATTTCATTTCCCTCTATATTCCTGTGCCCAGGAACCCAGATAAGGGAAATGTTTTCTGGGCTTTCATCGCAGCTTGACTATCGGAAAAAATATTAATGTCTCCCTCCCAAGAGAGTAAAAAAAAAAGTATTTTCCCAACAACCTTGCCCTACTCTTAGCTAAGACTGGACAATTACAGAGGAAGTGTTCTACTGTTTCTTCCTCCTCCTCGTCTCTACAACATCTGCAGTATTCCAGAGAAAATATTCCTAGTCTAGAAGAGTATCTACCTAACAGCCAATGAGCAGCAACACAAGCCACGACCTACGATATGTTTTCTCTTAAGCTGTTGAGCAATTCTTCTGACCTTTTCCTATCTACCTGTGGCCAAATTAGCGAAGTATTTTCTTCTCTCCATTACCTATTGGCCTACTGGAGAATATCATTTTTTATCCTTAACTTGCAAGTTGCCATAGGAGTTCCAATATTGCCTTTGTTCTCAAGCAGTGGAAGATTAGTACCCTTTCTTGATCACTCATCGGACTTGCAATTCCCTTCAATATCTCCATGTCCCGAAATCCATATAAGACTCTCCTTGAAGACGGTGCTAATATCAATTAGCGGCAGGCTAGTCACATACCCTGTCAGAAATCAAAATAGATTAACGAAACCAACGCAAGACTGAGTCATGTCGAGGCCCTATGCTCCCTAGAGGAGTGAACAAGGAAAAAAAAATATCAACTAGAGCTGCCAGACATTCCTGAGTAACCTTTGATCTTAGTATAACTGCCCTCATTGATTTTTTGGCCACCTGAGAAGATATTGGCTATCCGAGGCGATATTTATCGTAGTTTTTGTTACGGTGTTTGTGGTACACAGTTGCCTGCTTTATGACTAAAATTTCTGCTTGGTAGACGCTACAGTAGTCCGGTAGTCGGATAGATAATTCTAGATCTAATTCGTTTCAAAAAACTACATAGCCTACTTTATTTTCTAGCTTGCATCCATCCGTGTAGAAATTTATTTCCCCTCTTCTCCATGATCTTTGAGTTTACCACTCTCATTTTGACTGGATGTTAGTTTTGAAGAACCTATCGAAATTTTTATTTTTTGTTTTTTTTACTCCTTCTAAAAACCGTCAGTATCCTCTTTTTTGTTATAACTTAATTATTTGACATTCGATTTTTAAAAGCAAAATGCTATTATTCCAGTCTTGAGCGCTTTTATATTTCGTTTTTATAACCTTTCAACCAGTGAAGGAAAGGAAAAAGCAGACTAACTGGCAAGAGGAGGACCTGCCATGAATAACATTCCTGCAGCGTCGGAATTCACATCACTGGGTGCTATCATGAATGCAATTTCCTTAAAAAATCTGCAAATCCCGGAATGCAAATGGAGAGACCAGACCACCATCAAAGTTAGCAGAACCACAAATGAACGTCAATACTGACAGATAGGAAACCTAGGGATGGCTGAAGGCTCACGGCAGTCATAAATGGTTATTGATGTATCGGGGAACAAGCAGCCAAAATGGGCATCCCTCACAATGCACACCGCCACAGTTGTAAGCAGCCAGAGGAAAAGGAAACGGTGTTCCATTTCCTCTGTGAATGCCCTGCTTTATGGAAAGAAAGAATGTCAAAACCTGGACAAACTGCTGTTCGAGGGCCTCGATCAACTGTCGGACTTAACCGCCAAAAACTTAATAAGGTTCTTAAACCACACAAACTGGATATATTTAAGCTGTAAGGAACCAAGTTGGTAGTAGACCTCGGTTATGTCAGCCCATTAGCTGATTCTTGCAAATTGGAGAGGACTTAATAAGGTTCTTAAACCACACAAACTGGATATATTTAAGCTGTAAGGAACCAAGTTGGTAGTAGACCTCGGTTATGTCAGCCCATTAGCTGATTCTTGCAAATTGGAGAGGACCGAGGTGGAAGAGAGAGATACAGAGGGAAGAGAATGAGTGCGTGGTGAATTAGTTTAAGAGAAGGTGCTGAGATGATTCGACCTTATCTTGCAGAAAGCTTCGGCACACAGAACTACAGACAATTCCAAGTGTCGCCGAATGTATATCTAACGAAAAGTGCCCGGTAAGGACACCCACCAAATTCGAAAACTGCGACTTTGCTAGGATCAGAAGATGCCTCGAGCGACTTCGATCTCCCCGTGGCCAGAAGGATCTCGCGACTACACACGTTTGCGCACTAACCCAACGTTCGCTTAGTTGGTGTGAGGACCAACAAAGGAACTCCAATAATTTCATCTCACATCGAGAGTCTCCTATCTAGCAAGCTCATCAACCCAGCAGTTTGTCTCTTTGCCATTGTGACCGGGAACGTGGACGAAAGAGAGATCAACAGGTATTTCCAGGGATAGTAATTGGTTTGTTGAAATATTATTGCATAGCTGGCTGGATTATTCATACGATTTTCGATGTTTTCAAGGACCAAAGAGTTCGATAAAGTCGACAAAAAATTTCGTCTCGCATCGCTTTTTCTAAGCCCATCAATTTCTTTGCAAATACGTTGCATTAGTTGGCACGCCAGACCCGAGATGCCCAGCTGAAGTTGTAACTTTTTAAATCGTTTTTTTCGTCCTGTTCGAGGATCCTTTTTAAAAGGTTATATCCATAAATCGATTGAAAATTCAATTTTAGGAAGCTACCTGGAAGCTCAAGTCGTTGGCTATAATAGAAATTTGTTAAATTCACGTACAAAGTCGAAAAACGTCTGGCCAAACCTGGGTGCCAAACGGAGATCCGACTAGTATCGCACAAACAACGAGTCCGGGGCCCTAAATGCCACCTGGCTGTCGGAGTAAGTATTTACGTTCCTTGCAGTAATTGCAGAAAAAAGCAACTAATCCACTGCTTCTTTAATTGCAACTACAATTGCTTGGAAAATTCTACAGCGGTCCGGCAGCGTATCTTTGAGCTTGATGGGTAGCTTCTCGCAGAATACTCCCACGCCAACCTTTCTGTGCAACTTCGAGCCATTCGTAAGTATAATTGCCATGACTTATCTCCAAATCGACTTTTCCTTTATTTAAATTTATTGTGTCAGCTGACTGAAATTATCTATTGTAACTCACCCAAGCGAGTGAAATTCAGAATAGCGCTATTCCCTATCGCATGAACGCCATAATACAAAGTGACAATTCGTTCGATCTGCTCTTTCAGCTACAGTCGAAGATCGAACACCGCTTCTAATAAGGGCCTAAGTTCACTCTGTTCCATTTTTAACAAGGCTGGCCATCGTCTTTACTTTAACTACTACGTAATAAGCCTTTTGTATATCACTTTCAATTTGGTATCGAGCGTCCGAATGTGAAAGGTTGAGACAGTCATCCTCTAACAGATGACGCTGACAAATCCATCATACAAAGAGAAACTGTCTTTCATTTGCGAAGTTCTTGTCTAGAGATTCAGGTGTGCTCTATTCTGAGAATATTTTTCTGATCGTTTATGCCGACCGAAAATTTGTGGCCGACACACTTTTGGTCACCACCGAATTGTCGCTTAGTGTAATGGCTTGAGGTGATTGTGGGTTGGTATTGAATTGCATTGCATTGCAAGTGCGACTGTCACTGCTATACTCGTATACCTAAGACCACCTCGACGTGTTTTCCGTGAATTTCATGTGATTCTGTTAAAAATATTACAATACTCGTACATTTTAATAATCCATTACCACATATTTTTGAATTTAATTTTAGAATCTTATTTGCACTAGACAGGTTTAGGGATATGTGAAAATAAATATTAGCGCACGTCAAGTGACAATAGACACAATTATTAAAACTTTTTCACACCAACAGCAAAGTTGCCGCTGGCACAGAGTGAACCCAGCGAGCAACGACGCCGGCGATAGTGGAAAAGTTTATTTTAGAAAATGTATGGTATGTAAAGTATTTACATATTACAGGATGAACCAAGTAAGAGCTACCAATGGTAAAGACGCTTAATGAAGTATTCTTTTTTATTTATTTATTTATATTAAAATGAGAAATGAGACATCATCCAACTGTTTATGGTACCATGAAACTGACGCTGTTTAGCGCGTTTTCCATTTGGTTTGGTTTTCTGGTTGCAAGCACCTTATTTCATCTCGAATGCTCTGCTTCAGCTGCCTTTTAATTCCTGGTTTATTATCATTAACTTAACTCAAATATCCCCAGAAAAATATGGCGAGTGAACGAGGTGGCCGAGGGGAATCTAAATTTTTTGAAATTAAACGTGCGCCAAAAACTCATTCTCGAAGAAATTTGAGCCGATAATTTTTTCGCCCAAAATAGTACATCAGGATGGGGGCAACTGATGCTGGTATCTAGCCTTAAAATTTTCGCCGAACTCCATTCCTCAAAATGGCCGACCAAGTTCTTAAACGCCAAGGCTATGGGAGCTAATCTTGAATTAAAAATCGAGGACGATTTTGTGCGTCATAACAATTCAGAATTCAGAAGAATAAAAAGCGGATAATTTTAACGCGTTGTAAATTATAGATTTGAAGAGTTCAATTATAACCTGCAAGCAGAAAAATACTCTTAAATTAGAAAATAAAACTGATGTTCATGCTTAACTTTGGTTGGCCTTTTACACTCTTGAATACTCATTTATGGATAATTGCAGTGTTTTTGTTTTTGTTATGCATTTGAAAGAAGCTCCAGGAGTGTACCCTGTACTGGTAGACAGATGGCTCGAAGACCCCAGAACAAAGCGCTCTGTGCCGATGGGCGCTTTTCCAAACATCTTCCAAGCGGAGATGCATGCGATTTGTCTATGTGCAGAGATAAACTTATACAGAAATGTCCGGAATGAGCTAATTGCCATTCTAAGTGACAGTCAGGCGCCTTTAATAGAAGCCGAGCCCTTCCTTGTTATGGGACAACCGGGAGGGTACAACCAAAATAAGTTTAAAAAACTAATAACCCTCCCAAAGGATAAACTGAGAATGTTCACGAGCATTCACACAGGCCAATGCAGACTGCGAGGTCATCTGAACATGATCGGGATTTGGTCTACGGACTCTTGTAGCTTCTGCGAACAATCTCAGGAAACTCCAATGCATCTTCACCTGGAATGCAGCGCTATAGCGTAGACATCTTGGCCAATTGCAGCCAGAAGTAAGGCACATACGCTCAATCCAACTCAGCTTCATCCCGAGTTTAATAAGGCAACTGGGTCGGGATGAGGTACTATGATCAGTAGAGGGCACAAGGGATCATGAGCTCAAAGTGCAAACCTCATAAATAATTTAATCTAATCTTGTTTTTTGTTAATTTTTACTAACCACCAAGTTTTCTTTCCATAAGAGATTTCTTGTCGTAGCAGCTTACAAAGCCCTGCCAAGCGCGCAGTAAAGTTATCGGTCGTCGGCATCAATCTCATCTAACGGTAGGCCCAAGAAACATGCTGTTTCGATGGGTTGGATCCAGACAAATAGGATTAAGGAGACATGTGAATAGGTGGTTAGTGCCGTGCGGGGTACCTTCACATAGGTAGTAAATTCCCTTGGCAGCCGGTTCTACTTACGTACCGGAATGACTCAGATTTTTCTCGACCAAGACTTCCGGCCTCAGTAAACTAACCCTGTTTAATGCGATACATTTCTCCCCTCGGTTAACCCAAGACTTGAAGATTTCTTTTAGAGCTTGCCTATCAAGATATCTCTTCTTTCTTATCATCCAATTTCTATCGGGTGTTTTTTAGCTGCTTGAGAACTATCAATATCGATAGCTATGGTTTGGCAGCAGGCAAAGTGTGTTGACATTTCTCTTCAGCAAGATTTGGCAATTGTGGAAATTAATTAAAAAAATAAATAAATAAATCTGTTCGCGGAGTTCATGTCAACTCGTCGTCGTTCCCAACCTACTAGCTCTTATACTTCGATTACATTAGAATCTTCGCTTATTCTTCTTGGCTGGCGCGATAACCGCTTGCACGATTTTTGCCGAGTTTAACAAAGTGCGCCAGTTGGACACATCAAATGAAGCCAACTCCTTCTCGACCACGAGGTCTTCCTCTTCCTCGGCTACCGCCAGCTGGTAACGCATCGTATAATTTTAGAACAGGAACGTTTGTATCCATTCGGACGACAAGACCTAGCCAACGATGCCGCTGGATCTTTATTTGTTGCATTTCAAGGCTGGCATTTTTATCGGTTTTAATGCTGGTTCATAGACAAACGAAGTCTCTCGTGTCTGAGCGATTAAGTAATGCGGACCCACGATCCTATTCAGCATCACGTTAAAGAAGTTACACGACAGAGAGTCACCCTGTGTGAATCCTCGTTTGGTATCAAGGATCTTGGCTTACGTGCCTATACAGCTCGTGCATGAATTGAAGTCAAATTACCATCGTTTGCTTCGCATTTTTGCCGATTGGGCTCATTTAAATTTATTATTCAGATTTATTGGAAAAAGTAGTCCAAAATTGGATTGATCGAATGGCCCACGTATATCATAGCCGCGGCGGACAAAACATACCTCAGATGTCGAATTCAAAAAAATAAATGCCGTGAAATTATCTACCAGATTATAGCAAACAAAATCCTTCTAACAAAATTTCTGTTTTGCATTATCATTTTAAGCTCCCGAGCTTTTAAAAAACACCCGTTTGATCAACACAATTTGTTGTTTGTAAAAACAATCTTAACTTTGGTTTACTGAATTATTCCTTCTTACGCCTGGCAAATTTTTGTTTAACGCGACTAATGCGGCGCCAAATTTTATTATTGCCCCCCTTCGCTCTCTTAGTCAACTTTCGAAAAAGAAAATATAAATATTTGCATAAATATACTAGATAATTATTTACAAAGTGTACTAATCGCTTTGATGGACCGCTGCTCGTGAATGCTGTCAATTTGACAGGCACAACTTAAGCGCGCGAATTGCCTCGTTAGCACCACGGACAAGTGAATGCGGACGAATGCGCTGGCATATCGCCAATTTATTAACGAGATTATCAAAATGATATGAGCAAATAGGGCAACGATTCACGTACCTAATTTAAGTGTGGTGAACACAAATTTAATCAACTGCGCCCTCAGTACTTTGCCCTGCTCCTCTAGCGAATCTCTTGGACTGTCTGTCATTTGAAGGTAACCAGAAATGCGAGCTCACCGAGCCCGCAACAATAAATCGCATGAATGTCTGAGCGTACGAGTGCACGTATGCTGGTGCGTTTGGTGGAAAAGGTCTAAATTTATTAGTCAACTCATTGGAGCTAAAAATACGCACATGACAAGGGTGCTGCTATGCACATTTAAGCGAAAATATTTGCAAAAGTGTGATGCGTTGTTGTTCGAGTAGCCAACGATGAGTCCAAGAGCTGGGCTACAAATCGAGCAGCAAACAAGCAAACACTCATCAAGCACAAATACTCGTAGGCATACAATTGTTTGCAGTAAAGCGAAAGCATGAAAAAAAAGCGAGGTGCATGCATACCGATAAACATATGTATGTATGTGCCATATACAGCGTGGGACTAAAGTTTGTAGTTGCGAGTTACAACTTCGAAAATCTCTAAAATACTAGTGAATTCATAAGACGCCCTCACCATTATAGGCTTGAGGTCAATCACGACAGGTCACATCAAAGGTTGTTGTGCATTCTTCTTCTGCTTGATTGGACGAGTTTAACAAAGCGCGCCAGTCGTTTCTTTCTCGGACTAACCGGCGCCAGTTGGACACCCGAAGTGAGTCCAAGTCGTTCTCCACCTGATCTTCTCAACGCAAAGGAGGTCTTTCTATTCCTCTACTACCACTAGCTGGTACCGCATCGAATACTTTCAGAGTCGAAGCGTTTGTATTCATTCAGACGACACGACCCAGCCAACAAAGCCGTTGGGTTTGTATTCGCTGCGCCATTTCTTTGTCGTCGTAAAGCTTATACAGCTCGTTGTGCTATCGCCTACGATACTCGCCGTCGCTAACGTGGAACGGTTCAAAAATCTTTCCCAGAATCTTTCTCTCAAACACTCCACGGGACGCCTCATCGGATGTTGTCAGCGTCCAAGCTTCTAAGCCATACGTTAGGACGGGCATGATGAGAGCCTTATAAAGAGTTAGTGTTGCTCGTCGAGTAAGAACTTTATTACTCACGTGCCTACTTTGTGCAAAGTAGTACTTTTTGGCAAAAGAGATTCTACCTTGGATTTCCAGGCTGACAATTTAATTTACTGTAGTATATTTCAAGCTGAAATCTAAGCCGCAACAAAAGCAGCTGGATAGCTCTGGGATAAACTTCTCTTAATACTCGGACAAAAAGTTTCATTGATGGCCAAGCGGCTATTAAAGCAATTATGGCTTCTTGGACTAACTCGGAATTCGTTTAACAGTGTAGATTCAAAATGGATGAACTCTGCGGAAATGGGTAGGTCACTATTTACTGGACACCAGGACACAAAAGAAGAGAAGGAAATAAGAGAGCAGAGGAGCTCGCTAAGGCAGGTATTCGGTTGCCGAGATTGGGCACATCAGACCTATACCCATCTTTCTAATTTTTGAAAACGGAAGTAAATGAGGAACTAGCTCTGGAAACGTAGTCGATATGGGAACACTCATCTTCGTACAAAGCTGCCAAAATTCTGCTGAGGACTTGGAATACCAAACCTGCAAACTTTATTTTATCACTGTCTAAGAAAGACAGCAAAATATTGGTTGGAGGACTGACGGGACACTGTCTCATCCCCCACCCACCAGAGCGGGAAATACATCCAACGAAACGAATTCTAGAGGCACTTTGGAAGACCTACTTCACCACTGCCCTGCTCTTTTTAGGAATCGATAAATGTGCCTGGGATTAGCATATTCTTCATCTTTGGCTGAACGACTTGCTAAAACTCCCGAAGAACCACATAAAATAATATCTTAACTCCAGATACATAGCACAGGCAACACAATGGACCCTAGGGGTCTAAGTGGGATCTTTTTACAGATTAGCCAGCACTACGCAACCTAACCTACTTGTCACTTGACTTCCATTTGAGCTAGTTTCCGGAGCTTAATCAATTCTGATTTTGGTAGGAAATTTTGTCTTATCCTTAAAGTGTATTTATTCCACATAAGAGTTCCTAACCTCTTCAGGGGGAACAACTTTTATTAGTATTAAATGAGCAAATAATTAAAAAAATATTGAAAAAATTTTCTATATCTCAGAAAAGAAACAGTCAATGTGACCTCCGAAAATTCCAGTGATCTCGCATTTTTTCTTCTGACTAAAGTGGGGTCTCTGGCTTCTTATTTTTCCATAATTTTCCCAATTCTACCTTTTTATGCCCGTCAAATCTAAAATTAAATAAAAAATAATGTTTACCCATTTTTATGCCAGTTAAATCTCAACTAAATTCTAAGTTCACTTTTCAATATTCGTCGCAATCATTTCACTCTTCATCAGTATTCGCTGTTTTACTTGGCTCTACTGGGCTCAGAATGCATTGCGACGAGTGGCAACAACATTAGCAATGAATGTTTGCAATCTCCACTCGGATTTCACAACTTATCTAAAAAATTATGTATATACAAGGTGGCGCATAAAGTATGGCCCGAAAATTAGTTAAATACTACTTAAATTATTAATTAATGCCGAATATTTTTAAGGGCTTACGTTTAATTTCTATGTTGAATTTATTTATGTTTGATTTATTTAATTTAAGGTATAGTGTCAGTATCGATTTTGTTAGGCAACCGCCTCAGATGTGCAGCGAAGAAGATACTTTTTGAGTACCAGTGTGGTTTTCGCCCCGGTTGCACAACTACTGACCAGGTGTTCAATCCAAGGCAAAACCTTGAAATGTTTTACGAGTACAAAAACGATGTACATATGCGTCTCATTGATTTGAAACCAACTTTCGAAAACCCTCAAATCAAATCAAAATCCTTCAAGCATTCACGGAGCTCCGCATGAACAAAAAACTATTACGCTTAACTATGGCAACCCTTAATAACACCAAATAAAAGGTTGTGTAACAGTCAACCTCGGAACAACTTGAAAATTTATCAACAACTCTGTTCAATTTACATACTTTTGCGTTACGCTATCAAGGACGATATGAAATCCGGTCATCTACTCATCCACTTCGGCCTTGCCATCGCTTATGCTGATGGCATAGCCATCCGCGCTCGAAATTGAAGATTAGATTAGATTATATTCTATAAGAGGATTGCACTTCGACCTCATGGTCTTTTGAACTCTGTACTTATCACAGTACGAGTTCCCTTGTTAAACTCAGACCCAGACCCAGTTCCCTTATTAAACTCATCTTATAACTCGAAGCTACATGGATGAGCTTTTCCCTAACATCGAAACAAAAGCAAAGGCTGTGGGTTCCATATCAACGCCGATAAGACCAAATACGTGAAAATGTCACGCGATGTTGAACGGCCTGAAAATATATTACAATTGGCCAGTACATTTGCGAGGAAGTAGAGAGTTTCAAATACCTGGGGGTACTACTAAAGACTGAGAACAATGTTCAGGACTGCATCTAAGATCGATTTGTTGCAGCAAACAGAGCTTTTTACACCATTCTGAAACCACTAAAATCCAGACTAATCTGGCGCCGCTGTAAAGAAAATATTTACAAAATAATGCTCAGACCAGTTTTTACTACGGCTGTGAGTCATGGGTAATGTCAATCAAGGATGAAAAAAATCTCCGAACTCACGAAAGAAGAGTTTTACGAAAAGTGTATGGTCTAATCCAGGTTGAGGATGGTTATTATAAAATACAGATACAAAGAGAAATTGCGCCTGTCTGGTCGCCTGGAACTAGTGATGTGTAGTGGACAAAGCCAAAATATTGTCATTAGGACAATCTCCAACTCCAACAAATTGCTCTGCAAACTGTATCTGCTGGGGTGCTACCCTAGGTTTCCCCCTGCAGACACCTGGTAAAACCTAAGCCGCCTCGCAGGCACGTCAGGAGGCATCTCTTTAACTATTCCGATGAGATTTAGGACAAAACTAAACGACAACTACTGGACCGGATAGTGTTTAGACAAACATTAAACGACATTCATCGGGAGACACTGACCACCTTCCTAAACTCCCGACGCCTAAATGACGTCATCGGAGTCCAACCACCAGCCACAGCAGATGAAGAGCTCCAGCTACCCTGAGAGACTCGCGTAACTTTGGCACAATTACGTTCGGGATACTGTAGCATACTAACTGCTACTTATCCAAAATTGACCCGAACATACCAAACATATGTCCGGCATGTGAAGGCACCCTGGACGATACTAGCCACCTTTTTCCTATGGCCCATCAAACCTACTCACCTAACACACCTTCTCCTCTGAACCCAACCAAGTTTCCTGGGCCAACCGTTAGATGTGCTAGACGAAGACGACCGGTAACTACATTGCACTGACTGTGTTTAGTAAGCTCCTACAACAACAATAACAGAAGCTGCTGCGGATTTGCAAATTCGAGTTGTCGTTAAGTTCGTCAAATCGCAACGAAGATATTAAAAAACTGAAAATACATAAGTTGTGGTCTGCTGCCTTGTGATCTGCTGCGGAGATGGGTTGGTAGTCTGACATGCAACGCTTTTCAACGAATTTGGCCAATATGCGACGTCAGACGCTCAAAGGCGCTATTCAATCGGTCGGAAATACGTTTCAGTTGCTTTGATCGCAGGCCACCATCTCCTTGATCGACATGCTCGAAGATTGGATGTGCCTCATTTCAACTATTGAAAGAATGAGGGGGAGGAAGAGTCCGTCAGACATCTTCTCTCTCACTGTTCTGCGTGGCATGCCACTCGGTTTAGATACATAGTATCTTGCTTGAATCATACTGATGACCTGAGAGATACTAGTATCAGATTTGTAAATGAGTTTGCACTTGAAGCAACATGGTTTAACGAGGAGTAGCAGATAAACTGGAAAGCAGTTAAAAGTTTTTCAAAGATGATAATGCTGCTCCTGCAACCCACGGAGTGGCAGCGCAAAACGCAGAGAAGAAATCAGCCCCCGACAGGAGGTAGACTGTCTACGAACTGACGACAAATCACAGACGATCGAACCAAGTGTTCACGATGGTATAAGACGGTCTAACATTATCGCAACATCTTCCAATGTTTTGGTTGTTGCAGAAGCAAAAGAAACTATCGATAGCGTATAACCTCTATATGCCCATATGAGAGCAACCTATAACCGTGCCCCATATACCACTGGTATTACGGCACAGAGACATTAGAAGACGAGCCTATAGGATGAAGCTGGCTAGAAATATGGTGGATCAAGGCGTGGGTGAATAGTATTGATCCATTTCATGAACGTCGTTCTGGCACTCCCGAAGTAATGCATAAAGGGAGGGAGTGTTCCCAAAAGAGGATGTGGGATCGTTTTAGTGGGCACACCATTGGTCGCTGTAAGTGGGAAGGCATTTTGAACCCTACCCAACTCACCAAAAAAAAAATAAGCCGCTGCTGTGATATCACAGTGGATCACAGTGGAAGGCCAAAAACCTTTGAAGACGCTGAATTGGAGGCATTGCTCAATGAGGATCCGTATCAAACGCAAGAAGAGCTTGCTTCAGTATAAGGAGTTACCCGCTAATCCATTTCCAAGCGATTGCATGCTTTGGGAATGATTCAGAAACAAAGGACTTGGGTTTCTTATGAATTAAAAGCAAGGGATGTTGAACGTCGTTTTTTCGCCTGTGAACAACTGCTCCAACGACAAGAAAGGAAGGGTTTTCTTCATCGCATCGTGAATGGTTTCATTGCAGCAATCCAAAAAAAGAAATTCAATGGGACTGCCCGGTCATGCTTCTACGTCATCGCCTCGGCCGAATAGTCACGCTGCGAAGGTTATGCTATGTATTTTGGTGGGACCAAGTTGGTGTTATTTATTATGAACTGTTAAAACCAAGCGAAACCATCACTGGGGATCGATAGCGACTTCAATTGATGCGATTGAGCCGAGCACTGCGCGAGAAGCGGCCGCAATGCGCGGAGAGGCATGAAAAAGTGATTCTACAGCATGACAACTCTGGGCCTCACGTTGCCAAGTCCATTAAAACCTACCTGGAAACACTGAAATGGAAAATCCTACCTCACCCACCTTAACCTCCAGATATAGCGCCGTCTGATTATCACCTGTTCCGATCGATGGCACATGGTCTAGCTGATCAGCTGTTCCATTCATATGAAGACATCATCATGGCTTGGTCCGTGGATAGCCTCAAAAGATGAACAGTTTTACCGCGACGGTATACGAGATCTACTAGAAAGATAGAGAAAAGTAGTAGCCAGCGATGGGCAATACTTAATGATTCCTTTGTAACCATTTTTTCAGAATAAAGTTGTATTTTCATCAAAAAACAGCGAGAACTTAGTTTCACATCTTATATTAAAAACTTGAGAAAAACCACCTAGCCAATTGCGTTGTGAATTTTCGCGTCGATGTTGGTGCTTGCCCCTCGAGACTATCCCCCAAAGCTTGGATGTTTTCAAATGGACGGCTTGTTGGTGATTTTCGATTTTCTCGGGTGGTCTTAATAATTTGAAATTAAATTCTTACCGTTCTGTATATCTAGCCATTTTAAATTACAAAATATTTTATAACTCTCCCCCATTAAAATACAAAAAAAATTATAGCATGAACCTCCACATTAAGAAAAATCCATGCCTTCGCATAGGCAGACGCTTTTTGCCCCACCTTGTATCCACATACTTTACCTACCTTCATACCAACATATGAGCTCTACACTTATGTTTGCTTGTTTGTAGGTAGAAATAAATAAATATACACAAGAACAAACAATAATGTACGTTCGTCATACGATCGCACGACAGCTAAAATAGCACACTTTATCGCGAACGAACTTCATTGCTCCAGCAGCTCCAATGTGCGGGTAGCGGGGCGTGCAGTTAAGTTCCAAAAATAGCCTAGCAAGTGGTTGGTTGTAAAGAATAAATGAAAATAAATGGAAACCCCTGAGTAAAGAATGTTGGCGGCGGCGGCGGCAACGCAGATCGCGACCGCGGCTGCGACTGCGACTGCGACAGCCGTGTCGGTGAGCGACGATCCACATAATACCCTACAAATATGCTAATTGCGAGTTTGTAGAAGAGAATGGGGATAAATGCTAGGAAGTATGGTTTAGATTGCATTAAAATGAGAATGAGAAGAATGTGAAGCAGGTTTAAATTTAGCTTTCAGCAGTTTAATGACACAAACTATGAGGAATTCAATTAGAATGCGGGTCACTGCAACGAACTGAATCAAGTATTTGTACGTATCCATGTATGTGCATGCTTGCTTGGAATTAAAGAAGCTGCTTTACCACTCCTAATTCACTCGCTTTATTGAGCTCATTTAATTTATGTTAATTTACATTTTTCTTTTAGTTGATTTTGCTTTTATTTATAGATATATTAGTTTTAAGTTTGCTTTGTATAAAAATATTTGATTTGGAATTTTGTAATTTTCCACCAATTAATGTATTGTAAAGGACTAAGAAGTCGTATAGATGCAGTCTCATTTTCAATAGTAAATAATAATAAATAATTTTATTCACAACCGAAACGAGATTAGTTCGGCAATGTGGAACTCTTCTGCCTAGCATCTGCAACCAGGCCGCAATAGACTTAGATTAGGTTCGATTCTTTATGAGATTTACACTTCGATGTCATGGTCTTTTATGCGATCTACTCATCACAGTACCTCATGCAGACCCAGTTTCCTTATTAAACTCCGGATGGAGCTGAGTTGGTCTGAGCGTATGTGCCTATCTTCTGGCTGCTATTGGCCAAGACGTCTCAACCTTCTCCGCACTGTAGCACTGCATCCCAGCAGAAGGTGCCATGGAGTCTCCTGAGATTTGGATGCAGAAATTAAAAGAGTCCCTAGACCAAATCCCGATCATGTGCACATGACTACGCAGTCTGCAGTGGTTTGTGTGAATGCCCGTGAGGGGGGAAGTTATGTGTTTTTTAAACCTCTTTTGGTTCGGATTTCGCCTGGCGTAGCCCCAAAATTTGGTGCCAAGAAACCTACCTTAGCTAAAGCTCTTCACTCCTAAGCTTCTCCTTGATGGTCCCATAGAAAAGAAAAGCTCGGGACCTATTAAAGGCGAAGCCGCAGCCAATGCCTCCGCTATTTCGTTCCTAGTTATACCTCTGTGTCATGGGACCCATATAAGCTGCATACAATTGTGCGTTCCTAGTAGATTAAGTTGCTCGATACACTCAAAAACCAGTGAGGATCTCATCTCACAGGACGATAAGGCCATGAGCGCCGCCTGACTGTCACTCAGAATGGCAAGTAGCTCATTATGGAAGTTTCAGTTTAAGTTTATCTCTGCTCATAGACAAATCGCATACATCTCCGCTTGGAAGATGTTTGGAAAAGTGCCCATCAGCACAGAGCGCTTGGTTCTGAAGACATAAACTGCAGCGCCTATACTTGCTGGGGTCTTCGAGCCATCTGTGCACCAGTGAAGGGTACACTCCTGAAGTTTCTTTTCAAATGCAGGCCTTCAATAGACTATTTGTCGTTTGGTGTCGAATTTAAAATTGAGGACGGGACAGTAGGAGATCGTCAACATGCCGTTCATCAACGACGTTCCAAAGAACTTGTTGAAGCCTGAGGGAGAGCGTTGCCCAGGAGCCAACAGTGTCGTATCGTTATCGCGCTCAGCATTTTGGGCGTCGGTGAAACCACACTGCGGCGCATTTTAAACGATGATTTAAATTTGTTTCCGTTTAAAGTGCAATTGACCCAAAGAATATTGCCGACAGATCATTCACGTCGCTTGGAATACGGCCAAACAGTCGCTCGAATGGTTGACACTGAACTCAATATTTGGAAGCAAATTTTATTGACTGACGAGGCACATTTTAACCTCTCTGGCAGCGTGAATAAACAAAACTGCCGCATTTGGGGAACTGAGAATCCACACGAGAACCATGAAACGCCATTGCATGACCGGAAAGTAAGTGTTTCGGGACGTCTAGTGTCAAAAAGAGGCGACATCGACTGGCCCCCCAGATCACCTGCCTTAACCCCCCGGACTTCTTTTTGCGGGGTTATCTGAAAACTAAGGTTGAAGCCAACAAACCGCAGACTATTGACCAACTTAAGGCAAACATTCCTGCCGAAATCGACACTATAAAACCCGAAATGCTTGACACGGTGATGACAAACCCAGAAAAAGGATCGCAGTTTGTGATTGCTAATAAAGGTGGCCACTTGATTGATATTGTATTCAAACAATTGTTTTAATAAATTGTAAATAACCCAACCAAATAAAAATACCTCACTTATACAAATCAGTTGTTTTTTTTTTCAAAGTTATTCAATGTTTTCATACCGACATATAAGATGGCGCACCCTGTATAAGACATTTTTTCCATTTTATGCCATTTCAAAATTTGCAATTCTGATTTGCATGAAAGGCTTAGATATTATGACAAAAGCCATGCCCGAAATCATTCAAAACTATTTTAAATATTTATAAGTCATATTAATAGGACTATGAATAAGTTCGTGCGGTTTTTTTTGTTTGTTTTGTTTGTTTTTTTATTAGTTTGGGGAAAAAGATACCCCTTACTTTCCGAGAAGATGGCTGTAGTGATCGATATCTCGTAAAATAGCGATAAAAAAATTTAAAGTTTAATTTCGTTTTCAAGGTGACATTTCCCACGAAAAAAAGTAAATGTTTTTTGTTTGTTCCATTCAGTTGTGAGTTACAGGGTGTCATTTTACAATTTTTCTTTGATAAAGGCGAAATGCGAAAATACAAGCCATGCCGCTGAAACTTGTGAAATGGTGTTTGTGGTGCTGATACTGACAGCTAATTACGTGCAATTTTGGTTTCGTCGATTCCGTTCAGGCATTTTTGATGTTAAAGATGCACCTCGCACAGGTAGGCCCATCTTCGGAAATGTCGATAAAATTACAGAAATAATCAAAGTTGACCGGGATGCTTGTAGTCGTAGCATCGCCCAGTAGCTAAAAATCGACTATAGAACAATTTTAAAGTATTTGCGCAAAAATAAGAAATAAAAATAATGGATTTATTTTTACCCAAAGTAATATTTATTACACGCAATATATTCAATAAAATGTACAGGCGCCAACATTAGCTATAATGACTTCACATTTTCTAATCATATTTTGTGTTAATTTCTACCCAAGTTACGGAAGTAATCGGCTACAAATCAACCGAATTTGCCCTGATAATTCCTGAACCGTGCATCCTTGCTTTCCTTTGAATTTTTGCTTCCCTTTTGAGTTCCTTAACTATTACCCAAACATTATCAATAGATTTGACATCCGGCGACTGTTAAGGCCAATCCAACATTTCAATTCCATTTTGCTAGTTTCACTCTACAGACCTGCGGCTTTGATACTTGGGATCGTTGTACGAGTATTATTTTAGAATACAAGGTTGGTGGGTACTCCCAAACATTTTCGCAGCTGATAGTAATTTTATATTTTTATTTACCGAAATAAAAAAAAAAAATAAAAAAAATTGTATAAGTTTTATTCATCAAAACTGCATTCAAACACAAATTCGGCCCAAGAAGCAGCCTCAAACATCCACCTCAACTGGATGCTTAGAAGTTCGATCAGAACATCAAACTCGACGTATGCAAGTAATCGCCCAAATGGAGGATTCATTCGTGAATATTCCGTTTACTTAATTCCGCACTGAATGTGACTAAAGGGGACCCCTTGGTCTAGCGTTTTCAAAAAATCGAATTTGTGTTTTTTCGATAATTCGAAAGTATAGCATCTTAAGAATATACTGTGAAATTTTCATGCGGAAATTCCCAATATTATAGCTTCTAAAGCCCGTTAACTACATAGGTAGAGAATGGTCCGCGCGCTCCTGTAGCCCAAACTTTAAACTCTTTTATCTCGAAACGACTTTTTTCGTCCTGGTATTTTTAAAAAACTATTCATCCAAATCGTCTGATATTTGAATATGTTGTTCACACATCAATGGTTATCGCCCGTACTAGAATCATATTATTATTTGAATTATTTCGTACAGGGTTTTTTAATAAGAGGTCCTATTTTGATATTCAAAGAAAATGCTATATTACTTTTTAATATAAATGATCGGATGCTTATTTCATTATAAAGAGGAAGGTATGCCGCTACTAGTGGAAAATAACATCAGGCAAATGACCACCACGACCACGCTTACAGGACAATATCCTTTTGATGAAATTTTCCATAACCGAATTGCAAAGTGGCTGTCCTATGTCCTCGATAGCCGATAGCCTCACGAATTCCATCTTTGAGTTCTTGAATCGACCCTGGGCTGTTGGTGTGTTGGCGTAGACCTTCTCTTTCAAGAGGCCCCAAAGAAAAAATTCGCAAGGTGTTAAATCACAAGACCTCGGCGGCCGATTGTGATCACCTCTTTGAGAGATAACACGGTCCAGAAACTTTTCCCATAAAAGATCAATGGTTTCGTTACTTGTGTGGCACGTAGCGCCGTCTTGTTGAAAATAAACGTTGTCCAGATCAATACCATCAAATTCCGGCCATAAAAAATCGCTTCATTTTGCTTCACTTTCATAACCTTCTGTACATAGGTAGTTGCCAATAGAATGATTGTAATATTTACTATATCAAGCATCCCACGCTTTTAACTCTAATTTGAATTATTCTATTTGTATCTTAATTTTTGTTATAATTCTGTTCTGAGGTAGTTGACTATGACTGATCGTTCGATTTGCTATTACTTCATTATAGGTCTCTTTGTCATTAGAATTTATTTTCTGCTTTTTAGTTCGATTGGCAAAAAAAGCGTGTTTTTTAGTTTTTTTAAACTATTTTTTATTTTATTCTAGTAGCTGGACATATGTAGCTACAGTCATACTGATTAATATGTTTTCCAGTTTTGGTGTTTCAGATAAATAGAAGAGTTAAAATGTACAACACCGTTCAGGTTCAATTTTTCGTGAGGGTCAACTTCAGCGCCGTTTTGAAAATTATTAAAATTAAAAAAAAAATTTAAAAATCGTTTTTCATTTTTTTGTTGTAAAAAAAATACTGAAAATACCCTAAATTTAAATTTAAACTCTAGACCACCGGGACCGCTTAAACAGCGGGGCTTTCTTTTTCTAATGGGCCGGAATTAGCATCAAATTCGGCAAATGAGATGCAGTGCACTCTGCTTCCTTGTTTCGCCGAACTATTGCTTTTTCTATGGCCTCCGAAAGTTTGTCCTCGAAGCTGCTGATTTATTGTTGAGTGGATTATTAAAATATTAAGGGAGGCAGCTCCCCCAGCTCCTTCTTTTCCTTAAAACTGCTTTAATTTCATGCAACGATAAGTTCGGTTTTGTCACAAACAAATCAATGATCTTCTGATCTTTCCTTGGGGAAGTATTTTTTTGGGTTTCGTCCCGGAAGGTCGTCAACGGTCTTAACTTTGGTGTACCATTGCACCCATTTATTTATGAACGTCTTCGACCTCTTCAAATATTTTGCTGTAGATGCATGTGCCATTTTTGGACCTTTAGGGTGTGTACACTGCCTCAAATCGGGCGCTTTCTAAATTTCTCACGGAACTTCGAAATTTCACAACGCGTATTACCAAAAAGATACGCCTATTTGGCAGCATTTTTCTGTAACGGTACTGAAAGCGTGAAATTTGCCGGTCACGCTTCTATAAGGCAGACTGCACTACAGACAGTTATTTTGAACTGAATATGTAAAATATTTATGACAAAACACCGCATGAAACTGTCATGCAAGCAATTCATTTCAGCCATTTTTCTACAGATTTTTAATGCTGCTAACTCATTCTGAATTCAGTTCTGTAATAGAATTAAGTTTGATGACATTTTAAGATTTTTAATACCTAGTTAGTATTGCGGTAAATTACTTTTAATAGCAGTTTTTAAAATTTTATAGATTTCAGCAGAAACTACAATACGTAAACACAAAATTTAAGAAATGGAAATTTATTCGTTTACGTTGTTATTGGATTAGTTATTAATTAATTAGATGAAGCTGGCATCAAGCCAAAAACCACATGAAAAGCGAAATTAAATGGGAATCGAATACACATAAAAGGGCCCACAAACGTTGAGACTAAAAGTAAACAATCGAATGTGGACAACGGCCATGCGATCAGAGAATATTTACACAAAAATTGAAGGGCAGCCAGACCACATCGTGCTTTTAATGAAACATAATAAAAAAAATAATAATAATAAAAAAAAAAATAAAAAAAATAATATTGTAATAATTACAAAATTAGCTCGACTTTCACTCTGCTTTTCGGCAATGGACAGACTCTTAGTTGTGTAACATTTCATGGTATCTTAAGGAGCAAGGATTTTAAGGCAAGGAAGTATCTTGGGACCATTCTTATATGTCTTATTGACCTATTAATTATATCAAAGTTGCTTCCCATTTGTTACATTTCGCTTAATGCTGATGGCATTCAGATCTTCGCAGTAATCAAAATTCAAGATATATACAAGGCGAAGTCCAAAATAAATAAGACTGAGCTAAAATAGAACCGACAGGAAGCTTTGTTCTGAAACTTCGAGTTTAGTTATTCAAAATAGTCCCCTCTGGTTTCGATACACTGTTTTGCGCGATCTAAAAGCTTTTCGAAAGAGTGTTTCAGGTCATTGACCGGAATGCCCTTAAGGTTGTCGGTACAAGTCTTTTGGATGGCGTTTATGGACGCAAAACGTTTTCCTTTCATGGCCAAATGCAATTTTTCGAATAGGTAGAAGTCACAGGGAGCCATATCAAGTGAATACAGTGAGTGATTGACGGTTAAAATGTGAGTTCTAGTCAAAAAATCAATCACAAGAGTGGATCGATGAGATGGCGTATTATCATGCAATAAGCGCCAGCTTCCTCCTTGGCGGTATTCAGGGCGTTTCAAAACGCCAAGATAGAAAACTGCATTAACGATTTGGCCCCTTGGCACGAGCTCCTTGTAGACAACTCCCTTGGAATCGTAACAACAAATGAGCATCGACTTGATTTTTGACTCTTCCAAATTTGGGTGGTGGCTCGTCTGGGGCCTTCCATTCGGCACTTTGACGTTTAGTTTCAGTTTCATTTGGAAACACCACGTTTCATCACAGTTCCAATGTTGTAAAAGAAGTTGTCCTCTTTTTTCGCCTCTTTAATGAGGTTTTTCGAATGTTGAATTCTGAACAATTTTTGGTCCTCAGTTAACTTGTACGGAATGAAACGTGCACAGACCTTTCGTAAGCCTCAATGATCAGTTAAAATGCGATAAATCGATATTCTGGAGATATTCAGCTCCGATTTCATAAATTTCAACGATGATTTCGGTTTATTTTTGATTAATTGACGGATGTTCATTGTCATCCTCACAACCATCTCTGAAACGTGCAAACCACCCTTGAACTTTGGTACGAAAAAGACAATCATTGCCATAAATTTTTTTCATCAATTCAAATGTTTCGCTACACGTTTTACCGATTTTAAAACAAAATTTTATATTAGCTCTTTGTTCGAAACTCATTTTTGTACCGATGACACAAACATGCTGACACTTTAGACGCAATAACTTCGCTTCCACTAAACCGAATGCCACCAAGCGTTCACTGTAAGTCAGCTAGGGATGTAACTTCCAACGCACTAACTCACTAAAAAAATGGCGCCAGCAAAAACATTTTTATAACGCCAGTCTTGTTTCTTTGGACTTCACCTTGTATATATGCTACATCTGGTCCTATGGCGCCGCGGGGAGCAAAGGGCCGCGAGAAGGTTCCTCCATTTCCCTCTGTTATGCGCCAACCTCTTTATTTCGCTTCAGGTTTTGTTAGTTTTGAATACTTTCGCTTCCAGATTCCTCCTCCAGGTCAGTACTGATCGATCGCGCTGTGGGTTCTGTCGGTTTGGTCTCTTCTTAACATGTGCCCGAGCCAGCTCCACTTCCTTTGCAGGATGTCCAGGCGCATTGGTGTCTGGTTACAATGATTCCACAGGCCTGAGATTGTGTCGGGTCAGAAAAATCTCAATATTTTGCGGAAACGATTGGTGAAAACCTGCAGCGTTTGGAGGTCAGACACTGCAAGGTTCCAGGTATCGCTACCGTACATAAGAGCGGACTTCTCGTTGGAGTTCAGTATTTTTTTTTTTTTGTGCATCATTCAGTTCCGTATAGGACTCGGAGCATCGAAAGCTTGCTTCGCTTTTTTTATACGGTTTTAGATTGTCTTCTCTTGAGTCACCCTTAACAAATATAATAGCAAAAGGAGTCGACGTCTTCGAGCTCAGCGTTACTGAATTGGAAGTATTTCCGGCAATATTTAGCGTTAGTTTTCTGACGTTTCTGCAGAACTGCGAGCCATAAGACAAATATCGCCAGCATAATCAAGATCTTCGTGCAGTCAATTTAGTCCCCATATTATTCCCTTGGTTTCACGTGTAGCTTTGCTTATCACGACGTCCAACAAAATGTTAAAGAGTAGTGGTGACAGGGTGCAGCCTTTTCGGACCCCAGTAGTGTCAGGCAGACGACCACCAAGTTCCGTTTTATGCACGAGGCGACAGCTAGCGTTGGTAGGATTAGCTCGATTATGAGTTTTGGTATCGAATGCTTTTTGGAAATCGATGAAGATAAGGTAGAGAGGAGATCGCTATTCTACCGACTGCTCTACTATTACTCCGAGGCTGTTGACGTGATCAACGCAGGAGCGTCCAGCTGAAAAGCCTGCTTGTTCCGTTCGTAGATTTGCTTTCAGAGCGCTCGATATGCGGATGTTAATTATTTGAACAATTACTTTTTTCACCATGCTCAGAAATGTTATACCTCGCCAGTTTTTATATTCTGACAGATCACCTTTCTTAGGAAGCTGGATGATGGCATCTTCCTTCAACTCTGTACTCAGCTTCCTTTATACCAAAAGTCCTCAATTATCGGGCTATTTAGCCGCGCACTGGTTTCATAGTTCGCCTTTAAGAGTTGAGGTGCAATATTGTCGAGCCCTGTAAGTATGTAAGTATGGAGAATGTTTATGCTGCTACAACAACTACAGCCCTGCTTCAGACAGGCAAATTGATATTACCTGTCATGTCCGGCAGAAGGGACTTATGCACCTGGTTGAACTGATGACGGGCCACTTTCTAGGGGCGAAGCACATGGAAAAGGTAGACATCTCAGATACTGCATCCGGCCCAGCATGTGGATACGAGGATGAGATGGCGGACCACTATCTGTGCATCTGCTCGGCCTTCGCTGGAATCACGCTTGAGGCCTGTTTCACTGATGTGATAAGAAGCGACCACCTTGGCTCCTTGGCACCACAAAATCTACTCAGATTTCTTCGGAGGTCGGGTCGACTTAAAGAAAATTACGAAGGGAACCCCAGTGCAGTTCAATGGACTTAATGTTTTCTGAGTGCTGTACTTGTTGCTAGTTTGTTCCGACCAAAAAAAAATCGTCTGCGTTAAAATATATCCATATGCATATACTTAAGCGCCAACACTTCCACCTGCAACCCTCAACCCATTGCTAATCAAAAATAAATCTGCATATTTATGATGTAAATAATAAAAATAATCTTTATTTAGTGTTTAATACACAAAATCTCTTAAAATTCCAGTAATCAACTTGCTCCGATTCCTCTTTTGTTAGCCCATTCATCCTTGTCCATTTCCGATTCTATTGCTCAAAATAGTACTGAGTAGGATTGTAGCCCACGGCACTCAAGTCGGCAGGTAGGGGAGCGACATAAGTTGGGATGGGCGCTGAGTAAGCAGCAACTGGACCGATGGAACCACCTGGTGAGGCACAAGCGACTGGCGCCAAGCTAGGTTGACAGCTGAAGAGATAGTTCTTGGGGCAAGCAGGTGCTGGGAAGGTTGCGCGCACGGCACCACCACCATACGCCGATTTACGGACACGGCTTAAATCGTAGACTGCTTGTAAGTTTTGTGCGGATTCGACTTCCTGAGCGGCCGAATCTGAAGCGCTTTTAGCGGCTGGGGCAGCTAATGCAACGCTGAAGATGACGGCGAACAGAGTAATGCAAACGAAGGATTTCATCTTTGGCGATAAGTTTCTGTAGAGTTCTTGAGACAACTTGAATTGTAAAGCTACTGAAGCAAACTGAAGTAAAAGAGAACCGTTGAGACATCTTTTATACCAACATTTTGGTGCTTTTCACTCGATAATTTCGTATGCGGAAGTTTTTTTTGCTAAAGCTAGCAAAAATTTCCCAAAAGTGTATTATTGGTAGTAATCAGAAAACTGTTTGACTTTTTGTCGCGTTGTCTATTTCCATGCGAATTGGATTACGAGTTGAAGGTGCGTCCGGTTTACATAAAAAAACTGATTCCGCATTTTTTGCGAGCAATGCATCAACTGCATTTTAAATTTTTTAGGTCGCCGTATTTTATTTCACTTCTGCTGGAAAAAAGTTTATTGGCATTTATTTTACTTTATTTTGCTTGCCATACAGATTTTGAAGTTTTTATGCTATTTAAGCAAATGAATGAATGATTAATTACTCGCAGTGTGTAACAGTTAATGGAATAAGCGCAGTGGATGGAATAAATGCGTTTAGCAGCGTCTACAAGAACAAGCGATTTCGGTACGACGGTTTCAACGAGACATGCGGAACGGATTTGGTAAGGTACGAGCCTCATCGAAAACCTCTACTACACTTTGATTGAAATGAAACTCCACATAAAGCTGACCTAAAGCCAAACTACCATAGAAATGAAAGGCCATTCTTAATGACGAAGCGAGTGAAGTCCAAGCTTTCCGCAGGCTTACTTAGGATCTAAACACTTCTCGCCCAAACTACTCCCACATTTCGACATTCCGATCGATGGAGACTACACTTTTCATATAACTAACGCGATTTTTAATCTACGAGCACATCGAACATTCCAATAGGACACGAATCTAATATTGCTTAGCTCCATGTATAAACACCCTGCCGTTTCGGGCAGGTGGTTCTTAAGGAAGATAATATTCAAAGCCCCGGAGCCGGTTCTGCTACTCCCTTCTGCAGCCATCAAAGCCACGGTTAGCAAACGGCTTACTTCAACCCACAAGCGAACTTGGCAGGCTGAAAGAGACTGCAAATGGACTGATGTTACCTGTCGTATCCGAGCGACTGTCGCAAATCCTCCTGTCATTAAGCAGAAGGAACTGTAGGCAGCTGGTTAGACTGACGACGGGCCACTTTCTATGGCCGAAGCACATGAAAAAGGTAGGCATCTCAGACAGTGCACTCTGCTCAGCATTTGGATACGAGGATGCGACGGCGGACCACTTTCTGTGCCTTCGGCCTTCGCTCGTATCACGTCTGAGGTCTTTGGCACTGATGTGTTAAAAAGCGACCACCATGGCTCCTTGGCACCACAAGATCTTGATCAGATTTCTTCGGAGTCAAGACTAGGTACCCACAGAAGTCCTCAAGGAGATCGCAAATATGCGACCCCAAGTCATGACTTGTACAACGCCTGACTAAGAGAGGAAATCTTCTCAGATATCTGGAAAAAGCGGCAGCTTATGCTAATAAGCAAGGCGAAAGGCAACCAGAATCTCCCATCTCAACTCAGCAGGCAAGATCCTTGAAAGACTGATCAAGACTCGACTGGCCGCAGCCATAGACCATGTCGGAGTACTATCGGCAAGGCAGCACGGCTTTAGAAGCCGTACAATAGGAGCAGTCGAAACTGTCATAAACGGCGTAGGAGCAGTGCAACAGGGCAATTATATAATCCAGAAGAATAGTCCTTCTTGCCACCTTAAATGTAAGGAATACTTTGAATAGCGTAAGATGGGCAGATATATTGGTCGCCTTTGAGCCAAGGGTCAAACTTCCGCCATACCAACAGCGCATAATGAGGAATTACTTACGAGACCGCAAACTCGTCTAACCAACTCCAGAGGGTTCTCATTGTACAGACGTCACAAGGATTAATTCTCGGTCACGACTTGTGGAACATTAGTTATTACAAGATATTCAATCTAAAAATGTCCGATAGTACTTTTTTATTCCGATACGCAGACGATATCTCTGCAGTCATCACAGCACGAAATTGAAGAAGCTCGTAGAAAACTTACCCAAGTTATGATACGGACACAAACATGGCTAGATTCACGTGGACTCAAATTACCCACAGAGAAAACGGAGCTAATACTCCTAACCAAGAGGCACATTCTGTTAGAAGTTAGCATGCAAACTTGCTCAAATGCGCTAACCACAAAAGAGGTTCTAAAGTATCAAGGCAGAAGACTCAGGACTCAAGACTGACCTTCTGAGCCCAAATAAACCACGCAGAGAAAGCCGCTCAGATGGCATTCCTACTCAGCAAACTGATGGCAAACATCAAAGGAAAAGGGAAATAATGATGGCTACCACGCTCTCCCTTCTCTTGTGCGGAGCTGAACTGTGGCCAAATGCGCTAAAGGTAAATCACCGCTGGAAGCTCCTAGCCTCGGTACAACGCTGTCCCTGACGCTGTGCGGGCATCTCTCTCCTAGCCGTGACAGTTGTGTCCACCTACCGCAGTAGGGCCTTGAGAGGAAAAAGTTGTGGGCATTAAAGAAAGAGGGAATGGAAGAAAGAGTTAGCAAATTAACAGCGCGAGCTTCTGAGGCTGACAAAATATCAGCTCTCTAATCTCGTGGGTTCACTCACAGGACACAATGCGCGAGGAATGCATGCTGTGAGACTTGGAATCACCTCGAGTCCTTTTTGCGCTGGATGTATGGAGGATGAGGTGGAATCATCTCAGCACCTTCTCCTTAGCTGCCCTGCTCTGGCGGGGCTAAGATCTAGGCATCTTGGCTCCTACTTCTTTGCCACGCCTGCTAATATAGCTGGCGCTGACATTAAAAATCTGATGAATTTCATCCGCAGCATAAAGCGGTCGACGCAAACATAGTCATCGTTCGTAATCCGCACGCTCCTAATCATCCCAGCACCACATCTCCCCGCCCTCTCCCTGCATCCCATCGGTCTTTCTCTTTCGCTTCACCCCCTTCATAATGGTATCACAAAGGACGAATCTTTCTTCGTCCAAGTGTACCCATTCCCTGGGCAACCATACCAACCTAACCTAACCTAACAGCGCGCGAAATAAAGGACATGCTAAGTCTAAGGCTATGGTAAGACCGCTAGATTAACGAAATACGCGGCAGATGAACGGCTAGACTCATAAAATGCGTCGCCACGTGGAACAGCAGGAACTTCGGTGAATTTTTGTACAACCCAAATGCTTTCAGGTTACACCTCACAAGCATATACGCGGATGCTGCCGAAGATGACTCTGAACACACATTTTTCCAATGCATGCGTTGAACGCTCGAGAATGCAGTCGGTTACATAACCACTGAAAATGTAATCGACAAGATGATGAGCAGCGAAGAAACATGGGAAATCGTCAGTGCTTTCGTGGAAAATATACTCCGGATGAAAAAACGACACCAGGATGGGTGCCTGCAATGACCTTGTAATGAGGAAGATGGTACGACACTCTGAAATAATGCGAAAGCGGTTCCAGGGTGGGCGACGGTTTCAAACGAGTTCGAGTTTTTTAGTCTGCGGACAAACCATTGTTGCGACAGCAGCTTTGATGATGCACTAGGCAATTTCGACCTCCTCATCCGTAAAACAACAAAAAATATATGTACATACATATACATATATCCCGCACACAATCAAATAGAATAATAAGCAGAAATTTTCCAAGTTCACAACTAGCAGGTAATTTTTTTTTTTTTTTGTAGTTTTTCTTTTCCGAATGGACTATAATTACAATTTTTTTAAATAGATACTTCGCTCCCAGCGCGTAACTAAAATATTTTCTGAATGTGAACCAAATTTAATCATAAACACGAGCGCCAACTAGCGGGCCAATTTTCTGCTTCTTCTTCATCTATGACTATGTCCTTCAAAAATATTTTTTCTGAGTATGAATTTTTTCTGTAATATGATTTTTCGAAATATCTCACCACAGGGCTACCCATCGGATCCAAAACAACTCATAGGCCTTCACGGCTATGCTCTCAACAGCTAACCGAAATGTTATCGCTCGGATCGTAAAGTAATGTGTAAGCACAAATACAAACTTTCACCTTCGTATTATACATATGTATATATCCAATGTGTAAGTCGCATGCATGAATATGTGCACACATACATGTGTATGCATGTAGTAGTTTTGCATAACTTACGTCAACCAGCAATAATACTCACATTTTGCACACAGTTCAAATTCCACAGGTCAGTAAAAGAAGCACGAAGAGATGAGAGTGGTGAGTAGTCGGTCACCGAGTTGAAGGCGAATGCGTTGGGGTTGATTTGACGAACATACACACACGCACATACACAAATCACAAGGTTTGCATTTATTAAGTAGACACAAAGCGATTATTGTAGTTGATGGAACCGCAAGTTACCGGACTGAATCACTTTTTTTCAGCACGAGATCACTTTAGTTCAACTTGCCACAGCCACAAAAATAGATTCATTGCGTTATATTTGAATTTATTATAATTGTTTTTTTAGTACACTTCTATAATTTTTGTTGTTGTTGTTTTTTTATACACTTCTATGATTTTTGACACACTTTGTTCTTTGTCTATTTTTGGTTTCTTTTTTATGATTTACACGAATGTAATTTTTCACAAATGCGACAGCGACCAACCGAAAGTGAAAGCGCAAATATTTTAGCGCGCTGCCAACGCTGTAAAAGGGTGTAGCGCGTGTGCGGGAGGTCACCTCACAAAAAAGTGTTTCGGTTATTTAGTTATTTTTTTTATTTTTGCTTTCAATCACGATGTCGTTGACTGCCAAAAGAAAAAGTGATGGGGGAGGAATTAAGAAAAAATAAACACATAAATAAACCAATTCAAAAGACAAAATTGTTGGGGGAGGCGAATGCATGCAATTTTGTCAGCTGGTGATCGCCACGCTGTGGCTGTTGCAAAATCAAGCAAAAACAAATAAATCACTTAAATGCCATGCGATGCGATGTTATGTACGACGGCGACGTCTACGAACGGCTACAATCACCATGTTGCACTTGACATGCACAATTCGACGGACGAGCCGTCAAAGTCGGGCGGTTAGTTGGGCGATTCGTCGTATGGGCGCACTCAACTGTGCACTACCCAATAAACCACACATTTTTCCGCTCTGCTGTGGCGGCGTAATGAGCTTCAAAAAGCGGCTGCTGCTGCCACAGCGTGGGTGAATGCACCACAACAACAGCAGACGGCGATTATGGAGTGGGTGGAGGGGCAAGAGGTTACTTTGGGTTTAGCGCAGCGAGCGCAAGTTGACGTATGAGCCGGTAGAACAAAAACTTAAAATAAAATTCAATGCAACACCGCCGCCGCCGCTGCCCCCGCTGCAGATGCCGGCCGCCGACTCAGTAACAGGAAATGCAAAATTAGAAGAATGCAGTCAGAATTGTTTATTATTTTGTTATTTATATTTTTTGTTATTATTAATTTACTCGTCGCCTTTTTGCTTTTTGCTTCTCTTTTGTTGCTGGCTTTATTGGAATTGTTGTTGTTTCATACACTTGTCGGACATGGCGTTGTTTTTTGCCACGTCTGCGAGAGCTGTGTGTGTGTGAGTGTGCATGAAAATAACTGCCGAGCCGCGCCTCAACAGGCTGCGCCGCTTTTTTAATGATTTTCTTTATTCTTTCGTATTTTATATTTTTGTATTTATTTATTTATGTTTTCTTTGCCGCCGCTTTTCGTTGTCGCCACTGAGCGCTCACTCATTGCATGAATAACAAGATCGGCAGCAACTTCGACGCTGTTGGCGGAGGAGGGGACAAAGCAGAGATTTCATATGAGTCGTCGTCGTCTATTTTCCTTGCTTTAAAATTTTTTTTCAAGCTTTTTATTGCACGGATTTTTATTTATTTATAATGATTTTTGATATTGTTTTTGTTGTTCTTGCAGTAGATGAAGATGATGATGGTTGTTGTTTTCATTTTTGACGTAGCCGATAAATACTTTCTGTGTTTGTATATGAATCATATTTACGCATCTGGAGCTGCCACTTTGAATTTTGATTTGATAATTGAATTCACTTAAAAAAGGGTTAACCGAAACAAAGCAGAAAAAAGAGGTAGCATATCGACACGAAGGTAGGTGGGTAAGTGGGAACGGCAGACGTTGACAAAATTTATGAACAAAAAAAAAAAAAAAATATACATTAAATAAAATACAGTACTATCTCGATAATCCGGACACGCGGTAGTCCGGTCACATCTATAATCCGGACAACTGCATAATTCGGACAGTTTAACATTTTTTACTCTATAATCCGGACATTTTTCAAATTTGCTTCGCAATATGTACATACATATGTATTTTAATTTTTAGTTTGCTTTGTGAGTTTTTCGTAAAATAGCGGTACTTTAACAACAATATATGTATACGAAATGCAACAGCATAAATCACGCGTTGTGTTTATTCTTTAGTGACAAACTGAATTGAGTGGACATTATTATTATGAGCAGTGGAAAATTTAATAAAAGGGCTCATAAAACCCTTACTCTTCAGAAAAAATGTGAAATTTTAGATCTCCTTGATAAAGGAAAATCATTAAGATGGTTTGAAACAGAATTTGGTGTCAACAAATCTACTGTTTTTGACATAAAAAAGAAACGTGATGCCATTAGAAAATTCGCGACTAAATGTGAAATGAAAGAGTACATACTAAATATATTAAAAAAAAATGTTTGATTATGTACAGATGTACATATTATTATGTAAGTATGATTGTACTGTATTTAATAAAACTATTTATGTAATATACATACATATATCTGAATTGCGTTAAGTTCATTTCAAAAAAACAACGTTTAGTTGAAAAACAAAAATCATCTATAATCCGGGCACCCCCATAATCCGGACGACCCCTAACATTAAGGGTGTCCGGATTATCGAGATAGTACTGTACAACAAATTAAAATAAAAAAAATTACAATTACAAATGCGGAAAAAAGAATAAAATAAAATAACTTAAACAAAATAAATGAAATAAAATGAAATATTAAAATAAATAATTTAATTAAATTAAAAAAATAAAGAAATTAATAAATAAATAAAACAAAATGTAGAAAAAAGGGAAAATAAAATACCTGGAAGTAAAATAAAAAAAAAAAATTAATCATAAAAATAAAATATAAATTAAAATAAAATAACAGAGTTAAATTAAGAAAAAATTAAGAAATTGATTAAATAAAATGAAACAAAAACAAAAACTAAAATAAATTGAAGAAAAAGGAAAAAAATAAAATAAATTAAATAAGAAAAGGAAACCATGAAATAAAATAATACAAAAAATAATAAAATTTTATTAAATTAAGAAAAATTAAAGAAATTGAACAAATCAAAATAAAACAAACTGAAAAAAATTAAATTAAATCAGAGGCAGAAAATAAGAGAAATAAAATAGAGAAAACAGGAAAAAAATAAAAAACCAAGAAGTGAAATGAAAGATTTAAGCGCATAAAAATGAAAATTTAATTAAAATAAAATAATAAAATTAAATTTAAAAAATTATATCAATAAAATAAAATAAAATGGTTGAAAAAAAGAAATAATATTAAAGGAAGAAAATAAGAGAATTAAAATGTAGATAAAAGGAAAAAATAAAATAAACGCAAATGAAATGAAAGAAATCAAATAAATTTAAAAGTAAATGTCGAGGCAAAAAAAAAATTGAAGTAAAATGAAAAAAAAAACGTTAAAATAAAAAATGAAATAAAATAAAGAAACCTTAAAGAAATTGAAAAAAAATAAATAAATAAAAAATTGAGTGGAGAAAATAAAACAAAATCAAGTAAATTGAAAGAAATTAAATAAATTAATTAAAAAAGTGGAGTCAAAGGGAAACATAAAATAAAATAATATAAAAAAGCAAAATAAAATTTTTACAATAAAATTCATGGAAGTAAAACGAGGGAAATAAAATTAAATAAACTTAAGTAATAAAAATAATAATAATATTTAATTAAATTACGAAAAAATGAAAGAAATTAAATAAAACAAAATGAAATTAAGTTGAAAAAGGAAAAAATAGTATGAAATAAAATAAAGTAAAATGAAATACAATACAATAAAACAAAACAATAAGAATTCAAATAAATAAAATATAAAATAACATAAAAGTAAATACTAAAAATAAATAAAATAAATTATATTAAAATACGAAATAAAATAAAAAAATAAATTAAAAAATTAAATAAAATATACTTATTAAAAAATTAATAAAAAATTAAGCGATATAATATAAAATAAAAAAAAAAATAAAAGTTTAATTTAATGAAAAAAATTAATAAGTTTAAAAATAATTTAAACTAACATAAAATTAGATAATAAAATATAAAGCAAAGTGCTACTAAATGAAATAAAACTTACAAAAGAATTTAATAAATGTAAAACCGTAACCTTTTTAATCAGAACCTGTGCAGAGGCAAACAAAAAGTTACATCGCCTTTTGACATTAGGCACATCACGACAACCATTTTTTGTTACTTAATATTTTATTAAATAAATTAATTTAAAAAAGGTCTCATTTAAGGGGGAACACAAACAAAAATTCCACGTACTTCATTTATACCTGAAGAACAAAATTTGAAATAAAAATAAAAAAAGGATTCGTTTTTTACGAAATTTTAATGCATTCGCATTATTAGAGAGTAATCCGAATTATTTTACAGATGGTTTCGCCAATTCTCACTTCAAATCAAAGTAAGTGATGTAAACAACGAAATTTAGGAACAATAACGTATTTTAAAGAATTTAAAAAATGATTAAATAAAATTTAAAAAGAAATGAAATAAAATTAATGAATTAAATTTAAAAAATAATAAATGAAATAAAAAAAATTATGCAATAAAATTGAAAAAAAAAAAAAAATTTATGAATAAATGGAAAAAAATAATAAATAAAAAAATTTATAAAAAAGGGAGAAACTTAATAAAATAAAATGGAATAAAATCAATAAAAAAAACTGATTAAAAAAATAAAAAAAAATAATAAGCGGAATATAAAAATTAATATAATAAAATTAAGAAAATTAATAAATAGAAACTTTTATAAGTTTATTTGATTTAATTAATTAATAAATAAAACGAAATAAAATCTATAAATTTAAACATTAAGACATAAAATTAATAAAATAAAATGAATTAAAATTAATAAATGAAATTAAAAGATTAGTAAAATTAAATCAAATAAAACTAATAAATAAAATGAAAAAAATTAATGAATAAAAAAAAAATTTAATGAAATGAAATCAATAAATAAAAACATTTATCAATAAAACGCAAAAACTTAGTAATAAAAAAATATGAAATGAAACTAATAATAAAAGAATTAATAACTTAAATTAAAAAAAAAAATAAAATAAAATGAAATAAAAATAAAAAAACTAAAAAATAAAAAAAACAACTAAACAATAATGAATAAAATTATTTATTTAATTTTATTCTAAATAAAAAAGTAATGAAACAAAATAAAAAAAAATTCATGAACAAATTGAAAAAAATTAAATTAAATTAAATTAATAAATAAAATCAATAAAACGAAAAAAAACTCAATAAAAAAAAATTTAATGAAACTAATAATAAAATAATTAATAAATTAAACTAAAAAAATGTATCAAATAAAATGAAATAAAATTAAAAAATAATAAAATTAATGAATAAAATTAAATAAAACTAATAAATAAAAAAATATTTAATTTAGTATGGAAATAAATGAATTAAAAAAAATTAATAATTAAATAAAAATAAAAAACTAATGAATAAAAAAGTAATGAAACAAAATAAAAAAATCATGAACAAATTGAAAAAAAAATAATAAAATTAAATGAAATGAAATTAATAAACAAAAACATTTATCAATAAAACGAAAAAACTCAATAAAAAAATGAAATGAAACTAATAATAAAATAAATAATAAATTAAACTAAAAAACAAAAATTAAATAAAAGGAAAAAATAATAAAATTAAATAAAACTAATAAATAAAAAAATATTAAATTTAGTAGGGAAATAAATGAATTAAAGAAAAATTTTATAAAATTAATAATTAAATAAAATTAGCTGCCCATCTCATATGAACTCGCTTTGGTTTATTTTGCGTTTGTTAGTGAACTGGATTATTTGTTCCGAAAAATTATGCCCAGCCTTTTATTATTTGGGATTTTAAGCTGCGCTAGAAAATTATGCGTTGTTGGTCGCGCGGAAAATGAAAAACAAATATATGCAGTTTTTTTCCGAAAGGTTTTGAAAGTTTTTAATAACTCGGATCAAAGGTTTTCTAATATATAGAGGTGTATAGCAACGGCTTAAAAAATGTATATGACAAAAAGAGGGAAAAGAAAAAGAAAATAAAATCTATTTGCAAAAAAATTATGGGAGGTGCAAGTACATTAAAGTGCAAAGTCAATAAAGTAAGTTGCTAGCCCAGCTAAATTCTGAACTCAAATCTTTTAATTGGCGATTTGTAGGCATATCTGTTCGATTAATCGAATCAGAGTTGTACTTTTTTCAATAACAGCAGCGCTGCGCTCTTTAATGCCGCTTGTATTACCGGCTGTGTGTTAATCTGCTGGTCAGTTTATCGCTATGTGTGCCATGTTTACGTAAACCAAAAGGTACGTGCAGCTGCTTTTAAGCTTTGAATTTATAAAAAATCCATATATTTGCGCTGTGCGATATTAAAGTTTATGTTCTGAATGTACAAATGTAAGTGCCGATGTGCGATACACGCAGCGAAGTGGCATTTTGAGAAATAAACTGTCGAAAGGTGTGAGGAGATGGCCATCAGCACCTGATCACTAGCAATTAAATGTTTTCTAGTTCTTGCAGCACAGCTGTTTGGGTATAGCTGCGATTCCAGCGCGTTTGCTGAAGCTCCAATTAGATGCCCTTGACACTTCAAATGATACTCCAGTCACAGGCACTAAACGGCTGCAACAACAACAACAATTCAAACATTATTTTTCGAGTTACGGCTTTTTGTAACGAAATTTATGGTTTTGAGCTTTTTATTTTGCAATTGTTACGCTGTTGCGATGGCGGTTGTCGACAAATAAAATCATAAATAATAAATAGAAATTTATTAACAAAAACGACGCAGCATAACGAGGTAGAAGCGGGTTTTGCGGTTAGAAGTTGGCTCCACTGCACAGCTGTCGATGGCTAAGTTCGAGTAACAGTAACACACATACGGCAGTGGGCTATACACACACACTCGCATACACACATATTTGTTTGCTTGTATTTAGTGGGGTTAGGTTATCGTCGTTTTTCTGGTTTTTTTTTTTGCCGTTTTTTGATTGCACGCTAAATTCACTTGCTATTTGTTTCGTATTTCAATGCATGCATCGTTTGTACGTATTCCACTGCGAAATGCAATTCAATATGCCATTACACACGCGAAATTCAGGCATATTTCGCTTTATAATCACTGCATTTTTCTGGCACGAAATTGCTCACGGAATAAACTGTAATTCTAGAGAATTGTTTTTGTATGAAATATCAAACACCGTTTTATTTCTTCACCATACGACAAAAAATCTAGAAATGGCGTTTGACTGAAGGCACAGGCGAAGGGAATTCGTAAAAAAACAACAGCAGCGCTTATAATCTTGCATATGTACAAATATACCGTATACAAGCAAATACAATGTACAGTTGAAGGAAAATAAACTAACAAAAACAAATGTTAGCCCACCACTAGAGAGAGCGCTTTAATAAAATCACACACGTTCTTAACACGAAATCGCACCATACTGAAATCTGTTGCTCACCCATTTGGAGCTTAGTGCCAGTGCTTCATTTGCGAACGAACGAAAGCTGAAGAATAGAAGAGTACTGTGCTTGTTTTACCTGTGTGTGTGTTGAGTGAGAGCTAATTGAATTTTAGATAAGGTGAGTTGAATGAGCGTGGAATGGCGTACGGAGAAGAAAAACACATGTCAGAGAAGATCCACACATGTGCAAGTTCTCTGTGTGAGTGTGCAATTGATGTGGAAAGATCAGCAAGAGAAGGCACAGGGTTGTATTGTGAGCTAATAGCGAAATTATAAACTTTTTAAAATTTTGCTGCGCTTAATGCAGCATACTGATAGTATGGGATAAATTCGTAGGCCGTTTAAAATAAAATTTGTTTGGGTACTAAAAAAATTAGAAAAACTAAGCTGAATCAATAAATTAAAAACAACAACGGAGCGGGTTTAGTGTAATGCGACGTGCGCAATTTAAGGTAAAGTATACTGATTTATTTAATAAAACTTGGTGGAGATGTTAGGGAGTGGTTCAGAAAAAACTTTTGTAACTCCCAATCAAAATACCGTCTGTGCGGTCCTTATGACAGAAAAATGTAAAACAGAGATGGTTTAGGTTCCGGTAGCGGCAGGCTACCCTATCTGAAAGCATATAGATTTACGTAACCAGCGTAAGACAAATGTGTTGTCGACGTTCTATGCCCACGAGAGGGGTGAACAAGGAAAAAAAAATTCGGAAATAATAGTTTTGTAATTATTGAGTTGGGTAATAAGTTCATAGCGTTTTTATAAATTCTTTTATTTAACAACGATTTGTTTGCTGTTCGGCAAAGGGTAAGTATTCATTCGATAGAACTCTTTCGGCTCTACAAAACTATGTTAATTGTATTTTTGAGTTATTTAATTTTTTATTAGTTTTGAGGCTTAGAAATGGAATACCCAAGAGGGGAAAATAAATATTTTCGACACCTGCTCCTCTTTGCTTTTTATCAAGTTTAAAAAGCTGTCGAAGCAGTCCGGGACATTTGCAACGTCTATCCCACGGAAATGCTTTGCAAAGTTCAAAAATGACGGCTTTGACGTAGATGATACGTCCCGCAGCGGAAGATCTTCTGTATTCGATGAAGAACGTGTCAAATCACTTTTGAAGGAGGAGGGTCGCCACACCAGTCGTGAATTGGCAGAAAAAAAGAAAAATGTTGCACAAGTCGTCAAAGCCGCACTCCAAGAAACCTATAGTAAACCATTTTCGAATTTTTGGCTCATTAGCTGTGTCACATAATAAAGCACCAACGAGCAAGTTCCAAGCAAGAGGTGACAAGTTTTCATGGTTAGGCTTACATTAACTTCGGAAGCTTATCGTCTATACGACCCAGTTTATCATCGCGTAGTTGAAAAATGGATATTGAGATCGACGAAAATAGTTTTGATGCTGGGAAACTACTTCAAGTAGCTGGAAGGAGCTTGACATTAAATGAGTTCGGCTAAGGCAGTGATGCAGTTGGTGAAGAGAGCGCAGGTTTTGACGCGAATGTTGCTAATGAAGACAACGATGGCGAGAGTAATTCTGAAGATGTTGGCGATGGTAGTTCCGGTGAAGAAGGAGATGGTGACAGAGTGAAGAAAAATGATCCTGGACCGCCGAATAATTCGAAGAGGCAAACCAAGTCGACCATCGAAGCCGCTAAACATTTTAAGCTCTATGAATAAGAACATTGAAATCGATATTCCGCAATCCTATGGAGAGGAGAGAGAGCAGCCCAGAGTGGACAGCTGCTATGCAGAAGGAATATTCGTCTCTTATTAATAATAATACTTGGACGTTACACGAAAAGCAGAAATCCCTCGGCTCTGTTCCTGAAAAAACCTGTAAATGAAGGATGAATACAAATGGATCGAAGAAATTTAAAATATATGAACTTAATTGAAGTGACTCTTTTCTAAAACAATTGCAATATTTTTCATGCAAAATTTTTTCCGTTAATTTTTTTAAAAAACATTCATTCATTGTATAACAAAAATCTTATGCATTAAAATTCCAAATGTTTTACGAAATACACAAAAATTTAACGAGTTTCAAAAAAAATATGATAAAAACTCAACTTTTCAACTTTTTTCAACAGAATGTCTCAAGAACTTTTGGATACGCAGTTTTATAGCCTACTCAATTTTAGTATAAAAAATTACGAGCTTAAAGTCGCTAAAAAATCGCATTGATTTTTGACAATTTTTTTACTTCCGCATATGAAAATAAAGAAATATACAAAAAATAAAAGAAGTACAGACTTAAAAAAAGAGCACATTTTTGTACTCATCTTGCACTTTTTTATAAGAATTTTTTGCCACCTAACTGAAATACGTCTGGCAACCCCACTTCTGAAACAATATGAACTGTCTCAGACATTTTTTCAGTGCGCAGTAGAGTAATATACAAAGTGGCGCAGAATTAATCAGCGTCTCGGAAGATTTATAATTTTTGCAAATGGCGTCAAATGTGAGTCATATTTGACACTAGTGAAGTCGACAGCTGCAGCACACAAACAGCCAAGCAATGGAGCGCTTAAAGATTAAAGTAAAGATTTCCATGAACCAAAATCATTTTTGCTTTTATTTAGTAAAAAAGCTATTTAAAAAAAAAGGGATGATTAATTTTGCGCCACCTCGTATCACTCTGAAAATAAGGGTTTCTATCATTCAAAATCGTTTTTGCTTTTATTTAGTAAAAAAGTTATTTAAAAAAAATGGATGATTAATTTTGTGCCACCTCGTATCACTCTGAAAATAAGGATTTCTATCATTCAAAACCGTTTTTGCTTTTATTTAGTAAAAGAGTTATTAAACAAAAAATGGTGATTAATTTTGTGCCACCTCGTATCACTCTGAAAATAAGGATTTCTATCATTCAAAGTCATGTTTGCTTTTATTTAGTAAAAAAGTTATTTAAAAAAAAAGGATGATTAATTTTGCGCCACCTCGTATCACTCTGAAAATAAGCATTTCTATCATTCAAAATAATTTTTGCTTTTATTTAGTAAAAAAGTTATTTAAAAAAAAAAATGGATGATTAATTTTGCGCCACCTCGTATCACTCTGAAAATAAGGATTTCTATCATTCAAAGTCATGTTTGCTTTTATTTAGTAAAAAAGTTATTTAAAAAAAAATGGATGATTAATTTTGCGCCACCTCATATCACTCTGAAAATAAGGATTTCTATCATTCAAAACCATTTTTGCTTTTATTTAGTAAAAAAGTTATTAAACAAAATGGATGATTAATTTTGTGCCACCTCGTATCACTCTGAAAATAAGGATTTCTATCATTCAAAATCATTTTTGCTTTTATTTAGTAAAAAAGTTATTTAAAAAAAAACATGGATGATTAATTTTGTGCCACCTCGTATCACTGTTCCAGTGAGATTTTGTACTCTGTATTGAAGGGCACTGGTAAAGCAGCCTGTGTTTTCCCACTTTTGAACCTAATCAGAAAAATCAGGCTTATTTCTTTTAAAATTTCATACAGAGACTCAGTGATGACGTCATACCAAATGTACTGAATTAATTACTTTATATCAGGAAAAATTATGTTTCTGAAGATTTGATTAGTAAAACTTGCTCACTGGTTAATGCCCGAGCAGACAAATTTGTTTTCTCGTACACGATAAAAAAATCATGGCGCAAGCTTTAGAAAAAATCACACTTTATACTGGAAGTCCCCGCTTTTCCGTTTAGTAAGCAAGTAGCTGCTCACTACCATTTTTTTATATAATATTTTGTCTGCCTATGAGGATCTCGCGTTCGCTCAACAGAGGTTTTTGTTTTATTTGTTATGAAAAGAAATCTTAATGCAATTTGATAAGAGGTTCGCGTCTTTCAATTGAGGATTTTGTATCAATTCTATGACAAGTAACTGTCCGAATCCACCCCAGAGAGTGTTCGCTTAAGAGAGGCGTCCGTTAGGAAAGTAACATGTAAGTACATGTAAGTAACGAATAAGACCCAAATCCGAACATAACAACGCATTTTATTTCGAATCCCAGCGACTCTTCGCGGGTATAGAAACATTTGTGTTTAAGTGTAAACAAAATCGGCCTCCCGATAGTTGTGCTTCAGAATAAAAAAAAATCATGCCGTTATCCCCGCTACAATAACTGCTATCATTGCCTCTATTAAGTTAAGCCTTAATTGAAATTTTTCCATTCACTTCAAAATTAAATATCCTCTGTATCTTAATACCTTTTTGCTATTTGCTTTGTCTTTTGCCTTGTTTATACAACAACCATTTTTTATTGACGCTCAAAAGTCAATCAAGTACAAAAACCTTTTTGTGCAGCGCCCTCTACCCGTCAAATTGAGGAATACAACTCATAAAAATCCCACTATTTACCAACTTTACCATACATGCGCTCTGCAACCAACTTTCACAATGCTAAGCTCCGCCCATAATGCGCATTCCCCCGCTAACAAATGTGTGTGTGTGTGCATGTGCATGCATTGTTTGTTTTTATCTTGTTCTTCTTTTCCTTTTGAACTTCTTTATCTTAACGTCCAGTTCAATTCATGCTGATGAGCAGCACCAACAACAAAGCGCACAACAATGGAGTTGAAGATGGCGTTGAAGCTGCTGCTCGTACGTATCGTTGGTACTGAGAAAGGCGACGGCAAGACGCATAGCAAAAGGCAGCGCAGGCGGCACCCAGTCATCGTTATCGTACTCACTTCATTGCAAAATGGCTGCGGCTGTTACGAGCGCACTAACATTTGCTCTTACTTATGCGCACACAAATGAGTGGGTGGCTAACTGAGGATGCTCAGGTTTCATGTAGTTGTGCGTTGTACGTAAGTGACAGCTGCGGCGCTCAGTTGACTTTGGCCATGTGTTAGGCTTGGAGGTGGGGGCGAGCAAAGTTGATTAGATGGATTTCGTTTGGTTTTTGTGTTTTTAATCACACACCAATTTCATTTATTAAATCTTCGCATCAGCATTTCTCCAACTGGAGGCGATGCGATGATGCCCCTCTGCCTGCTCGTCTCATTTTCTACGAGTTGTGTGTGTGGAAGTGTGGTATATATATATATATGTATGTGTGTGTACGAATGCGTGCCACATTCCCATATTTACAGAGTTTCGTTTGTTTGCTCCTCCTTTTATGTTGGTTGCTCAGTTAGGCTACTTATTTTAGCTTTGTCGGTTTGTGTTTTCGGCTTTTGATTTGTTTCTCTTTTTTTTATTTGGTATTTATTTTTGTATTTTTTGTTTTTTTTTTGTGCTTTACTTTTGATTATATTATTCCGACTGAGCTCTCTTTCACTGTTGTTGGTAGTGCTTTTTACTTCATTATTTGTTGTTGAGCTTTAGTGACACAAGCAATTTGCTGCCAGAACTCAAAGTTGGCAAATGAAATTGTTTATAAATTAGCGAAATTGAATTAAAAAAAGAAATTGCAAGCTTTGTCGGAAAAAATGTAGGTAATTGAAATTTGTTCTCGTTTATTTTATTCTTAGCGTCAAAGTGATGCATATGTATCTGTTTGAGTAAATGCGGAATTGAGTATAGTTCATGGATACGCATACATACCTACATACGTGCGGAGGTAAGCAATGTAATAAATTTTGGCAATTTGATGGTTTGGAATTTAGATGAACTTTTAGCATTAGCACTACTGCACCATTAAGCGACCATTCACAGTATTTCTAAAAAATGGGTTTACGCTCGTTACGGTATTAAAGAAGCACTTTATTCTAATTATTATTATTGCCGTCGCCCCTCGGCAGGTAACAGCAAGGCATGTCTGCAACAAAAAATCTTCTTATAAAACCAACTTTTATTCGGAGCTGGCGAAAACTGTAGGTTACAACACTTTTAAGACAATGAATGGCGCAAAATTAATCACCCTATCGGCATACAAACAGCCAAACAACGGAGCACGTAAAGGTCAAAATAAAGATTTCCATCACTCAAAATTATTTTTTCCTTTATTTAGCAAAAAAGTTATTCAAAAGCAAAATTTATTGATATTTTATTTGATGATTAATTTTGCACCCGCTTTTAGAAATTCGCCAAGCATTCAGAACTTTAAATTGTATTTCAATGTTCGAAACCACGCGCGAGAAAGTTAGAATTGGACCCTTTGTACTATAAAAAGTATCTATTCGGAAATGCTCTGGCTGTAATGAAGAAGACGAAGACAACCGGCGATATGGCATTCATAGTAAAAGTACGTTCACATATGCAGTGATTAGCAATAAATCCGCAAAAATTAATCTGCCCGTTCAAAGATTGACAGATTAGTTCAAAAAATGGACAATCATATACAGTGACTCATAGCTTATTTGATGCAGGTAATACTTTTTTAGACAAAAGAAAATGACTCGTTTTTTTTTAAATTTATAAAAAAATTTATACAACTTGTAATGAGATATGTATGTACTGTTTACCACTGCAGAAAGAACAATAACAGAAAGAAAGCTTGCTGAAAAAATAAAGAAACAAATTGTTTTCTCATCAAAATATGCTCACAGCTTAAATGATGCGGTGTATTTTATATAGGGTGGGCCATGTAAAATTTGCTTTTGGAATCGGCTATAAAAAAAAACTAATCAATATTTTTTCAAACGTTGTTTTTTATTTTGAAGATTGAATATTGTCATTTATGAATAAAAAATAATATCGTTCAAATGACTGCCACGACTGGCTTTACAGTAGGCCATTCGATCAACCCAATTTTTAAGCACATTTTCGATTGTTTGGGCTCCAATTTCATGAATGGCAACTTCGATTTCGTGTTTTAAAGCATCAATCGTCTATGGATGGTTCGTATAGATAGCAAAAAATAGTCCAACGGGCTTAAATCACAGCTCCGAGGCGACCAATTGATATCGGAATTCAAAAACGGTAGCCAAAAGTTCGAGTGTAACTTTGGCAGTGTGACAAGTTGCACCGTCCTGTTGAAACCAAATGTCGTCCATGTCATCCTCTTCAATTTCAATCAACAAAAACTCGTCGAGCATGTCACGGTAACGCTCGCCATTTACTGTAACGGCGGAAGAAGAAGAAGACTCACCACTTTGGAAATAGGTTTTCAATATTTCCCAATTTTATTCAAGCGTATAGCGTCCCATTTCGTAAATGTCAAACCTTTAAGTAAATTATGAACACATTTGATATGTCATTTGTGTTACCATTCTCAAAAAAATAGGTGGTTCAAAAAGCAAACGCTGTATCAGGAAAAAGACTACGATCTCAAAAAAAGTGCAACGAGTTGGGTCAATTGTTCGTGGGTGATATTGATAGAAATGAGCTTCACGAAGAAATTCTTGACCGCAGGATGTTTCTCACGAGCCGAAAAAACACCATTTTAAGTCCAGCAGCACTCCTCGAATTCATTGTTCATTTCGGGGATGAAAGCGTGTTCCCGAATCTTCGCGTCGCAATTCAAATTCTACTGACAATAGCAGTTTCCATTGCTAGCTGCGAGGCGAGAGATCCTTCAGAAAGTTAAAACTTATGCTGTCTTATTTAAGAGCTACAATGGGTGAAGAAAGATGGTGCGATTTCGCGTTATTAAGTGTAGAAAGGGATGAAACTGAAAAAACTGATTGCGATAATATGAATTCGCGTCAAAAAAAGCTAGAAAAGTTCAACTGTAATTTTTACAAAGCTTTGAGAACAGTAGCAAGTTAGTTGAAGAAATATTATTGTAATGATGCGAGATCTTTCAATAAATAAAATAAAACTAACCTTAAATGGGTTACGTAATTATTGAAAACCAGCATCCTGAAATAATAAATTATCTTGAAAAAGCAAATTTAATTTCCATTCTTTAGCATTATGATAGTGAAACAAACTACGAAGTACCTATTTCTCATGAAATGATCATACAATATTGTTTTTAATTTATAAGAATTAACTCGTCAACTCTTCACTCGGCTTCACTTCTGCCTGGAGTTATGGCACGTGAAATTAAAAAAATTGAAAGAAATTTCTTAAATTTCTATGATTTTTACGCCATGATGACCGATGACCGTTATATTTTCTTGCAAGTTTTGATAAATTTTCACTTTATATGCGGGTTCAAAAATATCAGGGAGATTTTTTAAGAGCTATGGGAAAGTTGTTCAAAAAAACACACGCAAAATTCAGAAAAATGCATGACATTTTTATTTAAATCGATAGTAGAGTCCATATAATTTAATGTTTGAAGATTATTTCATGCAAATGTTGACCGCGACTGCGCTTCAAATGATCCATCCGCTTAGTCCAATTTTGGCATACTCTTTTCAATGTTTCGGCCGGTATCTCACATATAAATGCTTTATTGTTGTCTTCCAATGCGTTAATTGAAGCAGGCTTGTCTGAATAAACATGAGCTTTAACATAGCCCCACTAAAATAATCTAAAGGCGTTATATCGCACGATCTGGGTGGCCAATTGACAGGTGCCGAACGTGAAATAACATGTTCACCGAACTCGCCTCTCAACAAGTCCATTGTTACGCGTGCTATGCGGCATGTGGCACAGTCTTGCTGAAACCACATGTCATGCAAGTCAAGCTCTTTCATTTTGGGCAAAAAAAAGTTGGATATCATTTCACCGTAGCGCACACCATTCACAGTTACGTTACGATTCGCAGCATCTTTGAAGAAGTACGGTTCAATGATACCTCCAGCCCATAAACCGCATCAAACAGTGACCTTTTCTGGATACACTGCTCTTGCAATTCTTCTGGCTGATCTTCACTCCAAAATCGACAATTGTGCTTATTTCCGTAGCCATTGATCCAAAAATGAGCTTCGTCGCTGAACACAATTCTTCGATAAAACAGTGGATCTTCGGCCAACTTTCCAAGAGCCCATTCACCAAAAATTCTGCGTTGCGGTAGGTCGTTCGGCTTCAATTCTTGCACCAGCTGTATTTTGAACGGCTTCACACCTAAATCCTTTCGCAAAATTTTCCACGTTGTTGAGTAACAGAGGCCCAATTGCTGCGAACGGCGACGAATCGCCGTCATCATCAACACTGCTCATCATTAACACTGGCCGATTCAGCTGTGATATTTTCTTCAGTTCGCACTCTACGTAAGCGTGTTGGTGGTTTGATGCCCAATAATGTAAATTTGGTTCTAAATTTAGTCTAAATTTAGCTCGAATAGCCGCTTCAGTGGGTCGATTAAACTGACCGAAAAACGGAAGAAGCGCGCGATAAACTTTCTTAACAGAACACGCATTTTTATAATAAAATTCAATGATTTGCAAGCGTTGTTCGTTTGTAAGACGATTCATGGTTAAATTATAGACCAAACTGAAGATGTTTGACAGTGAAACAAAACACGAAACGTGATTCAGCAGTTTAAACCAACTGTTTAAAAAGATAATAGCTAAAAAATCACTCGTTATGTGCATTATTTTCTAAAAAAAAAAAATCAATATGTAAAAAGTTGTACACTAACGGGTTTTCAACAACTAAAATTGATATTATGCAAGTCTGTCATCGCGTCCGTTTGTATATTTTGACTAATTTTGGCAATTAATTTTTTTCTGTTTTGATTTGAAAAATATAGTTTACGCAAATATAGTTCATTCTTATACAAAAAAAAAAAAGATACATAAACATTGTTGAAAATGAACACGACTTCTTAGCCACTTTAATCTGGCATTTTATTATGCCAAATTTCTTCTTCTTCTGCATTTTTATATTTTATAATAACATTGAAACAGCAGTAAAACGTGGGCATAGTGTTTTTCCTATTCGCATCGTGAGTCGGATTCGAGCCAGCCACTCGTACCATCTTCTTGGATCTCTACCTGGCGGTCTCGGCTTATTCGGCCTGCCTACTATTGCTGCTTTCGCAAGTCGTCTGTCAGCCGTTCTGTTCACATGTCGAGTCTACTCTTTTTGGCGTTGTCGGCTCCCCTTAGAAGCATCTTCAGCTTCGCATATGCGCTTCATCTCTTCGTTTTGCTGGTAATCGAGTCTTGTGTACCCTGATATAGCACGTAGGGTGTATAGCACTATGTAGTGTTCATCAACGAAATGTTGCGAAAGTGTTTGCTCGGGTTTCTACTCCGTGCGCCAAAAGCTGTATGAACTTTTTCTCCAGGGAAAACGTAAAAGTAACTATCATTAGGTGGCTAACTGTATTTGTTTGCAGAGTGTAAACTTATCAAAGATAAACAATCACCTTTCTCTCATATTCTGTCCGGATGCAGTTCACAACGCTCGCAGATATCCGCGTCAAATTCATCATTTATTTGGATTAACCCTTTGCCCTCGAGATCATTTTCGCTAGCGCGAACCAGCAACTCGAGACGATTTTACATCATCATCATCATCATTCCTTCGTCTCCGTTGCGAAGCATAGGGCCAAAGTAAAATTTTTCCATTTTGTGCGATTCCCGCATATATTTTTCACTAGCTGAGAGGTCATTGTTTTGTTCATGGCCAAGAGTCCCTAGGTCTGCCTCTTCTACGCTGTTCTTGAGGGCTCCAGTCCAGCGCTTGTCTGCTGATTTCAGTGCCACTTCCATTTACGCTCCGATTAGTTTTCAGTTAGATTTCAGTTCCGATTGGTTTTTGATGGCATCGTCGATGCAATTCGGTGTTAGATATCCACTTGGCTGGCCGCCATGTTTCACAGGCGTCTCTACGCACGAACTGATTTAACATTCGAGTTGAAAATCCGTATTTTTGTTGTAATGCGCATTTTGGACTGTTACACCGGACGAAACTTTGCAAATTCACCTCTTGCTTTATGCAAACTTGTAGATACATCCTTTCCGCATCCGCTTCCCGCAGTGAATTGGCTTCCAAGGTATTGAAAAACGTTTACATTTTCAATATTTTCCTCTCCGATATTGTAGAAGGCATCGTTCGTGTGTACTGCCAAATGTTTGGTTTTCCTTGCATTGATTTTAACTCCAGCGGCACTAGAATGTTTTATAAGACCATTCAACTTGCTTTGCATATCCGATTTGCGTTGAGAGAATAGAACGATGTCATCAGCCAAATCTAGGTCTTCGAGATGTTCCATTGAAATCGATTGCCATAGCACTTCTCTCTTATCACACAAAGTCAAATCTCCTTTCATTGGAATTCTAATTATGATACTTTGCATCCAATCTTTGGGGATGATGGGGATTCCAGCGTGTCCCCATTTAAATGTAAACAAATGAATACTATGCTGAGACTAACTGAATTGAGCTAAGACCATGGTGTCGCATAGTGTCGGGCGTCGCTCGATTTAAGACTTCCAACCACTCAGGCGCTGCAGCAGCGCTGCTCGAGTTCACATAATCGCAAATTGGCCTCCTAAAAGCGCTCCAGTTAGGATTTTTCCGCAGGGTTACTGAAATATTTAAATTAATTTAGTATTGGTTGATTCAGTAAAGGTGAAACTTAAACTTAATGGTAAGTCTATTGTGATAAGAAAGAACTTACAAAAACAGAACAGTTGAGTAGAAAAATAAATGTGTGTACATACAGTTATATATATTTTTAAAAAGTTCCATTGATTAAATTCATAAAAGTGAAAAGCTAATCTCATTTGGGGGCTAACAAGGAGTTATTCTTCTTCTTAATTGGCGCGATAACCGCTTACGCGATTTCGGCCGAGTTTAACAAAGCGCGCCAGTCGTTTCTTTCTTTCACACCAAGCGAAGCCAAGTCCTTCTCCACCTGATCTTTCCAACGCAGAGGAGGCCTTCCTCTTCCTCTACTACCACCAGCTGGTACCGCATCGAATAGTTTCAAAGCCGGAGCGTTTGTATCCATTCGGACGACATTACCCAGCCAACGTTATTCGCTCCGCTATGTCTATGTCGTCGTAAAGCTCATAGAGCTCATCGGGCATGAAGAGAGCCTTGTAGAGTGTTAGTTTTGTTCGTCGAGAGAGGACTTTACTACTCAATTGTCTACTTAGTCCAAAGTAACACTCGTTGGCAAGGCTAACGTTGGATTTCAAGGCTAACATTGTTATCGGTGTTAATGCTGGTTCCTAGATTAACGAAGTCTCTTATAACCTGGAAATCATAACAGTCAACAGTGACGTGGGTGCCGATACGCGAGTGCGCCGATTAGTTGTTTGATGACAGGAAGTACTTCGTTTTGACCCTGTTTATCAGCAGACCCATTCGCTTTGCCTTCTTATCCAGTTTGGAGATGGCAGAACTAACAGTGCAGTTGTTTAGGCCGATGATGTCAATATACTTTTCGTACTGTCGAATGCAGCTTTGAAGTCGACGAAAAGATGGTGTGTGTCGATTTTCCTTTCATGGGTCTTTTCCAAGATTTTGGCGTAGGTCTAAAGCCTCACTGATAAGGTCCAATCAGTTGGTTGACGGTGGGCTTCAGCATTTCACACAATACGCTCGCTAGAACCTTATAGGCGATATTAAGAAGACTAATCCCGCGCTAAGAAGGAGTTACGGGCAATAAAAAAACTCCTCCAATCTATCTCACCAACTTCAATATATCTTTATTTGCGAACAAATATGTTAGTAACCTATTCCAAATATTGAACTTCGCCCAAATAAATTTTCTCGGGAAAGAGTAATATTTAGTTCTGAAACTTCTACTTGAAGTTCTTCCTACACATGACGTTTATTATCTGGCATTAATTTAAGCTTCAACGGATTTTTGAGGTAAGCTTGCGATTTTCATTTAGTATCAGTTCGGAGAATGCACTTGATTCACATTTTTCTCATCCTCTTGATCAACGTGACCGAAAATTAAAATTTTTGCATCTCTCATCCAACACTCAGCAGGGAAAAAAATTTCAAATCAAATACAAATCTTCAATTAAAATTTTGTTTTTATTTATTCAAATCATAAGTACTAAACCGTGGACATTTATTACTTATTCCTCCGCTCGATTTCCATGTATTCATTGCCATTTGTCATCATTGCTTAATAACCACGTGGAGGTGGAGCACAAGCGACTGGTGCCAAGTTGGGTTGACAGCTGATAAGGTAGTTCTGCGGGCAAAGCGGTGCTGGAATGCTGCTGGCACCACCCCCATAAGCTGATTTACGGAAACGGCTCAAATCGAACATATTTTGGAGGTGAACGCCTTGTGCATTCTGTTCGGCTGCCGCTTCTTTGTCGGCAGACGCAGAACTGCCACTACTAACTGGGCCAGCCAAGACAACGCTGAAGATGGCGGCGATCAAAGTAATGTAAACGAAGAATTTCATAGTGAGTTTTGTGAGTTTCTTGTAATAACTTGGACTATGAAGCTACTGAAGTGAACTGATAGTTTACACCAGCCGGCCGCAGACCTTTTATACCAAAAAAAAAATTCAACTAGCGCACGCTTTCACGCTGGACTGGCAGTGTTGTTGGTGCGGCAGTGTTTGTTGTTGCGGTAGTTTTTGCTGAAGTGTGCGAAAATGCTGCGCTGTATTTCTGCCGACCTGTAAATTTTAATTTAATGAAAAAGAATACGAAAAAAATTTAACCGGTAGTAACCTGGTTTATATTGTCGATGGTCGGTTTTTTGCTGCTTTTGATGATACGATTTTCTTTAAAGGTTGTGAAATTTCAAACCATTTTATTAAGTGAAGGTTTTTGAAATGTGACCTGGAATTGTTAAGGCAGAGCGACACAATTTTCCTTGTATGCGAATATTTAAGAATATTAAATTTTTAGCAAAGATGGAAGTATTTAATTTTACTAGGTAAATAATTTTAGAAAATTTCCAAAAAAATCGTATTGCTCATTCAGGCGTAAGATATTAGAAAATCTCTGTTTGAAACTTCCATGCAATTTTTCAATACATACGAAGAGACTTTGCCTAAGAGCAGTATTTTATAAAAGTCTTACATTATTTTCAGGAAGAGAGGAAACACGTTATGCCCGATGTTTTTCAAAGAGCTTCAAATTTTAGAATACTGAACACATAGGAGAGATGGCAAAGTTTGCTTTTTTGTTTTTTATTTTTTATTTTTTCATGGGTGTTGTGGTAGCGCGCTACACTCAAGTGGCCTTCTGACACCAGGCTAAGCCTGCTTGTTTCTACCTTATCTCACCGCGGGACTACCGTCAAGTTTTATATGGCTGGAAGTTTTTCCGCCACCGCTGCTGTGTCTCAGTCTTTCCAGACGCCTCATCTCTTTCTGTCTTATCTTTTTAGTTCCGACCACTAAGTCGCATGCCGTATTTCACATTTCGCTTGAGCGCAGCCTATGCTCGCGAATGCGCGGCTAAAGGGGTTCTCCAACGGCTCTATAGAGTTTTTCTTTTCCAGAACGGAAGCGCGATCATGAAAAGAATGCCTCCTTGAATGCCGCACTATAGCTCGGAGAAGGTTGAGACATTTCGGCCAATTGCAGCCAGAAGAAAAGCGCATACGCTCAAATCAACCCAGCTCTATCTTGAGTGTAATAAAGGAATTGGATCTGGATAAGGTACTGTGATGAGTAGAGCGCACCAAAGAACTCGAGGTCGAAGTTACAAACCTCAAATCAGTTGAAGTCTAAATCTAAGTGAAAAATATGTGGTGAACATCTTCTAAAGGGGTCACGTCGGTTCAAGGATTGTCACCGGGGTTGACCCAGTGCAAATATGCCTTAAAGCAGCTGTGCCCACTCAAAAACTGGGCCAGGTAAAAGTCTAATTCTCTATGTGGCCTTATTAGCCAAACCTTTAGGTATTGTGGATGAATTTGTGCGTCCATCGCCCCTTTGTTGAGTTATCTCACCTTGTCTGCTACGCATCGATGCAGTTTGCTCTCAACGCTACACAGGCAGACGCCACACGAGCAAGACATTGCAAGGTGGATTCTTTACTTTGCCGATTTTTGTGTACGCGTGAACGCTTCAAGGCATATGTATAAGTAGATATCTTTGAAAATTAACGCACGAGAGTGGTGTGACTGTGATCATTGCAGAAGTAACGTGAAAATAACAGATTAAAAGCAGAAATTGTTAAAGAGTTCTCACCAAAATTGGCCACATGCAGCAAAGTATCAGGGAAGGGGCGTCAACTAGAGACTATTAGCTTCGATTTTGAAGAAATCTATGCATATAAGCAGTGCCGCTTAGTTGCCATATGCTTGTCATACGAAGAAATGCTTGGTAGCAGTTCTATGGGAAAGGAGTTCCTCATTTAAGGAGGGAAACCGGTTTAGGAGACCGAAATTTTGGTGTTTTTCGTGATATTTTTGAACAAGAAAGGAATAATCAGAAATTTTTTAAACTTAGAGGGTATTTTATTCATATTTTTAAGTACACTTTTAAATTTTTTTCAAGCCATTTTCGCCGGAAATAGTGGCGTTAGAGCGTGCTGTCCATGGACGATCGCCATTCGAGTAGGTTGCTGGTGGCCCTTTCTGAAGTTGCAATTTTTCTCTGCAATCAACAACATTTTTTTTTTTGTCGTTAACAACATGTTTCCTAGGAATATGAACCTAATTGTGATAAAATGATATTGAAAATTGCATATTTTTGAGGCGCTTGAACACTATGTCATTTTTTCATTTCATATTTTTTCATTTATTTTGCTTGAAAAAATATATTTTTAATGATAACATAATCCCAGAATTAGGTTCATATGAATTACAATTGAATAAAGAATACTCAGAAAAAATTTCAAAGCGATTGGTCCATAGCTTTTTGAGCTAAAGTGTCCACTAGTTGGATAAAAGTCGTTTCGAGAAAAACTACCGCGCGCTACGGTGCCGAACCGACGGGCGGTCACTTAAGTGCTCATAGAATTGGTAATAATGCGAATTTCGCTTTAAAATTTTTACCACATATTCCTGAGTAGTTATACTAACAATTTATGCAATAAAAAAAGTAGATTTTGTGATCAGTCTAAACTGGTTTCCTTAAAAAGGCGCAAAAGTAACCTTGCGATGTTTTTGGCTGTAATTAAAAAAAATGAAAAACTTTGATTCTTCTTGTGGATTATTTTTATTTGGTCTTTTAATTTTTTTTACATCAAGTCGAGAATATGATGTCATGTAAATGGCCGCCGCCACAGTTGATTGCCATTTGAGCCCTTTTTATGGCATTTTCCATCACTTTGGCCAAAACTTCCGGCGATAGGTCCTCACATTCTTGACGGATATTGTCTTTAAGAGCTGCAAGAGTCTGAGGCTTGTTGACATAAACCTGCAACTTCAAAAAGCCCTACAAAAAGAAGTCTGGAGCGGTCAAATCAGGCGATCTTGCTGGCCAGTGCAAATCGCCAAAACGGGAGATTAGGCGTCCGGGAAATGCATCCTTCAGCATATCGGTTGTGGCACGTGCAGTGTGTGCCGTTGCACCGTCCTGTTGGAACCACATGTTTTCCAATCCCTATTCATCAAGTTGCGGCGTTGATCATTGCTCTGTAGCGCTCACCATTCACAGTAACCGTTTGGCCCGCGACGTCTTCGATGAAAAAAGGTCCGATGACTCCTCCAGCGAAAACAGCACACCATACAGTGACTTTGAGCGGGTGTAATGGCTCTTCGTGGGTTACACGCGGATTTTCAGTGCCCCAGAAGCGTAAATTTTGCTTATTTACGTACCCGCTAAGATGAAAATGGGCCTCATCACTCATGATTATTTTTGATGAAAAATCATCTTCTTCTTGGTGGTGATTAAGGATGGCTTGAGTGTATGTTAGACGCGATTGGCGGTCAGCAGCTAACAGCTGATGCACCGTCTGGACTTTGTACGGAAACATCTTCAAATCTTGTACCAAAATTCGCTGTAAAGACCGTCGACTGATACCCATTTGCGTGGCACGTCGTCTGGTCGATGTCGACGGCGCTTCCATGACATCTTCGGCTACAGCAGCAATGTTCTCTGCAGAACGGCTACTCCGGGGTCTGCCACGCCTGGCAGCATCTCGTGTTGTGGCAGTCTCTTCGAGGCGAGCGGCTAAACGTCGCAGTGTTTCACCAGTAGGCGTTGGACGGCGAGGAAATCTGCGACGAAATTCACGTTGTGCCCAAGTCACCGACCGATTATTGGTCAAATAAATACTCAGCAATATTCCGCGTTCTGGAGCAGTGTAGCGTAACATTGTTTATTAACGTGTATTTCGCATGTGTTTACTACACAAATGTCAAAACAGAACTGACATTAGGGGCCAATCGCAAAATTTATAGCATTTTCTGATAGGAGGATTACTTTAGAGCCACCCGTTAGCATATATGTAGGTACAGAATCAAATCGCTGAGCGAATTTCGTCGATGTCGTCGGGTCATATTTCGCTCAGATAAAATTATTCATTTCCCTCAGTAAAAAAGAGCCATAACGACATTCGATGAATCAACAAATTTTTTGATTAATTCAAATTATCAAAGTTTTTTTTTCGACCCATGTTCCGACTAGGAGCGATATAATAAGAATTATGATGTTTTTGCAAAATAATTTTTTATTTTCAATTGAGAATGGCATCTGCTTATACAAGTATAATTTATCAAATAATAAAAAAATAAAAGTCTGAAATAGCATCTTTATAATATGCAAAATATTTCTGCCAGTGAGGTCAATTCTTACCGCAACTATATTAATTTTATTGACCAGTCTATTTTCAACAAATTTCATCATTAGGTTTTTGACAGTGAACTTTCCTTCGACGAAGATCGCTCAGCGATATGATTTTGCTTATACTTTGATAGAGGCTTCAGGTTGCTAGTTGATGATAATGCACGCGCCTCCAACGTCCAATACAGAAAAGCACTTATAATCAATTTCAAGAGTTTTCTTCTCGAGATCGTACTGCGTTAGCCCAAGCAAGTCTTCAATTCTTATCTCCAATTTACTTTCGCTAACTTGCAATGCGTGGCTTTTGATTATATTTTTCTTAACCACCAAGCCAATTATTTGTGTCGAATGACACTCTTCCGTCAACGTCTGGCGAATCATTCGCGAGAATGGCAGCAAAGACAATGACGGTGGAGATACATACCGACAAACAAGACGGTCTACTGTTCAAAGGGCAAAAAGACTATCTTGACAGCTTTCTTAGGAAAGCTATTGGTGAGTCGTAAGACGCGCCGACTTTCGAGGGTAAAAGCGTAATGGACGGCATCGTAAAGGTGCACTGTTCCAATGTTTTTTCCCGAGAATGGCTGGAAAAAGAGATAGCAAAAATTCCAGCCTGCGAAAAGAACAAGTTCATTCTTGTTGAGAGTAGCAAAAAAAAGGCTGGTACGAGCGAGTGTCTGGATTCCGGGTTCTTCCTGTAGTTCAACAGAACTCCTCACACGCATCCGTGTTCAGAACAAATACCCTTGACACGACTCTCTGGAAAGTATACTCGTGCACCAGGCAAAAATCCGCTACCACTTCGGAGGCGGGTTCCCACCTGGTACTGGGTATCAATCTTGGGCCGAAGTACGGGTGTCGTCCTCACCTAAATCTGGCGTGAATCCATTTCTGTGTCCAGTGCAAAACTGCAAAACAAACCCACACATAATACTAATACAAGAAACATGGGTATGTCAGAAGCATATCTGTGGTCTAGGTGCTATGTCGTGGGGACAAATACTTCATTGTGAAGGGAATGTGAGACCGCAAGCATGTACTATCATGCCGAGGCTGATCGAACACACGATGTTAAAAGAGCTATGCTCCGGAGATATCGTTGTTGCAAAAATAAAGTACTGGAAGAGTGGGAACAGTGTCGCAGCTATCATAGTTTCGGCCTACCTACCCTACGACTCTTTACAGCCACCACCTTCTTTGAGGGAGCTAAGAGAAGTGGTTAAGTATGCAGAGTCCAATAATCTGGGTCTAATAGTGGGCTGTGATGCAAATTCACAGAACATTGTATGGGGAAGCAGCAAATGCAACCCCAGAGGTCTCAAGTTACTGGATTTTATCCTGTCATCCGATTTGGTCATCCAAAACACTGGTAACAAACCAACTTTTATGACCAAAAGGAGACAAGAGCTTTAAATAGAGTATTTTAGGAGCCACTAAATCTCCTGGTGCTCCTTGGCTCGGTCTTTTCAAATTTCAATTTCAATTTTCAAGCCAATTATTTTAGTTACATTTATAGAAATTTACACATATATTTGTACTTACATAAAAACGAAAATTTCTTTTTCGCAATTTACTTAAAATCAGCCCTCAGTGGAGCATTCTTCCTATGCAACCACATAGACGACCAACTCTCTCGGACGCCTTGCTGTGGCATGGACATAAACTCACGCCTCGGACCTCTCACTCATCTTCTTGCAAGTTTAAAGTGAGCCACGAAATGGTAGTGATTAGCTTCATACTTTAGCTTTGTTTGCATTATTTATTCATTACGGTTCATTTTTAGGAGCAACATCAGCATAAGAGTAGCAGCAGCCGTAACGATTTTATGGCAATACTTACCTGCAATCCAGATAAATATAATTTGCTACTTCTTTGCATAGTTAGATCAGCATGGCCGAAGGAGGCTGAAGGACATGTTAAGTTAGCGATAAGCAGGTGCTGTATATTTACATATATACATCTATACACACATACGTACAACCATTCACGTATTTACGGTGGGATGAGCACTTCCACATTGCCTCTTCGAGGTGAGTGCAATGAAAATGAAAAAAGAACACACGTAATAAGTAAATTGGAAAAGAAACATTATAATCATGACAATCAAATAATTTGAAAAAATATCTGAGTATCTTTCTTTTAGTATCAATATTTTTATTAATTATTATTTATTTATTATAAGTAGGATTTATTTTTTTATTAAGTACATATGTATATATATACAGTTTGCCAAAAAAATCTGTGCATATAAAAATAAAAAATCAAAAGATGCATTGGATTTTAATTGAAATAAGAACTTTTAAATTTTTTTTTTAACAATGTTTTACAAAAACATGTTTTCTAATATATTAAATAAAAAAAATTCTAAGGCGATAATAATATGATAATTAAGGGTGATTTTTCAAGAGCTATGGGAAAGTTGTTCAAAAAAACACACGTAGAATTCAGAAAAATGCATGAAATTTTCCATATAATTTAATGTTTGAAGATTATTTCATGCAAATGTTGACCGCGACTGCGCTTCAAATGGTCCATCCGCTTAGTCCAATTTTGGCATACTCTTTCCAATGTTTCGGCCGGTATCTCACATATAAATGCTTTAATGTTGTCTTCCAATGCGTTAATTGAAGCAGGCTTATCTGAATAGAAATGAGCAATTGACAGGTGCCGAACGTGAAATAAAATGTTCACCGAACTCGCCTCTCAACAAGTCCATTGTTACGCGTGCTGTGCGGCATGTGGCACAGTCTTGCTGAAACCACATCTCATGCAAGTCAAGCTCATTCATTTTGGGTAAAAAAAAGTTGGATATCATTTCACGGTAACGCTCACCATTCACAGTTACGTTACGATTCGCAGTATCTTTGAAGAAGTACAGTCCAATGATACCTCCAGCCCATAAACCGCACCAAACTGTGACCTTTTCTGGATACATTGGTAGCTCTTGCAATTCTTCCAACTGATCTCACTCCAATCCAATCGACAATTCTGCTTATTTACGTATCCATAGTTCCAAAAATGAGCTTCGTCGCTGAACACAATTTTTCGATAAAAAAGTGGATCTTCGGCCAACTTTCCAAGACTGGTCATCATTAACACTGGCCGATACAGCTGCGATATTTTCTTCAATTCGCACTTTACGTAAGCGTGTTTGATGTCCAATAATGTAAATTTGGTTCTAAATTTAGTCACAACAGATCGAATAGCCGCTTCGGTGGGTCGATTAAACTGACCATAAAATGGAAGAAGCGCACGATAATAGCTAAAAAATAACCCGTTATATAATAAAACATAAAAATAGTTCAATTTCTCCGCCGTAAAAAAAGTGTTTGCACAGTTGGTTGAAAATCAAGTTTGGTGGAATTTTTGGTCTTTTGGGTTTAATATTTTGTCCTCCTCGGGCAATAATTACCGCTTAAAGACGACTTCGCATTGATTTAATTAGTTTCGGAATATCATATCCCAATGATATTTTTTCCCACTCTTCTCTGATGAATCTTATTAATTCAGTTTTATTAGTTGGCGATATTTTCCCTACTTTTCTTTATAAATGAACCCACAAATTTTCGATTGGGTTAATGTCGGGACTTTGGGCGGGGGTATTAATAACTTTGGTATAGTTGTAGAGTAACCAGGACCTGCATAAATAAGATTTATGTTTGGGCTCATTATCTTGATAGTATTTGTATTTAAATTTGTTCGAATTTTCCTTGTCAACA